>NC_084802.1:30382439-30986606 GCF_963169125.1 Humulus lupulus | reverse complement strand
GAGCATTTTGGACCGACCAGAGAGCATGTTTGGCCGACTAAAGGCCATCCTCAACTTGAATAGTGAAAACTTTGTTCCTAGCTAGTAGTTCACTTATTTTTCTCGTACTTTTGTGAAGACAATTGCTGGTTAGTAGCCTTGATATTTTTCTCGTACGGCCGAGTTGTTGGCATTTATACTTTACTTTTCTTTGCTAACATGAAACATTTTAAGTCTTTTTAGACTTTAAACATTATAAGTTTTTTGTAAATAGTAAAGTCACTCTGATGTATGCCTTATATTTTCGCATGAGTACTTAGTTTTCTAACTTAGAAATTCTAGACATTTCATAAGTCCCTACTAAGTATACTTTCTCACACTCTTATTGCTCTAACATTTTATGAGCATAATGTTTATTGTCACACGAATATTTTCTTCTAACTTGAAATTTTGAAAAATTCCATGTTACTTAAGCTTTGTCAAACAAGTTAGCTTAATGGCCTTTTTGACTTCAAAAATTTACATTTCAGCCTAAAAAAACAAATATCTTAACTCGTGGTCTTATTGCCTGTGTTAAATTATGTACCAGTATACCCCATGTGCCCCCCAAGTGATCGAGGGTTGAAAGATCCTTGGTCACTTGCTACATGACTGAATCTGTTCGAGCAGTTAATTACTCGTGAAACACATAGAATATATGGAAAATATTTGAGCAGTTGAACACTGCTTGAACGTACCGAGCAGTTGAACACTGCCTGATTTTACCGACCAATTGAACACTGTTAAAAAAATTAACACACATGCATATTTGTAGCAAGAATCAACTACGCTACGCGTAGTCTCTTTTATTACTCATAAATTAAAAAAAAACAAAACGTGTCTAATAACGAGTCTTAAACAACAAATAACCATCTCATAAACCAAACTTAAATAACAAGTTAAACAACTTGAAATTAAGCTATCACTCTGAAAGCGGTATTTATCTATAATATATCCATAGCTGCTCGCCATTCCAGTAGTGGTTCCTGATCAAGCACCGTTCACCTAATATTATCCTAGCACTCCAGCTCATGTCAAAGTGTCCGGGCATACCTCTCTGTTGCATTTTTACTATCCCCAACCAAGTGTGGACCTCCACATACAGTGTCTAAGGTAAAGTCCAGAGGCCCGGGTTGCTAGGGTGGAGATCGTTGTCGTTTGAACCCAGGATTGTTGTTGCCTCCTTCTCCTTGGGGCTTCTCTGCCCAGTACTTTTTCAACTTGCCCGACCGGAGAAGAAATTCTTTCTCATCCCTGAGGTGATTGCATTCATTCGTGTTGTGACCATAATCTCCATGGAAATGACAAAACTTATTCATGTCTCTCTTACTCATCTCTTTCCTGATGGGTGGAGGTTTTTTGTAGGGAACCTCCTAATGACTAGCGAGATATATTTCTACCCGGCTGGCCAAGAGAGTGGTGTAATTAGTGAACTGAGGCTCATACTTGGTTGGCTTGTCGTTTAAACTCAACTTAGCCTTCTTTTCTTCATGGCGGTCAGACCCGTTATTCCCACGTTTCTTTCCATAATTTTCACCGTTTCCACCATTCTTAGGTTGGTCAGCTGATCTGCCCAGATTGTTTATGCCTTTCTCCTCTTTCTCGATTGCATCATCCAATTTCATATACTTGTCCGCTCGGTCAAGAAATTGTTGAAGTGTTGAAATTGGATTTCTATATATACTATCCCACAAAGGGCTCCGGTAAGTGATTCCAAAGGATAAGGCAACCATCTTCCCCTCGTCTCCTACAGCAGTTACTCTGTTGGCCTCTCTCATGAATCTCTATATATAACTCTTTTGAGATTCATCCTTTCCTTGTTTGATATCTGCCAAGTGGTTGGCATAAACTGGTGGAGTCCGGGCAGCATTGAATTGTCTACAAAACTCCTTCCTAAATGCTTCCCATGAGGTAATGGAATTCGGCTTAAACATCCAATACCATTCCTGGGCAGTATCTGACAACGTAGTCAGGAAGACTCTACACCGATAATCATCACTTACCCTGAGCAGTTCCATCTGGTCCTCAAATTTTCCAACATGTCTGATGCTATCTGCTTTTTCTGTATACACCGGTAGCACCGGTGCTTTATATTTTGACGGTGGCTGGCTGCTCTGATCCGAGCACAAAATGGACTGCCACTCATGTGGTCAACCGCATCCATTCTGGGAGGTCGTTTTGATAGACCCTGCACTGCAGCCGTTAGCGCGTCAAGCTTGGCTTGGATGGCTGGTACAACTGACGGGAATTCAAGGTTTTGACCTCCTGGTCGAGCATTTCCATCTAGTGCATTTTCGTCAAGTATTGACCAGCAGGGCAGTTCAGATCTTGCCATTCGACCGGGATGATCCTCCTCTTGTTGCTAATAACGTCCCTTAGATTTTTCCGGGAAGCATGTTCTCCTAACCGATCAAACACCGTGCTCTTAGATTTTTTAGAGGGCTTACTGCGTGGGGCCTGCTCTCTCCCACTACGCTGCTGGTCGAGATGTAGTGGCGACTTTTCGGCACGGGCTGGGCAGTCCTTTTTTCCTTGTTGGTCGTTTTCCTCTTTCTCCTTTGACTGGTCGGTGTGATGACTATCAGCCTCATCCCGACCATATCCTTCTTTAAACTATGAGGTTTTCTTATCTCGAGGAGCTTTGGTCTGATTACGCCTGGGCGGAGTCTTCTTATTTCCTGATCGGTGACTCCCTGATCTAGAAGTCTCTGACCAGTGGCTCCTGGAAGAGGTTCTAGAATTCTCCCTTTGTGTCGAGGCAGTCCCCGAGCGGTCCTCATTATCCCTCCGACCAGTGGGATTACTCCTACTTCTGTTTGGCCCCCGAGAATCAGCTCTGCCAGCGAGCTTTTGTCCGACATTGTCATTTCTTGCTCCCTGGGTGGTTGCTCGTGCTGCGACTTGGGCAATGGCCTGCATCAACTGAGTGGTCACTTCTAGAGCAAGTGTTGCCTCGCGATGTCGCCGGTCGGCCTCTTCTTGCCATCGCCTGATCTCTTCGCTTCTGGCATCCATTTTCTGTCTTTGCTGCTCAAATGCAGTCTTTTGCTTGGCCATTTCCTCAGTGAAAGACTCATGTCGAGCATTGAATTGCATCATCTCTTCCTGGAAAGCCCCCATGACTTCCTAGAGTTGTTCAACCTCTGCAGTCGTCTCCTCAAGAAAGACCCGGGGCTCAATGTCAGGGTTCTGAGGTGCAAGACCTTCCGATCTAACGGGTTCTTTTGATGTACCGGGCTTCCTGGGCGCTATATTGGTAGGATAGTAGTGTGTTTCTTCTATTCAGGCTCTCAATGAAAGCATCAAAAATGTTGACCACGATTTTGGGCAACGGCGAGTAGACGCAAAAATGAAAATGAAGACAATAGCCTTGAATAGAAAATAAAAATGACACAAACAATTTTATAGTTGTTCAGCCCCAATTTTTTGGTAATTGCCTAATCCACTTGGAGTTTTGATATATGTAGCCTACACTTAAGATCAGATGAACCTGAGCCAACTGAGTTTCTTAAGTGTAAGTAGTAAAATTCAGAGTTTCTCTCTCTAAGCTCTCTCAGAAAATGCCCCAAGAATAGCCCCAGTCACAGTCCCAAAGTATCAAAATGAAAGAGTCTAAAAGTCTCCAAAATATCAGATCCCCTAAATGATGCCATGAGCCCTTTATTTATAGGCTCGTGATCGTACATGAGAAATATCTCGTTTTGACGGGGTCTTTGGTTGTTTCAACCAACTTTAATTAATAAAATAATAAACAAATTCAAATTACAACAATATAGCTATTACGTCGGGATATCTAAGAGATTCACGCGGCAGTTACGTGCTATTCGGGTTGAATTTGTTACTGAGGCTTTATTGAAGAGTCACTAGATGGTTAACTCCTGAGATTCTGATCCGTCTGGTCCACCAAATCCATTCCCCGATGTAACTGGTCGGCAATATCACATTACTGAAGTGACTGGTTAACCAAAATACATTACTGGTCGGCCAAGACACATTACTGGTCGCCCAAGACACATTACCAATCGGCCAAGACACATTACTGGTTGGCCAAGACACATTACTGGTCGGCCAAGACACATCACTGGTCGGTAAAAAACCTTACCTGGTCGGGCAAATCACTTCTTGACCAGGTAAATCTATTTCCTGACCAGTAATATCATAACTTCGCAAGTCAACTTCCAACCTTTGCACTTCTTTAGTCAACACATTTATTGACTATTAATGTGTCATTTGATGATCCACTTGACGATCATGCACTAGCACCTGTCACTTTTGATTGCCACGTCATCGAACTAAAATTTTAGGGATAAAATTATTATTATTATTATTATTAGTGATGTAATATACAACCTATATATATTATATGACAATAAGAGAAAAAGAGAACGATTCATTAAACCATCATCTGGCAAGAACATCTTCATCTTCTTATCTTATTATTCCAACATTTCTCAAGCCATAATCCAAGCTCTCATGTGTTGAGATAAGCTTGGGATTTCTAAATTACAACATTTGTTCTCTGTGTGCCCACCCACATCTTGAGGTGTAGAGAACACTCTGAAATATCGTTATTTATACGAAAAAGGCTCGAGGACACTTGAGAGGCTTCAAGAGGTAAATATTTCTGTTTTCTTAAATATTTGTATACGTGTGCATTTAACATATAGTTATGTGTATATATATGTATGCGTGTATATTTATGTATATATATACACATGTATGAGTGTGTCTATATATATGTTGCATGATAAATAATATTGTATATTAATGGTTCCCGCATGTATTATTGAACGTATAAACTATTTATATGAGTGGTGGAAATTTTTGTTGTTGTTAATCAATAGGCCCATCACACAATTTCCCTGGGCACTCTGGATGTTTTTCCAACAATTAGTATCAGAGCAGTCATTAATCCATTCATATTGTTAATTATTGCGTGGAATTATGTAAATTTTTATGAATGGATGGGATTTTATATTTATGATGATAGATTCTTAAGGGTTGTTTATAATGGTGATTTTGGGTTTAAGAATTGTTCTTAATATTTATAGAAGAAAAATGCAAGCCATTTTTGGGGCATATGAATTTTGTAATTTTATTTTTTGAAATGTAAATTATAAAATTGTTGTAATTTGATTCAACGAAATTTGGCACGAAGATCGAAACGACATCACCACCATCGTCGACCACCATGGCACGCACCCAAAGGTTCTCCCCGTCCGTACATCCGTACAGACCGTATGGTCACCGTTTGTACACCGTATGAATCCATATGACTTGATCGTACGACTCTGCTCGTCGCCGCCACTCGTGTGCTCGCCACCACCGTGGCCGGCCGAGCTCCTCCCTTGTCGTCGGTCCCCCTTGGAACCGCCCTTTTTTTATGGCACACCTAGGGTTTGTGTCATGCAAACCCTAATGTGTTGTTACCTAAAATATTTTTAATTATTTAATTAATTAAAAGTTTGAAAATGAATTAAAATGGTTTTAATTTGGTTATAATTAAAATAGTTTTGATTATTTTCCTTAATTAAAAATGTTTTAACATAATTAAAATTGTTTTAATTAAAATATCCAAAATTAAAAAAAATTAATTTTAATTTTATTTTTTGAAATAAATAACCCAAATTCAATTTGGGCCTTAAAAACTAATTGGGAGTTAATACCCAAAGTTTAATTATTTTAAAAGGTTGTTTAAAATAATTAAAAGTTGTATAATTCAAAATGGATATGGAAAAGGGTGGTATTGGCTTAACAATACTACCTCAAGGGTCGAGATCAAGGTGTTCTTCATCAGGCCTTAGCTAATCTAGGGTATATTTTCATGTATATTTTGCAAGTGTTGTAATTTTTTCTAGAAATACCCAAAAGTTACCAACCCGCATTTATTTATTTATTATAGATGTTTGAATATGATTAAAGAGTTTAATGTTCCGTCATGCATTATAACATGTCATTTATATACCCACATAGTACACAATTAGCATGTCTTGCATTCATGTAGAAACATGCTATTCGGAACATCCTATGTTTTATTATATGTTTATATATGATAACTTATATAATAATAAAATTAGTCTTAATTAGTTAAGATGGTAAAGTAAAATTAAAGTTGTTTAATTTATTATTTTAATGAAAAATAATTTATTAAAATAAAAATGATATTCTTTTAATTAAAGCAAAATTAAAATTAGAATTAAGGGCACAATTTATTCATTTTATGTTTTGCTAAATTGAGTTAGTAATTATTATAATATCATTTGGTAAAAATAATTAAATTTATTTTTTACAATTAAATTAAAAACTATTGATTTTGTGAAAAACACACTTTTCTAAAATAGTAAGTGAGAGATGGAATTATGACAATAAGTCCCATGGTCTCCATTATTGGTTGAACACCGAGAGGCATAAGAAGGGTCTCGTGTTGCGTCCGTTTACAGCCTCCCTAAGGAAGGACTTCTAAATATGTTTATTTTATCTCAATATTGACTTCTCTTATGAGAATAAAATTAATGATGTATTCCAAGATTGTCTGACCCTAAGGCACACTTTTGAGTTAAGTCATTAATTAAAAAATAATAGGCTACACTCCGAATGTGTATCTAGGCTTTCGAGCACGACTAGTTCATCTTGACCAAACCAGCAGTAGTTCATAAGTCAAAAGAGAAAAAAACATTTTTAAGTTTTCACTTATGAAATTGAGATTCGTCTCAAAATTAATTTGGAGTTAGTTTGACCTACCCCAAGGCTAGTCCATTAATTTTCAAATTAATTTATCGTGGATTAGTATTTATTTTTTATGTGTTTTTATATGTTGCTTTCATGCATCATGTTTACCTTTTCGAATAATATTTGGTATTTAATATTAATTTATTATATTTTATTTATTTATTTCCATCAACAATGGTTAACTCTCTTAATCCTAATCAAGGACCTCAAAACGTTAAAGAACTAGTGAATCTTTGTGACGACTACCTAAGTACTTTTCATTTAGACTTCAACAATTTTGATGATTGGTATAGAGGCATACAAGTAGCTCTAAGTAAACTAAAAGTGTATGATGCAATCATTTGTGCCTCCAGATGAGCCATCAACTTTATCTGATTATGATGATCATAAAAAATATGCGGATTGGATGAGATCTGATTATCTGGCTCGTAATTGCATACTGAAGACAAGGCCTGATGATATTAAATCGAGATATGTAAACCTCGATTCCACATATGAGATATGGGAAAAGTTCAAAAGAGACTTTATTGATCACTTGAGAAGTTTGCAAGAAGAAAGGGTAAATATGATTTACTCTCTTTTTAATATATTTGAATAGTTGATTCAAATTTGTATGTCACAAACCATATTTTTTGATCTTGTTTTCTGGAACGCATTATTCAAGAAAAGAATGAAATGCAAAAAAGAAACAAGAAGAGGATTGCAGATTGGTAGACCAAGGAATGACTCGCATGGAATTTAGCTTTTATTTTCAACTTTCTATTAAGTCTCTTTCTATAAATTGACTCTAGAATTCTTTCTAGAAGCTTTATTTTAGATTCCTTTATTGATGAGTGAACAAGTTTAATATTTCTTTTAAATAATAAATTCAGATGTTATTTTTGAAATATATTTGTTCTACCAATTTCATCAATGATTATATTGATAATTATGAATTATTCATTATTGTGCAAATCATAGATTTAATAAATAAGTTATATTATTCCAACAACAATTAAGTGAAACATATATGTGAATTATTGTTTAGATTGGTTTATAATTAAATAGACACATAAAAAAAAATAAAAGACAGTCTTTTATTAGAACTATTCATTGGTTCTCTCCTTGTTTATATAGTCTATTAATTAAAGTTAACCCAAAGATATTTCTCTAATAAAGACTCAAAAATCACATAATCGTTTAGCTAATACATAGAGATGTATATTGAACATTTTAATGTTCAAAGCTAAAAGAGATAATGAATATTAAGTCAATATTGATTGACATTTATTTAAGATATGTTTACCTTTGTTGAATGCAAAACAAATTTCTAGAAATTTTCATGAAACATTCAAAGTAAAGTCACTTAAGACATGTTTGATCTGATCAAAAGGAAGTCTAAACTCGAATTTTGAATTCAAGTAATTTGCATGTGAGCTTGGAATTCAAACCCAACTTACATAAAACTAGAATGCTAAGCAACATTAGCATTTTGGAAATGGAATATAATCATATTAGATAAGATTCAATAAATGATGAGTGATCATTATTGTCTTTATTATTTCTATCATTTTTACACTTATTATACTCTGTACATGTTTGATTGTACATCATCAAAGACTTAAAAGTTGGGATTCACAAGTAGTTATGTGAATAATTGAAAGTTTTCCATGAAGTCATTTAATGAAACAATTTAATAATCATAAAGAGATTACAAAAGTGTTTGTATCTCTTCAGTGCTACTTTAATGAAGCATGATTATTATAATACTATATTTCTAGTTAACTTGTACTCAAAATAATGACTATAAGTCAAGTAAGTATGTTACTGATAATTAACAATGATAAAACCAAAGAATATCAAAAATTATGTAAAGCTTTATTATAGTGGGAGTGTTAGTTAGTAACTACTCTGTTACAAACATAAAGTTCAGTTGGTTATATCTAACACAATCTAACTATGTTTCTTTCACATACTAGTATGCAATGAAAGATTCTAAATGAGAACAATGGTTGAAACACCATAAATCTATAAATGGAATTTGGAATTCCTATGACATCTGGATTCTTGAACATCCAACTAAAGTTCATTAAACTTTATTTTGCAATAGGATATTCAAGATGAAGAGGAGAGCAGAGAAAAGTATAGACTGTTCAAAGTAAGGTTAATAGTCGAAGGCTATAAACAGAAAGAAGAAATTTATTACTCGAATAAATATCTTATACTGTACACAAGCTTAAATATGTTTACATACTCTTATCCAATGCTTTTTGCATGGGTTATGAGATATTTAAAATGGATGTCTAAATAGTCTTTTCTAAATGGCTGACATGACAAAACCGTTTGAAGATCTCAACCAGAAAGATTCGAAATAAAAGATCAAAAGAAAAGTTTTTTGCAACGCTTCTTAAATCCACCTTTGGATTTTAACGAGTCATCATATCTTAAATATCTTTGATTTAATCAAAGATTCTATTGTGATTCTTATTCTTCATGTTCATAACATTCTAATGATTGGGAATGATGTAGATAAATTATCAAAAGTAAAGAAATGGTTAGTTGAACATTTCTAAATATTAGATTTGGAAAATCCAAATATGATCTATGCATTCAAATGATCTTTAGAGTTTGAAGGAACGATCTTTTGGCAGTGTCTCAAGCAACTTATATAGATAAGAAGCTTGAATACTTTAGTTTGCAAAACCCTAAGAAAGGTTTTTTGCCTTCCTGGTCAGGAGTATGTATTATCTAAAGAATAATGTCCATTTATTCTTTTACAAGAAAAGAAGGATATGAGACAGTATTCCTACAACTCAGTGATGGATTGCTTAATGTATCGAATGTTATGTGTTCAAATTAACATTTGTTAAACAGTGGGAATAGTCAGTAGTTGTCAATCCAATTTTGGATTGAGTCATTGAATAATTATAAGGACTTGATTTTCTGAGTATCTTGAATATAATAAAGATTATATGTTTGTGTATTTAGGCAGTGACCTAAAATCCCAAAGGATGAACTGATTTTCAATCAGATAGAAGTCTTCAAAGAATGATATCAGAATCAATTTCTATAACTGTGGAGGAAACTTATTAATCTGGAAATGTGTTGGACATTTCAGAATTGTAAATTCCACCATAGATGCCAAAATGTAACAACTATTGAGCAGTTTAATAGGCTATTTGATTTAGATGAGTTCTTTACCATTCTGGAAAGGGTTTCAGACTTGAATAAGCTACTAATACCTTATTGTGAAAGCAATGGAAACATAACTATTCTAGAAGAACTGAGAAATCATGAGAGGGGAAGGTAAATGAAATGAAGTATCATATAATTCTAGAAAATTTTACATAATTGATGTAACGATCTTGAAGATAGCTTCAAAACAGTTTCTTACAAAACTGTTTACAAAGATTTTGTTAGACAAATTCGTTCAGGATAATGTGAATAACACATTGAGAGATGCCTCAATTTGCTTTAGGGCAAGTGGGAGATTATTAGGAATAGTGCCCTTAAAGCAATTGTAGTTGACAAATGTTTTAAATGAAATAAATAATTGAATTGAATTATTATATATTTATAGACTATGTCCGATATTATGCTGATAATATTAATTAAATATCAAAAAATTTCAAGTTCATCTATGTCGTCTTAATCTCATATTGGTATGAGAGGATCGAGATTGAGATAATGAACTTGAAATAGTTCACAGTAAAATAAAGTTATGAAATCTTTCGATTAATTACTACTAGTACGATTCACTAGTATTATGAATACAAGTGACTTAGATCCGGGTCAATAGTGTAGTAGGACAATTTAGTGAATGAACTTTATATATAGTGATATAAAGAACTGGACCAGAGATGTGATTTGTTAATACTTGTTTAAACACCGTTTCATAGTATTAATCAAACACATCAAGCGATGATCTTAATCCTGAGGTTACTATGAACTCCTTTATATGTCATTTGATCCTTTGATTTATGTGCTAAGGTTTATCAAAATGATCAGGCTAAGAAAAATTATTCTGGGGACTCAAGGATACATATGGCTAGGGACATAGTTTAACAAATATGGAATCTATACCTTCTTATAGATTGAATAATGGTTCCTTATTGGGTTGACTTTTGGGACTTAAAAGGTTGTGAGCGCTCACGTTGCAAACTTATTGTAACACAACCTTCACTAGTAAAGTCAATGGTACACTAGGAACTAGATATAGTTAAAAGGGTAAAACGGTAATTTTATTCCTTTTTAATTACGAACCATTAATAGAGGATTAACGTTGTATGTAATGATTATATCAATGGACACTTTATTCTTTAATAAAGTACTCTGTAAATATATGTCTAGAATTATCAATAGTTCACTCTCATATTTATAGTGGAGTAATCATGAGATTAATAAATATAATTATTTAATCAAAGAGTTTTGATAAAATCCAATATTTATTGGAGCTTCAAATTATAGGTACATAGGTTCCCGTGGTAGCTCTATCAATATCATATCATGGTAAGAGTTAATACAAGGGTAAAACTGTAATTTGGAAATTTGAGAAGAATTTTGTTCTTCCAGTCAAATATAAAATTATATGATAATTGATGTTGAATAATAAATTTATAATTAATTAATAAATTTTGAAAATATATTTATTTATTCAAATATTAAATTTTCGAAATATATATAATAATAAATAAAATAATTTTGAAATTAATTATTTTATTTGAGTGGGAGAAAATAAAAATGGTAAGTCGAAATAGTTTTGATTTATTAATTTTTTAAGAGATGATGATAATGATGATCATTAATTTGAATTTTGAATTTAAATTTTAAATTTTAATTATGGTTGTTATCTTTTCCTTAAAAAGATGATATCATATTTTATGGGAGGGATTTTAATTAAATAAATAAAAGAAAATAGGAAAAATGCAACATTCCTTGTATGGGAATAAGGCTACACGCATGACACAGTCCAAGGACAGTGACATGCATGCGTGTGATACTAATAAAGAATCAATATTGGCTTTTTCATATTTTTATTTATTTAATTAATAATTTGAAAATAGATTTTTCAAATTTGGTAAGTTTGATATTACCTAAATCTATTGCTATCATTGTTATTACCATATTCTTATTATTATGATTATTATTATGATGATGATGATGATGTAATATACAACCTATATATGGTAATAAGAGAAAAAGAGAATGATTTAGTAAACCATTTTCTGACAATAAAATCTTCATCTTCTTCTCTTATTATTCCAACATTTCTCTAGCCATAGTCCAAGCTTTCATGTGTTGAGATAAATTTGTCACTAGAAGAATTAGTATTTTTTGCGGCAAATATTTAAATTCGCCGCTAATAATCGTCTCAACAATTGGTAGGGAATTGTGGGATATTAACGGCAAAAAAAAGTTATTTGCGGCGATTTATTTGCCGCAAATAATGGTATTTTAAAGCGCGTAAAACATAGGGCGTGCACTGTTTGGCGCCAGTAAATAAAAACTTATTTGCGGTGAAAAATTTCGCAGCAAAAAATGTGAACAGTTATGAAAACGTGGTTGAAAATTTTGGTGGGAAGTTTCCCGTAGGTATTTTTTGCTTCAAATAATTTCGCCGCAAATAATTATTTGACTTTTAGGGTTTAAGTGGGACGGTGCCATTTTGCTAAATGATTATCCGTGACCTTTATTTGCGGCAAAAATATAGGGTATTTGCATCGAAAATTTTCGCCGCAAATAATGACCACGATATATTAGCCCCAACCTCTTCTTCTTCCTCATTTCTTTGCGCTTCTCTTTCTTTCTCCTCTCAAATTCTCTTTACAAACTGCCCCCGACCCCCTCCTCCAACCCCAGCCAACCCCAACCGACCCCAGCCAACCCCAGCTGAGCCTTCCCCAACCCCTCCCTGACCCCTTTCTCTCAGCCTCTCTCTCATAAATTCCCAAAAACCCATTTTCTTAAAATTAAAAAAAATCCCAAAACCTCCACCACTGCCCCATCCGACCTCACCATCGACAAACAATCACCACCCACCATCACAGCTATATTTCGGCCTCTCTCTCAATTTTTTTTAAGATTTAATTTTTTTAATATTATTTTCCTAACACATTTAAATTTTGTGACGCCACCACCACCACCACGCTGGAGTAGTGCCAGAGTTTGGGCCTCTACCGCTACCTATATAGTTGAATCGAGAGGTATATATATATATTCAGTTAATATTATATAAAAAAAATATTTAACTTAGTAATAATAAAAATAATATTGTGTTTGAATTATTGATATTGAATGTTTTATATTCAATTTATTAGTTTGATTTTTTATGAAAAAAGTTTGATTTTAATTTTATTTAAAATTTTGATGTTAGTAATATGTTTGTAATATAATAATTTTGTTTTGAATTTTTTTACTAATTTATTGTATTAAATATGTTGTATGTTCTGGACTGGATTTAATTGTTATTTGCATATTTAAAATTTTGGGATAGTTAGAAATATAGTCGTTATGCTGTCAAAATTTTACTAGATTTTTAATCAATTAAAATATAAAGTAAATTAAAAAATTTAATAATAAAATTAATAAACAACTATTATAAAATAAAATTTTTAATTAATGTAATACTAACTTAATTAAGTAATTTAACAAAATTAAATTTTTACAATAAAATTAGATTTTAACATTTAAAGAAATCAAATAAGATTTAAATAATTAAAAAACAAAAAAAAATGATATTGGATAAAATTTAGTTATAAAGAATTAATAATTTTTTATATTTAACTAAAAATTAAATTTGAACGATAGATTAAACTTTTTAATAATAAAATTACTAAATAACTATTAGACAATAAAAGTTTTATTTAACGTAAGATTAACTTAATTAAATAATTTATTAAAATTAAACTTTTACAATAAAATTAGATTTTAACATTTAAACAAATAAAATAATTAAAAATCTAAAAAAATTGATATTTAATAAATTTTAATTATAAATAATTAATAATTTTTTTATATTTAAATAAAAATTCAATTTGAACGATAAATTAATTTCTTTTATAATAAAATTACCAAAAAAAATATTATAATAATTAATTCAAATTAAACTTTAGCACATAAAATAGATAATAAAGTTAAACTATACAAATAATAATAAAAGCAATGATTTTTAAACTTAAACATTATAAAATATATGATATAAGAAAATGTCATAAAACTTAACAAATCATAAGACATCATAAGACCATTTTTTATTTGTCTTGCTTTTCTTTGGCAGTAAGTTTTTATTACCAAAGATACACTACTTCAAAATACCCTTTACGGGACACTTTTTTAGGACATGCACCTAAATGCAAGTCCTTAAAAATATTTATGGATTTTTTAGGACACTCATTGAGAGTCCTGAAAAAATGCAATTTAGGACTCGCAATGAGTGTCCTAAAAGAAAATGCGAGTCCTAAAAAAATCTGGGCTATAAAAATAAGTGTTTTACTTAATAATTTTAAGGACTTGCTTTGGGAGTCTTTAATACTCTTTTAAGACTCGCAATGAGTGTCCTAAAAGAATATGCAAGTCTTAAAAAAATCTGGGCTAAAAAATAAGTGTTTTACTTAATAATTTTAAGGACTTGCTTTGGGAGTTCTTAATACTTTTTTAGGATTTGCTTGCATATCCTAAAAGAGTATTAAGGACTCCCAAAGTAAGTCCTTAAATGTTTGATGTAAAACACTTAAAAAACACCCGTATATTTCGAAATTATAGGGTTACACTTAAAAAACTACACATTTGGGGATTTTATTACTCAAAGCCACAGCAAGGGACGGCTGGTAAAAATCAACCACACCAAGGCTGAACGGCTGAAAGAGGAAGGTGAACGACGGCATTGACGGCAGTTGGGTTCTCGGCGGCGCTCGACGGTAGCTGTGTTCTCGGCTCCAGCATTCACGGCAGCGCAGGTTCTCGGTTCCAGCACTCACGGCGGCGCAGGTTCTCGGTTCCAGCACTCATGGCGGCGCAGGTCTCGGCTCCAGCCGTCTCGTCGGCGGTGCAAGGTCTCGGCTCCAGCAGGTATTCGGCATGGGGTGTGCTGGCTGCTCACGGTTCCAGTTGTGGGTTTCCTTCAAGGTATATATTGCTTTTTTTTTTTTAGTTGTTTGCTTATATAAATATATATATATATTATAATTTTAGATATATATATATATTATCAGATTTATATATATATAGGATATAATATCATATTTATTTTAATATTATAATATATATGATATATATATATATATGATATCAGATTGGTATTTATTTATTTATTTATATTATAAATAATTGGTAATTGGTATTATATTATATATTTGGTTATATGCTTATATTTTCTCTAGTTCTGAAACATTAAGACTTTGCAGGAGCCTTTAGTTATTTTCCTCCCCTTACGGCACGGATGTGTATTGTTTCTTCTGTTTATTTACTCTCTTCACTAAGATGAGATTCTTGTGTACTTAGTCTAGACTATGTGAGTGCATAGAGATTTTTATATGATGTGTGTTGTGTGAAGAGTAATTTCACTGTTACTCCAATTTAATGTTGCACCTTATTTTAATATAGAACAATGAAGTCTGGTTTTTCCTTCAACATTCTAAATAATATAACTGTAAGAGTCAAGACAATGCTCCAATGCTATGTCATGTCTCATAGCTCTATTCTGAAAGTATTGACTACTAAGTAGAAGATTCTATTCATCTTGATTAAAATTTTCACAGCTTGACACATTTGTGGAAATCATGCAGAGTAGCTCAGCAAGCGTAGACATTGTTCCCCTGTTCCTTGAAAACACTTACAATCTTCAAATTGATGATAGGGATTTGAATATCACATCCTCCTCCATGCTTGAAGAAGAGCATAGTGGAACTAGACCTTCAGTCTGCATTCAGCATATTCCTACTGGCATAAGTGTCCAATCAGCAGGTGATTAGTCATATTTATACATCTCGTTCTAATTCTTTATCATGTTTAATATGACAGTATGATCTGATCCTATTAGTGAATGTGATTATTTAGGTTATTCCTCATAACAGGTGATTATTTAGGTTATTCCTCATAACTATTCCAACTATTTAGTGAATAAATAATAAATAATATAGGCTAATATTGATACTATTTGTTATTTTACAATTTTGAATGATAATTGTATTACTTTAGTGGAGTTTGAATATCTTAGATATCCATCTGTAGTGAAGTAGGTTTTGAGAATTCTGTGTGCTGCGGTGATAACGGAAGATTGAGAACTTGCATGTCTTAGTGAAGTAGGTTCTGATAATTTTGTGTGCTGCGGTGATATATGGATGAAAACCTGTGTGCTGTTTGATTTGTTTGACATGCCGGTGTTGATTGTGACAGATGGCTAGACTAGTAAATTAGGGGATATGCTGCCCAATTTTCTATAGATTTTTTTGTACTTAGCTTTGTGTGGAAATATGAAAATATTGTATAGAACAATTATTATCACTTAGTGATAATTTTTTATTATTTGTAATCACTAAATACCTTAGACCTGTTCGGAGAGGCTGAATCAGTAAGGACTCTTAAATATGTCTCTCCGAATTATCGATGACTTTTTTGTCCGCATGGATAGTTTGGGTTTACTGTATACCTATAGTTTGATCTATAACTCATTTTATTGCTTCATTAGTACAACTTTGGGTATGTGTCTCCTTCTTTGTTCTTGTAAGTGAGCAGACTTAATTTTAGTCTGTCCACTTATGAGAACTATGGAGAGGTGCTGCAGAAATTTGTATTGATATGAAATAATATTAAGAGTATAGATCACACTATATGTACACAGTAAACCTTAATGGGATAGGTTCTTACCCTTATAGAAATGGAGTGAAAATTTGGATTATAGGGTGCACACACATGTAGTTTAACGATATTTAATTGTCATTTATTTGTGTATCGTAGATGCCGATCGATAAGAGTTGGGCATTTTTGAGAAATCGTAATAGTGATGAGTATTGGAGCGGTCTCCAAGTATCAATTTGGTGAAGCAACATAAAGACTGTGACAAAAATATTAGATGTCCATGTATAAAATGCCTAAACTTGAGGTTTATCGCATGGATACGGTAGAGGGACATATTTTCGATGGGGTTTTCAGGAAAGTTATATAGATGTTTGAGTTGCACCAACTCGGATCTCCTGGCTGCACAGATGAATTACTAGCTTTAGCATCTGGGCAAAATGTTCTTGCTCATTCCTACCAAGCTTATATTGTGAATGGAGTTTGATTTGTGACACATAATCGAGATCAGATTCGCATTACACAAAATAGTGGAGTGTCTGTTGCTGGAGAAAAATGTTTGACATTTTATGGCCAACTTAAGGAAGTATTGGAACTATCTTATACTGGTGAATATAAATTAATATTATTTCGGTGCAAATGATTCAATACTGATCCGAGCAGGAACAAATCAATCACTAAAAATAATATTACTAGTATAAATGTCACTGGTGAATGGTATAAAGATGACTAGTATATACTTGCTACCCAAGCGAAGCAAGTTTTCTATCTTGATGATCTTGTGAAAGGTCGAGGTTGGAAGGTGGTTCAAGATGTGAATCACAGACATGTTTGGGATATTCCAGAGGCTAATGAAGTCATTACTTATATTGATGTTGTCCATGATGATTCTTCATCAAATTTCATCCTAGCTGCCGATTTTGAGAGTTTATTGTGCAACAGTCTAACGATCAAGCTCAACTTATTGACGTTGTGTCTCGTCCTTCTACTACTAATCAACAAGACCATGACAGTGACAATGAAGGTTTTATTAACGATGATGACGATGACGATGAATGATAAAATGATGAGGAAGAACTGCTTGAAGACATTAATGATGACAATAATGATGAGGAAGAGCGGCTTGAAGACATTAGTGATGATAGTGATTACTCTTAGTATAATTTTTTTCATATATGTAACAAAACGTTATGTTTATAAATAATAATGTGTCTATTTTTATTAGGCCAATGTGCGTCTCACATTAACACTAACTAATTTTTTCATATTTCAATAAATATTTTTGTTATAAAGATGTCAGCAGATGTCCCACGGTCTCATGGTGGAGATGTAGGCGATGATCCTCCCCCTGATCCTACTTTGATCCCTTCATCTTATCAATTCGGTAATTAAATTTAAAAAATTAAGTGATCATTTTTTTATTATTTATCAATGTTTTTGTTTTGTTCTGCAAATAAATAAACACAGCTCCATTTAAAGGGCGTGGAGGAGGAATGGGCCAAGAACTCGAAAAGGCGAGGCGCAAAGCTGGCAAGCCACTTCCAATATTAACTCAGACACTTATAAGCCATTGGGTAAGCATGGAACATGGTTCAGACGTTTAGTCGGGAACACCGTGACTAACAAATTACCACCATATTTTTCAAATTTGAAATCAGTGCCTGATCAATACAAACAGTTGTTTGATACCACTATAAAGGTAAATAATTCAAATATATTTCTAAATAATGTGTTTTGGAGGTACGTCGTTTTACTAATGATTTTTGTTTTCAAAATGTAGCATTATTTTGATATAGCAGGGCGACCAGACTATGATCATAATATTGAGGCTATAAATGATAATGCTGGCGTCAAATATCATGATAGGAAAACGCGTAGGAAGGCGCACTTCAAGAAATTTTATGTTGAAGATAAGAACTTAGAGCGGGCCTGAACAACCTCCACAGTGGTGTTAATGCTGAACATTGGAAACAATGCAATGACTTATGGTTGGATGAGAAATCAATTAAACGGGCCGAAAAGAATCAGGCCAATAGGGATATGATTAAGTATCCTTCCACTCAATGACCAAAGTCATTCGTGGCGGCCTGTCACGATAGAGTAGGTAACAAAAAAATATAAGTTTTCTTTATTAATAAAATATTTATCTAATAAGTTGTTTCTTTGTGTTCAGGTGAACTTAGAATCTGGGAATGTACCGGATTACATTGAAAGCTGGAAGCAATTCCACACCTGTAAGGAGAAAGAAGAATTCGTCAATGAGCAAGCGAAGACGGACTATGTAAGAATAATCTTATTGTTTGACCTTAAAATCACTATGGTTTGGATGTATTACTGATATTTTTATGTAAAAATAGGAAATAATGTACAAAGATTTTAAAGCACAGAGCCAACAAGTCCCATCTTCCATTTCTGATGAAGGAAACACGGTTGACGAAATGATGATCATGAGAAAAGTGTTGGGTGAACGTCCTGGCCTTGAACGAGGAGTTGATCGCACATTAAATGGGAAAAAGACCTCCAACAGTCAATCTTAGACTCGGGCACAATCATCGTCATACACCCAGCCCGCTCAATCAAATGATAATAATAACACGATGGGACAGGCGATGGCTAACTTGCTGAGACAATGCAAAGCAGACATTGAGTTCCTATCTCAGCACTTTCCTCCTAAATCCAGCCCACCACCTTAACCTATGAGATCAGATGAAGTAACTCAATGGTGGGAGATGCATGTGACTGCACCTTCACAAGCTCTACCACCGCCTCCACATATGTTCGAAGATGACGCGTCCCGCCAGTCCCGCCTCAATCTACATTTAGAAATGGTGCGTCTTCGTCAGCACCTCCGCCACGATCTCCACCGCCCCGAGTCATTCAGTATCCAGATGACAATGACGAT
Organism: Humulus lupulus; assembly: GCF_963169125.1. Classification (NCBI taxonomy): domain Eukaryota; kingdom Viridiplantae; phylum Streptophyta; class Magnoliopsida; order Rosales; family Cannabaceae; genus Humulus; species Humulus lupulus. Next base: position 30,967,186 of record NC_084802.1, on the reverse strand, counting down.
GATGATGCGATCAACTTAGGATAGATTATATAGTTATATAAATAGTAGTGTTTATTTGTTTTAATACTATAAAGACAATTATTAATATTAGATTGTATGGTCTATTTTCTTATCAATTAATGGAGACTACAATTCTAATTTTAAATTTTATTATATATTAAATTTGATTTTTTTATTTCTGCTACACTATTTGCGGCGAGTAATTCGCTGCAAATAAGAGTCAATTGTGACAAAATCCAGAATTATTTGCGGCGGATTTACTCATATTTGCGGTGGCAATTTATTCGCCGCAAATAATGACATTTACGATGACCATTTTGCGGCGAAATATGAGGGAATTTGCGGCGAAATTGATCGCCACAAAAATCCCAATTTCTTGTAAATGATTTCTAAATTACAACTTTTGTTCTCTATGTGTCCACCCACATCTTGAGGTGTAGATAACACTCCAAAAGATCGTGGTCTGAGTACTCAAAGCGTTGGATAGGAAGATCGTTATTTATACGAAAAGACTCGAGGACACTTGATAGACTTCAAGAGGTAAATATTTATGTTCTTAAATATATATAGTTATGTGTATATATATGTATGTGTGATATCTATGTATATATATACATGTATGGGTGTGTGTATATATATATGTTGCATGATTAATAATATTGTATATTGATGGTTCCACAATGTATTCTTGAACGTATAAACTATTTATATGAGCGGTGGAAAAAAAATTTGTTGTTAATTAACGGGCCCACCACGCAATTTCCCTACGCACTCTAGATGTTTTTCCAACAATAAATAGGTGAACCCTTCTATCTATTTTCAATAGCACTTGTATCTATTTTCAAGGCTTGTGAAAAATCGGTGAACCCTTGTTCGCTGATACCAGGTTTTGGAATTCTTTTACATCAATAAAACACTAAGTGGAAGTAGGTCATTACCAATTCTTAGGGCCGAACCACTTTAAAATCCTTGTGTCGTTTACATTCTTGAATTCAGTTATCTAATTCTTATCATTTTTTGTGACTCTATGTCATTGACCAAATCAATGGTGAACAAGTATAAAAGTACAACATTGTAAAAACACTTGATATATTTACCACCAGAAAAAAGATTGAGTATAAAATTACAACATTTTAAAATAGTAAGTATATTTACCACAAAAAAAAGATTAGGTATATAAAAGTGAAACATTTTGAAAACATTGAATATTTTAGTTGTCATTAACTCTTTAATTTATAAATTTGATTTAATTTTATTTGCGATTGTGTGTGTGTGTGTGTGTGTTTTTTTTTTGGTCAGAATAGACTGTATCACTATTATGATTGAAAAGTGAACAATGAAGCTCATTGTTGAGCCAAAGGGCATGTTAAACCAATTCATGAGTTATAATACACTACAAAAATTAATGCCATTAGCGGCGTAACTATTAGCGGTGAACCCAGTCCGCCGCTATTGCAGAGGTTATTGGCGGCAGACTAGGGGTCCGTTGCTAATAATGTATTGATTATTTTAAAATATATATTATTATATATTAGCGACAGACTTACCATTATTAGTGGCGAGTAGTTCGCCGCTAATACACTAAATGAAATGCCCGGGAAACAGATGGGTTTTTTTTTAACATTTATTAGCAGCGGATAACCACCTTTATTAGAGGCGAACTATCTACCGCAAATACTATTAGCAGCGGGTAATCTCTTTCATTGGCGGCGGAGTACAAGCCACTAATAGTATTATTAGTGGCAGACTATATTAATAGCGGCGGACCCGCCGATATTACTTTTGTGGTTTAAAATTTTCAACAACGGACCTTTCTCTTCTCTTCTCTTCTCTCAGGCAACAACAGACCCTTATACCCTTCTTCTCTCAGGAAAACCGTTCCTCTCAACCTCCATGGAAAGGCACCAACAACTCGTAAAGGTATTATTATCTTGCTTTCTCTCTCGCTTTGCTATTAAATTGAGCCATAAATAATCCTAATTTTGAGTCTCTGATGTTCTTTTTCTTGTTGATTTGCACGAAAGAGATATGTAAAGCCCTCAAATTTTATGAGCGCAATGGATATAGATCAGGTATGTCTATATTTCTCTTCTCTTTCCCATTTTTATACATTGCTACTGCAGGCACACCAATTTTGTTTTTCTGGATACTAAGCTTGTAAGTTGATGAATTTGAGAATGAGTTGAAACTTTAGGACCCTTCATTTACCTTGCTTTGGACTAGTAGTTAAATTTGGCTTTTTGGGATGGTCTTCTATAGTTTAGATTGGAGGGCAATATTGGTTATCCTAAGATTGGAGTCATGGGTTGGGAAAAAATTGGGTTTTTCTTTGTCACAACATAATCATTATGGCTTGTTGTATTTATATTCAATTTTGATTTTGGGAATTAAGTTTTTCATCTAGTTATTTCTGTGGCTTAAGGGATTTTATGCTTTTGTTCTCTCTTGAGTGAGCAGCTTTGTGTTTTTTAAATTTTGTCTTTTAAGTTCCCTAACTTTTTTTGTATGAAATTTTTAAGTCGATGAATCAGTTTTGTGTCACCTGTGCCAGCCACACCGATTCCACTTGAGCCACCCAGCCAGTCACCTGCGCAACTGTAACAACCCAAATTTACTAATAAGGCTTAAAGGCCTTGATTAGTGTTCCGGGAGGGCATAATTGGATTATATGTGATTTAATGATTTAAAAGCATGTTATATGACTACTTGAACATTAGTGATGCATGACTATGTGTATCAATATGCATGTAGGCCCTGATTAGGTTAGAAGGGCATAATCGTAATTTTGGCCCGTTGAGGGCATAATCGTATATAAATGTGATAAACTTCCGAGACCACATTATTATGTGGATATATTTGTAATCTGTGACTCGAGACGATCCAGTGAGCAGTTTAGTGAAAAAGTCACGGCGGGGATTTATACTCGGCTCGGGGCGAGCTTGGGGGTATTTATGGGAATTTACCGAATATACTGGAGTCTATTTTGATATTGAGGAATATAAATGGTGATTAGGTAGGTGTCGGGAAGTAGGTGGTAAATAATAAAGACACTCGAGGAATTAGCGAGAATTGGGAGAAATGACCAAAATGCCCTAGGTGGATTAAAAGGCTTAGGAATTATGGGAGGGTATTGTGGTCATTTGGCTTATAAAGGGTAAATTCTATTAGGCTTTATACTTAGTGGATTGTATAGAAAGGGCTGGAATTCTGAAGGAAAGAAAGGAAAGAAAAGAAAGAAGAGAAGGAAAAAGAGAATTGGAAGTCTTTTTGCTCTCTCTCGGCTTAAGCTCTTCTTCACCATCTCTTGAGGTCTTTTGGGGCAGAAACTCAAAAGAGTTTGGGCAAGAGCTTGAGGCTAGGATCCCTATTCTGGTGTGAGGAATTGGCAGAGCAATCCATCCATTTGAGGTAAGGTTCAGGGTAGTTTTTCAGTTTCTAGTTCTTGGTATTGTTGTGGAATTTGAGCTGAGTTTTGGTGGGCAATTTTAGGGAAGTTGAAGCTGAGCTTTAAGGAGGTGAAGGCCAAGCTAGTGAGGAGGTTAACCTAGGCTAAACTCATCCATCAGAGGTAAGGAACTTTAGTTTTAAGCTTTGTGATTTCTATGGTTTTGCTGAGTTTCTGAGTTTTAGGTCCAGCTATGGTGAATTCTTTGTTTAGGGGTGCATGTGATTGGGTTATGTATTTTTTGGATGCTTGGGATGAGTGGAGGATGTTGGTAGGCTTGTTTTTATGTTTGGTTGAAGTTTGAAAGAGTTTTGGTAAGGTTTGGCTCAGGGAAAATCGAAGGAGGAAAAATGCAGGAGTTGCTGTGCTGTGACTAACGCTAGTCACTGGGCGCTGTAGCGCTAGGCCATGTTGTCTGGGGCGTTTCAGGCTCTGTTTGTAGCGTTGTAGCGCCCTCCTTAGAGCGTTGTAGCACTACCTTGTTTCCAAAAAAGGGTTTTTGGGTTATTTTCAAGGGTTTTTGCCCAAGGGTTCGGGGTTTGATTCCACCACCCCGTTTGGTGGAATTAGGACTTCTCGAGGGCTCGGGATTGGTCCCGAGGCTAGGTTTTGGACATGAAGTTTGGTGATGATTCTGATATATGGTGTGACTAGGTGTACGCTAAGGCTCAAGAGGGATCGTGCTTGAGGATCAATTGAACGAAGCTAGCAAAGCTAAAGGTAAGAAAACTGCACCCGGTTATGTGTTTGTGATGGAACTAAGAGCTCCCTATACCTGTAAAATGTCATAGATGGTATTATGCCATGGGACATGTGATAAACGGCCTAAGGGTGCCGTAAATTATACTTGCGCACAGGGCGCGACTTGGCCACTGGTAGCCGAGGATAGCTTAATATTCATTGAGCTCGGTTTAAGCGGGCCGGAGTCAGTGGGATAAATAAAGGGTGCGGCCTAAGGGCATTAACCCTAGTTATCACATGTGGATTGATTGTTGATGTGAAATGATATATTTGGTATGCTGAATACTTGGTTAACATGAATGCTTAAACTATTGGGTACATGCTTATATGGTATGAGATGTTTGATTGTCTGTTGATTGTTTGTGCTTTGTTATTGTGTTTTCTTACTGGGCCTTGGCTCACGGGTGCTACGTGGTGTAGGTAAAGGCAAAGGCAAGTTGGATCAATCCTGAGATAGAGAGCTGCAGGGCTAAATGTACATAGTCAGCTGTTCAGTCGCCACGGTTGAAGAGTGGAACAGGATGAAGAATGTTTATCCATCTGTTTTGCCTTAGAATGGCTAATCACTGTATTTAAATCTTGAATCTTTTGTAAACAGTCTTTAATTACTGCTTTTGGGATCCCATGTAAATAGAAAATGTTTATTAATAAGAAATGCAGCTCTTGACACCAAAATCGTTTAACCCTAGTTCAACTATAGATTTGGTAACACGATTTGATTAAATGACTTGATTAGCAAGTCTTGCACCTTTATAAAACACACAGTGTAATGGTCTTGGCTATCCAGGGCGTTACAACAACCCACCCGTGACTGACTCCACCTGATCTCAACCCTTCCCATTTCTGTTTTGTATTCTATCTATTCCTCTCATTACAATTTAGAGTGATAGTTGTCATTCCTGTAATGTTGTTATACACACATATGCGTTGGTTCGTTCCTTTAGAGAATCGAGCTTTTAGTTAATATTGTTCAGATTTACTGATATGACCATTGGCTAAAATTTCTAATTGTGCTCTCTGCTTTAATCATATTCAACTGTGAATAATGGTGTATTTTATACTTATTTGCAGTGTAATGCCTGGCCATTGTTGTTGTTGTTGTTTCATTCTTATTGCTCTTTTGTATATGATTTTTGCACATTTTTGGTAGCGGCAACAAAAATATCACATCTTCTATTCTATCCCAAATAAATAAATAAATTTTGGATGTTTTGAAAAGATAATTATAGTGATAATAATAAGACAAGTTTTTAGTGTAATAAAATTAATAATAATAAAAAAAAATGTTAGTATTTACTAAATTTTTAAAAAATAAATAGATTATGGTTGTTTAATATAAATGTAATTATTATAAATAAATTTAATTTACTTTAAAATTATTAAATTATATTTATTAATTTGATAATTATAAATAGAAAAATAATTTAATTTTAGAATAATTATTTAAGTAATAAGAGATCATAAAACTCAAGTTTGTCCAAGAATAACACTTCTCATAAGACATCATAAAACATTTAAAATAATAAAACTTTTTAAAATGATAGGATTAGGACAGTTGCCTTTTTATTCCCTTTCTTATACTCACTTATATCATCGTAGATGGCGATTGATAAATCTTGGACAACATTGAGAAATCGTGGCTGTCAAGAATATTGGAATGGTCTACAAGCTTTTTTGAGGATGGCGTCGGAACATAAAGATTCTGATGGAAGAATTTGGTGCCTGTGTGTGAGATGCAATAATAATAGATTCGAATCTTTGGATGTTGTTTGGTCACACATATTCGGTAGGGATTTTCATCAAGCTTATGATAAGTGGATTTTTCATGGTGAGGTGGAAGAAATTGTTGTTGATGATGTTGTTGATGAGAATGAAGACGATGAGATGATTCACATTGTGGAAGACTTCCTTTTACCGACAATTGAGGAAGTAGAAAGGGATCCTGGTAAGAGTCAGTATTATGACGAGTTGTTTGAGGAGATTGAAGCGGAGTTGTATCCTGGTTGTGATTAGATTTGATCCCTGAACTTTTTAGTAAAGTTATTGCATCTAAAAGTTAGAGGGAAGGTGCCTAACAACATATTTGACAAATTGCTGAAGTTGTTAAAGCTTGCCTTTCCTAAGGAAAAAAAAAATTCCAGTTCGTACTACGAGGCGAAAAAGAGTGAAAAAATTAGGGTTGGGATACGAGTCCATTCATCTGTATCAGTATGATTGCTGCTTATTTTACAATGAGCATGCATCTAAAGATACATGCCCAGTATGTGGAAGTAGTAGATGGATTACTTCCGAAATGACGAAAGGAAAAAAAATGCCACACAAGGTGATGCATTGCTTTCCGTTGACACCTCAGTTGAAAAGATTATACAGCTCAAGGATTACAGCAAAACACATGATATGGCATAACACTGGGAAATCAAAAGATGATGGGGTGATTTGACACCTAGTGGATGGCTCTGTATGGAAGGACTTTGATGTCAAGCATCCTGATTTTTCAAGGGATCCCAGAAATGTTCGTTTAGGCTTAGCTGCCAATGGATTTAATCCATTTGGCAACATGAACCTCGCATACATCATGTGGCCTATGGTGTTGCAAAGCTATAATCTACCACCTTGGTTGTGTATGAAAGACAATTATTTCATGTTGACCCTCCTTATTCCTGGGCCAAATTCACCAGGTAAGGACATGGATGTATTTCTAAGACCATTGGTGGATGAGTTGAAGGATCTGTGGGTTAATGGAGTTGATACAAGAGATAGTACAACAAACACGATGTTCAAGATGTGGGAAGCCCTTTTGTGGACAGTGAACAATTTTCCAATTCGCAGTAGTTTCTCTGGATGGAGTGGTCAGGGATACAAAGCTTGTCCTACGTGTAATGAAGACACAACTTCCATTCGAGTGATCGGTAAGACATCACATGTTGGTCACAGAAGATTCTTGCCAAGTACTCATCGAATGAGAAGAGACACCAAGTTCGATGGAGAAGTTGAGACAAGACGTCCTCCGAGACGGTTTACTTATGAGGATATACTAGAACAAGTTAATGTTCTTCCAGTGCAAGTTCTTGGAAAACACTTCTAGTTTGGGGGTGTGAAACGTAAAAGAGGTGTAGATGAAGGTAATTGGAGGAAAAAATCTATCTTTTACGAGCTTGAGTATTGGTGTACAAACAAATTAAAACACAATATAGATGTCATGCATGTTGAGAAGAATGTGTGATAGTCTCCTTGGCACCATCTTAGACAATGATAAATCTAAGGACACCACTAATGCAAGACATGATTTGAAAAAGATGGGTGTGAGGGAATCATTGTGGATTTATGAAGATGATAATAGGAAGTTGATGAAGCTGCACGCTCCTTATGTGTTAACTCCGGTGCAGAGGCAACAGTTTTGTCAATTTAAAAAAGGAGTTAGATTTCGAGATGGATTTTGTTCAAATTTGAAGAAGAAAGTGTGCGAGAATGATACAAATAATCTTGGGTTAAAGTCACACGATTGTTATGTGGTAATGCAACGATTACTTTCTCTTAGTGTACGCAAGTTTCTCCCAAAATCTATATCAACCACCGTTACAGAATTGTGCAATTTCTTCAGGAAAATATGTTTGAGGACTTTAAATGTTAAAGATATGGAGGAAGCACAAAATGACCTTATTAAGATATTGTGCAAGATGGAGTTGATTTTTCCTCCAACTTTTTTTGACATAATGATTCATTTGGTCTTACATTTTCCAGAAGAAGCTATATTGGGTGGCCCGATATTTATGAGGTGGATGTATCCTTTTGAAAGGCACATTGAAAAAATTAAAGAATTACGTGGGAAATAAAGCTCGCCCTGAAGGGTCGATTGCCGAAGGCTATGTTGTAGATGAGGCTTTGACCTTTTTTCAATCTATTTTAAAGATATTGAAACAAGATTTTAACTGTCTTGATCGAAATGAAGCTGGAACTTATATCCCACGAAACTTTACAGTTTTCCAATCTCAATGTCGTCCACCCACAAAGGGAATTTTGAAGCCTCTCAATCATAACACTCGTGAAATAGCTGAGTGGTTCATACTTGATAATTCTCCTAAAATTGAGCCTTATTTAGAGTAAGTTTATTCCCTTTTAAATTAGAACATGTGTGGTTATTATAAGTTTTTTGTTATCAAGAATCGTAACACTATTCTAATTAACAGCGAACACCTACAAGAGATTAGACAAAAATACCCAGATGGTGAGCATGATCGTTTGCATAGGAAAAAATTTCGTTCTTGGTTTCATAAGAAGGTATCTTTGAACTTTGAACTTTCATTTTATTAATGATATATTTTGTGAATCTAATACAATTTTATGTATTTAGATATATGATGGTGATGAATTGCTAGCTTTAGCATCTGGGTCAGATCATTTGGCAACCTATTACCAAGGTTGTGTAGTCAATGGTGTTCAATTTATTGCACACGACTGAGATAAAAGGCGCACCACACGGAATAGTTGAGTGTCTGTTGCCAGAACATAAGGTTTTAATTATTACGACACACTTGAAGAAGTAGTGACACTATCTTTCACTGGTGCATATTTAGTGGCATTATTTCAGTGCAAATGGTTTAATACAAATCCAAGAAGGAAGAAAACAATCATTGAAAATAATATCACCAGTATAAACATCAATGGTGAATGGTACAAAGATGAGCCGTATATACTTGCAAGCCAAGCTAAGCATGTTTTCTATCTCGATGATCTACTTAGAGGTCATGATTGGAAAGTTGTAGAAGATGTGAATCATCGACAAATTTGGGACATTAAGGACAATTCTGATGAGGTTAATGATGCTATTGATGTTGTACATGAAACAAGCTCATCAAATTTTGTGTTGACTGTGGACCTCGGAGAGTTGATTATGCAATCTGATCAACATGTTGCATGTTGGGGTTGATGAAGAGGGTGACGTCGAAGGTGATATGCCCGAACATGAGGAAGTCACAGATGTAGAGGATGAATTGCTAGTTGAGCTTTGTGAAGATGAAAATGTGTCTCCGATTACTGATGGAAATGATAGTGATTACTCTATTTAGTTTTTCTATTTGTGTAACATAACTATATATTGAAATATAATAAAGTTTTTTTGTAATTATTATTAATAAGAATTGAATGTGATATTAACTTATATACCTCTAATTTAATTTGATGCTAATTACTAACAAATAAATTTTAAACTGAAGTATAATGTCAGCTGATATAACAACCTATCACGACGGAGATGGTGGTGGTCAAAACTCGCCAGATCCTTCTAGGGTACTGTCATCCTGCGAGTCAGGTTAAATATTTTATATCAAAATTATTTTTGGAAATTATATTGTTAGAGAAATATAACAAAAATACTAATACTGGTTATTGTTAATAAATTTTAAAGCCTCGCCGACAAGAAAAAATGGTCGCGGCCTTGCTAGTAATAATGTTCTTGAAGAACGAAGGAAAAAAGCCGATAAGCTATTGGATCTAGAGCTTGATCCTGTGACGAACAAAGTGGTTGGGCAGGAGGACCAAGCTTTTATTCTCATGTTGGGCACTCAAGTTACAATTTTGTGTCTAGGACCTTACTTGGATTTTGTTGATTTAACTCAACAGTTTAAGGATCAAGTGCTTGATCGTATGAGGGTAAAAAATTACAAATCTTATTCTTTACATTATTTATTTGCATTATTTACAAAGTCATGTAATTTTTTTTTCTTAATGCAGTAATACTATAATATAGATGGTCATCCACAGCGTGAGTTAGTTCTGGCAACTGTCTATAAGGAGATGGGCGAAAGATATCGCGAGAGAAACACCAGACATACACACTTCAAAAATCATTACGTAGAACCAGAAGAATGGGAGAATGTCCTCTCTAAGCCACCAGACCATTGCACTAAGGAGACATGGAAGAATATTTGTGAGTTTTTTTTAGCGAAAGATTTTTGGCTCGCTCCGCTAAAAACCAAGCAAACAGAAAACAAATGAAGTATGTAACAACACAAGACACAAAATCGTTGGCAGCTAAGCGTCACGAATATGTAAGTGAAGATGTTAATTAATTTAATTTTATAAAATAACACATTTTAAAACATTTTGTTTACATTTGTATGGGAGAACCCAGATGCGCATGTTGTTGATGCTTGGAGGGATGTTCATATGAAAAAATCGACAAAAACTTTTGTCAACGAGGCAGCTCAACAAGATTATGTAAGTGAATATTATTGTTTTATTGTTTCTAATGTTTCTAATTTTTGTTTATAATGTTTTCTTTATATAGGAAAAAATGACGGTGGAGCTTCAGAGGTCACAACTTGATAGGCAGACTCAACATTAGAGTGAGGGGTCTGGTAATGTATCTGGCATTGATTCGTCCCCGGTCGATCAATACGAGATACTAAGTAAAGTACTCAGGGAGAGATCTGACTACCAAAGAGGAGTGGGTTATATGGTGAAAGGGAAAGCGAGAAAGACAACCTCCAACTCTACAGATCAAAGTCAGTCCCAAGAACATATTGCTCCTACGCCTAATGAAGATATGACTACTTGGCTCTAATGATGAATGCAATGTGTGAGACGATTCAGATGGTAGTACCTCAGCAACCTAGTAATCTGTATGACCCATGATTTGACAGTTTTCTACAGAGGTATTTGCCATCACAATCTGAAGGTGGTACGCCTTCTCAGAGTAACACCACCCATCCTGACCTTTATACACCACCACAGTAGCAGTACCAGCCTCCTCCACAGTATCCGCCACATGTGTCGTCGCAACAACCTTCGCAGTTTCAAAACCAGTACATGTTTGGACGCTCTTCGCAGTCTCCTCCACTATATTTTAACTTTACTGATTTTCAAGGAGGATCGATGCAGCATCCGCTACCTAATGTTAGGTATGGGGAGGTTGGAGATTCATCGCAGCAACGATATGTTAGATATGGTGAGTTTGGGGGCGGGTCCCAGCAACCCTTTTTATCCACCCCAATACAGCCACAGCCTCAGGATCAGTTTGGGGACCTCACGCTTGGACGATCTTCACATTCCTTCACTGCCATACAGACACAGTCGCCGCCCTCACCCCTACTGCCACCACCACAGCTACAGCAAAATGTTGAAGATGAGGATAATTACAATATTAACCTTAATGATTTTATTTAGTTATTAGTTTATGTATTTTGATTAAATTAGCAGTGTATTTATTTTTAATGACAATAGCGATATTAGCTAGTCGTACAAATATTAAAATTATATATTAATTTTAATGTTAGTTATGTTTAAACTAATTAATTGGTTATTTTGTTAAAATTTATTATGAATTATTTTTAAAAATATTTAAATTTAATAAATATTAATTTATTTTAAATGATTTATTAAAATATATAATAAAAACATTATTAGCAGCAGACCCCGCGGCTAATAATGTCGCCTCTGACACAAGTATTAGTGGCGGGATCCGCCACTATTATCCGCCGGTAATAATATGTTATTAGCGGCGGGTGTATCAGTCCGCCACTAATAATCCTTATTAGTGACCAATAATTCGCGACGGGGCATTAGCGGCGGAGCCCTACCGCTAATACTAATTAGCAGCGTACCCAACCCTTATTAGCGGCGGACCTTCCCGCCGCTAATGGCCTTAATTCTTGTTGTGATATAAATAATGCGACTGATAAGAGAAAAAGATACCTTCAAAAAATTAGACAATAAAGCTGTAAGATCATAAAAAATTCTTGAAACAATAACAAATCCAAAAGAGAGTTGCAACTTGATTCCATATCTCAATACCCCCAAAAGAACATAAAGACCTACAAGTAGGAGTGGCAATTTGGGTCACGACACGATGACATGCCACGACTCGCAAATAAATGGGTTTGGGTGACACATTTAATAATTTTGTTCATGTTCGTGTTTGAGTTTTTGACACGTTTAATGATCATGTTGTGTTCGTGTTTAACTTAATCATGTCGTGTCATAATTGTGTTGCCCGTTTAATAATTGTGTCATGTCATAATCGTGTGAACACGATAACATGAATAATTATCATAGGTTTTATGCTTTTTTCATATAGTTATGATTAATTGTGTCAATTTCATGCTGTGTCATAATCGTACGTGTTATAATGTGTTTTCGTATTCGTATCGTGTTGACCCGTTTAATAATAATGTCATCTTCGTATTCGTGTTTTTGACACGTTTAATAATCGTGTCGCTTTCGTATTTACTTTAATTGTGTCGTGTAATAATCATGTCGACATGAATCTGACACGTTAACACGAATTGACAGCCCTACCTACAAGTCACCTACACATCAAACCAACAAAACTAAGTAACATAATTATATAAACAAAGAGGAAAAAATTAAAATTTTCAATGGTTCATAAATGGGAGATGCTTGTTATGAAAATAAAGGTTCCTAGAGTTCCAATTAACTTATCAAAGAGCCTTATTATATGTCAATATTTACTCTTAACTACATACGTTTTTTAAATATTATATTTAAATTTGAAAACATATACATATAAAGTTAAAATTGAAAACATATATCGAGCATATCTATTTTATATATATATATATATATAAAAGTGTATTTAAAGATTTTTCTTAGTTTTAATTTTTTTTGTTGAATTCAATGAACTATTATAAATATTTAACCAAATATATCTTTAAAATTAATTTAATAATACGATAGAATAAATATATAGTAATTATATTAATATAAATTTAAATATTATAAAATATTATTATAATAATATTTAATACAAAGCTAAATATCTAATAATAATATTAATATAAATTCAAATGTTATAAAACATTATTATTGTAATAAAATATAATATATAAACCTAATTTTTCTAAAATTTCGGTTAAATAATTATATTAATATAAATTTAAATATTATAAAATATCATTATTATACTAATATTTAATACAAGACAACAAATTTAATAATTATAAAAATAAAAATTTAAAAGTTATAAAATGTAATTTTTATGATATAATATGCAATGCATAATCTTAATATTTTATTAAAAATATGATAATATATAATTGAAAAGAAAACATGTTATTTTTTTAATTATTTAATCTAACTAATAATGACAAACAAATATCTCTTCTTTATAATAAGTGTGTAGATAACTGAAATTCTTGGTTTTAATGGTTTGTTTTGTTAACTTTAACGGAATATTCTAAATATTTAATAGAATATACATTTAAAATTAACTTAAATATAGATTTTATCAATTATATTAATATAAATTTAAATATTATAAAATATCATTATTATAATAATATTAAAATAATATTTAATATAAGATGTTGACCTTGATTTTGCTCAACTTACACGGAGTCAAAAATGCTTGATGTGGACAGATATGTTGAAATGAGAATAATGGCAAAAATAGTAAAGCACACAAGAATTTATAGTGGTTCGACCCCAGAAAATTGTAATAGCCTACGTCCACTTGAGCTATTATTGATATAATAATTCAAATGAGTGATCAAAGAACTAGGGTTCAATGAGTTTCACCAACCTCTGAAGAACCAACAATGTATCAAATATGATAGCTCTAATACACTCGTAAAACTCTAATCTCAAATAATTAGAAAGCCAAAAGTTCCAAAAAAAAAAAGACCTCCTTCCTTGAGCTATCTTTCTCTATTTATAGGCTCAAGGAAGATTACATTAATTTATTACAGATATTCTTTCCTAAATAATTGAATACTCAGGAAATCATGGGAGATAATTTCGGATGTGATTATAACTGCATAAGATTTTCTCCAAATATAGTGAGTATACGACCAAGTTGGTCGTATATAAAGATTGAACGTTGCGCCATAGACATCTTTTTGGTCGATGGTCGAACAAGACTTTCTGCCTGATGTCAGCCACGTGTACTAAATGTCTGCCACGTCATCCATGCCGGTTTTTTGGATAACATTTTCCCCCCAAGTTCACTACAAGAAAAAACAGTATTCATAACACTTAAAAACTGCTATCCGGGACTATTGATAGCACTTCTGAAAATGCTAACATAGCCCCTGTTATTAAAAGTCCAATCTTTTCTATAACAGTTTTTGAATGTTATGTTCGGTGTTATCTTAAACTATTCAATAACACATTTTTAGGTGCTATAATATTGAAATAATAACATTTAGATAGAGTTTTTGGTTATAAATTTGAAGTTTAATCTTGTACTTTTTTCATAACACTTTTCAACTGTTACATTTGATTATTTTGATAACATTTTTAGTTTGTTATATTATATAAACCATAACAATTTTTTACGCTTATAATATGTTTCTAAATCATAACATATTAAGGTTTTTTATTGTAATAATGGTACTTATAAGTTTTTTTTTAATTAAAATATTTTCATTATTTTATTTTGATAAAAAAAATCAAAATTAATAATAAAATATAATTCTCAATAGATTGATAAACCATAAGTATTACATTAAACAATAACTAATTCAAACTCTGAATGTGTCTATTTCATGAGATCTTAGTTTTAACTTAAGTTTGAAAGCATAACATAATAAAGTTTTATAATCTTGAACATTTTTTACTTCAAAAAAAAAAAAAAAAAATTACAAGATACACAAAAGTAAACCATGCATGAAACTTGCTCCATCCTTTGTGCACTTGTCTTTGTTGTGAGTCCATTTGTTGTGCACTTGTCATATACCTGTTTCCCTTTCTTCCACAGGTCCATGTGTAATCCTCTTTGCAATAAAGCCAGTTGTAGTCCACAAAAGGCCTATTGCTGTCAAGCTTATGTTAAGCTCCGTCTTTAGAGCACTGTAAGCTCCAGTCACATCTACACACCTGTAATATTCGAGTGTAATAATGGAATCACACCAGCAATTACTTAAAGTGGTAATTCTAGGGCTAAACTAGATTTTTAGATAAAAGGGAAATGATTATATTTATAGATCAGTACAAGGTTGCTATATTTGCCTAGTAGCCAAATTACCTGCTGATGCTGAATTTATTGGTTTTTCAAATTCAGATTCCTTAGTTTTGGCTTTAGTTTGCAATCCTAAAGCTTCCTTCTGAACAACAGCCTGGCTTGACGCTTCATTGGCCTCCCTTTCAGCAGCCTCTTTTGCTTCTCTTCTCTGAGCTTCCATTGCAGCCCTATTTGCTTCTTCAGCTCTGAGTTTTGCCTGCATCAGAAAATACTTTTATTACTAACAACAGCATAAAACCAAGATAACATACCAAAACGCATTAAGATTATATCAGAAGAATATGTGAGAATAATAGAGGACTGTGACAACCATCTTTGGACATCTACCAAAAGAAATGAATAATCTGGGCAAAGTCAAGTGACCTGAGTTCATGGTCCCTTTGGATAGCAGTCAAGTGATTATCAAGTGCTTCGACACTACAGATGATGACCCAAAAATTAGAAAACAGAAAGTCCAAATCTGACTTAAACAATAAAGAAGAAGGAGATGAGAAATCATTAAAATTCCAGGGAAAAAAAATATCAAAAGCATGAGCACTTCAATGAGGGGAGGCAAAAAACACAATACAACATTATTAACAAAGGAATTGCAGTCTTACATTTTTCTTCCATCAAGTATGGCTGAATTTCAAGTGCCGACTCATTCTCAAAGTCGTCATCATCACTAAGAGATAAATCAAGAAAATACAAAGTATTAATAGAAACTAGCGAGATCTCTAACAATCAATGCGATATCACATACCATAGAAATATCATAGAAGTCTGTCATGAATACACAACAGCTGAATAAAGCTTTTGATGACAGAATAGGGATGCAAAACTTGAATTGATAAATGGAATATAAGTAAAGGAAAACAATCATGGCCAGTTAAATGCATACCTAACAACCATATACTTCACACTAGTTAAAACAGAACATTTCACAAATGACAAATATGGAATAGAATATAGAAATAAGTTGAGACAACTGCAGTTATATAAATATATATAGAGAGAGAGAAAGAGACCTTTTCTGAACTATGAGGCCTTGAAAGTGAGTATCAAAATCTGAAATTCCAGAGCTTAACTGGTCAGAATCCAGAGCTCCTCAAATTGTTTGACAATCTCTGGATGGTCAAACTCTGCTCCAAGTACTGCCAATGGAACCTTAACCTCTGAAAGTATTTGAATCATGGATTAATATTTTTGAGTTGAGAAAGAATGAGTCAAGTTTAACATAAAATGCAAAAATTGGAGTTTTGGTGAAGTGAAATACACAAGAGTTTGAACTAAAAGTTATCTTATAATTTGTAGTTGTTTCAAAGTATCATATCACTATGTATATCACTATGTAGTACCTTTGATGTCATCCACAGTGACGTAAGATTGATGTAAGAGGGCAGCAGCCTTAATAGAGTCGCACTTTGCGAGTTGAATTGCAGCCTTGGCTGAGAACAGAACAAATCTTGATCAGCTTAGCGTAAGTAACAACTAGATATATGGTTTGAAGACCAGAAAAAAAATCAGTCTTTACAACACAAAAGCTACAGAAATTCAAGATCAGAAAAGTATTTGATTAAATTACAATGTAATAAATCCAATTTGTTAATAATACTCCATAACTTGACTCTTTTATTTAGGAAAAAGAGCTAAGCAAAACATCCATGTTCAGATTTTTTTTATAATCAAAGACCGAAACAGAGTGTAAGTGCCACCAGACAAACAAGACAACATATATACACAGAGGGCACTAGCACAATTTTGACTAATTATATATAAATGTATCTTGCATTATACCCAAAGCCATGTTTGTTGACAAAAAATCTTTTAGAAACATTAGTGTCATTGATCAAAGTTTTATCCACTACTAAATATGAGGTAATATATTTTTTTAACTTAAAATAAAAAAATAAAAATGCATATTGTTCTAACATAGCATATCTCAATATATGGAGCTAATCTAGACAATAAGGAAAATTACGAAAACATAGCATATCTCAATCTATGGAGCTAATCTATAGTTAATTGACAATAAAATATATACAAATCAATAATCTTAGCTTAGAAAATTACAACCTCTTGAAATAAGAACAAGATTAGAACTTGAATACATAGAAAATAAAAAAAATAAAAAAAAGTTAGGAACTTGAAAGTACCTGCAAAGAGATTTCATTTCTTCTTTCCTCCCAAATTTTATAAGCCTTTCTCTCTTAGAAGCTACAATAGTCTTTCTTATTCACAACTCCCAATCAACTGCCATAAAAAAACACCACAACTTTAGATAGTCAAGAGCAATTTCTTATTAAAAGAGGGTACTCATTAATTATGAAAATAAAAAACCTTCCTTTGTGTTTAGAAGTTCTTGAAGTGTAGGAGGCACTTTTCTGTAAAGAACTGCAGCTTCGAGGCTCTATTCTGTAAAGAACTGTAGCTTCAACCTTGCAGGATTCTGCAATCCTTTCTATCAATATCTGCAGCTTTCACAAATTTTTTCAAGTTCTGTCCCAATATA
Organism: Humulus lupulus; assembly: GCF_963169125.1. Taxonomy (NCBI): domain Eukaryota; kingdom Viridiplantae; phylum Streptophyta; class Magnoliopsida; order Rosales; family Cannabaceae; genus Humulus; species Humulus lupulus. Next base: position 30,949,531 of record NC_084802.1, on the reverse strand, counting down.
TAGATTTCATCATATAGGAACCATCGAGAGAGGGAATTTTTTTTGGAGAAAATACTAAAATGGATACAAGATTACCCTAATTTTAAATGATAAAATTGATCCATCATTTGACATAAAATACATATTAATTTGGATAAATAACATGTTTTACTGTGGAAAGTAAAATTATTCAGTTTTTTAATTCTTGAACTGTAAAGAATGACAGAATCCTACTGCAAAGTCCGACATCCTTCAGCTGAAATCGTAACTATGACCTCAAATTAGTATTCATTCCAATCAATATAATGCTAACCAGATTGTACTTTATTTCCTTAGACTTTGTATATATGTTTTTCCCTTCTTTATGATCAATTAAAACAAAATTTAAACACTTCCACTTAGTGAGACAAATCCTTATCATTATGTCTAATTTTCATATGTTGGTGAAATGGTCTTACTAGCAAGAAAGTGACAGCTGTTTTAGGTTTAACTTTCATAGAAGTAATTGAGCAATTAGGATTATCTGATATTAAATTGAAATTTGAATTAAAAAAGATACCTCACACAGACAAATTTGAATTAAATTGAACTTGCAGACTTTTGTAGATTTCTGAGGCTGGAAGACAACCTCTGTACTCGACCTCACGCATACCTCCTTCCACTCGGAAGCTGAAGCTCCTTCGCTTCCATAATCCCTAGGCGAGTACAAAACTTGGAGCGTCGAATGCGTTGTGATTTCGAAAGAAAAATGCACATGATGACTTAGAGAAACTGAAGACTCAAAAAAAAGTTGATAGAAAAAGATACAAAGGTTAGTGTGTAGATTAGATGTCTCAACCACAGCTAATTTTTATTCAGAAATGGAAATGGATTTTCACCTAATCCAAGCATGCTTGTCGATAATCAGACGACTGACTTTAGATCTTTTGATATTTCTCAAAGCATGGAGATCTTCTGGCTTTCCCTTGAACTCCAGAAATTCTCCAAGTACATATTTATTACCTTTGAGCTCCACCCTGTGTGCAAACAAAATAGTAAAATCTTCCAGTAGTGAAAGCCAGATATCATGGAAACAAATGGACTATATTTGACAACCCCTTTTCTTTAATTTTCTTCAAAATTACATAAGAAAAAATATTCTTTTTTCCCTCAATAAAAATGGCATGTGCTCCTTTCTTTAACAAAGCAATAATAATGACCAGAAAAGTTTTAAAGAAGACTAAGAAACTTGTTCAAAGCTTAAAATAGTTTAGAGCTCCTTGGAAAATAAAAAACTGCAATTGGAAAGCAGTATCTAAATGTCATTTGAAATGACTTCAAAAATAAGGACTTCATTAATGTTCAGACAACCAAAGCAACAATCTCTTATACCTTAAAAAGGAAATAAGTATTTATACTTTATAGTATAGATAAATGACAAACCTATCCCAAATTGGAGCAGTACTGAGAATAAAATTGAGGTTCTGCTGTATAGATTCTTGCATCTCTTTCTTTCCACCTCCAAATGCACCCTTAAGCCAACCAGAAAACATAGGCTTTGTTTCTGGTTTCTGTTGAGTCCACTGGTCATAGGGAATGACTTCTGGTGGAAAAGAGCCTGGCTGAATAGTACTGCAAGAAAAGAAGCTCGGTGAAATTAAAGGGAAGACAAACTAAATGTCACAGATGTTACTATCTACAACAACTACAATGTGAAACAAACCTACAAAATCACTGAGATAGGCATGTGCAGTGGTTTAGTGTCTAATTTAAAATGGCCGCATTATAACCCTTTAATTCACTTCGAATACAAAATAATTATGTTTTCATTGTGGCAATGTACTTTCTAAATTATGCTAGTCTTGCTAGATATCATTCTGATTGACCCCATGTAGGGATCCTCAATTCAATAGCCATAACAATAGGTAGAGAAACATAGAGACATTGAGGGTCAAAGAAAATGGAAAATAGGCCAATCTGATAAGTGTTGTTTAATTGAACATATCGATGAGAACATATTAATGGAGGGGCTTTTCTCCTTTTAAAATCTCTTTCCCTGGTATTTTCTTATCTTGGGGTGATAATATTTCTAAACTTTCTATGTAACACTACTGAGTTTTCCTCATTGTTAAATCTTCTTGAGGGGTTTCAGTTGAGAGTTAAATTAGATGGTAAAAGGGTATGGTCATTGACTCGTTACCTATTGTCTGGATTTTTAAGCCTTCTCTGGGAATTTGGAAGTCTGTGGCACTCAGTAAGGTCAAAACATATTGCTCATGTGATAAGTTTTTTTTTTTTTTTTGCTGGAGACTCGTGTGATAAGGTTTAAACCTGGGATAGGTTGCAAAAGAAATGTCCTCTTCTGTCTTTAAGTTAAAATTTCAGCATCCTATGTGAAAGGTTAATACATAGATCAATTGTTCATGCATTGTTCTATGGCTCTGAGACTTTGGTTCCAGTTAGTCAAAGGAGCTACCAGAGAAGGGTGTTGCAGGGATTCCTGGTTTTGGCCATTTACTAGGAGCTTTGTTGGAGTTGGCAAAAAGATCTTGTGTTTTTGTAGTCCAGGTTTTCTGAGAAAGAGAGAGAGAGAGAGAACATTTACAGTTGTCTCTCTGTTTTTTTTTTTAAATACCAAATGTAGTGTAATTAAAACAATTTGGTTTAAGTTTTTTTATTTTATTTTCTTGTAGCTAGGTGAAAATCCATAGTCCTCAGCCAAGTTCTTTGCCTCTTTTCTAAAAAAGATTTTTAGCTCCTAATAAACATAGGTACATAAGCACGAACATGTGCACGCATATACATACATAAAAGTAACATGTAAGTTTCAGAAATTTAAACACCATAACAAAAGCTACAGATTTATCTGTGAAATAAAGATACTAAAGGTCAAATCATGAAACATTCAAATCAATCGCATACCAACATTTCAGATTGGGAAGTATAACTTTGCAAGACAAGTATCCTTCAGGCAAAGCAACTCCTCTTTGTTCAAGATATGATTCAAGAATTGAAGCTTGTTTTCTAGTCTCCTCCACCTAAAAATAAACAATATGAAAGAAACAAGTTGAAGACCAAAATCCAGACAAAAATACTTGGAATCTATAGATTTGGTTATGCATGCATATCCATGACATTACTTGATACGTATACATCATTTATTTCCCCATTTGAATCATTACTTTTGCTTTTGCTGTCAAATACCATGAGTATCACATAAACAACCAAGTAAAGTGAACAGCAAACTAAACTAAACCAAAGACAGCAATAAGCAAAGGCATTTGATATATAAAAGTACTGAAATTAAAAAGCTCCATTCAGAAAGCATTGATTTTTAAAGCTACTTACTGGGTTAGGAAGATGTTCTGTTTTGTTTTTGGTCTCACACGACCAGCTACCATCCGCATTGATCAACACAAATCCAACAAGATTCTTGACAGATACAACCACTGCCCCTCTGCACCAAAAACAGAAAAGTAACAACTTCGTAAGCAGAAACAAAGAAAATTGAGTTGAAGTAGACATCTTTGACCCTTCTTCTATTATGTTGAGCTAGTTAACAGAGTAGCAGTACAAGGTTATATAATGAGAGTATCGTAGTTGCACTGTTGAGAACAAAAAGATGAGGTTTTTATTTATAATTTATAATTTTGGGAAAGAAATTTGCATACCCTTTGGTGAGGAGAACCAAATCGATGTTTTGTCGAGTGCCGGTGTCAGCATCGGGAATCCGAAGGCCGACATAGGCCTTCCCACCATAAAGATTTTCAAGTCTGCAAACAAAAACCCAGAAACAGCAAATTGAAAAGGAAGGGAATTGGTGTTCGAATTGTTGTATATATACATACATATATATATATATATATATTTACAGAGAGAGAAAGAGAAGTACCGATCGGCGACAGAGAAGAGGGCATTGGAATTGGAGGTCTCGACCTATCGTCATCATAGAAGAATCGCTTGAAGACTTTGTAAAGGATGAGACCGCACGGTATCTTGCTGAGAGAGAAAGATAGAGCATGAGAGGGAAATAGAGGAGGCGTAGGGTTATTAGGGATTCTTTTGCTTTTTCATTTGGCGCCTAAGTGAATAATTTACCGCCTAATAAATTTTTTAGTCGTGTCAAACAATAGCGTTTTTTAAAATATGTTATATTTTAATGTAATATATGGGCATAATTGTTGTAGTGGTTTGTTTAGTGCGACCAGCAATAAAGAAACTTTAGGGAAACAACCGTTCATATGCCCCACGAAATCTGTCAGAATCCTCGTGTGTTTTTGGAAATCGTGACTTAATTATGTCTAATCAAGCCTTTTCGGGGTTCAAGAAATCAGTTCGACGGCTTATACACTCCCCTACGTTTCAAAAATGGGAAAGTCATGATGTCCACTTTTTGCTATACTTCAGCCTCTATAAGTAACCTCTTTATCTTTCTTATAATTCTTTACTCACCATTCCAATCAAGAACTTCAAGAACTTTGCTTCAGAGCCCAGAATTTCGAAACCATTCAGACGTCCTACCGAAGATTTTTTCGACTCAATTTTTTTTTATTTTTCTAAATCTCCATCTTTGCCTAGGTAATCACTTAGTCTTTTAAACTCTTCATGATGCCATGCATGCTGTTACTATGCTCTGTGATTTCCTGCGTTTTTTAGTAGAATTTTATGAGGATTTTGTATAAACCATTTGATGCTTGGTAAGAGAGTGTATTTCTGCTTTATATAAGTTAGGAGCTAGTTCGATGGTAAGGATCATAGGTTTAGGGCGTAAGATCGATGTAAAAATTCAATCTTTAAGCTAGTTGAAAAAACTAGGTTTTTTCCCGCCCTTTAGGAGTTGAAAAAGTTCATTTTCAGAAAACATTTTATTTCCTTTTTGATCCGTTTTTCAAACTGCTAGCACCAAACTTAGTGTATGGGTAGGATGCTGCTGGCCAATAGACGCGAGCAACGTTATCCCAATCTCCCACGTAACTCCGCAGGCTATGTGTCTTATCTCCTCCTTTGTATGTTTACAGTTCATATGCAAGACCCTTGGGGAGGAGAAAGACCCATTGAAGATGACCTCCTAGCTCAGCTGCTTGAAGGCGAAGAAAACCCCTATAATCTGATACTAGATATCCCTTTCTCTCGCCCTAGCGCAAACCCTTCTCCAGTTCCTACCCAAATAATGGCTCGAACAAAAACAAAAGCTCAAAAAAGGAAAATCCCTAACTCCTCATGCCAGCCTACTGCTGATGCCCCCTCAACCAATGGTCAAGGTGAAAATGTTCTTGATGCCAATGTACAAAGGCATGCCCGTCCTCGACAGCCGCTCAGCCGGATGTCGAGTGGCATATTGTTCCCCAGAGTAGAGTGATGATCCGGATGATCGCCAACTACTTAAATAAATAAACTGACAGGGGTGACCCTGGTCAGACCTTCCATCGACCAAAGGGCCAACCTGCCAGGCGGGGCCTACAGCGCCTGGTCGCAGTTTTATATTGAGGTAGGTGCCACTTTGCCTCTTCACTCGTTCTTTCAGGGGGTGGAAAATTAATTTGGAGTTGCCCCCTTTCAGATCACCCCAAATGGATATAGAATGCTGACCGCACTCTATATCCTTTACAAACTCAAAAAATGGCCAGAGCCCACTCCCCACGAGGTCAACTTTCTTTTTGACCTTAAGTCCAACCCTAACCAAGAAGGTACGGGGTTTTTCCATTTTTTCCATCAAGAAATCGGGCGCACTTTCCTGACCGAGACTACTCACATCTCCAATGTGGGGTGGTATCATCAGGAATACTTTCTTACCTCGACTTAGCTGCAGACAACTTGGCCTTTACTCGAGGAGGTAAAAATTCTTATGTCACCAGCTTCTTCACTTAGTGTTTTTCTGTCACAATGTTTTGAAATTTCATTGTGTTCCAGGCCCATGGTTACGTCCGATCCCAACTCCAGGGATGGAGTCAAGGGCGGCACTCTTAGCCAGCATGCCGAATGCTGATAAGAGTGTCCGAAATTTAGTTACAGAGGCTAGCCTTAGGTTGGCCGGCCTCTGGAATCCCCAACCATCGACGTGCGAACCTTCAATAGAAAATGCCCAAGCCGATGTGGAACTCGAGCAGCAACCCCAAGCGTCTCCTCCGTGGAGGAGACCAACTGGGGTTACGATCAGGGAACTGGCCGCCCCTCACCGAATAGAGAAACCCTTGGCCCCCGAGGACAAAGGAAAACAAAAGGCTGATGTGCCTACTAAACTTTCTGATGACTCGTCGGATGAAAATGGTATAATAATCTCGCTTTTAAATCATTTGACGATTCCCTCTCATCTATTTGATGGGGATGGAAACTTTAGGAATGCTCCCTCCTTAAATTCAGATTTCTTCTAGGCAGTAGGTAGTTCAGTAAATAATGTTACGACCAGTAGTTGTAGTGCGGGTACTTTACTTGTAATCCTTTTACTTTCATTCTTTTACCCTGCATGAACATTTAGTCTTACTGCTTGTGCTGTTTCCTTTTGTGCAGGTATGGACTCCGAGGATGTTTTTGAGCACTACCAAGTTGTCGCTGCCTCTTCTGTCCTGAAGAAGGATAGCAAGAGGGCTCGAGGGGAAAGTAGCAAGACCCCCTCGAAGAAGGCTCGAATAGACGATGCTCCAGCCACTGCCCCCTCCAAGGAGAACTCACCACTTCCACCTTCCTCCGAGCAGGCGACTCCCACTCCTGCTAATCCACAACCTTCTTCTAAGGCTGCTGACAAGGAGGCATTGGACACCTCGCCCGAAGGCTCCCTGCCCAGCTTCGTGGTCGGCTCAGCCAGGGAGAGGATATATAAGCTCTCGAAGCACAGACGCAGCCAGGCCGCCATTACTGAAACTGCCTCAATGGAGGCTGATCAAGTCGTCAACAGAGGGCTGAACGAGATAGTTAGCGTAAGTTATCTCCTGCTACTTTATCATTTATGTCTGATTTCTTTTCCTTACTTAATCTTATTTTCTGTCTTCAGGGGCTGCTAACTTTAACTGCGGGCTGGCGCCTTGTTGGGGCGTTGGTTTCTCGGGGAAAGAACTTCGACTCCAGGCTTGCCCAGACTAAGCAAGCACTTGAGGCTGACAATAGCAAGCTACTCGAGGAGAATAAAGAGCTGTCCAAATAGCAAGAACAATTGCGCGAGGACAGAGCTACTCTCACCAAGGAGCTTTTGGACGCCCAAGATGCCCTGAAGAAAGCCAACGAATCCAAAGAAAAATTCAGGGAAAGTGCCAAGCTCAACACTCAAGCATGTAATAAGCTTGAGCTTGATCTGATCGCCAGCAAGCAGGAGACGAGGGAGCTTGAAAAGCGAGTGCAGGAGCTCGAGGAGGACGGGGCCAAGAATTTGAAGAAGTACAAGGAGGCCACTCACCTCTGCTTCTATGAATTCTGGCAGCATAACCGGGAGGCTAACTTCAACTACTTGTCCAAACGTTTGAAGAGGACTCTGATGGCGCAGTGCGCCATCCGGTTGGAAGAAGAAGAAAAGGTCAAAGTGCCTGCCTCCCGAGCAGGGGGGATTGATGGTGCTGATGCTGAAGCTGGTCCTTCGGCTGACCAAGGCACTCCTCCCAACCCCCAGGATCCTCCAGCTCCTTAAGAATTTTTCTGTTTTTGTTTCATTTTCACGGCCCACGGGTCGTATTGTAAAGACAATTTGTTTTTATTGCTGCAGAGGCAGCTTTTTACTTTTAATTAAACAATTACATCCGAGCAGTACTGCTCGCGGTGTAAAAGGAATGCCTTTTGATATTATAATATTTTTGTCTATTATAACATCTGTTCGCATGAACGAACTTAGCATAATACTTTGGCTTGATTTAACAAAATATAAATTTTGAAAAATACTCTAAGTACCGGAGCATGCTTTCACTTATTTTGTTCGCGCGTTTACATACCTTTTGGTATGCTTTGCTATCGATGTACCTTATATGCCCCCCAAGGGACTGAGGAGCTTTAGGTCCTTGGTCACTTGCCTTGACCACGACCTGTGCGAACATTACTGCTCGGAATAACTTGTAAAATATAGAATACAGCAAAACAACACACGTAGTGAACAAATACTTGTAAATAAAATTTACAAAGGTTGGCAAGAATGAATGGCTGCGCACAATCCCTTATAATTCTCGTATTAAAAATGGACTAAACATGTCTTTACGAGTGATCTTAAAAAGATCTTACACTTATAAGCGATTAGCCATACAACGTGGCTAACCCTTTTTCGAAACTTGTAAAAAGTAAAATTAATACAAGCCAGTCCTTTAAAAAGGACTATTTATTAGTAATACTTGCGCAGGTGTTCTCCGTTCCAGTAGCGTGGAACAAGATCTCCATTTAAGCATGCAAGCTTGTAGGTGCTTGGATGAAGGACTTCCTCGATCTGGTAAGGTCCTTCCCAATTTGGTCCGAGCACTCCAGCAGTTCGGTTGCGGGTGTTTAAGAAAACTTGTCGTAGTACTAGGTCTCCGACGTTGAATTTCCTTTCTTTCAATTTCGAGTTAAAATACCGGGCGACCTTTTGTTGGTACGCAGCTACTCGGAGTTGGGCTTTTTCCCGTTTCTCTTCAAGTGAGTCTAGGGACTCCATCATCAGTCGGCTATTCTGGTCCTGGTCGTATGTAATTCGTCGATGTGATGGCGGATCTAACTCGACGGGCAACATAGCTTCATACCCGTACTCTAAGGAGAAAGGGGTATGACCTGTCGCTGTTCGATGAGAAGTTCTATACAACCAGAGTACTTCAGGCAGCTGTTCTGGCCATGCCCCTTTAGCATCTTCAAGTCTTTTCTTCAGGGTATCTTTAAGTGTTTTGTTCACTGCTTCGACTTGCCCATTTGCTTGTGGGTGTGCGACTGAAGAAAAGCTTTTGATGATTCCATGACTTTCGCAGAAGTCTGTGAATAAGTCGCTATCAAACTGGGTGACATTGTCTGAGACAATTTTTCGAGGCAAACCATATCGGCAAACAATGTTCTTGATGACAAAGTCAAGAACTTTCTTGGTCGTTATGGTAGCGATCGGCTCATCTTTGGCCCATTTGGTGAAGTAGTCGACTGCCACGACTGCATATTTTACTGCACCCTTCCCTGTTGGCAGGGATCCAATCAAGTCTATCCCCCATACTGCGAAAGGCCAAGGACTCTGCATCTGTTTTAACTCATTGGGAGCTGTGCGTGGGATCTTGGAAAACCTCTGACACTTATCGCATTTTTGTACAAACTCCATTGAGTCCTCATTCATAGTCGGCCAGAAATAACCTTGCCTCAGAATCTTTTTCGACAAGCTCTGCCCCCTAGTGTGGTCCCCACAGAAGCCTTCATGTACTTCCTTCATTAGTTCTTTAGCCTTTTCCGGTGTAATGCATCTGATCAGTGGCATGGAGTATCCTCTTCGGTAAAGGACACCATCGACCAGTATATACCTAGCAGCTTGTCTTTGAAGAGTTCTGGCTTTGTTTCTATCTGCTGGTAGTACACCATTTGTAAGATACTCCAAGTATGGTGCCATCCATGTATCCTCCATCCGGATTTCCATATTAGTCTCATCCGCTCGTATGCTCGGCTCGCACAATCTTTCTACTGGCACAATATTCAAAGTGTCAGCGTCTTTCGTGCTTGCGAGTTTGGCTAAGGCATCTGCGTTCGAATTCTGATCCTGAGGTATTTGCTGGAGGGTATACTTCTCGAACTGAGCCAACAGATCTTTAGTTTTATTTAAGTAGGCCACCATTTTGAGGCCTCGTGCCTGATATTCCCCTAGGACCTGATTCACTACCAGCTGTGAATCACTGTAAATATCCAGCACCTTTATACTCATGTCTTTTGCCAATCTTAACGCAGCGAGGAGTGCTTCATATTCGGCTTCATTATTTGACGCAGTGAAGACGAACCTAATAACGCAGTGAAATCGATGCCCTTCTAGCATTATCAATATCACTCCCGCTCCTGTGTGAGATTCGTTGGGCGATCCATCCGTGAATAACTTCCACGAAGGAGCTTCATCTAGGGGCTCAGGTGCACTAGACTGTTCACACTGCTCGTTATCTGAGAGCTCAGTGAACTCGGCAATAAGATCAGCCAAGACTTGTCCTTTTACTACTGCTCGCGGTGAATATGTAATATCAAACTGCCCGAGTTTGACTGCCCATTTTAATAAACGCCCAGCCGCCCCTGGTTTTTGCAGGACTTGCTGAAGGGGCTGGTCAGTTAAGACTGTAATGGGATGGGCTTGGAAGTAAGGACGTAGTTTCCTTGAGGCCAAGATTAAAAAATAGGTTAGCCTTTCGATTGGAGGATACCTCAATTCAGCCCCGATTAACCTCTTACTTACATAGTAAACCGCCTTTTGTACGCCTTCTTCTTTTCGTACTAGTACCGCACTAGCAGCAACTTCAGTGATCGCCAGGTAGATGAACAAAGTTTCTCCTTCGATAGGCTTTGATAAAATAGGAGGCTATGCCATATGGGCTTTTAGGGCTTGGAAAGCCTGCTCGCAGTCTCCTGTCCATTCAAACTTCTTGTTGCCTCTAAGTAGATTAAAGAAAGGGACGCATTTATCCGTCGACTTGGAAATGAATCTACTTAGTGCGGCAATTCTTCCAATTAAACTTTGCACATCCTTGATCTTCTCTGGCGATTTCATGTCGATCAGGGCTCTGATTTTTTCGGGGTTAGCCTCGATTCCTCTTGAATTAACAATGAACCCCAAAAATTTCCCTGATCCGACTCCGAAGGAACATTTGAGAGGATTTAATTTCATTTGGTACTTGTTCAACACATCGAAACACTCTTGTAAATCCTTCACATGTCCTTCTGCTTTTTTCGACTTTACTAGCATGTCGTCCACATACACCTCCATGTTCACTTCTATTAACTCCTTAAACATGTGGTTAACCAATCATTGGTAAGTCGCACCTGTATTTTTCAGTCCGAAGGGCATTACTTTATAACAGTATAGCCCCGTATTGGTCCGAAAGCTAGTGTGATCCTCGTCAGGGGGATGCATACTAATCTGATTGTATCCTGAGTATGCATCCATGAAGGAGAGGATCTCATGTTCTGCATCCTTGGGAGTGGGAAGCAATCCTTTGGGCAGGCTTTATTGAGGTCTATGAAATCCACACAGGTTCGCCATTTGCCGTTAGGCTTGGGAACTAGTACTGGATTAGAGACCCACGATGGATAAAAAGCTACCCTGATGAACCCATTCTCCTTTAATCTTTCAACTTCCTCTTTTAAGGCTTTCGATCTATCCTTATCGAGCAGCCTTCTTTTTTGTTGCACGGGTGGAAAGCTCTTGTAACCGTTCAGGACATGGTTGATAACTGCAGGATCTATCACAGCCATGTCTTTGTGTGACCAGGCAAAAACTTCCTGGTTCTTTCTCAGAAATTCCACTAGTGCATGCTCCGTGGTTGCTTCTAAATTTTTCTCGACCTTTACGACTCTGGTCGGGTCTTTCTCGTCAAGTTGGACCTCTTCCAGGTCCTCGACGGGTCCAACATTTTTCTCAAAATCCCGAAAGCGAGGATATCTATATCCCTATCCTCTTTTTGGGCAACACCCTATTTGGTGACTTCATCACCGGATTGGGCTTATGTATCAATATCCATCTGCAACCTATCTGGGGGAGTGCTCTTCGACGTTCCCTTCTTCGCCTTTGTGACTGAGGCGTTGTAGCACTCCCTTACTTCTCTCTGATTACCCAAAACGCGTCCTACCCCTGCGTCTGTCGGGAATTTCATGGCCAAGTGCCATACTGAGGTGACAGCCCGAAGATTAACCAGTATGGGCCTTCCAATAACAGCATTGTACGCCGAAGGACAATCAACTACTATAAAAGTAGTGAGTAATGTCCTGGTAGTAGGCGCTGTACCTGCAGTCACTGGAAGCCTGATTGACCCTGTTAGAGCGAGTCCTTCACCGGAGAAGCCGTAAATTGTTTGGTTGCAGGGTTCCAAGTCCTTAACGGAAAACTTCATGCGTTCCAGCGAAGATTTGTATAGGATGTTCACTGAACTTCCTGTATCAACTAGTACTCTTTTCACCATCATATTAGCGATTTGAACGTTCACGACCAGCGGATCGGAATGTGGGAACCGGACATGCTTGGCGTCGCTATCAGAGAAGGTTATCTCACCATCCTCTGACCGAGCCTTCTTTGATGCCCTGTCCGCCACAGTCATCATCTCGATGTCATGGTCGTGACGTAGGGTTCGAGCATATCGTTCCCTCGCCTTTCCACTGCTTCCCGCGAGGTGCGGGCCTCCGCGGATGGTGAGTAAAGTGCCAGCTATGGGGTCAGGCTGCAAAGGTGGCGAGCGTTGGCGTGTGGACGCATGCTTGTTGCCACCTGGAGCTTCTCGTTGGGAATTTCCCGAGGCCCGTACATATCTTCTCAAGTGTCCTTGTCTAATAAGGAACTCGATTTCATCCTTTAGCTTGTTGCATTCATTTGTATCATGTCCGTAGTCATTATGGTAACGACAGAACTTGGTAGTGTCTTTATTCGAAATATCTTTTCGAATGGGAGCAGGTTTTTTATAAGGCACACTGGAACTCGTGGCTTGATACACCTCTCCCCGAGACTCAATAAGGGCAGTGTAGTTAGTGAACCGAGGTTCATAACGATTATCCTTGGCTCGTTTATTGTCAGAGGTGGAAGGCTCATTATGTGGCCGTTTCCCCCCATTCTTGCCATTGCCATTGTCGTTCCCATTGCCTTTGCCGTTTCTATTGGGTTTTGACCCATTGGCGGCTTTGGCGGGCTCGGTAGTCCCCTTATCCTTGCCTGGGGGTTTTCCTTCACTGGCGATGGCATCTTCGAGCATGATATATCGATCAGCTCAATCCAAAAATTCCTAGGTAGTCCTGACCCCATGCTTTCTGAGGCTGTTCCAAAGAGGCGTGCGATGCTTAACTCCTGCAGTTATGGCCATCATCTTGCCTTCGTCTCCCACTGTTTTGGCTCCAGTAGCTGCTCGCATAAAACGCTGGACGTAATCCTTTAGTGGTTCTCCGTCTTGCTAGCATATTTCGACCAGCTGATTTGCCTCAGTTGGGTGCACACGACAGGCATAGAATTGTCCGTAAAATTCTTTCATGAACATCTCCCAAGAAACAATACTTGCAGGAGGGAATTTGAAAAACCACTTATGTGAAGCATCAGAAAGTGTTGCAGGAAAGATCCTGCACCGAGCGTCTTTGGACACTTTCTGAATGTCCATTTGTATCTCAAACTTGTTGACATGAGATACTGGGTCACCATACCCATCAAATTTTGGAAGCGTAGGCATCTTAAACTTGCTAGGAGTTTATGCCATAGCTATCCTTTGAACGAAAGGAGTGCCCTTTCTCCTATCGTGATCGATATAAGACGTTCTTCCCTCGACCAGTTGTTGCACTGCCTGGTTGAGGGCATCTATCTGGGCTTGCATGGCGCCAGGAATTGTCGGGGCCTCTGCTGCTGGAGGAATGTACTCATCGTGTCGTTCCCTGCGATCGTTGAGTACATATCTTAAATCCTCGTCTCTTCTCCGCTGCTCGCTGACTCCAAGCCGGCTGAAGACGTTATTTTGTCTAGGCTGCCCCCCAACGTCACGTCTTTCGGGTTGGTCATCCCTAGGTGGTGGGCTTCTGCCCCTACCTCTTTCTTCATTTCTCCGACCAGCGTTTCCTCTGCCTGAGTCGGCCTCATTATAACCATGCCCATCTCTGAACCTCGACTGGCCATGGTGGGATTGACTGTTTCCTCGGTTGCCTCCTCGGGATGGAACGTCCCGAGGGTTAGAGGGTGGTCTGCGTTGGTCGGTGGGTCCCCGTGCATTGTCATGCCGTGGGGGGCCCCGGACCGCAGAGCCTGTCTCTGAGTTCCTTTTGTTACCAGAAGAACGCTTCCCTCTGCTCGGTGGGTTCGGCTCTTCGCCCCTATGGCGTCTAGGACTGTGGGGCTGCTGCCCGACCCTATTCTGCCTTGACTGTGAGGGATTGCCGCGACCAACCTAGGATGGAGGCTGCGCTTCAGGATCCCTTAGAGGGACATCGTTCTAAGACATTGGAGGCTACTCGGGCCTTTGAGGGCTGGATTGGTGGGCTAGGATTGGGACCCCTTTGGGGATGCCCATTTGTAGGTTGATCAGGTTGCGATGTAGGCGTAGCCTAATTCCTAGCTAGCTGTAGGGCTACTTCGAGGGATGCCATGGCCTCCCTCTGGCGACGGTCCATCTCTGCCTGCCTTTCACTCAGTTCCAGGCGCTATCGTTCGATCTCTTGTTACTGCCGCGCCATAATCTCAGCAGCACTTTCCTGGCTGGCCCTCAGATTGGCCAATTCGTCCTGCAATACCCCCAGGGTATTCTTCAGTGTCTCAGAATCCAGTTCTTCCTCATCGAATTCCAAATGTGGCTCATCTTCGGTCACGTTTGGAGGAGGAGGAGGCGGTTGAGATGGTACAACGCTAGCCTCTTGTCCAGTCTTCCTTGTTGTTTTCGCCATTGATACTTCAACAAATATATATCAAGCTCTCAATGAAAGCACCAGAATGTTGACCCTGATTTTGGTCAACTGACACGGAGTCAAAAATCCTTGATGTGGACAGATATGTTGAAATGAGAATAATGACAAAAACAATAAAGCACACAATAATTTATAGTGGTTCGACCCCAGAAAATGGTAATAGCCTACGTCCACTTGAGCTATTATTGATATAATAATTCAAAGGAGTGATCAAAGAACTAGGGTTCAATGAGTTTCACCAACCTCTGAAGAACCAACAATGTATCAAATATGATAGCTCTAATACACTCGTAAAACTCCAATCTCAAATAATTAGAAAGCCAAAAGTTCCAAAAAAAAAAAGACCCCCTTCCTTGAGCTATCTTTCTCTATTTATAGGCTCAAGGAAGATTACATTAATTTGTTACAGATATTCTTTCATAAATAATCAGATACTCAGGAAATCATGGGAGATAATTTCAGATGTGATTATAACTGCATAAGATTTTCTCCAAATATAGTGAGTATACGACCAAGCTTGTCGTATATAAAGATTGAACATTGCGCCATAGACATCTTTTTGGTCGATGGTCGAACAAGACTTTCTGCCAGATGTCAGCCACGTGTACTAAATGTCTGCCACGTCATCCATGCCTGTTTTTTGGATAACATAAGACTACATATATAATAATTATATTAATATAAATTTAAATTCAAATGTTATAAAATATCATTATTATAGTAATATATAATACAAGATTAGATATTTAATAACTATATTAATATAAATTTAAATGTTATAAAATATTATTATGATAATAATATATAATCCTATTTTTTTACTAATTATATTAATATAAATTCAAATATTATAAAATATTTTTATTATAATAATATTTAATACAAGAGTAGATATTTAATACTCATATCAATATAAATTTAAATATTATAATAATAATATATAATACATAATCTTAATTATAATATTTAATACAAAACTAGATATTTAATACTTACATCAATACAAATTTAAATATTATAAAATATAATAATAATAATAATATATAATACATAATCTTAATTTTTATTAAAAAAAATGATCATTTATGTTTAAAAAGGTATCATATTATATATATATTAAAAAAAATCGTAAATAATGTTTTGGTTTAATTTTTCATTTAATATGTTTATGTTATTATTTTTTATTTATTTGAAATATTTATATGACATTGATAGAGCTGTAAATACGGGTCAGGCTTTCTAGTATGGCACGAAACCGGCACGAGCACGAAACGACACGAAAAAATATGAGCTTGGGCCGGCACGACACGAATTGAAAATTGGCATGGTATGGCACGGCACGACATGATACGACATGGGCCTGAGCACGACACGACCCGACAAGCCCGAAGATACGACACAAAAGCACGAACAAGCTAGCCCGAAAGCACGACACGATAAAAAGCCCGATATTTTGACATTAATAATGATAATAATTTTTTATTTATCAATTATCTATAAATTAAAATTATAATAAAAGTCTATTATTGTTCTCAATGTTTATATTTTTATAATTATATTAATTTATTTTAAGATTTGTGAGTATAATTTTGTAAAGTATTGTTAAAAAGTAAATAAAAATGTCTAAAACTATAATTTAAACAAATAAATGTATTTGGATTGGTGGTGAGTCCATTGATTGTTAAAGAGGAGGTGGAGGATTTAATTCCCCATCCTCACATTTTTTGGCCATAATAAAATAGGCCTACAACTGGGCCCAAATTTGGGCTCAAATATGGAAAGTAGGCCGGCCTAAATAAGGAAAGTGGGTCGGCCCGACACGGCACGAGCACAGCACGACATGGGTCGGGCCCATGGGCCGTGTTGGGTTCACTACTACAAAAAAGATTTTTTAGGACTCGCGGGGCGCGAGTCCTCTATTTGAGAGCCTTAAAAACTAAGGTTTTTAGGACTTGCGTTGCAAGTCCTAAAATGATGTTTTTAGGACTCACGTTGCGAGTCCTAAAAGAATGTCCGTGAGTTCTAAAAGATCTTGTTGAGTGCCTTTAAGTAAGGTTTTTAGGACTCGCGCTGCGAGTCCTAAAAAAATGTCTGCGAGTCCTAAAAGATCTTGCTGATTGCCTTTAAGTAAGATTTTTAAGACTCGCGTTGCGAGTCCTAAAATGATGTTTTTAGGACTCGCATTGCAAGTCCTAAAAGAATGTCCGCGAGTCCTAAAAAATCTTGCTGAATGCCTTTAAGTAAGGTTTTTAGGACTCTCTTTGGGTGACCTTAAAAGTTATATTTTTAATTTTTAAAAAATTTATTTATTGTTATTTTAAATTAAAAATTATGATTTAAATGAAACATTTATATACAAATTAATCTAAAAATTTATAGATTAAAATAACAAAACTTATTAAAATTATAATCGTCTTGACCTTAAAAAATATATAACTAGATTTACAAAGTAAATAATTAACCATTCAAACAAGAATCATTTACTCTAATAAAAATTACCAATATAATAAAACATTAAATTCATTGTCAAACAACATATATTTCTTCTTCTTGTCCTTGTACTCACCCTCGTCACTGCCTTTCCAAAGTAAGGATTGACTCCCATGAATTTCTTTCTAAAATCATCCCTGAAACATGAAAAATCACATTATAATACACGGAACATGAAAAATTATAACTAGATTTTTATTGTAGTGTACATAAATAAGTTTATTCACAATTGCTACAATTTTCATTTTGATTTAAAAAATATATCCCTTTGAGTGTCCAAAATGTATTAAAATAAATTTGAAAAGAAAATACTAAAAAAACACCCAAAATATTTTTGGACCCTATACTGCCATATTAAATACAGAATAAAAAAAAAAATAGGTAAATAACATACATATATATTTATATAAGATAAAGTATTTATTTATCAAAGAAATGAAAAAAAAAACATAGTGTAATTAAGTGATATATTTATTTCACCATAATTTACTAGCCTAGCCATCTGTCACAATCAACACCAACATGTCAAACAAATCAAACAACACACAGATTTCCATCCATATATCACCGCAGCAAACAAAATTCTCAGAACTTACTTCACTAAGATATGCAAATTCTCAATCTTCCGTTATCACCGCAGCACACAATTCCCATAACCTACTTCATTACGGATGAATATCTACAATATTCAAACTCCACTAAAGTAGTACAGTTATCATTCAAAATTGTAAAATATTGAAATTTTTTAAAACTAAATCAAATGCAACATACCTCTTGCAATTAGCTACCAATCTAATGCTTTAAGACCAATCAAAATAGTAACCTATTCAGTTTAATCAACATTATAAAAAAATGAAAAAGGACAGATGAAAAATATTAACCGTGGCAGGGTACTATTCTACTACTAGACCACTGGTGCTAGGCTGGTTGATTCATAAACAGCTTGGTATTTATTTATTTTCTTACAACTGTAATTCAATACTATATATACAAATTATGAACCATAAAATTTCATGCGTATAAACATTGACTTCCTACCTAGAGGAAAATAAAAATCTGAAGTTAATATATATATGATAGTTTAATAATTAGTAATAATAAAAATGCTTTATGTGGTTTTAGTACAATTATTATATTACTTTCTTCCATTGGACAATTTGTGTTTGTCTGATTGGCCATAATAATAAAAATTGGTCATGTTTTTAATATAATAAGCTTTACTAGATGGAATACTAACAGAGTTTGGAGACATCGATCAATTTAATCAACTCTTTCCATGAGTAGGCTAAGGCAGCTGAAATAGTGTTAGAAAACAAGAGAAAAAAATGGCTTAAAACAGGCTATGAAAATGTTTTTACCATATTAATTGTTTGTGGATTGAGATGAAAATAGTTTTCGAGCTATGAGTGAAGATGCTTCAAAAGATACATCAAGAAGGCAAATAGGCAATAGTAAAGTTTGTCTATCAATTATTTTCCTATTGCTAGCACTAAAAATGAGCAGCATGGGAGTTCAAAAGGAGCATACATTATAATAGACAACTATGAATAACTAGAAGAAGATAATTATGTACAAATATTAATGAAGAACCACATCAGTTTGCCTAGGTTTGAAGACTATTAATATTGATGATGGCACACAATTTTTCTACAAACAAATGCTTTAAGATTACCAAACTACATCTAGCTACTAAAATAGTCTCCCCTCTTTGTGATGATATTCTTTATGTTATGTTTCATTTATTTTTATATACTAATCATATATTATTACTGACATAATTCATCATACTTTAAGTATCTCAGCCTCTATAATATATTTTACAACACTATAGCTACTAATTCCAATAATAAATTACTGACTTTGTCATTTGTATACATTCTTATAAATTATATAATTATAAATGAGATAGCTGGTTATAGTGGAGTATAGAAGCTGAAAGTAACTTAAACTGTGATGAACAACATCAGTAATCAGTCAAAAAATTTCTTTCAACAAAGATAGCAGTAGTTCAAAGGGTGTTTTGCAACAAAAAATGAATAGGGTACTGATATCTATTGCTCAAATGTATGGTGCTGATGTTGGCAGGTGTGACCTCAGGCAATGTGGATTACTTAGCAAATGTTATGCATCAAGTCACATGTTGTCATCAAGAATCCATGGATGTCTATAGCTCGCCAAAGTAATTTTCTTTTGATGACTCTTTGTAAAGTATCTTTCCCGATACACTCCATACTCTGTTTGGAATACTAATTTGCAAAGAATTATAAAAAAGAATGTCATTTTGCAAAGTAAGTACGTCAATTTTCACCTGTATATATCTATCGCTTAGTCTAAAAGAATCCAAGTCGTTTCTCACTTGGTTCTGTAGTCTTAGCTGAGAAAATAGTAGAATACTAAATATAGCTTTAAAGATATGTAACCATCATTTATGTTTTTATATAATAATGAAAAAAATAAGAAGAAGCCAATTGTTTCCTCAAATCTTAATTGTGTGGACTCTTACTTCTTCTTATATGTTTCTTGCAATTGGGTGAGAGGAATCTTTAAGCTAGAGTATGTAGACGAATACTCAACCTTAGTGACTAGTCTTAGGGGTAAGTAAAGAGAACATGACTCACTGTTGATGATCTATATATCAAAAACTTTTTTTTTTCTTGGAAGTGAACATGTCACGTGAGTCATGGCTCAATTGAGATAAGCCACACCAAACATGAAGGCCCACACATAGATATCAGTACCCTATTCATCAGACATATGAGCAATAAACAGACATGACTGCATTAAATGGATGAATCATTTTTATGAAAGCAAAACATATATTCATTTCAATTTTGAGAAATCCTTTTGGCATCTTACCTGCTCAAAATTCTAGTGTAAACACTTTTTTATTTTTGTCTCTTCTTAATATCTATTTTTATTTTTGAGAAATCCTTCATGATATATAGTAATCAACACATATAGTAGTAGTAGATAAATATTAACTTATCCACTTGAAGAAGAAGAAACTATATAGATCATCCTAGTTTCTACACAAAACAATAACATAAAGAAAGATTATAACATAAAAACACAGTGAACTCAACAAAGCCTTTAAAAATTCCTCATCTCATTTCAGAGGAATATGATTGATTCCCGAGACTATTGCAAAGCGTTTGAAATAGAATAAATAAAGTCCAAGAAGCCTGTTCACATATGAATTAACATATACACAGAACATATATTACGTACTGGCACAATTCCAAACCATTAATCTTTGCTTAATCCACTATGCATATAAAGTCAAGAGAGTGACAAGATAAAAGCTAGAAAAGGCATGGCCTATATGATGAGTTAGCCAAATTTTAAATTAAGTGCATATATTAAACCCCTTACTAGTGTTTAAGGTTGGCACTGCCAGACCACATCGAAGCTTGACCCATAAACAAGGAAGACATCCATAATAAAATAGACCAAACATGGTACTACTAAGCTGTGAAAAATGAGGATTTCCTCTCTGTAAAAGTAGTGCCATAGCCACAATAAAGGCAGTTGATGTCTCAGAAACATCAATATGACCATATATATATTTATATATGCTTTGAATATTTGTAAGGACACAATTTAAGCACTATACCACACCCAGCTATATATATATATATTTACAGTGATCTCAAACCAAAAAATATATACCCAAATATCATTTTGAACCCAGATATTTAAAAAAAAAAAAAAAGCTAAGGAAAAAACTTACTTGTTCGACCTCTTCAATACAGATACAGTCGACCCTCGCCTGCACCGTTCAAGCCCTCGCCTGCGCCGTTCAAGCCCTTGCCTACGCCGTTCATGCCCTCGCCACAGTTGAGAGAGGATGAGAGATTGAGAGCCAATGGCGATGCCAAACCAGGAAGGGAGAGAAAGAGTGACGGCAATGGGAACGGCCAAACCAGAAAGGGAGAGAGAGAGTGGCGGAAAAGGGAGAGAGAGACTGAGATTGAGTCGTGAAAGAGGAGGACTTAATTTCGTGGGTGAGAGTGAACAAAAAAAATGGCGGTGGTAGACCAAAATTTTACCCAAACCTAATTAAATCCTCAATTTTCGAAGAAATGAAGTATTATGTGTATCTTTTAAGTAAATGAGTATATAAAAAATACTTATTTTCTGGTTTATATTTTTTTAGGACTCGCATTTGTTTTTTAGGATTCGCAAAGCGAGTCCTTAAAGAGCATTAAGGACTCTCAAAGCAAGTCCTTAAAATTGTTAAATAAAATAGCATAATTTTAGCCCAGATTTTTTTAGGATTCGCATATTTTTTTAAGACACTCATTGCGAGTCCTAAATTGTGTTTTTTTCAGGACTCTCAATGAGTGTCCTAAAAAATCCATAAACATTTTTAAGGACTTACATTTAAGTGCGTGTCCTAAAAAAGTGTCCCATAAAGGGTATTTTGTAGTAGTGGCTTACTGTTTCAAATATAGGCCAACCCGGCCCGGCACAAATTGAATACGGGCCCAGCCCGGCCCGACCCGGCCTGAATTATTCGGAGGCACGAAAATGTGAACTGTGCCGGGCCGGGCCGACCCACATTTACAGCTCTAGACAATGATACAAATTTAATAAATATAATTAATAAATTATATAAATAAAACTAATCAAACGTTGCTTGTACATATTATTATATATAAGTGTGTACAAGAAATTTGAATAACATTTCAATTCAATCAATAATAAACAATCTTTTTTGGCATAAATATTAATTTAATATATTAGTCTTTCTTTACTATTATCATATATATATAGAATAGTAATTATAAATCCCAATGAAGAGATGTGTTTGGTAGTGGCTGAAATCCATGACGAAGAGTGGCTTCCCAAACTTTATGAATATTGGGAGTGTGAAAGCCACACTCATGCTCAGTCCAGCCTTCTAAGCCATGGACTACTCCTGCTATACGCCACGCACTCATCATCCTTCTTGGTAACCAATTCTGTCAATAAATAAATATAACATTCATTTCTTAATTATAATCAAATAATTTTGATGGATGAACATATATAAATTTTGTTAATAGTAGTGAATGAGTATTAATTAATTACCTCACACGAGTGAAGATTCTCAAGAGTTGCAGGAGTGTGCATTGCTGGTGTGTAGTGGTAAAAGCAATCTTTGCGAAATGGTTGAGGTGGGAATTGAGAGAAAGGAATGAATATTGTTCCCTTTGGAGCTTTTACTTGTTCTTCTTTACTCAATCCATCTCCCACTAACCAAATCTGCATTATTATTTATTAATTCATATTATTACTTAATTATTAACAAGAATTATTACGATTGTTCATAATAAACTTAAATAGCCAATATTACCTTTTGGGAATAACTTTGGGAGAGAACCAAACATTCATTAGCGGTAGAATTGGAGAGGTTGATTAATGATTCCTTCAGCTTGTTATACTCATCATCCTTTGATGAAGCTACCTAAAATTATAATCACATCATTTTATAAACTTATGAATTCATGTATTTTTTTATTTTCAAAAAAAGAAGAAAAATTTATTACCTGGATACCCTTCTGGCAAAGAGCTAAAGCAATGGCATAAGCAACCTTAGTAAGCTTGCCAGTAACCAAGACTTGGGTTGTTTCTTTAGGTATAGTGTTTAGTACTATAGCCACTGCTAGGCTACTGCCATCTACAACCTTCACCTTCAGCTCTGGATGTTTTTTCACGAAAACCTCCCCATATGCATTCAACTCGTCTTTCTGCATTCATGCACCACAATGTAAATTAATATTATATATTTATGTACATACATAAATTATGGTTTATATACATACCTGATTTAAAAGACCTAGGGTCAATACTTTGACACCCTTCTCCTCAGCATCAAGTATGGCTTTCTCAATCAAATTGTTGATTGATGATTTTTCCCGTTGTATAAAGTACTGAAACGAATACATGCATATATGTTATTTCATATAATAATGTTATTTATAATCATCATTCATCGTGAATTTTCTAAGAGTACTTGTATATAATAATGTTATTTATAATCATCATATGCATACTTGTATCTTGTACTTTGGTATAGCCCAAGTTTGCAATGTGAGTTTATGGAAACGGTGGCTCTCAACAACAAAAGTTCGGCCATAAATCCTAGCCAATAGAGAAGACGAAGCAGTGAGAGGCCACATGAACCAAAGGTACCATTTTGATGAAGAGTGAGGCCTAGAGGCCAAAGCAGGAAACCCTATCTGCATATGGTATATGGACTCTGGTGTGGTCATATGTGTTAGATACACCACATTTGGCAATTCCTCCTTTCTTTTCAGTGACATTTCATATAAATCTTCCAAAGATTTGTCTACGGTTCCATAGATGTAATCATACATTGGCATGAACAAGCTATAATTGGTTCGAAATTGAGTGTGGTGCAACGAATGAAACCTATAAAATATAAAAAAAAATATATATACATTCAAATATGTGTATGTATATACATATTTTTGTAAAAATCAATAATTATTTTTTTAAAGGAAATCTTTTAGCATACGTACGAGGGGGTATATATAAGGTACTTGAGAGGAGGGAGGACAGAGAAGAACCACTTGGGAATGAGCTCGAAGTTGCAGTGACCCAAATTGTTCATGAAATCAATATAAATGATATAACCAAATAACACAGCTATGGAGCCAGTACCGGTGAGTAATGTTGTTAATAATGGGATTGCGAAGAGAAGGAAATAAGCCACGTGCTCTGCAAATGGATGAGTCACAGCTGCAATAATACAGATATAATGAAACATGTCACATATTACTTACTCTTGAAAATTTAATGAAATTTATATATATATATAAGTAATTAAATTATAGCTTTATAAATCGAATCCAATTTTTATATTATCTATTAAATTTAATATAAAATATATTTATATGTATAAAAATAATTCAATTAGATTTTTAATATTGTACACAAAAAAAACACATATAGCTTACAAGTAATGGGCTCTGTGACAATGGAGGAATGGTGATGAGAGTGATAACGAGAGTAGAGATAATGGTGGTGAAGAGCTCTGTGAAGCCAATAATATAAGAACTCCACAACACCAGCATGGAGCAGAATAGCCATTATTACTCCTTCTGTCCTCCATGTAGGCACGTTCGTACCATTTGGAAGTATATGGGTTCCCAAGAAGTACAGTATTCCATTGAACAATATTTGGTCATCCCTAACAATATAATACATGTATATATATGTATGGTCAAACAAATTAATATAAAAAAACAATAAACATTTAATTATTATACGTATATATATATATATATACCAATTTCTTTCTCTATCGACTTGGTCAAACTCAAGACTCTTGTCCACGATTCGATTGTTTCCCTTGGCTAATCGGTAACGAGAAAGAGAGATCCAAAGCTGGTTGTGAAGCATTCTTGACAATAAAAATGGGAAAATAAGAAAAGTTGACAAATCTCTCTCTCTTGGATCCTCCTTTGTTACATACATGTACGTGCTCCTAATCACCCATGGTGCCAATATTATATACTGCAAAACAAAAAATATATATGTTACAATAAATATATGTATATATATATATATATATATATTGGGAGAGAGAGAGAGAGAGTGTGTGTGAGAGAGATTTCCCAAGCCAAGGTATGCATAGGTATAGAGCTATAGTAATTAACCTTAAAGTTCCCTAGAGGCTTCCAAGGCCAATCGGAAAGGATCCCAGGCCTAGAAGCCATAATGCATATAACACAGCACTATAGCTAGTAATATTTTATATTTTCACGCTAAGTATTTGTATGAAGAAAAAACATGCGTAATTGCACTTTTACTTTATAAGTGGTGCTCTATATATAATGCATTTCTATAACTATATGGTTGTATTGAATAATTAATAATACAACGCGTACCAATTACGAAACAAATTTGGACGGTGAATTTGGTGGGGAAAAAATCATCAATATAAATGCTGTGCATGTATTGTGCAAACCTGTTAGACCACCGTACCATACTAGCCATATATTCACATATATACATATATGGCTGTCATTTGTGCCTTTTAGACTATCAATGCATGTTTGTTATCCACTTTTCTCAATGACAAATTTCAAGAATAATATTATTTTACTTTGCCATAAGAAAGAAAAATCAATTAATAAATATAGAGAAATATTATTTTTGGTAATTATTACTCTCTTTGCCAGATTGGCAGAATGATTATTCTTATCACACTCTAAATAACCTTGATCTTCTATCATATTTTTCAGCTTATCGCATTTAGCCAATTCCATTTATATTAATATTAAGAAGCTCAAATGGTAAATGATAAAGACAAATATTTATTGCTAGATCTGATAACTGCAGTAGAGTATGTAAAATATATGTTATAAAATTTTCAAAGTAGTATATATAATGAACCACATTAATACCAAAGTTATTTTCTGGTTTGGCTCTTAAATATAATGGTCTTTTACTGCTGTTTTTATACAGAATTTAGACTTATTTTCTGGTTTTGATATAATCAATCAACTTCCGGTTATATATTCCTGGAGCATCGAAATGGTGTACTTGATGTTCTGGCAGCCCTAGCTCAAAAGTCTTATTTACCATGCAAGGAGTCGGCTCCTAATATTGTAAACTGACATGCTTTAGTTACTTAATCAAGCTTTCCTTTTGAAGATATCTCTATGTATATTTATTAAAAGTGGTAGTTAGGGCTTAATCAACCAAAAACGTTTTATGTAATATCTATATATGTAAATGCAGGCATTACAGTTTAGACAATAGAAATCGGTCATTTTCAACAGTGCGGCGATTGCCTGCATTTTCCACGTATAGACATTTATAGTAAATGAGAGGACAGCTATGCACAACCTGTCTGACGGACCAAGACATGTGGAATGAGAGGCCAAAAGTTAATAAAAATTGGGGGGGGGGACCAAAAGTGAAATTTTTGAAATTTTTTTTTGAAAATATAAAAATGAGAGTGGCACCAACGCCCTCTATTACCTAACACATAGGTAGCACCTTTTTTTGTCCAATATAAGGGATCACGTGCTGCGGATCCCATCTTCACTCTTTTGGCTTTTAACAATCTTGGGGATCGCATCTGAGCTATAGGAGACTCATGTAGCTCATCATATCTCTTGATTGAGTCATCGATATTGTATCTCAAGAGTTCTCATCTCATTATGAATGGACCGTCATAGCACAGTCTGGACTCAAGGAGTTAGACATATATCTTTCTCAAGAGGGGTTGTGGTGAGATTCTAACTTTAACCCAAACAAGAAAGGATGCCAGTAAAGACATCCTACCACTACACCACACAACATATGAAGGTACCACATTGTTTGTTTGTTTTTTAAAGAAAATAACACCACTTTTAGGACCATGCGCATTTGTTTCATCCTATTATTTATATATATATAATTCTAATAATTAATATATTTTTGAATAAATAATATTTTTGTCCACTGAACAATGATCACTATATGATTGTGCCCAAAATGATTTGCGATGTTAAAAACTACTCTCGAATTATGCACCTTATTAAAACATGAGATTTCTGTTAGATTTCGTCTTACGTAGCTAACGAAATGCTTATGTGACACTTTAAATGTTGATGTTGCATTGCCACTTCAATGCTAACCGTGTAATTCAAAATACAAAATTAATTTTAATTAAAAAATTAATTAAAATAGATTTAAAATTCATTTTAAAATTGGAAAAACTAATTAAACAAAATTAAATATTAAAGTAAAGTCAAAATCTTAATTAATTAAAACATTTAAACTTTAAAACTTATTTTATTAATTAATTAAAACAAAACTCTCTCTCCAGTGACTCTTCTTCTTCTTCTTAGTCGATCTCTTATTCTTTCCTCCAAAAAAAGTCCCAAATCTCAAGCATTCCTTCAAAAAATTAGAGACTTGTCATGGGGCATAGGAATGACACAGCAGCCTAAGGATGCTTGAGTGACGTGACCTTGGCACGAGATCGAAGCTGACTGCACAAGGCAACTGGCAGCAACAAACAACGTCGGAGGGGTGTGCGACTGACAATGGCACTACAGGTGGCGGCAGGCGTCAAGCTTTAACGCAGATCTTGGATACACTAAGATCAGAAACTTTTGTTTGAATCTAAGGAATTGATTTTAAGATCTGGGGTCGAGGAATATGAGTTTTAGATTTCTTTGCAGGAGCAAAAGATGGTAGATCTGGGCAGACAACATATTAGCAAAAGTTGTCAAAATAATGATGAGGCAAGTATAGCCACTGATGGCTATGATTCTAGAGATGTCCTTGTGGTTTCAAACTTAGTTTCAGGTGGAGAATGGATCTTGGATTCAGACTACTCATTTCATATGAGTCCCAACAAAGAATTGTTCAACTCTCTTACAGTAGAACATGGTAGAACAATGCTACTTGGTAACAATGAGGCTTGTGAAGTCAAGGGAATTTGTTCGATTGTGATAGAAATGCATGATGGCATTGTCAGGACCCTACAGAATGTAAGATATGTGCCAGATTTAAAGAGAAATTTATTATCCATTGGAATGTTTGACAAGAATGGGTATACAGTAAAGATTGATGATGGAGTTGTAAAGATTGCAAAAGGTTCATTAGTGATGATGAAAGGAAGACTGACAAACGGTCTGTATTTCTTAGATGGGAAGACAATCACTAGTAGTGTTGCAACTGCAGTAAGTAGCAATTCAGAAGAAACACCAAGACTCTGGCATTTGAGGTTAGGACATGTCAGTGAAAAAGGCATGCAGGAGCTCAATAAACAAGGTCTATTCAAGGGTGGATTAAAAGACAAGATGGAGTTATGTGAAGAATGTATCTACAGCAAAAGCAGTAGGGTCAAGTTCAGTAAAGGAGAGCACACAACAACTGAGAAACTTGCATATATACACTCTGATCTTTGGGGTGCTTAAAGAACTCAGACTCTAGGTGGAGCAAACTATTTCATGAGCATTATAGATGATTGCAACAGGAAGGTATGAGTGTTTCTACTGAAAAGTAAAGATCAAGCTTTTGAAACCTTTGTCAATTGGAAGAAGATGATTGAAAATCAGACAGGGAATAAAATCAAAGTTCTTAGGACAGATAATGGTTTTGAATAATGTTCTAATGAGTTCGAAGAGTTCTGTATCAAAGAGGGAATAAGGAGACATCTTACAGTAGCAAGAACACCACAACATAATGGCCTAGCTAACACTACAAGAAAATGGGGTCTTTACCTACCAATTGTAAGTGTAGGTAAAACTAGTCTAATGGTGGGTAATATGGTTTACCTACCAATATTGAATTGGTAGAGATTGGTAGGTAAAGGTTAGTAGGGAAATAGTCTTTACCTATACTTATTAATACTGGTAGGTAAAAGAATCAGTGGACCCCACTAAGTTATAAACCAATTGATGAGTCAGCAGATGACGTGTTTGATGATGTGGCATCCTACATGTCTGCTGACATGGTTTCCATAGTTTATGTGTCTGATGACGTGGCATCCTACGTGACATATATCAAAACCGCCACTTGGCATCTTGTGGTTGCTCCACGTGTCAGACAATAATTTATCCACGTGCTACAAGAAATTCAAATGATTGTGTTACTTATCCCTTTTTATCGGTTATGTGGCACTAAATAATTGATCCACGTGACATGTTGTAGTATACTTATTTTTATCTACACTTATTTATTTGTAAGTAAATATAATATTTCTATGTAGGTAATTTTAATTATATATAAATTTTATTTAATATAAATAATAAATGAAAGTAATTAATTTGAAAAATATTTAACATTATTAATCAAATAAATTATTTAACTTTAATAAAAAAATAAACAAACATATATTATACAATATTCATTGCTTATTAAGAAGCACATTTCATAAAAAAAATATCTATACATTATTTTTAGGTCATTGAAAACTCAATAATGTCATTTTTCTTGACATTCTTCCTATTCTTCACTTTGGGATCATTGCATGAGAGCCTCCTTTTCTCTGACTGAACTTATTGTGAATGTCGATGATGACTTTGGGAAGTGGACATCGACAATGGCCGGAGGTGGGGTCAAAGTAACAATGACACCTACCACAACAAATTGCCTAAAAATAAATCAGAATACAAAAATATGGTGATATGAAACACTAAAGAACTAAACACAACAAACAAGAGCAACAAAAAAGGATAGATATATATTATAAAAAATTACCTCAAACAGAGCATAAAAAAAATTGCCTCAGAAAAATCAATCATCATAAACCCTTCAAATTATTAGGGATTTAATCAACATAAATCATAAAAGTTACATCAAAGCCACCAAGCCAACAATACAAAACTCATAAAGCCACAAATTTGAAATTAACTCTTAAAGCCACCACAATTAAATTTAATCGCACAATAAAATCAAAGAACATATAAAAAACATACTAAACAAACAAGATCATGAACTAAGACAAACCAGTCTATGACCTTAGACAAAAACAAAATAGGAAAATACAACTCAAAGCCTCAGAACAAATGACAAGCAGCTTTGGATTGAGCAGTGGCGATGGCTGAATAGGCAGATTGGTTCAATAAATGGAGAGAGCTAGAGGCCAAGGGTGTTACAAAATTTAATTAATAAAATATCCTCAAATTTAATCATCATAAGGATTTCAGAAAAAAGAAAGTAATATGAATTTTTATGGGCATTTACAACACTTGGTTAGCAACATATATTCACACGAGCACACCAAGTCTCATAATCGCCAACATAAACTAATCATACTTATTATTCAAATATCATTGGAAAAATATCTAAAAAAACACATAAATCTTCAAAATAAATCATAAATCATACTCCAAAAAGTTCACAAAGGTTCCAGCACAAAGAAACAAAAGGATGGCAGGAAAATAAAATAAATGCAATGGATTCAGCAGCTGATCTCTACAACACCCATGAAAAGTTAAGAAAGATAGAACTGTAATGACCAATAAGTGAACTTTTAAGTTGACAATTTTAAGAATATATACTAGTTATACTACTAGGAAATACAGGTCAAATGGGAACGGATCAACTCAACAAGCAGAAACCTCAAGAATCAATATCATTTTGATTAGAAAGGCATGGGTAAGAGAGGATAAAAAATGCAAATGAAAACAATCAGACGATAGAATTTGTGGTCAGTATTAATGATCATCCCCATCATGGTGACGCTTATTGTATACAAATGTTCAACAAGCATATGAATTTTCCATACATGTGCCTCCTGGATTTTAATAGAATTTCCAGTAGCTTTGGCTTCAGACAATTTTCCTTTCCAGACCTTATTATGTCCTTTGTACTCATATATTTAAAAAATACACACACAGTAATCTAACTAAGAAATGAAACCACATGGGAATCGGAATATTATTTCTACAAGAATTCATTACCTCATTTTTTACATTTGTAACCTTGAAATGTCCTTCGAATTCTGGTTTCGGAGTGTATTCCAAATCCTCTATATCATCACCAACACACTGCAAACAAAAAACAATTAAACATGTTAAAGTAAGGCATAAGAAAACAACACATGTCTAGCTCCATATCATATACTCAGGTACATGTAATTGATGCCAATAGGAATAACAAGAAACAAGTATCTAGATGGCAAGTGCAATAATGAAGTTTACACAAGAACCAAATGACTATTAATAAATCTTGCCAATAAGGAATGTATCATGAAATAATGTAAAATATCAGGTGGATTGATTACCCACTCTATCATAGAATAATCTAAAATATAAGATG
Organism: Humulus lupulus; assembly: GCF_963169125.1. Classification (NCBI taxonomy): domain Eukaryota; kingdom Viridiplantae; phylum Streptophyta; class Magnoliopsida; order Rosales; family Cannabaceae; genus Humulus; species Humulus lupulus. The sequence goes on along the minus strand of NC_084802.1, from coordinate 30,918,778 downwards.
AATTGCCTACTGCTGAGGAATCATTACAACAACCACATGAATGAAAGTGTGAACCTATTACATACAACATAGTGTATCTGTTGCAGCAATGACATTAAACAACATATACCTTCCAAACAATGGTTTACAAGCTACATTCTTTCTATAATTCCTGTAGACTCTGAAGTCTGCAAACAGAGCTCTCAATGACAATCATTGTTTCAGCACGTGCCCAAAAAAAAAGGAACCCACTTGACTTGCTCTACTAAATCAAAAACCATCAAAGCCTCCAGGGACTTTTCACAAATACAATACTCTTAGAAGACCATGAGAACCAATTACTAGGTAAATAGTCTTTTTTTTCTTCTTTTTGACAGACAAACAATCAAATCATTTCTACTGATTGCAAGAATAGGACTTCTCTCGCTAGCATCTTCTCAAAGACAATACTTTGATAAGTATTGCGGGTAGAAAAGAAAAGAAATAAAAAACGAATATAAGTACCCAGAATCAGCATAAATTAATAACATGTGAACAACCAGAATGTATCTAATTATTAGCACATTTAAAAGGTTGAGTATATGATGGAATTTTAAATAAGTAACCTTAAAGAAGGAAAGAAATTACTAGTGTTGACTCAGTCACAAATACCTCTCTGTTAATTATCAGATACCCTTGTCCATCAACCATGTATGAAATCATCATTATTAAATCATATTCAGCATTTGGAAATTTTAGGGGAAGCTTGGTGGTTTCAATATCGAATGCACAAACACGAACTTCAGCACGCTGTAGAAGATCTGTTCTTCTCTCCAGCATAACATCGTTACTAGATATGCTAACATCGTACCACTGCCCACAGCGTATATCTAGGAAGCATAGCATGTCAAGGGAGAAAAACAAGTTTATTTTAAAGTCGGAACCTTTGCTTAAAAAACCAACTCCCCAAGCATCAAAATGAACTTACCGTTGTCAATGGCAAAACGAACATGGTAAGGAACATCATACTCTCGGAGATCAACAATGTAATCTAAAAATCTTGAGACCTTTTTTCTCTACAAAACAGGCACAATTGTTATAGTATGAAATTAAGCACGCTAGTACTCTCTTTAAGGGGATGAATGTATCAATCACTAGAGGCGAGTGACTTTTGAACATAATAAACATTGGAAATTCAAAGGCGATTGTTAGATTCCAGGAAAGCGAATGATTTTAGACCCATTAGTTTGGTAGCTAGTCTGTGTAAAATAAATTACAAGAAACAAACTATTTAATTCATAAAATTCTAAGACAACGCCTAATAAAACAAGTCCCATAACCAGAAAGATAAATATCTATCACATTGGGTCTGCGGCAAAGAATTTCAAGAATTAAATGAGTTTTCTAATGTTTTATCCATGTCTACTTTATAAGAAAACTTTAAACTCTTTCTGTATTACCTGTTTCCACTGAATAAAGAATATGTCTCTTACCAACAAAAAAATTAATGATCTCAGGAACAAATGAGAACATAAAACTAAACCTAGAGTGTTGATCATTCGGTCGAGCCCCGTCGCCGTTGCCGTCGCTATCTCCGTCGAGACTCCTACGCCAGCCACCTGCAAGAGAATACTTGGAAAGAAATCTGAGAGGTTAGATGTGAGGGAGATAAAAATACGAGAAGAGAGAGAGTGAGGCTAAGAGAAGAGGTTGAGGGAATGAGATAGGTTACTTTAGAGAGAATAAAAAAAGGAAATCTGTATTTCATTGCCTCCTATTATTTCAATTGCCGCCAGTTATTTCATTTGGCTCCAAAATTTTGCCACCTATATATATTCATATAATTTAGACTATTAATTAATTTTATAAATAGGTTAAAGAATAATAAATTTAAGTGTTGATATAAAAATTATTATAAATACAAAAGTTAATAATATGAAAAATTTAGAAACAAAAAAAATCTAGTTTTAAAAGTTTTTATGCTATTTTATTTAACAATTTTAAGGACTTGCTTTGAGAGTCTTTAATACTCTTTTAGGACTCGCAAAGTGAGTCTTTAAAAGTCACCATTCCTAATTTTTCAGCCCAGGTGTTTTTAAGACTCGTAAAGCGAGTCCTTAAAGAGTATTAAGGACTCCCAAAGCAAGTCCTTAAAATTGTTAAGTAAAACACTCATTTTTTAGCCCAGATTTTTTAAGGACTCGCATATTTTTTTAGGACACTCATTGCGAGTCCTAAATTGTGTTTTTTCAGGACTCCCAATGAGTGTCCTAAAAACTCCAGAAACATTTTTAAGGACTTGCATTTATGTGCGTGTCCTAAAAAAGTGTCCCGTAAAGGGTATTTTGTAGTAGTGAAAAGAAAAAAACATGGGTAGGTAGAATTTTTAGTTTTTATTTTAATTTTAAATACAAATTTATTATAAATATATTTTATTTATATTTTTCCAACTATGTACACACGTGGCATGCCACATGTTATACAATATGTACACATTATATTATTTACTCCACATAAGCTTCCAAATAAGTATTTATAATAATAAAATAATATAATGAAAATAAAAAATAGGGGGAAAATTGAGCGGGAATGGTTAAAAAATTTCCCTCCATAATATACGTAGGTAAAGATCATTACCTACTGATATTATTGGTAGGTAAAGCTATATTCTGAAATATAATATAATGGACTAGCATTTACCTACTAATATTATCTACCAATAAATATTGGTAGGCAAAACATTACTTCCCCTACCAATATATATTGGTAGGTAAAATATTGGGAGGTAAAGATTAGATTTCTTGTAGTGTAAGCGCTGTTAGGAACAAGTTTCCTAATACGCAGCAGAATAGTAATGGGTTGGCCTAGTGTACAACAAATTTTTTTTGTAACATATTTAAATTACCTTTAAATTTGCAGATCCATTAATATACAAACATTAATCATAAGCAATAAAAGAATAAAGAACATACCTCTTGATGCCTATCAAGTGTCCTTGCTATCTTTTCCTAAAATAAACAATCTTCCTATTCAAGCTGCTCCCAGGTACTCACACCAAGATTTTCCACAACGTTCTCTATACCTCAAGAAGTGTGTGGGCACTTAGAGAATAAATGATAGAATATTTTTTATTCAAGTTGATGTACTCAACACATGAGATCAAGAGAATAGGCCTAAGAATTGTTCTGTATCTTTTTGAGGGAGAGATAGAAAAGTATCGTTCTTTTTCTTAGAGCGAATAAATTCAGTATCTTCTTATTTTCTGATAAGTCTAACTTATATGGAAAATATTCAAATTTAAAAAATAAATATGTAACCAATTTACAATTTATCTTTTAATTAATTAATTATCTTATTAATGAAAATAACAAAAACAAACTTTTGAATTTTTCATTAATTAATTAATTAAATAAATAAAAGTGAAAAATCTATCCCTGATTTTTATATAGCTGCACGCCACACACAATCCAGGGACTGTATGTGTCGTGCAGCACCCTATAAATTAGGGATATCTGATTTTTCCATAATTATATAATTATTTATTCAAACTACCTTATCAGATAAAATCCAACAACCTGATAATAAATTCAAATTTGAATCTATTATCTTTTTAACTAATTATCACTTATAGTTAATTATTTGAATAAATATCAATCTTTTAAATTCAAATCCAATTTGAACTTATCATATTATTATCTCCCACTCAAATAAAGATATTTAATTAATTCTACTAATTAATTATAACCAATTTTAATTAAATAATAATTTCAAAAATTATAATAAATTAATTATTTATATAATTTGGAAAATTATATAATAATTAATTATTAATTAATTTTGATAATTACAAATAATTTGTAATCAATTAATTAATCACTATCATCACATAATTGCATATTTGGCCCGAAGAACACATTTATTCTTAAATATGTCTTTTTACCATTTTACCTTTTATATCAACTCTTGTCTTGAATAGTGTTGATAGAGCCGCTGTAGAGACCTATGGACCTATAATTCCAAGCTCCAATAATTTGTGATTATTATTTAAACTCTTTAATTAAATAATCTTAATTTATTAATCTCATGATTACTCCACTATATATATGAGATTGGACTCTTGTAATTATAGACATTTCATTTACTGAGTACTTTATAACAATAAAACGTCCATTGATATAATCATTAAATACAAATTAACCCTCTAATAATGGTTCATAATTAACCGAGAATAAAATTACTATTTTACCCTTTTAATTATATCTTGTTTCCTTAAGTACCATTGACTTTACTAGTGAAGGTTAATTCATAACTAATTTGAGCTCAATAACCTTTCAATCCCAAAAGTCAACTCTTAAGACAACCATTATTCAATTTCTTACGAGAAGGTATAGATTCCATATTTGTATACCATGTCCCCATCCATTTACATTAATGAGTTCCCAAAACAAAAGTTTCTATCCTGATCATTCTGACAAACCCTAACGAGTGAATCAAAGAACTCATATAACATAAATAGGAGTTCATAGTAACTTCAGGATTAAGATCTATTTGTATATGATCATCAGTTGATATATTTAATTAATACTTCGAAACGGTATTTAACTAAGTATTGATAAACATATCTGTTGACCCTGATTTTGGTCAACGACACGGAGTCTAGAAAACGACAGGAAAATGATTTAGAGCTTGAAAATAATCTAATGGAAAGATAAAGAACACAGAGATTTAAAGTGGTTCGGCCCCAGTGATTGGTAATGACCTACGTCCACTTGATACTATTATTAATATTGAGCTCCCAAGGTGTGATCAAAGAACTAGGGTTCCTGAGTTTCACAGACCTTAGAAGAAGAAAAAAAATACAACGATGGATAATAGTAATATAATTCTCCCAGAAAAAAGATCGATCCCCTTCCTTGAGCTATCTCTTGTCTATTTATGGGCTCAGGAAGAGTTACATAAATTAGGAAATAATGTCTATCCTTAATGATCGGATCTGCATCTCATAATGAAGAAATATTCTCGGATATCATCATAATTGTACTGATCTTTACATAAATGAACGAAATATACAACCAAGCTGGTCGTATATAGAACTTGATCTCTTCGTGTAGAAATAATGTTGGTCGATAGGCGAGCCGTATCTCTGCTACGTGTCCGCCACGTGTCGAGAATCCTTGCCACGTCATCAGCAGCTGATTTATGGATAAACATTTGCCCCCATGTCCCCAAGTTTATTTATTGCGACCAGCAATAAGTAAACTTAGGAAAATAACTTTTCGTATGCCCCACGAAATCTGTCAGAGCCCTCATGCGTTCTTGAAAACAGTGACCTAAACACGTCCACTCATGTCTTTTCAGTTTTCAAGAAACCATTCCGACGGTTGTTACACTCCCCCATGCCTTGAAAAAGGTAACTCATGATTACCCATTTTCGGCACACCTCAGTTCTGTAAATAATCCCCACATTCTTCTTTTAACTCTTTACACGCCATCCTTTTTCCAAGAACTCTCAAGAACTATATTCCAGAGCCCAAGACTTTAAAGTTTTCAGACGCTTTGCTAAGGATCTCTCGCCTGCAAACCCAAAGCTTCTCCTTTTCAGGATCTCCAATCTTCATTCAGGTAAATTTTCTTCGACGTTTAACCCTTTGAGATGCCATGCATGCTGCTTCTGTGCTCTGAAACTTTTTGTGTTCTTGGGTAGAAATTTGTGAAGATTTTGTATATACCGTTTGATGCTTGATAGGGTAGTGTAGTTTTGCTCTATATAAGGTAGGAATCAGTTTGATAGTCAGGATCATGGGTTTAGGGCGTAAAATCGAAGTAAAAATTCGATTTTTAGGCTAGCTGAAAAACTGGGTTTTTCCCGCCCCTTTGGAGTTGAAAAAGCTTTTTTCAGAAAAACTTTTTACTTTCACTTTTTGATCCGTTTTTCAAACTGCTCACATAAAACTTAGTGTTTCGGTTAGAATGCTGTTGGTCGATAGACGCGAGCAACGTTATTCAAACTTTCAACATAAGCTCTTAGGCTGTGCGTCTTATCTCCTCCTTTGTCTGTTTGCAGTTTATATGCAAGACCCGTGGGGAGGAGAAAGACCCATCGAAAATGATCTGCTAGCTCAACTGCTCGAGGACGAAGAACAACCCTCGACATTGATACCCGATATTCCATTTTCTCGTATTAATCTAAACACTTCCCCAGTCTTGACCCGAAACATGGCTCGCACCAACACCAAGGCCCAGAAAAGAAAAAACCACGACACTTCCCATCAACCTACTACTATGGCTGATGCTCCCTCGAACAGTGGTCGAGACGAAAATGCTCTCAATCCAAACATCCAAAGACATGCCCGCCCTCGACACGCTATTCATCCGGATGTCGAGTGGCATGTAGTCTCTGAAAGTAGGGTGACAGTCAGAATGATCGCCAACTACTTAAGGAAATACAGTCTGCCAGGGGTGACCCTAGTTAAGCCCAACCCAGACCAAAGGGATAATCTGCTTGGAGGCGCCTATAGCGCCTGGTCGCAGTTTCATATTGAGGCAGGGGCCACCTTGCCTCTTCACCCATTCTTTCAGGGGGTGGCCAACTATTTTGGAGTTTCCCTCTTTCAAGTAACCCGAAATGGATATAGGATGCTTGCTACACTCTATATCCTGTACAGCTAGAAAAAATGGCCCGTGCCATCGCCTCATGAGGTCAACTACCTGTTCGACCTCAAATCTAACCCCAACCATGAAGGCACGGGGTTCTTCCATGTTTGTCATCAGGAAACCGGGCGCACTTTCCTGACTGACACGACCCACATCTCAAACGTGGGAAGGTACTACCAAGAGTACTTCCACTACAAGAAAAAATGCTTTTAATAACACCGAAAATGTGTTATCAAAACATACCATAACACTTTTTGATGTGTTAAGACCGACTATGTTATCGTAGGTCAGGGTACTTTATATAACACTTTATCAGTGTTATACAGAAGTATTACAGATGTGTTATTATACTGTCAATGATAACACACTTTCTGTGTTATTTTAATATATAGATAAGTGTTTAATTATGTTATTTATAGTCGATTATATAACACATTTCAATACTTATAAATTTGTTTTATACTACACTTTAGTATAACACTTTTTTTGTGTTATACTACACTTTAGTATAACACTTTTTTTGTGTTATACTACACTTTAGTATAACACATTATTTGTGTTATATAATGAAGTTTGCTTAACACAATTCTTTGCATAAAAAGTGTTATTGTAATAGATATTACAACACAATTTTCGTATTATTGTTATATTTAGATATGTTTAAATTCTCATTATATATTTTATTTATATAACACTAATTTATTCTATTATATTTTAATTTTTTTATATAATTAAAATTAGCTTTCTAATATATACTAGTATCATCAAATGAACTTGATTTTCAAATAACAAAAAGTAAGAACATTCAACATTGTATTAACAATCCACAAATTAGTTTAAAACATTCAACACTGTCATCAACAACAAAATGTTCTTTAAGTATTCAAAGAGTCTTAAATATTCAACATAGTTAAAAGTTACTACTTTCAACACAAAGAAATAAATAAAGTTACTACTTTCAAGGAGTCTTAAGTATCCTTTTCTACTTCGCTTGTCACATCTGCAAAATAAACAAAGAAATATTTTATGGTTATTATCTAGCATCACAAATTACTTCAAGAAAAATGCTATGGAAATTATATCCAAGAAAGGACACCACATACAAAATAATGAATTCACAACTACACTAAAGCAAACAAAAACCATTCTACTTCGAAACTACTCGGAAATGAGCCTTTTACTTAAGAGTGTCAAAAACCATAATTTCCAAGTCTCCACATAAGATATAAAGGAAATACTAGCAGTTTTTTCTTTTTTGGTTTCATTAGGTTATGACAGGTGGGAAAAAGAAACAATTAACTGAAGTCGCACAGAATAGATTAGCATTTGCTAGTTTGGTAAAGTTGAGTTCTTTTCACCATTGTCAAATCTACCAATAAAGCTAAGATCAAAAGATTTATACAATTCTAACTAACATAGCTAAAAGTCAATGGGTCTATTGTTACTGTCACAATATATTCATTAGCAAAGCAACCATAAGCTTCTGATGAATGTTAATTAAGAAGTTCAAAAGCACCATCACGAACTTCATCATATGCCATACAACCTTTAATGCATATACAACTCCAAAAGAAAACAAAGCAGAAACTGGAGAAAAACAGTTCCTCTACTTTCACATCTCTTAAATTTCTTTCACTGTATTGATGTAATCATGTGTTGTTTTCTGACAACAGTGCAAACTCTAAAAGTAAACTACATGGTCAAAAACTAAATCTCAACTTCTATTATTAGTTTGAGTATACAAAAATTGAGCTAAAAGTGAAAATGATAAAATAATTAAATAAATAGAGCTCCTATATATTAACAACATCACAATGAATCAACTTCTTTTTCTCCACATTGTCAAGTGAATTCTCATATTAAGAGATTTAAGCAAAACCTGAACTTAACTAAGAAACCCTTAAGATAATAGTCTTCACATCATGCCCCAGAAGTTTGATTTATGCCATATAACTACCAAATTACACAGACTAATTATATATCACATATTGAATAAAAAATTATATTTTGCACAAGAGATAGCATATGCCTATGAGTAAAAAATAAACATAAATTTTTTTCCAAAATTTGATACGGCAAGCTCAGCATCAGCATAAAAGAACAAAAGAGATGAGGGGTTGCTGCTCACTGCCATCATCAGTAACAATTTTTTTAAAAAATTTTTGTTATTAATATTTATTCATGTCATTGTTGTTCCTTATAATGTTATGCTCTTATCAATGTCATAATTATAATTTCCAGTTTCACAGGGCGTGTCAGCCATTTTTCTCTTTACTAATGCATTGATTAATATATGTTTTCATCTATTTGGCACTACAACCATATATATCATGATTACTGTTTTGATAAGTATATATAATGTTGAAAGAGGACCAAAATCTACGCCCTCCTAAACAATCATTGAACTTGAAAAGTTTGTTCATGATATATAGAAAAGTCACATCCTCACATTTATTATTAATTGAGTTTCTTCTTTAATTACATAGAAAGTTTGCTATGTTAGTACATAAAATAGTTCCACCTTCAACAGGGATAAGTATTAAAACTAGATTGAAAAAAAACTATCTAGTATCTAGGGGCTAATTTTTATTTTTTTTTTAAAAAGTAAACTTAACTGCTATTGAACTTCTGTTCCAAAAACCATCTCGACTAACATGACAGCAACCTGGAATGACAACTAGCATAAACCACCCGCAGGAAGAGAAGAGTGAATTCTAGAGAACTTTTTATTTTTATCAGAACTATGGTAATAACATTTCTTCTCCAACTTGTCTACTCTTTTAGTCTCTCTTAACTTCTTAAGGAAAACTCAAACTGAGAACTTTTCTCAATGAGAAATTAAATAAAACAAGGTTTATAGGCATATCAAGTTAACTTATCCTCAGCACAACTCTGTTGGAACTGAACCCTCAACTCTGAGTTATTACTTACTAGACTTTCTTTATCAATAACTCAAGGATTCCACTAGAGTTTATTATAATTTCCTCTTGCTTACTCATTTATTGATTTATTTTAAGGGTTCCTTAGGAAGCTGTTGCCTATTATGATAAATATTAAAAGCCAGTAGCATGAAGAAGAGAAATTGCAGGATCATAATCTTCTATCGACCCTAATTTTTTTTATGTTTTCTCCTTAAGGAATCAACTTTTCAGATGATGCCAATACCTCATAAAGCTTAAACTAGTACTTAATATATGAAGATAGGATCTTTCTCCTCTATGATCATCGCTCTCAGGCTCAGCTGTGCCAGAAACAACTTATGTTTCTTTAAAATACGAAAATGACCATTATATATATGAAATTGCATAGCTAACTATAGCATTATATATATATTATATGATAGGGAGCATATGAGTTAATGCAGAATTAAAAGAAGTCAAAGAATTAGAAGAGAGGAGGAAGACACTTGATGCTCTGGCAAAAACAACAATTAGTTACTCCTATTACCACTGCTAATAAACTTATGTGTGAGATGTGAATATGAGAGAAGGCATAGCTCCATATCTAGGGAATCTGTAGAGTGCCGGAGGTGTTGTTGCCAGAAGTCTTAACTTTAAAGTGAATAACAAGATTACTGCAGTAGATTGTTGCTACAGAGTTTTATATGTTTTTTTCTTTCTGATTCTTTGATCCCTGAAAGTTTAAGATCCTCAACTCAGTTGATTAGTAAGAATGACCATAACAAATTAACCAACCAAATCAGAATGCATATGAGACAAAAAAGCATAGAAGAAAATCTTACTATCAATCAATATCAGCTTTACCATTCTTAGTAATAGAATATGAAACAGACCTATCATGTTTTGACCCAATAAAGCTCCATGACTTAATCTATTTTTAATAAATACATCTTCTCACCAATTTCCAAAAATAAACTACCACTAACTATTATTATTTTACTTATGCCAAATACATAAACCATCAAAAGGAGCATGTGCACAAACCAGTATAGTTGACAAATTCTTTAGGGAAAATAAAATAAAATAGAGAAGATAACATCTTGAATACATCTTTTCCCCTACATTGTTTCACTTTCAAAAAAGAGAAATCAAGTTAATAATCAATAAATGACCCTGAAGACAATCATTATGCAGCCAATACATCCTATGCTCCAAATATCTATTGCAGGAGTGTACTGAAGACAAAAAGTAAAGGTCTTAGACTCTTAATATTAGAAAAAAGTACTAAGCAACCATATACTTGATATTTGTTTTTGAAATCTGAACACTGAAAAATGATCTTCATTATGAACAATCATTATTCAAGACAATAATCAGAAAACAAACCACCAAAATAAAAAAACAGCAAGCAAACAAATTCTGTAGTCTGAGAGCATAGCATTAACTAAAATAATTGTACAACCTGAAAACCAAACATGTTCTAGATCAGAAAATAGGACAACCCTCCATAACAACCTGGAAATGTTGAATGGATGGCCAGTTGAGTCAAAAGTATGGGAAGAAATGATTGGGAACTTCTTGGCTTCATACCAATTAGACCAATAAGCAATGGGATTAACTTTGCCAAAACGAAACAAAAACAGATGCAGTGTCATCTGTTCTTGGCTGCTTTAACAATAGTACTAAAACATTGTGCACCACACACACAAATAATCATAGCAGAGAATGGTGATTATTAATAGGGTCCTATTGAATATATTTCAGTTAACAGTTAAAAGAACAAAGAAAATGATGTTATGGTGGATATGAAAAATGAGAATAATAAGAAGAAAAATATATTCTTCAATGTTTGAAGCTTTGAACTATGAACTTATAATGTCTCTTGTGTGGTGTTTCTTGAATCTGTGAGCTAAAATGAGAATTCATAACCAAACAAAATCTGAGAAGACAACTAATTGAACTAAATAAAGAAAAAGAGCAAAAATTCTCAAACAAATTGATCTCAGTAAACACTGGTATATATATGACAAATTAAAGCAAGGTGAGCTCTTGCCTGGTAAGTGTCAATTGGAAAGAAAAGAAAATATAAAGACGACCTATTATGAAAAGCAAATTGGAAAAATAAGAAAGAACGAAATACTGAATGGTATGACATGCAATTCAAGAAACAGAACCATCATTTTTTTAGACACAAATTCATTATTAACCACCATAAATAGTTTGAAGAAAACTATATGTTGCTTATTGGCCAGGTCAGTCAACTAAAGGCTACTGTATTAACATGTGGCACAATATATGTAGTCTAAGCTAAACCCATGATATTCCTCCACGAGAAAATAGTTTATTGACAAAGTTATACATATTCTTATTCATTTCCATTTATAAAAATAATATGACCATATTAATAAGGAAAGCATCTCAGAAGATTAGAACCAAAGTTATATATATATATAATATAATATCATTTCCTCTCAACAATGCAAGAATAAGCAACAAGTTTTGCTATTCTATTGATATGAATCATGATTTTTTAAATACCATTTAGCATAGGTTTATTATAGTATTAGTATAATATATATACATACATATATGTATGGTGTATCATTAAAAGGGTTTTTTTAATACCTTGGTGATGGTAGGCCGCCATTTTGTGAGTGACCTTATGCAAAGTGATGCAGCAAAGGCAAGTCTTTTCAGCTGAGTAATATCATAGGCCCCTCCCAGCTTTGGATCAATCAGTTTTTCAATTTCTCCTTGTTTCAATATTAATTTGGCCTGTTCAATTCATAATTAACAATTATTAAATTCAGTTCAATTACATGTGCTAAAATATTTTGTTACCAAGACTAAGCAAAGTCTAACACCAAGAGAAAACTCCAATATTAGACATTTACCAAAAAAATATGGCAAATTAGTAATATAATAAATCAAGTGGCAACTTTTTCATTGTATAATCATAAGGAAAAAATGGGACTTTCTTTCATTACCCAAGTGTGTAAGCTCTGGTGAGAACCATCTTTAATATGTCTCTAGTGTTTACTTGTATCACAGCAACACCACCGAAAAAGTTTGTAAGATAAAATACAAATAAATTAAGCTAAAACCACTCACACAATATCAATAGCCAATAACAAGAAAATTACAACTAATCAACTAACAGAGAATAAAATTTAGTCAACTTAAAACTAACAAATACAACTACTGTTATATATAATAAATATACCTTAACTATCCATTATTATTTGGAGACACATATTAAAAAGGAGAGAATAATGAGAAATTGATTCTTATTATTGAAAATGAACCAAGTGATGAGTACAATTGGGTTAGCCAATTAGCTTTATTTATAAGCTGGCTAGCCGATCAGGAGAATTCAATCAAGATAAGCTCAAAAACAATTACAAGTCTTACATGAGCTCAAGAATAAGTGAAGAAGCTCCCCTGCCACTGTTGCATATGGCACCAACCCCGTACTTTCCCTTTTTATGTCTCAATACCTGCAACAACATTATTCTTATTTCAGAAATTCCAAGTAAAATATATCAGAGAGAGCATAGTTACCAATGTCTCTTTTATTCCACAGCTAAAATCTCAACAGAAATTTACAAGAATAAATGACAAACACGAGATCACTTCACATGAGTATATGTAGAAAGCATAAGCTTAGATATGACCACGAACTATGACTTTAGATCATTAAGAAAACATGTAAACAAAACCAGAGAACTATATAAATGATATTAGAATGTCAAACTAGGAATGCATTGCAAGAGAAGGGAAGCTTATAGATTACCCCTAACAATGTGACCAAGATACGAGCTCCATTGCATCCTAATGGGTGTCCCAATGATACAGCCCCACCATGTACGTTAAGGCTTTCCTGAGAGATTTGGAAATTGGAAGAGTAAAAAAATGTAGATAAGGATAGTGACAAAATGGAGCAAAGCTGAAATGCATTGTGGACAGATGAATGACTATAAAAATTGCAGAAAATGGAAGAGTGATCACATTTAAAATAGCATACATTTCAGACTTAAGAGTAAATCAACTGGAAATAAATTATCTAGTTTTCTCCAAACTCACAGTATAGGGATTACAAGTGCTAAAATCTTACACAAAATGCTTCATTTATTTCATAGTAATCAATCTGAGAAGCATCTAAACCAGCATTTGAAATAGCTTTTGGTATCACAAGGGCTGGAGCAGTTGTAAAGAATTCAGGTGCCTGCGAAGACAATCTTCTTTGAGCTATGTTTCAGCAACAGTAAAATAGAACTAGGAAGCACAACAACAATTTTTAGTATATATTACATTAAAAAATAACATATATTTAAAAGTGCTATTGATAGATGATTAGAAAAAAAACACGGAACAAATATTTTGGCGCCATATGAAATATACCCAGGCGCCAAATGAAAAAATTGGGTCTAATTACTCTCAGCCAAAATTTAATCCTTAAACCTAAGATACCCAAACAATTTCTCTCAGCCTCCATTGCCGCCTCTTTGCCTTTCTTTCTTGCACTCTGTATTCTCCTCCATTCACACTCTCTCACACACTTATCCTCTCTCACTCTCATCTCGTCTCATCTATCTCTACCTCACGACGTCGGTACGAGCTTCCGGAGCACACAACGGCTGTATCGCAGGCTGTACATCACGCCGACTATCTGAAGTTCTTCAACTTACCACGACTCGTATTCTCCTCTGCTTACGTCTTTTTAAGGTACGATACCATTACATTCTTTTTCATCATATTTTACTGTATTTTAGTAATGTATTATTAATACAGCAGCTGATATTGATTGCTCTCCGTGCAAGAGAACAACTGAGAAAGTTCCTGTTTGCAACTTCCATGAGGTACTTTCATTTGATTTGCTGGGTTTTCGTTTCTTCTGGATTTGGCTCTGTTGTATTGCTAAAAATGAAAGCTTTGGGACTTTATTTATATTTGGGGGAGATTAAAAATTTGAAACTGTTTGCTCGGATAGTTATTTCAGAGTGTTTACTACATAGTTTGATGTTGGGTATTGGGTTATTAGGATTGGTAACTCTGTTTCTTTCATTGTTAGTTTGGTTGTGATTTAGTTGAGAAGATTATATTTCAAACAATTTGGTCCCGAGTTCTGATGGTGGGAGTTTTGTCTTTTCTTGACTGAATTTGCTTTAGGCATATCTGATATTACTATAGCCATATCTATTTCAAGCATTCCTTTTCAAGGTTCTGTTAGGTCTCTCTCTCAGTCCCTTTTCAACGGTATTTCTTTTAGGAGAATAAAAGATTGATTGAATTTCTTAACTTGACATTGCTTTTGGTAGAATGTCATTATCTTCCTTGTGGCTACTATATTGATAATTGGTGTTTTTAAGAACTTCAATATTCATGTCCTAATGTGGAAAATACAGTCTTGTTTTTTTTTCTTTTTGGTTGCTAGGTTTTGGGATTCTTTGTCATATGCTTAGTAGTTACTTTAGTAAGTTGTTATTTTGTGAAAATGATGTGTTTTGGTACTCTTGGTTACAAATTGATGCGAATATGAAATGTTGAACCAATCTGTCCATGAACTGTCTTGTATCTAAATACAAGCTTCACACAAATAGTTGTGTGCCTAAGCCTTTCTTGACAGTTTTTATTAATCAATAATCATCATCGGTGTAAGCTGATGAGGGCATCAGGAACTATATTCTGAAACTTGTTGACTTTCTACAAAATCCTTTAATCATTGGAACCAATTGAAGTGAAGTTTAAGAAGCTGTCATGAAAATTGCAATTTTCTTTATCATCATTATCTTTTTCCCTGTACTGTGAAAAAGTCTTAAAGTTATTTTGAGGTTTTCTGCAACTTTGACACTGATTCATAGCCCTTAAAGCAAGGCTACTAGCTAAGCAACTACATGAGAAATGTTTGCATAGTGAATAACAACATGAACAATACAGAGAGGGAGACACCTGATAATATGATCATTGTCATCTTTGATGTGTTTGATACAAGCTGCATTACACACTTTCAACTGTATTATAGTTTAAAGCTAGTATTTTGGCTGAAATTTCTGGAATTACTATGTTGAAATTCCTATTGTTATTTGTATCATTTGTTTTAAAGTATAATATCTTTTACTTTTGCAGTGGCAATACAACACATTTTGGCATTTTCTGGTGCTAATTGCCGCATAAATTTTTAAATTTTGAATAATCATCTTACTTAACTTATTCCTTTGATGCTTGAACTATCAGATGGCAGAGTACTTCAATAAGAAATCTGATATCTCAGGCAACATTCCCCTTGGAAGTTTCAATTCAATGTTCAATTTCACTGGTTCTTGGCAAGTTGATGCGGTAACTACCAAATCCCTTGCCATGGTTGGATACATAATTCCTCTTTTTACAGTTAAACTAGAAAAGCCAAATTTAATTTTGCATGAGGAAGTTAAACGAGCTATTCCTTATTCTTGGGATCCTGCATCATTGGCAAGGTGAGGAACTTTCATTTATTGTGGTGATTTATAAGACTTTAGTTCTTAGAAAAATTGTTGATATGATGCACCCTTTGAACAAGATGTGCATTATCAACTAAATTAATAAGATAGTATTTTGAAATAAACATGTGCTCCCTTATCAATAATCAGGTATTTCAATGCCTACTTTGATAAATAAATAATTAAAATGCAAGTTTAAGAGCACTGAAAAACTCTGGTGTGTGCTGCTCAATAGAGAAATGGGGCTGTGACCCTAGTAATAGTCTATGCACCTTTTGCACTTTGAGATTTAGTAAGCACCTGCAAAACACAAAGTTTATATGCCCCATGAAAATTGATGAAGGAATGGCCCCTTAAAATCACTTGTGCCGCAACTTTTGTTATAAAGTTTTTAAATGCCAGATTGCAGGAATTATTTTTTATTTATCACATTGAGGATATATAAGGCTGTTATCTTTGATGTTGAAAACAATTTGGTTAGGACAGCAGAAACTGACAGGCATATTCCACTGTTTTTTCCCTTTCATTCTTCGGTTTTATTGAGAATTTCGAAACACATATTGTTACATCTGCGACAATTGGTGGAAGAGATGTAGTTGGTAGCACCAGTCATCTCCTTTGACAGGATTGGATATAGAAAATTGTGTAAAATACATGGGTGATCATAGATTTCAGGACTCAAATAGCCAGTCAACCGCCGGCCCCTTAAAATACAAAGACAAGGTTAGTATTTGTAACGATTTCCTTAATTAAAAAACAATAATTCTTTTGACAATTTTGTACACTGTCATTTGCCCTGTTCTTCAGTATATATATTTTTCTCTCTTTCCTCTGGTGTAGTTAATTTTCTTTTGATTAAACTATCTGTGTTTTTATGGCTAAAACTTGTTCCTAATTCAGTTTCTTGTGGCAGGATGTTACAGTAATTTTTAGAAGACGAGGGGGAGACGATCTTGAACAAAGTCATTCCAAGTGGGCAGAGACTGTAGGATTAGCACCCGATGTGATAAACATGACGTTCACTCCCATTGTTTCTTTACTTGAAGGAGTACCTGGAATAAAGCATTTAGCTCGTGCAATCGAGTTATATTTGGAATGTAAGACACAACCTAAACTTACTTCATTAAACATCCATATTGGCATAAATCAGACATTAAGAACATTGTTTTATTTTGTAATGTATGATGTTATAAATCTGATACTATGCTTCTTAGTGAGAATGCTAACTTGAGATATGGAAAATAATGTTAATAAAGTTACCAACTTGAACTCCATTTCTTACTAGTAAAAGGGCTCGCATTTTAGTGTAAATTGGTTTAAGATCTTCTAGTACTTGCATGTTTATGTTAAACAATGAACTTCTTGCTGTTTTTGTGGGGGTTGAATGTTTCTTCACAACTCACTGCATCCCTTGTTGAGAATGAGCAGAAGCCAGTCAGCAAAATGCTGCCATTGGCTAGTCTAAGTTGGGTGGCGGCCAATAGTTCGTGATACAGAAAAGCTTTAGTTAGTAGGAATAAAGTGATTTGGTAGTTTAGAAGATATTTAAGTGTTGTAGTTCATTGACCATCTATATATTAGTAATTGGTATTTCCTATCAGCAACAAACATGTGAAACTGGTGGACTTAAAAAAAAGGAGCCTTTCTTGGCAACTTGGTCATGTTGACTTCTTCATTTGTATCTTTCCTTTATGATAGGTTAAGTATGTTAAAGTATTTTAGACAATCAGACCAATCAAAAAGCAGAAGTTTTTTCTTAATACTACCAAGTTACCAACTTTGATTTATATTTATATATATTGTTTGTTAAAAAATTAAAAGTATGTGCTTGCTGTCATCATCGATGCTTGGTGCCAATACTTCTGATCAGCTGAAAGAATAAAGTTAAATATTTGACATTATTTAATGTTATTATCTCTTGGAATTATTTTCTTCATATACTTAATGATCTCCTCTACTTAACATAGTCTAGCCTTTTAGCTATTGACATTTTTCAATATATTTTGGCCAGTCAAACCGCCTATTGAAGATTTACAGTATTTTTTGGATTTTCAAATCGCTCGAGTTTGGGCTCCTGAGCAGAATAACCTGCAAAGAAAGGAGCCTGTTGGTTCCTCTCTTCAGTTCAGCTTGATGGGTCCCAAGCTTTATATCAGCCCTGATCAGGTATTGCTTACTCTAATAAAAGAAATAATATTTCCCATTTCATTGGAACAGAGAGCATTTTTCTTCATGTGATTCATTTGTACTAAATATGAGTTTTATAATAGTAAATTTTTAGGTGAAGATAAATATAATTATAAGTATCATTTTTTAGATGTCACATAGTAAAATGATGTTATTTTTATAATTACTATGTGGCATATATAATTTGGTACTTTGTTGGATTATTACTTTGTAAAAAATTACTAAAAGTGTTGTTTTAGATTTAAGAATATCTATTTTTACCCTACTGAAAATTAACATTTTGGTGTGACGAGGGGGACTTCATCTAGGTGCTTGTGGTGTCGCGGGGAAGGACAACACTAGTTTGCTCTTGGGTTCGGTGAGGGGTCCGACTCGTCTTCACGGAAAAGTGCAGCTGGTGTGAGACAAAGGTTTTTTCTTCTGCCCTCTCTTTTTGTTTTCTTTGTTTAGAGTTATGCATTTCTAGTTTTCTCTGCATGGTTGGAATTTGTTTTTCGAATTCATAGTTTATGGGATTTACAACAAAGTTTCAGTAGGATTTTTCTACGAGTTTTTTTTTTTTGCTTCAGATTTACGATTATATTTCATAGCCATGAGTTTGTTCCATGATAGATTTTATTATATGTTTTGATTTGCAAGTATCATATTTATGAATTTGTTCTATCTTTTGCTTAAGATTTGTGTATCAAAACTGGTTTTGGACTTTTTTTGTTTACTTTTTAGTAGATTTTGTTAGTTTTGCCTCTGATTAATAGTGTTGCCTTTGAGTTTTTAGTAGATTTTTATGTTTTAGAGAGTTTCTTAAGGGGGTTTATAAATCTGTTGTAAAGATTTATTTTGGTGATTTCGTATGGTCATTGCTCTTGATGCAGTAGCTGTATTGAAGTCTTTGGGTGGTTTCTGTTTTATATTGGCTATTGATTTAAATTGTGACTTTGAGTTTGAATGGCAGTCCATTGTTATTAAAATTGTTTTACAAACTATCGTGTTGTATGTTGTTTCTATATTGCTTCATATATATGTTTCTATTTTTTTTTGTGCGTATAAAGTGGATTGTTTAAATATTTTGTGTGCATATAAATTGTAGAAGGTTGGCATAATTATTGTGCACTATGAAATGTATAATCAAAGCTATTATCATTTTCTTCTTAGTTACTTGTATGATTTGGAATTTGGTTAATTGATATTACTTGATTTTGTTTTATAGGTTGTTACTGGCCTTTTTTTTTTATTTTTTTTATTTTAGCAATACTTTTGTTTTTTTTACTAGGGTTTAGTGATGGATAACTTTAGAATTATGGTTGTTTTAAGTGTTGTTTTCCTGTAGTCTCTTTTTTTTTTTTTCTGGAATGGTTATTAGGGTTATCCTTTTCTCCCCTGCTTTTTAAGGGATAAGATACTTTCTTAGTTTGATGGAAAAAAATTTATGTTCTCTCTCTTTATTCATAAACAAGTGTTGGTGACTATGCAAAGGCTCCATGGATCTTAATGTGATTGCAGGCGTTTCTTCTTCTCATGATTAAATTAGCTTGTGATTCCCAAATATCTTGGCTGATTTGAGATGATTTCAATATTTCTAAGTGAGAATTATAAGTGAGATTAAATTTTAGAATGTCAATGGTTGTTTTTAACATTGTCTCATCCTTTTTTGCTGCTAATAAATACAAGGAACGAACCTAAGCAATGAGAAAGTTAGATTAATGGGTTTTTGGAAATAGGGGTATTTGTTTGGAGTTTCTTTTTATTAAGTTAAATGTTATAATGTTTTTATTTATAATGAAAGGAAACTGTTTGATATGATTTTTGGATTGTTAGATATGATTTTTATAATATGATTTGGACTAATAGCTCTTTTTTTTTTTTTGTCTTTTAAACTTTAGATTATGTATCAAGCTCTTATTTTTGTTCCTTTTTTGAGGATATGCTCTTGCTGCTCTTCTCTTGTTACTTTGTGTGTGTTTCAATCATAAAAATATTGTTTTGTCTTTGAAAAAACTAGTATAAATGAAAGGAGACAAAAACGAAGTTGTTTGAAATTTCTTTTTGTTTGAGAATTTTTTTATCAACTGTAAAAGTGTTCTAATTTGAATCATGTCTCATTAAATTTTCATTATGTGTCCTTATTATTTAGTTTATGGTTTTTACTTAATCAGAAGCCTATTCATTTAGGTTCAATTGCATTCAAACTACTAGCTTAGTCATATCAAAGCAAAGATCTAAATTAATTAGGATAATAATATTATAAGAAAGATATATGATTAAGAATCATGTCTTTACTACATTGGCACATGAGAGGCATGCAATAACATCTTCACTCATGTTTTACCTTCTGATTTTTGACATTGTCCCTGTTGTAAGTATAACTTTACTTCTTTGGTACATAGTGACATTGTAAAGGGACTTGACCTCCAATGCTTTATATTGTTGAGCTGCCGTATTATTTTTTAAAGTTCAAACGACTACCTCCGTGAGCAAACTGGACTATTAATTTGTTATTTATCATCAGTGAAGAAACTTTAAATATTTGGGTCTGTCTTCTGTTCTGGTACTTCTGTTTCACAAGCTCAAGAAATTTTCTTGCTCCTTTTAGTAAAATTTGTGTGTTTCATGGTTCCATTGTATGCCTGAATTCTTATTTATAGTAAATGATTTAGGTTGGGGTGCCAAGGGCCATTTGTAATTTATTTATTTGTTGTTGAGTTATGAATAACCTATGCACTGTATTAGTGTGTTGGTATTATGCACAGTCTTCTGGAAGGATGTCAAAACCGTTGCTTATGATTGCTAGTAACATACGTATACTTGAATCAGTGAGGCAGCAGTATAAAAAAACTCATGACTTGTTGTCTTCTCAGTATTCTTATGAGCTTCTTCTGCAATTTCTGCATAAGTCTCAATCTACCACTGTACTTGGTATTATCAATGAGCATATCAACTTTCAAGGTACACGTTTCTTCTTTTACAGCTTATGTAAAAATGCTTCCTTTATTTTTATATGATGTGTAATGTATGCATGTGTACTGGTTTGCAGTTTCTCCTGGACAGCCCAACTCAATTTCTGATGATGCGGAGGCTGTTACATTGACTGGCAGCAGCCAGGATATAGTCAGTCAGATTAATCAGAAGGAAATACATTGGGGGGTGAGTCAACAAAGTTATCTTGTTTCAATCGGGTTTGCTTTTTTCTGTTACCCCCTCTTTGTGCTCTGAGTATTACACTTATGATCCATTGATTCATGTTGGTATGTTGAAGTTAAAATGGAATCTAAATGTCTTTTATTCATTCCTTTTTCATTTGTCTTCTGATCTCAGTATTTATCACATGTTTTTCCCTTTTTCATTTTCATTCAAAATTATTTAGGAATGATAAGCATCATTCTTCTTTTCTAAATTAATTATTTAAAACTTGGTCAACCTACAAAGAGTTATTTAGTAGCCTAAAAGAGGTTTTTTTTTTCTTTCTATATGACAGTTTCCCATATATGTTTGTTAGTAATAGGAAATTTAAGTAGTTGCCATATTTTTATAGTTGCTGGAAGACTCTTTGGAAGAACGCTTGGAAAAGACTGGGGGTTTGCTTTATGATTCTGAAAAGGCAGAAGGAGAAACTAAAGAGTTGGAGTGGGAGGAAAATAAGGTAGAAAAATGTTTGGTTATTTCTTTTACTATCCATATCTGTGTAACCTCTGTTTAGACTGTGTTTGTGACTGTCTAGTTATAGGATATTTATCTGGCATCCACTCTTGTGATGCTCAATATTAACTCGTGTGTTCAGAAAAGATCAGCAGAAGGAGGAAAGCAGGGCTCATCAATTAAAAAGCTGAAAAAAGACAAGGCAACGAGAGCAACAGGGAAAGCCACTCGTCCTGAGACAAACATTGTAACTATGGCACCAAGAGTCAAACCAGAGCTTCCTTTGCCTACAATGTATTCTCTCACTTTCTCCCTCTTTCTCTTATGTAATTTATACATCTTTCTATCTATGTATTTTTTACCTAGGATGTGCCTATTATTAGAAATTCCACATATTTAATTGGGGCTAATGTAGCATAGAATCCATGCAGGGCTTCAAATTATTTTGATGAGTAAATGTTTGGAGAAACTGAGATAAATTAAACATGTGATGTTGACATAATGATGTGGACACTAAAATTACTTTTTGGTACGATAGGATTCTGATGTTTGAGTGTAATTTTTTCAACCTGTAAGATATGAGATATGAGGACGCATATTTTTAGCTTTTGTATAGCTTGAGGAACATAGTTTATGTATATTGGTTTTGTGTGAATATGACTATTCTCGATAGTTTAAATAGATCTTTTTATGATGGAATATGTTGTTTCCAGTTTTAATTCTCTCTGCCAATC
The DNA here is from genome assembly GCF_963169125.1 of Humulus lupulus. Taxonomy (NCBI): domain Eukaryota; kingdom Viridiplantae; phylum Streptophyta; class Magnoliopsida; order Rosales; family Cannabaceae; genus Humulus; species Humulus lupulus. The sequence goes on along the minus strand of NC_084802.1, from coordinate 30,896,236 downwards.
GAAGTCTTTCAGAGGGATTTAGTCTTAGTGTTTGCATACCTATGATGTTTATTCTAGCAAAAAAAGGGAAATCTACCACTGTTTTGTAATGTTAACTTTTGATATAGGTTATTTGATTAATCTTTTATTTTGTTGCTTCAGTTCAGTCGAGGTTGAGCAGTCTATACTTGATCACAGTAGATTTTGTAACAAGAAAACAGGTTGATGATATTTAACTTTCATCATCAAGTTCTGAGGTTTGTGTTTTTCTCCAATTAATTATTCTTTTAGATTGAACATGTCTATACTCGTCACATGCTCAGAGACATATCTTGCAATGAAAAGAATCTGGACTTGAGGCTGGATCTGTGCACCAAAAGAACTGTAACTACTTTTACTGTAAGTTTTCTTTGTTTAATTACAGATGCACCTATATCTATAGAATTTATAACATTTAAATTCTTTTCTTTCTTTGTTTAAGATATATTTATTGTTAAATCTTATTTGTGTATATCCTAAAACTAAAAAGTAAACAAAGGAACAAAATAGATCTAAACTTGTCTAGAAATATCTGGTTTATCACTTCATAATGATGCTGATTTCGGCTAAATTCTTCATGCTATTACAGGATGATGACTTGGAAAGCCTCAAATTTTTGATAAATTCTGCTAGATGTTAGGCACCCAATAAAAGGTAAAAAAAAAATGAATAAATGAAGTTGTGGGTAGTGTAAAAGATTTTCTTGAAGGTGAGTTATATTTTGTGGTTAAAGAGTGTCAGTGGTCTCTTGAATACACCATTAATCTATTCGTGGGTCTTGGTATTGCTGATGCACACTAGTATGTTGAATAACTAGAATGAATCTTTATTGATACCAAAACCATATTACAAGGGGTTCCAAGACTTATTGACCTTGGATTATATTTCTTATGAGAATAGTTTCATTCTTGTTAGCATGCAGTTTTATATTTGCTGCTTATCTTTCTCTATTTATTTTTCAGAGAGTTTGAACAAGTTCCCTCGAAGGACTAGTACACCATCTGGGGTTCACAGTCAAGCACAACAAGCTGAAGAACAGCTACAACATCAGCAACAACAGCAACAACAATAACATCATCCAAACTATAGTTTGAAGTAAAAAATGTTCAAGATTATAAAACTTTATTATGTTAAGCTTTCAAATTTAAGTTAGAACTAAGATCTCATGAAGTAGACACATTCATGGTTTGAATTAGTTATTGTTTAATGTAATACTTATGGTTTATCAATCTATTGAGAATTACATTTTATGATTAATTTTGATTTTGTTTATCAAAATACAATAATGAAAATCTTTTAATTAAAAAAAACCATATAAGTATACTTATCAAAAAATAATTTAAAATATATTATCCACACTAAAGTAACAATTTATTACTATATGTTATGATTTAAAAACATATTATAAGCATAAAAAATCGTTATGGTTTATATAATATAACAAACTAAAAATGTTATCAAAATAATCAAATGTAACAATTGAAAAGTGTTATGAAAAAAGTATAAGATTAAACTTCAAATTTATAACCAAAAACTCTATCTAAATGTTATTATTTGAATATTATAGCAACTAAAAATGTGTTATTGAATAGTTTAAGATAACACCGAACATAACATTCAAATACTGTTATAGAAAAGACTGGACTTTTAATAACAGGGGCTATGTTAGCATTTTCAGAAGCGTTATCAATAGTCCCGGTTAGCAGTTTTTAAGTGTTATGAATACTGTTTTTTCTTGTAGTGAAGCCAATTCATTGGAGTACCTGAGCTACATCAGCATAGCCCTTAATCTTTGTAATTACTTGCAATCCAAGTTGAAGTGCCTTCTCTCCACTCACTAGGACTAATGCAGCTGCACCATCACTATTCATGATAAAAACCAAACCATATTAAGGCAAGTTAAAATCTGAAACCCTAGTCACACACACATAAAAATAAGAAAAAGGCTGCCCACAAAAAATAAACCAGTTTTGTTGTAGCATAAACTACAATAAGTGTTGCACACCAGTTGCTTAAATGTACAAGAAAGTAAATGAGTATTTAGATAGTACAAGCCTCTAAACAGAAGGCACAGGAAACAATATATCTGATTGCATTACCACACTAAGTTAAAAAAAAAAAATTCAGCATTGGCGGTGGGGGGAAAGAGAGAGGTGGGAACCTTATGATTGAAGCATTGCCAGTAGTAACAGAGCCCTCGTTCTGCTTGAAACTTGGTCTTAGCTTTCTTAATTTTGCAGCAACAAACTATGAAGAGAGACAAAAACAAATTAAAAGTACTGAAGCAAGTATTGAAAAATCTGACTTAAAATCTACTTTTAACTATAAAACCTTACTATGACATAAATATTAATAATTATACAAGTTCACAAAATTTAGTATATACCATTTAGTATCAAGATAATCCACATCCATATTTTTTTTTTTAAAAATGGACCTCAGAAAATCCTAGTACCCTAGAAGCAATCAAGCCAATAAATTGCACTGGTAGAAACTTCTAATTATGGAACAAAACTACTTTCCAAATGAGCAAGCAAGAAACATTCACAACTAGAGAAGAAATATGGATTCTGAACTGACTCTAATTTTGATTTTTGCATTGTGAAAAAAAATTACAACAGTAATTTATGTAATTTACTGTCAAAAGAACAAATTTTCTAAAGTAAATTCTATTTCTATTAGATGTGCATACCTCAATCCAGGATTGGATTGATAATGGCTGACTATCCCTACTGCATAACAAATGTCAGGTCTTGTACATAGCATCGCGTACATAAGACTGCCTACTGCTGAGGCATAGGGACACTGTCTCATATCTTCCTCTTCTTAAGGTGTTTTGGGACACTGCTCCTTGGAAAGGACTACTCCAGAACGGGTTGGCATATCACCCTTTTTAGAGTTTTGCATATTAAAGATTTCTAGCACCATATCAATATAAGTTTCTTGAGATAGTGCCAAAGTCTTGTTCTGTCTATCATTTGGAAATGTTTATCTAACCAGTTCTTTACCTTTGATAATGATGTTACATCATTGCCAATCAGTAATATATCATCAACGTAAAGAACAAGGAATACTACTACACCATCTTTGATTTATTTATAGACACATGGTTTGTCAACATTTTGTTCAAAACCAAACGTTTTAATTGTATCATCAAATCTAAGATTCCAAGACACTACAAGAAAAAGAGCCTACAGCGACGACAGATCCACTAATACAAATATAGGGTTTCTCTACGCTTTTTTTTTCAATTTAAAATAAAAAGTGCAGAGAAAATGATTGAAGGACTCTTAGGAACTATGTTACTGCTATTTTTTTAAAAAAGCGCAATGTAAAGTAGGAAATGTGGGAAGTGGAGACTTTTTGTCTGCAATTTTTTTCAAAAAGCGCAGAGAAAAGTTGCACTACTTTTCTCCGCAGTTTTTTAAGAAAACCGCAGAGAAAGAAAGACTTTTCTCTGCGGTTTTATTGAAAACACCACAGAGAAAAGTGTTGTAATTTTTCAAAAATTTTACCAAGCATAACTTTGTGCTTAGTTGTTCGTTTTGAGTGTTTTTTTTAACTTTGATATTTTTTTGAGATCTATCCAAAGAATTTTTGAAAAATACTATTTTCTTTGAATAGATCTTGAAAAATATCAAAGTTAAAAAAAACACCCAAAACGGACAACCGAGCACAAATTTATGCTTTGTAAAAGTTTTGAAAAATTACAACACTTTTCTCTGCGGTTTTCAAAATATGTAATGATCTATATATCTTTGTTTGCATATTTTTTTATTTTTTTTATCATTATTTTAGTGTTTATTTTGTGTGAAATAGACAAATAGAAATAAAAAATTTGAGAGGTTTTTCTTGAATCATTAATTTGGTTGCTGAATTTTTTTTCTTCAGATTTTTCGGTGACCAAACCTAAAAAAATGGTTTTTTTCTTCTTCATGTTTTTAGATTTTCTCTGTATGCAGCTAGATAGATCTCGAAAAAATACCAAAGTTTTAAAAAAAACACCAAAAACGGACAAACGATCACAAAATTAAGCTTGGTCAAAGTTTGGAAAAATTACAATACTTTCCTCTACGGTTTTTCAATAAAACCGCGGAGAAAAGTCTTACTTTCTCCGCGGTTGTTTTAAAAAAACCGCAGAGAAAAGTACATCTTTCTCCGTGGTTGGCTTATTACAACCGCAGAGAAAGATGTTCTTTCTCCGTAGTTGGCATACCATTTTTCTCTGTGGTCGAATACACTGCGCTTTTCAATACTCTCGAAAACCGCACTGTATTAAGTAAAAAACCACAGAGAAAAGCCTTTTTAGTAGTGATCGAGAAATTGTCGCTGAAGGCATATGACGACATGTCATCGCCAAAACAGCATCGATGTAGGTCCGTATGTGTAACAATATACGACGACGACAAAACACAGTCGTCGCAGTAGTCTTTTACTACAGCGATGACATGTCGGTCGTAGTAGGAAATCCTTTTTTTTTGTTGGACTGGGATATTGCGATGACATGTCGTCGCTGCTGGTGGTTTCAAAATTTGAAAATTTGAATTTCAAGACTTCTACAGCGACGACATGTGGTCGCTGTAGGTCCGTCGACCACTCCATCAACAGCGACGACATGTCGTCGCTGCAAAGTGTGTTGGTTTATATGCCTCCAGCAATGACAAAGCATCGTTGTAGTGTCACGGAAACTCATATTTTTTTATTCAGCGTTCACCCTACAGCGACGACATGTCGTCACTGTAGGTATACAATTTAAAAAATATATATTTAATTAATTATATTGATTAAAATTTATTTAATAAAATATTAAATGTTAATTAAATAAATAAATAAAACTAACTTATTTAATTTAATAATAAAACCAATTTATTAATTAAATAATAAAACCAATTTAACAATATCCATAATCTCCAAAATGGAAGATAACAAAAAATAAGTAGTATTGTCTCCAAAATAAAAAAAAACCCAAAATATTAATAACTTATAAATAGTAATATAACAAAACTAAATGTCATCAATATCAATTCCAAACTCATTATCGTCGGGTTGTTGTGTTGGTTGTTGTTGTTGTGGTTGAAAGCTTGCCATCAGGGACTGTATTATGTTCATGTCCAAGTTGACAGGCTAAAATTGTGGAGGTTGGATGCTCGGATTTATTGTTTGCAAATATTGTTGCATTTGCTGGAAGTTGTTGTCCTGGGTGATAAAGGCTTGACTGAAGTGTTGAATCATGGACTGGAAAGCCTCAGGTGGTATCGTCAGAGGGCCAACTGCGGTGGACGGAAATGGTGATGCCTCTGATTGTGAAGAGGATTGGGTGGCGCTTGAGGCAAATGTACTAGTGCCCTTCAACTTCTGTCCAATACCTCGATTGTGGCGACGACGTTGACCAAGTACCTTTGAGACGACTTGTGTCTCATTGACAGTGGCACTTCCTACTTCAAATTCAGATTGAGACTGAGATTGGGATTGTGTCTGGACTTCTTGCTGCAAGGCATCCTGCAGTTTAGAAACAACACAATCAATACATAATATAATTGAATAATATACATAGATACAAAACTTAGAAAGTTACTTACATATGCATCCTTAGCATTCGTGTTCACCCATCCTCGTGTCGGATGATTGTGCATGTCATGGAAGGTATCGATAATGTTGGGCAGTTCCTTGGTCTGAAGATTCATCTTTAGAAAATAAAATTTAACAAAATCTTAGTTAAATATTGAAATTATTATTAAGATAACTTAAAATATTTCAAATTATCTATATATTTTTATTTACCTTCTTAAATCGAGCAGAAGCGTAAGAAGTCGATCCATGGAGACTTGGATACTTCTGTTTTGCTCTGTTGGCAGCATTTGCCTTTGAGCGTGCCATGAACTGTGGAGTGGTCAACCAACTTCTGCCAACTCTTGTTGTCAATGTCCTCAGATGGATTCTTTCTGGTTGTCTCGATATCACCATACCCTCCATGTTTATTGAAGTGTCTTTTCTTGCGACCTTTTCTATCCATGTAGCGATCCTAAAACTCTCGCTCAATCCTAATCTCTATAAGTTGCCACTCAGGGAGAGCTTTGGGAAGAATGAAAAATTCCTTAAAAAAAATGGTGAGATTTTTTAAATTATAAAAAAAACATTACATGTGAATAAGTAGATAAATTTACCTCAAGTTTTGCATCAATCAAATCTTGTACTCATCCGGAATACTCTGCAACGAATCATAATATAACGGGACAAGGTGACCAATAAGGTTGCCAATAAGTCTTGTGAACAATGTTCTAATATCACCAACTGCTTTGTAGGTTCCCTCCTTCAGATGAAATTGTAGAGTCAGCAGACCTTTATTGTCGTTGATGAGCTGCTGCAAATTTTTGGATTGAGACCGGCCTCTTCTTTTTGCGATAGCCGCTGCATATGTTAATTAAACAATACAATTATATTGAATACAATAATAACAATTTGTCATTTATTGATAAAATATAGACTAATTATAGTATATTACTTGTCTCACAGGAAATAGGAACTCGCGTGGGATCTGGAGGAGGAGGAGGATCCGCTCCATCACCGCCATAAGAACGAGCAACAGTAGCAGACATATCTTTGCAGTTTAAATAATTATTAACTTAAACTTAGTTATAGTTGGAGGTTAATTACATAACTTAAATAATTTCGGTAATGTAGTTGAAACTATTGAAAATCAAACATTGTTGAGAAAAGTCATATATTGATTGAAAAGTCTTCAAATTAAGACATAAACATTAAACATACAAATATGAATATGCATAAGAAAATATTATTCCTCATCAATGTCGATTCCTACATCATCATCTGTACTTTCTAAATCATATTCACTAATTTTTTCATCATCATCATCATTGATGAAATCATCATCCACATCCGGAACAGATCGAGACGTTTACCCAATTATGTTGGTGTGACCAGGTCGATCCAAATGCATAATCTCCAACTCTCCTAATTCCACAGTGAGTACAAAATTTGATGAAGTGCTATCATGTACGACATCAACCTCATTATCATCATCGATACTTGGATGATCCTAGATCTTTCGATGATTGACTTCTTCTACTACCTTCCAATTTTTGTTTCTTGAAGGCTCTTCCAAGTAGAAAACTTGTTTTGCTTGAGTGGTGAGAATAATATGATCATTCTTGTACCATTAAGAATTAATCATGATACTAGTTATGTTATTCTCAGTCACATTTCGACCCTTGCTTGCATCGGTGTTGAACCATTTGCATCGAAACAATACTACCGAGTAACCATGGGAATATCATAACTCTATAATCTCCTCAAGTTGGCCATAGAAAGTGAAACCTTCGATTCCTGGCACTGAAACTCCACTATTTTGAGTGGTACGTCTTTCATCACGACTATGGACCAAAAACTTCACACTGTTAACAATGCAAGCCGTGTAAGAGTATGCATTCTGATTGGACCCGTTTGCTAAAGCAAATAATTCATCAGTACACTCAGTTGATTGTACTTACCGCAAACGACCCATCTATAGTGTATGCCACAAAAAAAAGAAAACACAATGAGATAATATTAATCGATACGAATTTCGTAAAAATTCTATAGTTTCGATCATTTACCTTCAATTTAAACCAAATAGGGAAATCTTTTTGAAGATTTATGTTTGAATTTTCTTGAAGGCATTCACTGTATAGCACAAGGATTAAGGTAAGATAGAAGTTTGCCATGAATTAAATTTAATGAATTCATATATGTTGTAATGTCCCAAAATCCCTAATGTGGTTTAATTGTTGGATTAGTAGGCTGGGAGGGCCATAATTGATTTATTATGCCATTAAACTATTATATGCATGTTTATGTGAATTATATTATAATATGATGTTAAATGCATGCATGTGGGTCCACATTTCATCACAGGGGTATTTTGGTAATTTGGCCCGTTGAGGGCATAATTGTATATTTGTATGCATGTCGGTGATTTATTGTTGAGGCCACATTATAATGTGGATTTGTTCGAGCTATTCGGCATGAGACGATCTTTAAGTGCAGGTTAGCGGTTTAGTCATAACGGGATTAAGTTCGAGGCTCAGGGTGAGTCTCGGGGTGATTTAATGATTAGAGTGTTGCCGGGAATTATAGGGTAACGGGATATGAATTATTGGTATTTGAGAATATTAAGAATAGCGAGAATTGGAGGGTGTTAATTATGATTAACGAAATAGGCGGGAAAGGACTGTTTTACCCTTGGAAGCCTTTAGAAACCTTTATTTGACCTAGGGGTATTTTAGTCTTTTCACCCCTAGGATTGGTATAAGCCATTGAAGGTTGTAGAAGTTTACCCAAAACAGAGCAAGTTTAGCACCTCTCCCGTACACCATTTCTCCTCCTTTCTTTCAATTTTTTATTCCAATTTGAAGAAACAAGCTAGGGAATCAAAGTTTGGAGCTTAGAGCCTTAGTTCATCCATTGAAGAGGACTCAAATCCCACTTGAGGTAAGAATGCATCCATCAATTTTAGTTGTACTCTGTTTTTCTTATGGTTTTTCAGTTGAGGAATTTGAAGTCTGTAGTTGGGAATCAATGGAAGTTTTTGAGTAGGGTTGATTGGGTTTTGATGAGGTTGAGGTATGAATGAAGTTTAGGGGTTGAATTTGATGTTTGGGTGATGTTTGGGATTGGTTTGGAAGCTTAGTTTTCAGGGGAGGTCGCAAGGAAGGAAACCAGAAAAAATTCTGGTCTACAGATGGTGCCCCAGTGCTAGGCAGGGTAGAGAGCTGGGTCTCTCTGACTTGGGACAGCGCCCCGGCGCCACCTAGCAGCGCCCCAGCGCTGGTCCATTTTTCCAGCAAGCCTATTTTAGGGCTCGAGATGACTTTTAAGGCTCGAGGATGGGTTTCTTTACATAAACATGAGTTCATAGTAACTTCAGGATTAAGATCTATTTGTATATGATCATTAGTTGATATATTTAATTAATACTTCGAAATGGTATTTAACTAAGTATTAATAAACATATCTGGTCCAGTTCTATATATTCTCTAATATATAAAGTACCTCTACTAAAGTGCCATACTACACTAGTAATCCAGATCTAGATTACATGTATTCATAATTCTAGTGGACCGTACTTGCAGTAATTAATCTAAAGATTCCATAACTTTATTCTACTGCGAACTATTCAAGTTCATTTATCTTAAACACAATCCTCCCATACCATACGTGATTGAGATCATATATATGAACTTAGGAATTTTTCTGATATTTACTTAATATTATCATAGAATAATATAGTCCATAAAATATATGCATAACAAATTCAATTTATTTTTTTATTTCTTAAAACAATGTCTACTACATATGCTTTCAGGGCACAATTCCCAACAAGCGCATGAATTAAACACTACTTGAAAGGGTGAAGTGTATTGTAACGTCTCGAATTTACTGTTAAGGCTAAGTGTTTGGACTACAGTGCCTGAAGGGCATAATAGGATATACATGTTGAATTAATTGAATACATGTGTGATTACGTGAGATACATGATTTATATGATGATATGGATTTAAATGCATGTTTAAGTGTATTAAATATGCATGTGGGCCCGTTCAAGATAATAAGGGCATATTTGTAATATTGGCTCGTTGCGGGCATAAATGTGATTTTATGCATGTAAATGATTTAGACCACATTATTATGTGGGTATATTTGCAATACTCAGCTCGAGGTGATCCTAGTGAGTGAATTAGCGGAATAGTCCCAACGAGGTACAATACCCGGTTCGGGACAAGCCTAGGGGTATTTTGGGGACTTAGTGTGTATTTAGGATTTATTGGCTAACAAGTAATTATTTTGTGATAAATTGGGCATGTTGTAATTAGTTGGGAGTTTATAGAGCTACTTGGGGTTTAGCGGAAAAATGGTGGGAAAAGATGGTTTTGCCCTTGGTGGTGTTGGAAAGGCTAAGGATGAATTTAAGGGCATTTTTGTCTTTTGTGTTAAGGGATAAACTTAAGAAAACAATAGGAAGTGGCCAAAAACTCTCTCAGCTCTCTTTCTCCCCCTTTTATACAATTTTCTCTATCCCTTTCTTTCTATTTTGGTGCACTTGAAGACCTTGGTGACACTCTTGGAGAATTGTTGCAGCAGCAGGGAATTTGAAGCTTGAGGGCTAGGGATTGAAGTTTAGAATAGGCAAAGCAAGACAAGGGGAGTCAAAATTCGCAGTTGAGGTAAGAATTTTATCTCTGGTTTTGGTGAGTTTCTGCTGTAACTTAGCGAGGTTGGGTTGTTCAGTTAATGGTTGGATTTTGATTTGAATTAACCATTGGGCTTGGTCTTTTGGGATGTTTGTGATGTTTATAAGGTGTTATTTTGAGTTGTAGCCTTAGTTATGGCTTTAGAACATGTTTAGGTTTAATTCTGTGGCTTTGAATTGGGGAGAAAACACTGAAGAGCACCAGGATTTTTGGGCTCACGGGGGCGCGCCATGATCGAGTTCATGGGCGTTGTGGCCCGCGTGACCCTATGAGTCTTGGGGGCTTGCTGTTTCGCAGGCGCGCCGTGGCCCAACTACCTTGGGTCTTGAAGTTTGGCGCCTCTGAGTTGGGGGTGCATCATGACCATTAGGGCCAGGTCGCGGCCCGCCTAGATACCCTTAGCCAAATTAGGCTTTTGGGGCTCGGGGAGTTAAACCTAAGCGCTCAGGACAATTTCTACTACCCAGTTTAGTAGAATTCGAAGTCCCACAGGCGCGTATATTATTCCAAAGCTTTTAATTGGTTTAAAAATTTTATTGGTTATCCATTATCGCAATGTGACTAGGTTATACCGCAAGGGCTCAGGATTAGGGACCGTGCTCGGGGCGGTCATATGCTAACTGCTCGGGACTTGAGGTAAGAAAACTGCACTCAAGTTGTAAATGGGGCATAAACCCTTGTTAATGAATATATTATGAATTTGAAAATATTAGCTAAGAATATCTGGATGGGCAGGCTTGTATATAGAATTGGCTATGCATTATGCATTTGTGATTATATTTGTTTGCAGGCTGGAATAAGGGTGCCGGGGGCCAATAGCAAGCGTGCAGAATGCAGCTCGGCCTAAGGGTGCTGGGGTCGGCTAAGAGACCAGGGGACTCGGCCTAAGGGTGTCGGGCCTGGATATTATACAATAAACAGAAGTGTGGTTCACACTTAATTGTTTCTTGATTGATGAGTTTGGCTTACGTAATTGACTAAGTGGAATATTACTGTTGGTTGGTTACTTATACCTTATTGTTGATTGAATCTAACGATTTATGTTTATGACTTTTATTTTGTTGCCTAATTGTGCATGATGATTTAAGTTTTCTTGCCGAGCCTTGGCTCACGGATGCTATGTGGTACAAGTAAGGGAAAGGGATAGCTAGACCAGCCATGAGTTGGAGGACTTAAGGAGTGGTGTGTACATATGCAACCTGCTTAATCGCCACGTCGAGATAGCTTGGGAGGAACTAGGGTTAAACATTGTTTTGCCGCTTAGGACGACTAAGTTGTATTCTATTTGTCTTTTACAATTCTGTAAACTGATTTTGGGATCCCGTGTATAAACTTAATATTTTAATGAAAAATGATCATTTTGTTGACCAAATATTTTAATACCTGACCTTGACTTAGTCATTAATTGCACATTTAAGTTCAAACGACTTGCTTAGCAAGTTAAGCACTACTTTAAACGCACAGTGTAACGGTCTTGGTTAACCAGGACGTTACAACTTGGTATCAGAGCTGTCTAGGTTTAAGGGTTCCTAAAGACGGGCTGGGCGTGTACACTCGCCGCTAAAGATAAGCTCGACTCACAGTTAGGTATCTTATGACATGATTATGTGGTTAATTATTTAAATTGAATCCATGTAACACCCTGGATAACCAAGGCCGTTACACAGTGTGATTATAAATGTGCAAGACTTGCTAATCAAGTCATATAGTTGAAAACGTGATCCTCAAGTCATAATCAGGTTACGGTTAAAAGGTTTTGGCCATAAGCGGGAAATTTCTCATTAAAATAAACGTTTAGTATATGGGATCCCAAAAACAGGTTTTAAAGGACAGTTTACAAAATTTCAAAGTTATATACATCCATAAGCCACTCTAATGGGAAAATACGCATTTCAGGTTTTGGTGTCCCTGCACTATTCCTCGACCGTGGCATACAAGCAGCTGACTATGTACATTGTGCCGCGGAGCTCTCCAACTTAGGACTGGTCCACCTTGCCCTTGCCTTTACCTGCACCACGTAGAACCCATGAGCCAAGGCCTAGCAAGAAAACCATAATGCAGAGCATAAATAATACAGACAAACAAATAATCCATAAAGTTGTTAACCAGGTATTCAGCATGCCATAACAGTCATCTAATCAGAGAGGTCAATCTATTATTCAAAAGCCATTCATCTTAGTATTAAAGAAGCTATAAACAACAGACAACAATGACATCATATCAATATTCATCATACAATACTCAGGGCCGATGCCCTTAGGCTGCAACCTCTATTTAACCCAATGTCTTCAGCTCACTTAGGTCGAGCACAGTGTTTAACCCACTGACTCTGGCACGCTTAAACTGAGCTCAGTGATTATTAAGTTGCCCTCAGCTACCAAAGGCCGAGTCGCATCCTGTGTGCAAATATCAGTTCCGGCAGTCTTAGGTCATTTAATTCATGCTCACATGGCATATCATATTCATACAACAATTGTATACAGATATAGGGAGCCCTTAGTCCCATCACAACCACACAAAAGGGTGCAGTTTTCTTACCTTTAATTCCGAGTGCTTTAGTTGATAAAGATGACTCGTGAGCACGATCCCGTTTCGAGCCTAGCATTATCCTAGTCACAATTCATAAATGGTACTTTGATGAGTTTAAATTTCAAGATGGACAACCCCGGGACCAAACTCACGCTCTCGGGACCTCTAATTCCACCAAACAAAGTGGTGAATTCGTCCCCCTGAGCCCCCAAGCAAAACCCTAAAAAAATACCCAAAAACCAAGTTCTAGAGATAGGGTAGCGCTACAACGCTTCAAGAGGGGCGCTACAGCGCCATAGTCAGAAACCCAGCCCCCCAAGAACACAGCCTAGCGCTGTAGCGCTCCCAACCTAGCTACAGCGTTGTAACCCGGACATGCAAAATTCTGGGTTTTTCTCATCGAACATTCCTGAGCCAAAGCTCCAAAAACCCACTCCAAACCTCATCTAAACTCAAAATTGAACCTACAACTCATTATAGCTCAACCAAAACACCCACATAACACCAAAACTCGGCTAACAACTTCATCAAAGACAACAATCAAACTTGAGCTCTAAAGCTCAAGAACACCATCTAAAACTAGAAACCCAAATCATTAAGGTCAGAAATTGTTACCTCTAATGAATGAATCTGAACCTAGGTTGCCTTCAATGTTCCTCCCAGCTTTGATTCCTCCAATTCCCAAGTTTAAATCCTTAAACTTCCATCCAAAACCAAACTCAGAAATCATTCTCAACAAAGCTCAGCAAACTCAGATAAAACCTTAAACCTTACCTTAGTTTGGAAGCTAATTCCAGCTGAACTCCTTAGCTATTCCAAGGATCAAAGCCCCAAAACCTAGCCTAGACTTCCTCTTGAGTTCTCAGCTTCAAAATTCTCAAGGGAGAGTGAGAGAGAAAAAAATCGTGAGAAAGGGGAAAGAGTGAGCTAAGTGTTCTCTATTTTTCTTTCTTTCCTTCAGTGCTTCTACGTCTTTCTACAATAGTCTAAGGAAAATAGATTGCATCAATTATCCCCTCTAATAACCAAAAGACCCTTTTACCCTCCCAACCTAAAACTAAGCCTTTTAATTAATCTAAGGGTATATTGGTCATTTGTTCCCAATTCCCACTAATCCCCCGAGTCTTCCTAATATTTATCACTTAAATCCTGTCATATAATTAATCACAAATTATTTTCCCCCAGTGTCTAAAATAAATTCTCCAATATATTTTCCAAATTCCCAGAAATACCCTCAAGCTCCCCCGAGCTGGGTATAAATCCCTACCGTGACTATTTTGCCAAACCGCTCACTAGGATCATCTCAAGCCATATAATCCAAATACATCCACATAATAATGTGGTCTCACACTAATATCACATATACATTCACATTTATGCCCTTAACGGGCCAAAATTACAAATATGCCCTTATAAGTTAAACGGGGCCCACATGCATATCTAATGCTAAAAAACATGCATTTCACACATCCATATAATCATATAATCATGCTTATCACGTAATCGTGAATTTAATCATTTAAATCACACATAAACCTATTATGCCCTCCATGCATGCTAATCAAGTCCCTTAAGCCTTATTAGCAATTTTGGGTCGTTACAACTATCCCCTCCTAATGAGAATTTCGTCCTCGAAATTTACCTGAATAACTTTGGATACTGATCCTGCATTGCTGACTCAAGCTCCCAGGTCGCTTCTTCGATCCTGCTATTCGTCCATAATACTTTAACTAGAGGAATCGTCTTGTTTCGTAGAAGCTTATCTTTCGCTCCTCATAAGACAAATTTGTAAGCCAAGTCTTCATACTTTAACTAAGATCTGAACCGGTCGCTCCTCATAAGACAAATTTGTCTGCAATTCCAAGTCTTCATACTTCAACACATGTGTCGTATCTAAAACGTACTTTCAAAGCATAAAAACATGGAATACGTCATGAACTCCCGACAACGATGGTGGCAAGGCTAACCTGTAAGCCACTTGTCCGATCCTTTCTAGGATCTCAAAAGGTCCAATGAATCTAGGGCTCAGCTTGCCCTTCCTTCCAAATCTTCTCACCCCTCTTAGTGGTGAAACTCGCAGAAACACATGGTCCCCGACCTGGAACTCCACGTCCCCACGCTTAGGATCAGCGTAGCTTTTTTGTTTGCTCTGTGAGGCGAGCATTCGAGTTCAGATCTTCTCAGTAGCTTCATTAGTTTTATAAACCATGTTCGGTCCTAAATAATTCCTCTCACCCATCTCATCCCAATGAATGGGTGATCTACATCTCCTCCCATATAACATCTCATATGGAGCCACTCCAATCATTGGTTAATAACTGTTGTTGTATGAGAACTCAATCAACAGGAGATACTTACTCCATGATCCTCAAACTCAATCACGCATGCCCTAAGCATATCCTCCAACACTTGAATCGTCCTCTCAGACTCTCCATCAGTCTGAAGATGAAAGGCTGTGCAGAACTTCAACCGAGTCCCCATAGCCTTCTGCAAACTAACCCAAAACTTTGAGGTTAAGATAGGATCCCGGTCTGACACAATAGACTTAGGAACCCCGTGGAGATGTACGATCTCCTTCACATACAACTCTGCATACTGATCCATTGTATAAGTCGTCTTAACTGGAAAAAAATGAGCTGACTTGGTGTATCCGTCCACTATCACCCACACCGAGTCATGAAGCCCCACTGTCCTGGGTAATCCTCCCACAAAGTCCATCGTAATATCCTCCCATTTCCACGCGGGAATACCCAAAGGCTGAAGCAACCCTGCTGGTTGCTGATGCACAACTTTCACCTGCTGACAAGTCAAACACCTGGCCACGTACTCTACCACGTCCTTCTTAATTCCAGTCCACCAATACAATGTCCATAGATCCTGATACATCTTTGTGGTTCCTGGATGAAGTGAGTACGGGGTAGTATGGGACTCATCTAATATTTCATGTCTAATCCCCGCATCAGTCAGAACAAAAATCTGACCCTGATACCATAGTAAACCAACCTCAGAAATAGAATAGTCCTTAGATGCTCTTGCTAAGACATTCTCTTGAACCTCCTGTAACTGTGTATCCACCAACTATCCCTCCTTAATCCGCTCTAGTAGGGTCGACTGCAAGGTAATATTGGCCAACTGGCCCACCACCAACTCTATCCTTGCTCTTGACATCTCATCAGCCAACTCCCTCGATATCTGAGTAGAACTAAATAACTGCCCCGAGCCTCACCAACTCAATGCATCCGCCACTACATTGGCTTTCCCTGGGTGGTGAAGAATATCACAGTCATAGTCCTTTACCAACTCCAGCCAATGCCTCTGCCTCTTGTTCAGGTCCTTCTGGGTAAATAAATACTTCAAACTCTTGTGATTGGTGTATATCTTGCACTTCTCTCCATACAGATAATGTCACCACACCTTCAGTACGAATACCACCGCTGCCAATTCTAGATCATGGGTAGGGTACCGCTGCTCATACTCCTTCACCTATCGTGATGCATAAGCTATAACCTTTTCGTTCTGTATCAACACACATCCCAAACCCAACCTTGACGCATCGCAATAAACCACAAAATTTCCTTCCTTCGAAGGAAGACTCAGCACAGGTGCGGTAATAATTCACTACTTCAATTCTTGAAAACTGTTCTCACACTTGTCTCACTAGACGAACTTGAAATTCTTCCGTGTCAATTCTATCATCAGTACAGCAATCTTCGAGAACCCTTCCACAAACCGTCTGTAGTAACTTGCTAACCCAAGGAAACTCTGAATCTCTGAGGCATTCCTTGGCCTTGGCCAATCTCTAACTGCGTCCACTTTAGATGGATCCACCTTAATCCCATTTTCACCAACAATATGTCCAAGGAATGTCACTTCTGGTAGCCAGAATTCACACTTCTTAAATTTTGCATACAACCAGTGTTCTCTTAATCTCTGCAAGACCTATCAAAGATGTTGCTCATGTTATGCCTCTGAACTGGAGTACACTAAGATTTCGTTGATGAAGACAATTACAAACTGATCCAAGAAATCCTTAAACACCTGATTCATTAAATCCATGAAGGCTGCTGGGGCATTGGTCAAACAAAATGACATGACCAGAAACTCATAGTGCTCATACCTCGTACGGAAGGCCGTCTTCGGTATATCCTTGTCCTTGATCCTCAGCTGGTGATAAGCAGATCGAAGATCAATCTTCGAGAATACCGTCTTTCCCTGCAACTGATCAAACAAGTCATCGATCCTTGGTGGAGGGTACTTATTCTTGATGGTCAACTTGTTCAATTCTCTATAGTCTATACACATTCTAAGAGTCCCGTCCTTCTTCTTCACAAACAAAATTGGAGCACCCCATGGTGAGTAGCTAGGCCTGATAAACCCTAAATCCAGAAGTTCCTGTAGCTGTATCTTCAATTCCTTCAGTTCTGCCGGTGCCATTCTATATGGTGCCCTCGACACTGGCTCTGTCCCCGGTGCCAACTCATTGACAAACTGAATCTCCCTGTGCGGCGACAGCCCTAGTAAATCCTCAGGGAATACATCCAAGAATTCACGAACCAATCTAGTCTCTCCTAGCCCTGTTGGAAAAACTTTAGTAGTATCCACCACACTAGCTAGAAAACCTATACATCCTCCCAATAATAAGTCTCTGGATCTCAGCGCTAATATCATGGGTATGCGGGGTCCATAGACCGCACCCACGAAGACGAAGGGATCTTCTCCCTCTGGCTCAAAGGTCACCATCTTCTTCCTACAATCAATAATAGCTCCATATCTAACCAGCAAATCAATTCCTAGAATCATATCAAAGTCCTCCATACCCAACTCAATCAAGTCTACTGACCACCCCCTACCATCAACCATCACTGGCAGTGCTTTGATCCATCTCATAGAAACTACCATTTCCCCTGTAGGCAGTATAGTTCCAAACCCCGCAGTACAGTACTCACTAGGTCTACACAATCTATCAATTACCTTACTAGAAATAAATGAATGTGTAGCACCATAGTCAATCAATACAGTAAAAGGAGAGCCAACACTAGAAAGCTGACCTATCACCACCGAGGGACTAGCCTCGGCTTCTGACTGCGTTAAGGTGAACACTCGAGCTAGAGTCAAGCTGTCCACCTTCCCTGCATCCCCTTTCTTCACTATTGGGAAGTCCTTCTTGAGGTGTCCCACCACCCCACACACATAGCAGACCTTGGCTGACATTCACCCGGATGGCGTCTGCTGCACCTCGTGCACTCTGGGTAACTCCTCCATGTGTCACCGCCTCCCTGGTGGCCACCCTGAACACCCCGAGCCCTCATATCAAGACCGGTAGCGGTCAAAGTGTCAGGGGCCTCCCTTTTCAAATCACTGGGGCCTCCGCCCCTACCAGATCCTGAATATGGTGGCACTACCCTGCGAACCTCCCGTCTCACAGCGTTCTCCCTCCAAATCTTGTTCTTCGCTTTCTCAGCGGTAAGATCCTTCTCGACAGCCTGGGCATAAGTCATCCCCCCAGGTACTCTTGTAATTCTCACATCTCAGGCTGTCATAGCATTAAGCCCTCTGATGAATCTGTCCTGCCTAGCTGCGTCAGTAGGCACAAGATATGGTGTGAACTTTGCAAGTCTATCGAACTTCAGGGCGTATTCTGTAACTGTCATATTGCCCTGTACCAACCCCACAAATTCATTCACCTTCGCTGCCCTAATGGAAACGTTGTAATACTTCTGACTGAACATGTCCTTAAATCTATCCCAACCCAGAGTAGTAACATCTCTAGTCTGTGATGCCACTTCCCATCAAATGCGGGCATCCTCCCTCAGCATATATGTGGCATAGGCCACCCTGTCCAGACCCTCTACCCTCATGAAATCCAGGATAGAAGTAATCATGCTCATCCACTGTTTGGCCTTCAGTGGATCTGGTCCCCCCTCAAAAGTTGGAGGATGCTGCCTCCTGAACCGCTCATACAACGGTTTCCAACTTCCTGTGTCTGAACAACTGGTGTTATAGCAAGTGGCACAATAGATGCAGCACTCCCTGACGGAGCCTGCTATCTCAGAAGATGAATCTGCTCTTCCTGGCTTTGAAGCCGGGCCTGCATGTCTGCCATAATCTGTTGCTAGTTCTCAGGGACTAGCAGAGGGTTATGGCCCTGGTCATCATCCCTAGCCTAAGACCCAGTGCTAGCTAGTCGTATAGATCACCTTGGACGCATAGCTATCCAAGTTAATCTGCAATCAACGACTCGGCGGTCAGGCTATATGACAGGGTAACAATCTTTCCATGCATCACCATTGGAACACAATCAATCATAAGCAATCAAGATATAACAGTTTATCCAGATATTCATTCACATGCAACAGCAGTGCTAATAAGCACGCCTTACTATCATCACATAGCAATCAAGGGTCAGGCCCTTTCAGTATCTCATGCTCGCTATTAATCAAACAGATAACAACATTCATATTCCTTCCAAACACTTAAACAAAAAAACTTGAATATACCACTACCAAACCCTGAGTCGAGCTTGTCTTTAGTGGCGAATGTACATGTCCAGCCGGTCTTCACGAACCTTTAAACCTAGGACACTCTGATACCAAGTTGTAACACCCTAGATAACCAAGGTCATTACACGGTGTGATTATAAATGTGCAAGACTTGTTAATCAATTCATATAGTTGAAAACGTAATCCTAAAGTCATAATCAGGTCAGGGTTAAAAGGTTTTGGTCATAAACAGGAAATTTCTCATTTAAATAAACATTTAGTACATGGGATCCCAAAAACAGGTTTTAAAGGAAAGTTTACAAAATTTCAGAGTTATATACATCCATAAGCCACTCTAATGGAAAAATATGCATTTCAGGTTTTGGTGTCCCTGCACTATTCCTCGACCATGGCGGACGAGCAGCTGACTATGTACATTCTGCTGCAGAGCTCTCCAACTCAGGACTGGTCCACCTTGCCCTTCCCTTTACATGCACCACGAAGCACCCGTGAGCCAAGGCCCAGCAAGAAAACCATAATGCGGAGCATAAACGATACAGACAAACAAATAATCCATAAAGCTGTTAACCAGGTATTCAACATGCCATAACATTCATCTAATAAGAGAGGTAAATCTATTATTCAAAAGCCATTCATCTTAGTATTAAACAAGCAATAAACAACAAACAACAATGACATCATATCAATATTCATCATACAATACTCAGGGTCGACGCCCTTAGGCTGCAACCTCTATTTAACCCACTGTCTTTAGCTCACTTAGGTCGAGCACAGTGTTTAACCCACTGACTCTGGCCCGCTTAAACCGAGCTCAGTGATTATTAAGTTGCCCTCAGCTACCAAAGGCCGAGTCGCGTCCTGTGCGCAAATATCGGTTCCGGCACTCTTAGGTCATTTATTTAATGCTCACATGGCATATCATATTCATACAACAATTGTATATAGATATAGGGAGCCCTTAGTCCCATCATAATAACACAAAAGGGTGTAGTATTATTACCATTAATTCCGGGTGCTTTAGTTGATAAAGACGACCCATGAGCACGATCCCATTTGGAGCCCTAGCGTAAACCTAGTCACAATTCATAAATGGTACTTTGATGAGTTTAAATTTCAAGATGGACAACCTCAGGACCAAACTCACGCTCCCGGGACCTCTAATTCCACCAAACAAAGTGGTGAATCCGTCCCCCCGGGTCCCCAAGCAAAACCCTAAAAAAAATACCCAATAACCTAGTTCTGGAGACAGGGTAGCGCTACAACGCTATAGTTAGAAACCCAGCCCCTCAAGAACACAACCTAGCGTTGTAGCGCTCCAAGCTTAGCGCTATAGTGTTGCAACCCGGACATGCAAAATTCTGGGTTTTTCTCATCGAACTTTCCAGAGCCAAAGCTCCAAAACCCACTCCAAACCTAAACTAAACTCAAAATTGAACCTACAATTCACTATTGCTCAACCAAAACACCCACATAACACCAAAACTCGGCTAACAACTTCATCAAACACAAAAATCAAACTTGATCTATGAAGCTCAAGAACACCATCTAAAACCAGAAACCCAGATAATCAAGGTCAGAAATTATTACCTCTGATGAATGAATCTGACCCTAGGTTGCCTTTAGTGTTCCTCCCAGCTTTGATTCCTCCAATTCCCAAGTTTAAATCCTTAAACTTCCATCCAAAACCAAACTCAGAAATCATTCTCAACAAAGCTCAGCAATCTCAGATAAAACCTTAAACCTTACCTTAATTTGGAAGCTAATTCCAGCTGAACTCCTTAGTTGCTCAGAGGATCAAAGCCCCAAAACCTAGCCTAGATTTCCTCTTGAGTTCTCAGCTTCAAAATTCTCAAGGGAGAGTGAGAGAGAAAAAAATCGTGAGAAAGGGGAAAGAGTGAGCTAAGTGTTCTCTATTTTTCTTTCTTTCCTTCAGTGCTTCTACGTCTTTCAACAATAGTCTAAGGAAAATAGATTGCATCAGTTATCCCCTCTAATAACCAAAAGACCCTTTTACCCTCCCAACCTAAAACTAAGCCTTTTAATTAATCTAAGGGTATATTGGTCATTTGTTCCCAATTCCCGCTAATCCCCCGAGTCTTCCTAATATTTATCACTTAAATCATGTCATATAATTAATCACCAATTATTTTTCCCCAATTTCTAAAAAAAATCTCCAATATATTTCCCAAATTCCTAGAAATACCCCCAAGCTCCCCCGAGCCGGGTATAAATCCCTGCTGTGACTATTTCGCCAAACTGCTCACTAGGATCGTCTCAAGCCAAATAATCCAAATTCATCCACATAATAATGTGGTCTCGAACTAATATCACATATACATTCAGATTTATGCCCTTAATGTGCCAAAATTACAAATATGCCTTTATAAGCCAAACAGGGCCCACATGCATATCTAATACTCGAAAACATGCATTCCACACATCCATATAATCATATAATCATGCTTATCAGCATTCCTTTCATCATTTAAATCATACATAAACCTATTATGCCCTCCAAGAACGCTAATCAAGGCCCTTAAGCCTTATTAGCAATTTTTGGTTGTTACAATTTATGTGCCTTATCTGCATGCTAGGATAGAGAGCATGATGTGTATGAATGTATTTGGTGGAATGGGATTTGATAATTGATGCATGAACAATGCAGATTTGTGTTTTGATATGTATATATTGTGTGTAGTTATTGTGATTGTTTGGAACTGCCCGTGGGATAATTCTGCATATGAATATCAGGGCTGAGGGGTTAAGTCATTGACTATGGACTAATTCAAAAATTATGTATTCAAGATAGTCATCTGGACCTGGTATCTATTGTTAGTATGGGGGGGGGGGGGGGGATTGCAAATGATAGCTAGGGTCAGAACACTCCATCTACCCCTGAAATTCACCTCAGATGTTTGCGGGTATGCAAGCAAGACTGCCAGATCAGGAAGAGGAGATTAGATGGTTGAGACAATGGGTTCCGTCGGGGAACGCTGCTTTGTATATCTTGACAATAATGGCACCAGTGTTGGTTCAACCTGAGGGTGGAAACATATGAGAATTATGGTATGAAAGACTCTAGAAGCATTATCCTCCAGTTTCTGAGGGAGGTTTGGGTCTATTTAGAACAGATCAGTGGATGGGCATGATTAGCTAATCCACAGCTGTATGGGAGTGGTAGGCCATGATAGAGCAGTTATGCCACACGTATTCGGTAGGAGGATGCCCGCATGTGATGGAAAGTAGTACCCCAGACTTGGAATTTTATCATGATGGGTTGGGAGGAATTCAGATAGTGGTTCGACGAAAGAGACTACTGTGATGCAGTTTAAACTGTGAAGACTAATGAGTTTAAAATTTTGGTTTAGGATGGTAAGACAGTGACAGAGTATGTAAACGGATTTGATAGGTTGGCCAAGTCCACTTTTGATTTGGTACCAACAGATGTGGTTCGGGAGGAACGATTCACTTGAAGATTGAAATCTGGGATGGCCTAAAGCATTAGGATTGTTCCAGTGCATGAGTCTTCTATCTATGCTCGAGCAATAGGAGGGGTCTTGTTATAGAAGACATAAGAGATGAGATATGAAGTGAGGGTGTCGTAGGGCAGGAAGCTTAGGCAATCGTATCCCCATTTGCGGGATCAGGTAAGGGCAGATGCCCAGTAACTAGAAAAGAAGGATCCCTGATAGTTTTACTACTCCTAGTCTTGACAGGAGGGCTTATAGTTCACAGGATAGTTTCCAGGGCAGCAATGAGGCATGGTGAAGTTATCTAGTATACGTTAGGTGCGGGAGATGCCATTTGGGAGGACGTCAAGTGAAGGCATGTTTTCTATGTGGAATGGTTGTGCACGTCAAGAAGGATTGCCTGAGATTAAAGAAGATGAAATAGCTAAGGTGTACAGGTCACTCGACCTCGGTTCGAGTGTTCGTCTTGATACAGTCAGAGCCTGAGGCTAGTCCCTCGAAGGTGATCGATTGGCTTTCTAGTTTTGTTCCTCTTTATATATTGAGTTGAATGTGTTCAGTGTTACGTATCTTCTAGAAGAGACATAGATATGGGGCACATGCTTCATTGTTGTTATGCCATGGGGCTTCAAATATTAGTGACTGTCGGGAAGATTGGTAACTTCCACGAGAAGGGATAGAGTATTATGGGTAGAAGATTGACGGTATAATCAATTGAGTTTGTCATATGAGGATTTTGATATGATCCTGAGTACGAATTTGTCTACCAAATAAGGGAGAACCGTGGATAGCGAGAAATGATGGTGACTTCTGGATTTAAAAGGAAATGACCCGATTGCATCTACAGGATACCTAGATATTGTGTTAGGCGTCACTTGGAATATATCAGTTAGACCGAATGAAAATTGGATCGACCAGTAAGGTTTCAAATGGGTGCACGAAGGATTGTTGAGATCGCTGTTACGTTAAGGAATTGAGAATGTTACAAGATTAAGAAAGGGATAGAATCGGTATCAAGGACATCGTGAAGAACGACATTAGCTCAGCAGAAAGAATTAAAGGTTTAGTTGAAGAAGTATTTGATTTGAGGGTTGATCAGATAGAGCATCTCATCATGAGACACGTCAACACTGTTTGCGAAGAATGAAGGGTTCAATTGCCCAGTTGCAAAGTAGGACAATGTTCTCATGAATCGACCCTCGATCTGGTTATTACCAGCTGAGGATAAAGGAAAGAGACATTTTAGGATTTTCTTCTTGCACCAAGTAGGATGTGATAGGTTTTCATTGAAGGATCTTAACTGACCAATGCTTCAACAGCACAGGTAAGTTCGACAAGTAGATAATATAGGAATGACATGGACGAGCCATATTCAGATTAATTAGGATGTTTTGGTCTACTCCCAGTTAGCAGCAGAATGCAAATAACAACTTCAATGATAGTACCAAGGTTAAGGAAGCAGAGTTACAGGTAAGGCTCCAGAAATAGTAAGCTTCAAATTCTTCAAGGGTATTCAAGGTCACGTTATGGGAAGTAGTGGGATCATGTATGAAGTAATTTAGTTAGAAGCCACAAAGATATTACTAAAGGAACACTTGAGGGGTGAGAGGTACAGTGAGATTGGTAAGACACATCGGCTACTACTTGAAGCTTCTTCAAATGTAGCCACACCTAAGATTGAGGTAACACAAGAACCTAAAGTTTCTCTGAATGGATAGTTTCGTACCGAATTTTCAGAAGATAAAATAAGGATTGGTTAGCACACTATGGTATTAGAATGTACATGCGGTGGACTGATATAGGAGGCCATCAAGATGGATATTGTCCTTGCTTAAGACATGAAACTATGGGGTGGTGTGTCAAAGACTAGGGTGTGCCGTGTACAGACTGGAAAGGATGGTTGTTCGTGCCTCACGGTAGATGAAGACATAAGAACATAAATGTTCTACACGGGGCGTTAGGTTGACACCAATGCCAAATAGCCATAATTAGGGTGCAGAGATGGCACATACGGAATAGGAGTGTGTGCACTAGTATAAAGAGTTAAAATGTTTTGTCACCCATTGAGGAATAACCATGAGACTAAGGCCCTAGTGAAAATGAATGGATGATTCACATTGGAAATCCTTTATTGCATAGAGAAAATTGGTGTGGAGCCTGACACCTTGAGTTAAAAAGGTCTGTGCTAGTTTGATAAGTCGTCATAGATTATTGTAAAGTCAGATGAGGTAACGACCAAGATTTTTATAGAATCTGTAGTTGATAGTTGGCAGATGTACTTCTATGAACAATGAAATTTAGAGAGAGGATCATGTAAGAATGGTTCAGAATCCTACTATTTTAGTATGATTGGGTTAAGATAGGAGGATCCAATGAGTGATCTGATGAAAGCTGGCATTGAGGTAGAGATTCTAGATGGGTCTTGTACTACCTCCTTATGATTGTTGTATCGAGGAAATCGGAATGGGTGTTAAGATCTGAAATTTGTATATTGGAAGGAAAAAGGTATAGTCGTGGACCGTAAGGGTGGACTACATTAGACTGCAAGTAAGATGATTGGATATGAAAAGTAGTGACTCAACATATTGAGTTAACATACCTCGATTCGTGTGAACGGGTTTCACAATAATGTGTATGGGTGAAGGGAGACCGTATGTCATCGTGGGACACCGAAGTCGATGGTATCAGGCTGAGACCCTTTATTTCCATGTTCTGAAAAAGGTTGTAGAGAACAATGAGTATAGGATTGAGACTTAAAATTATTAGTTACCTTCAGATAGACTGACAATCTGAAGGAATGACTTGGACTTTAAGAATTGTACATCGAATGTGTAAGTATTTGGGGCATCGAGATAAATATAGCCCCTTGATTGAATAGTCACGACGATGGAAGCCAGTCAACAACTAGGGTGACTCTGAATAAGATACAGTGAGATAGGGAGTGGGAAGCACTTGTTCCAAGTAATGAAATGAGAGACAAGAAGTATGATGGTTCAGAATTGGTTCGAGGGGCCAATGAAGTTATTAGGATTGTTAAAGCAAAAGTGTTTGCCTATTTAAAAGGACATAAAAGTTTGCAAATTTCAAATATGGGAACACATAGTTCGAGGATGGTATACTTTTTATTTCTCCGAGTATTGTGCGCTAGAAAGGATAAGATATTTTGGGAAAGAAAGAGGAGTTTTAACTCCCAATTTAATAGACTTCTGAAATCTTACCAAGGACTAGGCTAGGGGCCACCAGATTAGCCTTACCCTAGAATGGGTGGTGGCTCATAAGGTGTTACTGGTGCAATTGTCAAGGAAAGAGGTGTAAAATATTACCGCTGATGGGGTGAGGAAACCCTAGAATTTTGGTGGGAGTTACTGTGCAAGGAAAAGCTAATGGAATTATGATAAATAAGATAAAGTCTTATAGAATAAGACTGTCACTCTAGTGAGAGTGTTACTAAAGGATAAAAAGGTAAAGGACTAGACATTGAAGTTATAGTCAGATTCATGAGATTTGAATAAATTTCAAGGACAAAATTTCAATAAGGAGGGAATAGTTGTAACGTCCCGAATTTACTGTTAAGGCTAAGTGCCTGGACTACAGTGCCTGGAGCGCATAATAGGATATACATGTTGAATTAATTGAATAAATGTGTGACTGCGTGTCATACATGATTTATATGATAATATGGATTTAAATGCATGTTTATGCGTACTAAATATGCATGTGAGCCTGTTCTTCATAATAAGGGCATATTTGTAATATTGGCCCATTGCGGGCATAAATGTGATTTTATGTGTGTAAATGATTAAGACCACATTATTATGTGGATATATTTGCAATACTCGGCTCGAGGTGATCCTAGTGAGCGGATTAGTGGAATAGTCCCAATGGGGTCCAATACACGGCTCGGGGCGAGCTTAGGGGTATTTTGGGGACTTAGTGCATATTTAGGATTTCTTGGCTAACAAGTAATTATTTGGTGATCGATTGGGCATGTTGGAATTATTTGGGAGTTTATAGAGTTACTTGGGGTTTAGCGGGAAAATGGCGGGAAATGACGGTTTTTCCCTTGGTGGTGTTGGAAAGGCTAAGGATGAATTTAAGGGCAGTTTTGTCTTTTGTGTTAAGGGATAAACTTAAGAAAATAGTAGGAAGTGTCTAGAACCTCTCTCAGCTCTCTCTCACTCCTTTTTATACGATTTTCTCTCTCCTTCTCTTTCTATTTTGGTGATACTCTTGGATAATTATTGCAGCAGCTAGGAATTTGAAGCTTGAGGGCTAGGGATTGAAGCTGGGAATAGGCAAAGCAAGTCAAGGGGAGTCAAAATTTGCAGTTGAGGTAAGAATTTTAGCTCTGGTTTTGGTGAGATTCTGCTGTAACTTAGCTAGGTTAAGTTGTTCAGTTAATGGTTGGATTTTGATTTGGGTTAACCATTTGGCTTGGTCTTTTGGGTTGTTTGTGCTATTTATAAGGTGTTATTGGGAGTTGTAGACTCATTTATGGCTTTAGATCATGTTTAGGATGAATTTTATGGCTTTGAATTTGGGAGAAAAAGCTTAAAAGCTCCAGGATTTCAGGGTTCACGGGGCCGCACCGCGGCCCGCCTAGGCAGCCTTAGCCAAATTAGGCTTTTCGGGCTCAGGGAGTTAAACCTAAGAGCTGGAGACAATTTCTACTACCTAGTTTAGTAGAATTCAAAGTTCCAGAGGCTCGTATATTATTCCAAAGCTTTTAATTGGTTTAGGATTTTAATGGTTATCCATTATCGCATTGTGACTATGTTATACCGCAAGGGCTCAGGATTAGGGATCGTGCTCGGGGTGGTCATATGCTAGTTGCTTGGAACTTGAGGTAAGAAAACTGCACCCGAGTTGTGAATGGGGCATAAACCCCTGTTAATGAATATATTATGAATTTGAACATATTTTTAGCTGAGAATCTGGATGGGCACGCTTGTATACGCTGCCATTGATTATTTTCTATGCATTGTGCATTTATGATTATATATGTTTGCACGTCGGCCTAAGGGTGCTGGGGGCCGATAGCAAGCGTGCAGAACACAGCCCGACCTAAGGGTGCCGGGGTCAACTAAGACACCAGGGGACTCAGCGTAAGGGCGCCGGGCCTGGATATTATACCATAAACAGAAGTGTGATTCTCTCTTTATTGTTTCCATTGATTGATGAGTTTGATTTACATAATTGACTAAGTTAAATATTATTGTTGGTTGGTTACTTATAATATATTGTTGATTGAATCTAATGATTTATGTTTTACTGCTTTTATATTGTTGCCTAATTGTGCCTGCTAATTTAAGTTTTCTTGCTGAGCCTTGGCTCATGAGTGCTACGTGGTGCAGGTAAGGGAAAAGGATAGTTTGACTGGCCATGAGTTGGAGGACTTCAGGGGCAGTGTGTACATATGCAGCCTTCTCGATTGCCACGGTCTAGATAGCTTGGGAGGAACTAGGGCTAAACCCTGTTTTTCCGCTTAGGATGACTAAGTTGTATTCTATTTTTCGTTTACAAGACTGTAAACTGATTTTGGGATTCCGTGTATAAACTTAATATTTTAATAAAAAAATAATCATTTTGTTGACCAAATCTTTTAATACATGACCTTGACTTAGTCTTTAATTGCACATTTAAGTTCAATCGACTTGCTTAGCAAGTTAAGCACTATTTTAAACACATAGTAACGGTCTTGGTTAACCAGGACGTTACAACTTTGTATCAGAGCCGTCTAGGTTTAAGGATTCCTGAAGAGTAGCTGGGCGTGTACACTCGCTGCTAATGATAAGCTCGACTCATGGTTAGGTATTTAATGAAATGATTATGTGGTTAATTATTTAAATTGAATCTATGTGCCTTATCCGTCTACTAGTATAAAGAGCATGATGTGTATGAATGTATTTGGGTGAATGGGATTTGATAAATGATGCATGAACAATGTAGATTTGTGTTTTGATATGTATATTGTGTGTGTGGTTATTGTGATTGTTTGGACTTGCCCGTGGGATAATTCTAGATATGAATATCAGGGCTGAGGGGTTAATTCATTGGCTGTGGACTGATTCAAAAATTATGTATTCAAGATAGTCAACTGGACCTGGTATCGTTAGTATAAGGGGAGGGGGGGTTTGTAGATGATAGTTAGGGTCAGAACCTTCCATCTGCCCTTGGAATTCACAACAGATGTTCGCTGGTATGCAAACAAGACTGGCAGATCAGGAAGAGGAGATCTAAGGCAAAAATGACACCTGAACAACCTAAAAAGAGTAACAGTATACAACTTGAGGTGGGTCAACAACTAAAATATCAAACTGATGAGGATCATGAAGATGAAACTAATGCAGATGACCCTACTAATACAAACTTAAGTTCCTACAAGCAAGCTAGAGATAATGAAAGACTAGAACCAAGACCACCAGACAGACTGAGATATGCTGAATTTATAGCTTTTGCCTTATCTGTTGTTGAGGAAATAGACAATGCAAAACCAATAACTTATCATGAAGCCATTAATAGCAAAGATGATGCCAAATGGCTTAAAGCCATTCAAGAAGAGATGTTGTCCCTAAAAAAGAACAAGACCTGGGTTTTGGTAAACAAACTAGAGAAGAAAAGACTTGTAGGCTACAAGTGGATATTCAAGAAAAAGAAAGGTATTATAGGAGTTAAAAATACAAGATTAAAGCTTGATTGGTGGCTAAGGGTTTCACACAGCAAGTATAGATTTCAATGAAATTTTCTCCCTAGTAGTTAAACAAACTTCTATTAGAGTAATGATGTCAAAGGTAGCTAAGTTCAATCTAGAGGTGGATCAGATGGATGTTAAAACCACTTTCTTACATGGAAGCTTAGAAGAAGAAATATACATGCATCAACCAGATGGATCTGAAAGCAAAGACTCAAATCAGGTATGCTTACTTAAGAAATCACTTAATGGTCTTCGACAAGCACCAAGATAGTGGAATCTTAGATTTGATGACTACATGACTAAGATTGGCTATAAGAAAAGTAATTATGATCCATGTGTATATTTGAACAACAAAATTTATCTGTTGTTATATGTCGATGATATTTGGATTGTTGGAAAGGAGAGAACATAAATAAATAAGTTCAAAGTAAAGCTTAAACATGTGTTTGAGATGAAGGATCTCGGGGCTGCAAAGAGAATTCTTGGTATTGACATTAAAAGACCTGAGCCACATGTTATTACTTTGTCTCAGAGGAGTTACTTACAGAAGGTACTAGAAAAGTTTGGAATGAATAATTCTAAGGCACTAGAAAAGTTTGGAATAAAATCCCGTAATTTATGATTACCAACTTTTTATTCAATTAACCAAATTAATTAAATGCGGAACAAACAAGTTGGTACAACAAACCAGTATTCTATAGCTACAGATCAAGTTCTTGTCACTACAGAATATCAAACCAGTGTGATAAAATAGAAATGACTGAATAATGAAATGACACACATAGTATTTACGTGGTGTCAATATCCTTTCAGATATTACTAGTCTCGGGGCCATGCCAAGAGATAAGATTCATTAGTCAAATTTGACAAGTACAAAGTAATTGACTTAAACAAAACTTAGACTCCCTCTAATGATTTTTTCGCAGCTTGATGTACTCTCTCTTTGCTGAATGAATCTCTTTAAGACACCAAGGTTTGAGCTCCCTTCAAATTGCTTGATGAATTCTTGCTTCCTCCCGATGCAAGACTTGATGAACCTATCCCGAAGGTTGTTCTTCACGCCCTTTTCTTTGAGATTTTTCTTAACTCATAAGCAATTTCAAAGACATAGAATAACCAAGGAATAGCAGAACAATTATCCTTTACATAAGAAACACACTCTTCTAAAAGCATAAGAAATTAGGGAGAAGAAGAGATAACCTATGGCTGATGCTTTGGTTCGTATTTATACACATAATACTCACCCAAAACCAGCTTTACACATTTCTAGACGCACAACACACACAAGGAAAGTTTCCAAAATAAACTTTCAATCACAATCAATGCAGCCGAAATCGTAGGAATAGACAGAGATTCTGTAGTTGCAAAACTGTACGAATCTGGACTTGCTCATGGTCAAGTTCATCCTTTGACTAACTTGAGTAGTTACTATTCTTGGTTGATAGAGAGTTATCTAGAGATATATTCGATTAACATAAAACTAGAGATATATTTGGAAAGAAAAATAAAGTCTAAAAATATATTGAGAATAAGGAGACTTTATTCTTTCCAAAAATAAACATCTAATAAAGAATAAATATCAGAAATTAAAAGAAATAAAATCAAGGATAATTTTCTTTATAAAACCAAAAGTAACACAATAAATAAAAAATATTTGTTAAATCTTAAATTGACAAATATGGATTTTAGAATCTCCCCCTTTGGCATTTTTAGGGACAAAAAAAATATTTTTTATTTTCCTATTTTAAAACACAAACAACCCTGCAAAAAGATTTAAATGTTAGTAAAAAGATTATAGTATTTAAATACTCCCCCTACAAGCAAGATCACTAACACATAAAACAAAATTAAACAACCATGTTAACTTTAAAAAAGTTTAACAAAGTTTAACACACAACTCCCCCTGAAAAATAGGGTCAAGAGTTGTAACCACATAGACAAAAATATCAACACATTTTTCTCCCCCTTTATGTCTATCAAATTGCCAAATGAAACAAAAACATAAGAAAGGACCAAAAGAAAAAACCAAACACAAAGTTCAACATGACAGAAATAATAATCATGCAGCATGGAACTTCTGAATAGAAATGAGTTGTTGAAGAATAAAAGCTTGGCCCTCCTCCAATTTACCCAACTGAGTGGTAACCTTGGCAATTTTTGTCTGAACAGATTGAAAAGCTGGAGCTACAGAAGGTGATCTTGAATTTGTAGGAGAAGTACGCACAAGTGGCAAATATATTCCTTTAGGCTACTTAGAAGAATCAAACTTCTCAGAAGGTTTGAAAGTCATCCCAGACATAGGAGGCTCTTCAGATTTAGTGTCCAAGATCAACTCCTTCTGTGAAGACAACACTTTACAGATCAAGTTAGGAAAAAGCAAATTTAACTTCCTACAATTTCCCTTGCGCAAAGCCACAATCTGGTCTAAAATCATGTAAGCTAGATCAACTGGAGCATTAGTTGTGAGCTTAAACAGTAAGAAGGCTAATTCTTGGGATACCGCAACCATGTTGGAAGATGGCAACCAATTAGAAAGAGCAAACCTCATTAGTTCAGCATGTTGATAGGTGAGATGAGCAAAATGGATGGCATCATGGGTATTCCAGGTAACGGTTTGTCCAATGATTTTGGACAAAACCACATCTTTGTCAAAAAGCACCTCAGTGGAGTCAACATCTACAAGAAGACTGAGTGCAGCAGCAATATCTTGTACATTAAAAGAATACCAAAGACCTCTAACATAGACTTTCCCAAACATGCAAGAATTTTTGTCAAGAACCTCATAATTTAAATTAGCATAAAATTCTTTGACCACCCTATCAACATAACACAGCAAAGCCATCTATAGTCTTCATCCAACCCCTCTTTTGAACAATTTTTAGAACCCCATAAACCCTATGAGCCTCAATATCAAAAATTTTCTCAACAATGAATTTTTTAGTAGCATAAAGACTCATGTGCTTTACATTGTCATTAAAGCATAAAAAATGAGAATGTGGAGATAAATCTTTGAGTTTACCGAACCTTCATGCCTTTATAGTAATAGAAGCAAAGGGAGGAATTTCCAAAGGGCGTTTGCCTATAGACTCTTGCTTGTCCTGAACAAGAGGATCTGAAGCTACAGAACGGTCTTCTGAGGGATCACTTTCATCAGGGGTCTCTTCTTCCTCAGATTGAGTTTTTGCATTCAAGTCCTCACTAGGATCAGATTCAACTTCTGAGTCAGGGAGACTTGTATCACTCTTATCCCCACCCTCAGATTCAGCGGTTGTCACAAAAGGCAGATTTTCTTTGAGGCGAATAGCCAGCGGAGTTGAGGCATCCAAACCACGTTTACATCGTCATTCATATCGAAGAGCAAAGAACTTTTTCTGACGCAGATGGAGGCGGAGAAGACACTCATGGGGAGAACTCAGTTCTAGGTTTTGCTCCTCCAGAACCGTCAGAACGGTATGCAAAAGCCTCTTATGAAGGTGAACCCTTGGGACTCGAGTGCACAGATGAGGAGGTCTCATGAGGGTCAACACCACCCAGACCCGTAGTAGCAGAAGAGATTAGAGAAGCAGAATGGGATGGTTTCTCATTCAGATTGAGTACCTTTTTTCGAGCTTGACCCCTTGTTCTTCCTAAAGGTTTTGCAGTAGTAGAAGTGTCGATTGCAACTTTAACCGAAGGTTTTGCACGAGCAGAACGCCTGGAACCGCCAACATTTTTGGTCTTAGCCATTCCTGTGGGAAAAAAAAGAACCAGAGAACCACAAGAACAAGAGAAGAGAAAGAGAAACTGAGAAGACATAAAAAAGGAAGAAGAGCGATAAAGGTGATTGTGGGTTAGGAGTTTAAAAAGAGAAGAAGTGGGTAGTTACCTAATTTGAAAAACCAAGAAAATGGAACAAAATATTTGCAATAAAGAGAAACAAATCAGGTAACTATCAATTAATTTTTTTTCCCAAATCCCAAACAATTCGTACACCCCAATTAGAGACACCAAAAAGGAAACAAAAAATATTAAAAAATATCCACACTTAACAAAATGTACCAGCTGAATCCTATAGTTTTTATTTTGCATTTCAATTTTTTTTTTATTTTTCAAAAGAAAAAATTTATATAATTTTTTATTTTTCTTGATTTTTTTTTAAAAAACAATAACCAATCACACAACATTGTCAACACTTAGAGAAAAATTGGAGTTCAAGAATTAAAATTGAAACAAGAACAAAATACAAATATTTTACCTAGCTTCTTAAAAATTCGGTCCAAAATTTTCATTATTTTTTATTATTATTTATAAATATAAACAACCTTTGTTATTTTGTCAAACAACTTATCATGTGTATCAACCAATCTTCTTGCTTTTGTCCCTAATGAAAAAATCAAACTCATAAGAAAAACATAAATTGTAGTAACAAGTTAATCACCTATTGTATTTCTATCATAAATGTTATGCAGGAATAGAATTAACTCAGTCACAACCAAATATTTTAAGAAGATCAATCAGTATGTAAAAGCTTTTAAAACTATTTTTTTCTTACATTTAAAAAAAATGTTTCAAGCATTTGTGTGTAAGAGTGAAAGCAGGGAACATTACCCAATTTGTTAAAATGACTTTTTCTAAGAATCGTACCCAATGAAGATGTTGTCACACTACCTCAATGGTAACCTTTTCAATGGTAGCATATCTTGTACATAAGTGCTAATTACATAGTTCCAATTTACTCAGAGACGACTTTCACACATTGAGACAGGTAACTCTATTCTTTCAAAGGAGCTTGAAACATTTTTTGTTCATTTTTTTTTAAAATGGCCGATTGAACATAACACATTGATGAACTCAAATGTTTCTAGGAGGAATTAATTATTTTTTCCAAGAATAAACATTTATAACAGAGATGCACTAGAGAGATTAACAAGAAACTATATTAATATGCTTTTCTTTTGAGTTTGACAGTTTTTTCTAGGACAAAAACAAGCCATGATTGATTTTAAACAAGACAAAATTGGCAAGATGCACAAATAACACAATTAGAACACAATCCTAACGACTTCCCTAGGGAATCAAATCGAGAGCTTTGGTAAAAATATCAGCTATTTTCTTACTTGTTTCAACATATTCTAGAACTAGAATTTTATTTTCAACAAGTTCTCTAATGAAGTGATGACAAATGTCAATGTGTTTAGTGCGTGAATGTTGAACCAAATTTTTAGAAATGTTAATTGCACTTGTGTTATCACAAAAAATAATCAAAGTGTCAAGAGAAAACCCATAATCAGTCATCATCTGTTTCATCTACAACTATTGAGTGCAACAGCTTCAGTGGTAGACAAAGAGATTGAATTCTACTTTTTGCTATGCCATGAAACAAGATTGTTCCCTAGGTAGAAGCATCTTCCACTAGTGCTTTTTCTATCATCTGTATTACCTACTCAATCAGCATCACTAAAGCACACAAGGTTAGAATTATTTTCATTAGAATACCAGAGACCATAATCAACAGTCCCATGTACATAACTAATAATTATTTTCATAGCCACTACATGAGATTCTATAGGATTCCCTTGATACCTAGCACGGACTCCAATGCTATAGCATATGTCAGGACGACTAGCTGTAAGAGATAGAAGACTACCAATCATACTTCTATATAGTGTAGCATCAACTTTGACACCATTTTAATAACTGGCTAATTTGGTTGTGGTCCCCATTGGAGTTTTTGCATGCTTTGTTGTTTCAAGACCAAACTTTTTAACCAGATTTTTTGCATACTTACTTTGGGATACAAATGTACCCTCTTCTTTTTGCTTCACCTACAACCCTAAAAAATATGTCAATTAACCAACCATACTCATTTCAAATTCATCCTTCATTTGTTGGACAAATACCTGCACTTTAGAGTTAGAAGTAGATCCAAAAACAATGTCATCAACATATATTTGAGCAATGATTATATATGTTTTAATGTTTTCGATGAACAAGGTCTTATCAACACTTCCTCTATGATAACCAAGAGTACCAAAAATTGGGTTAACCTTTCATACCAAGCTCGTGGAGCTTGTTTTAACCAATACAATGTCTTTTTGAGCCTAAAAACATGATTAGGAAAATGAGGATCTTCAAACCCTATAGGTTGTTCAACATATGCTTCTTCATTTAAGATCCCATTCCAACACAGATTTTACATCAATCTAATGTAATTTGAAACCAATAGTGCAAGCAACAGATAACAACAATCTTATAGATTTAAGCCTAGCTACAGGTGCAAAAGTTTCATCAATATCAACACCTTCAATCTGCGTGTAACCTTGTTCAACTAGGTGTGCTTTATTTCTGATTATTGTTCCAAACTCATCATTTTTATTTTTGAAAATCCATTTAGTGCCAGTTACATTAGTATAATTTAGTTTTTCTACAAGTGTCCAAACATCATTTTTAGAAAGTTGTTCTAATTCCTCTTGCATAGCATTTATCCATGATTCATCGGTAAATGCCTCTTTCATATTTTTTGACTCAATAGAAGAGGTAAAACAATTAAATTGCACGAGATTGACATGCCTTCTCCTTGTAACCATGCTTTCCTCGAGATCTCCAATAATCAGATTTGATGGTTGATTTTTCTTGATCCTGGTGGAGGGTTCCCTTTGAATGGAATCAGTAATGATCTCTGCATGTTTTTCCTTTGACTGCTCATCTTCAACTTGATGAGAATCTAATTATGTTTCTTCATTCTCTGCTACTGTTTCTACAGTTTCAACTCCTGGTGTCACAACATCAACGTTTGTAGCAACAAAATGTTTCTCCAGAAGGCTCCTGATTTCTTCTTCTGTTGAAAATTCTAAAAAATGTTTTGTATCATTACTTACAACACTAGCTAACTCTAAAACAGTTTGAGTTCTTATGTTGTATACACGATAGGCTCTACTATTAGTTGAGTAACCAAGAAACACTCCAACATCAGTCTTATCATCGAATTTGCCAATGTTTTCACGATCCCTTAATATGTAGCACATGCAACAAAAAATGTAAAAATAACTTACATTTGGTTTCTTACCTTTCCAAATCTCATAGGGAGTATTGAAAGTACCTGGTTTAGGAAAAACACGATTAATGATATAATAAGCAATATTGATAGTTTCTGCGCACAGGCGTTTTGTTAACTTCTTGCTATTCAACATGACTCTAGCCATCCCCTGCAAAGTATGATTCTTCCTTTCCCCCACCCCATTTTGTTCTGGGGTTTTAGGAGCAAAAAACTCATGAGTGATACCATAAGATTTACAAAAATCATCATACACTGAAGTTTTGAAATCTTTACCATGATCATTGCGAATTTGAACAATCTTACATTTGTTGCAATCTTTTTCAACTCTCAATTTCAAACAAAGAGTTTTAAAAGCATCAAATGTATCAGATTTTTCTCTCAAAAAATCAACCCAAGTGTAACGAGAAAAATAATCAACACAAACAAAAATGTACCTTTTTCCATTAATACTCTCTACTTGGATAGGACCCATAAGATCCATGTGTAGCAGTTCAAGCACTCTAGTAGTATTAATATCAGAAATACTTTTATGTTTTGTTTTCAATTACTTACCAAGTTGGCAAGAATCACACTTACCCACTGATTCTTTACCCAATCTAGGTAAACCACGAACAATACCTGCAGAAGACAATTTTTTCAAGGTTTTGAAATTTATGTTGCCCAACTTCTCATGCCACATGTCAATATTGTTACCTATAGTTGTATAAATCATAACAGATGCCATAAGCGTATAACAATTATCATTAGATCTAAAACTTTCAAGAATACAATCGCCATCAGAATCCAAAACATAACAATTATCTCTATCAAAGTTAACAATGTAACATTGATCACAAGTCTGACTTATGCTAAGCAAGTTAGCTTTAAGTCCTTCTACAAGCATAATGTTCTTAAGATGTGGTAACCCTGGATAATTCAAGGTTCCCATATCAATCACATTACCAGACACACCATTTCCAAATGTCACATACCCACATTGCATCAGTCTGATGTTTGTGAGTATTGTTCTATCACCTGTCATGTGCCTCGAACAACTATCAAAGTACCACATATTAGATACAGCAGATCTTTCTTCGAAACAAGCAAAACACAC
Organism: Humulus lupulus; assembly: GCF_963169125.1. Classification (NCBI taxonomy): domain Eukaryota; kingdom Viridiplantae; phylum Streptophyta; class Magnoliopsida; order Rosales; family Cannabaceae; genus Humulus; species Humulus lupulus. The sequence goes on along the minus strand of NC_084802.1, from coordinate 30,858,649 downwards.
ATTCTTTTTGACCCAAGCTTGTTTAACAATGGATTGTCTCTTTTCAGGTGTTTTAAATTTCTCAAAATATTTAAAATTAAACATGTTTTGCAAAGTAAAGCATTTGCAACGTATATGACCTTTAATACCACAAAAATGACAGATATGTATGAATTTTTTTACCCTTTCATGCGCCTGGAAATTTTTACCTGAAGGTCTCAACCTGCCTCATCCATAATCATGTATGTCACATACTAGGTGCAGTTTTCTTACCTCAAGCTCAAGCGTAATATAAGTTAAGAACGATCCTGACCTTAAGCCCTTTAGCGGTCACCTATTCATAACCAAATATGAAATCTCATCAATAAAATGAGTAATAAAAGTTTCCCGGACTAAGTCCCAGCCCCTGGGGACCTCAAATCTCACTAAAACGGTTAGTAGACTCGATCCTGAGCCTTATGGTTCGAAAACCCGCGCCTAAAACCAAATAAAACCCAGTCTGGCTCAAAAAAAGAACAGGCGGGCTGCGACCTGCCCCCAAGGGCCGCGGCGCGCCTCCCAAACATACAAGCCCCCTGTCTGGGTGCCAAGGGCGGGTCGCGGTTTGCCCTTGAGGGTCGTAGCGCGCTTGCCAGACAGAGCCCAATGAAGGATCTGGGGTTCACTCAAGTCAGGGCGCCTATGAGCTCAGTAGCGACTTAACCCCGCGAACCCAACTCCTCTGCATTTTCTTCAATCCTAACTCAGCCAAAACTTCAACCAAACAATCTCAAAACCAAACACCAACACAACATTATCACCAATCTAAGAGCAAAACCCAAGCTTCATATCACTTAAAACATTACCAAATAGCCAACACCATAATAAAATTATCAAACATACAAACAACCTTAAAAACTCAAAGGTTAAGCTTAAAATCCTTACCTCTACACTAAGTTAACACCTCTAGTTGCTGCAATTAAATCCTAAACTCTCAAGCATCAAGTTCTCAAGCTTTAATCCTCTAGCTTTTGCCTCAAAACCAAACCGAGAGAGGGAAAGTAAATGATCGAGAGAAAGAAGAAGAAAACCCATGTTTTTTTTCCTTGGTCCTTCTACAACCTACTTGGCTGAGTATATATAATCGCCTAAATGACCAAAATGCCCCTAGGCCATTAAAACCCTCAAAGCCACCCAAGGGAAAATTTGTCATTTTCACCTACCCTGTTAATCATAATTAACGTCCTCCAATTCTTATTATTCCCAATATCCTCAAATAATTATTAAATCATATCCCATTACCCCCTCATTCCCAATAAGGTTCTAAACACCAATTTACCTGTAGGCTCACCCCGAGCCCGGTAATTAATCCTGTTATGACCAAACCGCTAATTTGCATCCTAGGATCGTCTCATGCCGAATAGCTCAAATATATCCACATAATAATGTGGTCACACCCACATATATCACATACATGCACAAAAAATATACAAATACGCCCTCAACGACCGAAATTATGAAAATGCCATTCTTATAAGAAGTAGGCCCACATGCATGCAATTATCATCATATAATAATATAATTAACATAATCAAGCATATAATCACATAATAATGCATTAAATCAAACATGGCCCTCCTGGCCCCCTAATCCAGGCACTAAGCCACATTAAGGAATTTGGGACATTACAACCCCCTTTTTACTCTTTTTTTTAGCAACAACACTAACCTCAAGTTACTAATGGTTACCAATCTCAAAAGATATCAAATACCATATTTGTGACTCTCAACTAATACCACGGGACAGGTTCTCTCATGCCGGAAACACCGCACAAAGCTCAAAATCATGCCCTCAACAGGTTCAAATTACAAATATGCCCCTAATAGCCAAATGGGGCCCACATGCATACTTAATTCACCTAAACATGCATTTCTAATCATATAATCATTAAATTCACATATTAGCGTAATTAAATCAATTATTGCCCTCTCAGCAGGCTAATAAATGCCCCAAGCCTTATTAGCAAATTTGGGGCGCTACACTTAAGTTCTTGGTGTGTTCTAAGTTTCTTGTTTGGTGTTTCAGTCACCACATTTTAGGTTCCTCTTATTATTTGCTTCATGACCAGCTATTATACTTCTATAGTTTAATTAATCCCAATAGTGATATACCATGTCTTAAGGTGTTGAACACTCTAGAATGTCTTATAAACAATACTCATATTATAAAGAAGAAGAGTAAGAAAGAAAAGTTCTTAATATTTCTCAAAGGGATATGGTTATATTATTGAATAATATTACAAACGAATTGTTGGAAAAAATTAGTGAATGAGAAATTGATGCCTAAAATGGTAACGATTCAGCAAATCACTTTGATTAAAGATGAGATTATCAGAATATTGTGTGATTTATTCTGATTGAGTTTAGCAAATCACTTTGGTCAAAATTAAGATATCATAATATTGTGTGATATTCTCATTGATTGTCAGAAAATCACTTTGGGCAACAACTCATATTACCAGTATAAGTGTGATTAATTCTTATTGATTTTCACAAAATCACTTTGGGTAACTGCTGATATTACCATAATAAGTGTTATTAATTCTGATTGATTTTCAAAAATTAAGATTACAGATTTGTTGGATATTTGGGCATTAATGCACTTGATTCACACACATTTTCAATTCTCCATGAAGCCTATAAAAGGAGGCTTCTCCTCTTATTCTAGGACACACAGATACAGAGTATCACACACAATAGTCTTAGCCTTTTTCACTCTTCAGTCTTTGTAGTATTTTTTGGTGATAGAGGGAATGTTTGTTTCGAGTTCGCCTAAACAGACTTAGTGGTGCTTTCATTTTGTTTGATAGCTGTTATATCCTGCGAAGTGGTTGCTCACGAATCCTCTAGCACCGTTCAGGTAGAGGGGGAAAATCTGCTTTAAGGAAAGCGTGTTTTGCCTGCCTCGACTTTGGTATATTCTTTGTATTGTATTTTTGTATTTCCATTCTTCAATTAAATATATTAATATATATGTTTCGCTCTTCTCCACTATATTATTCTAAAACTGTTGACTGTATTTTCATTGGCTATGCGCAATATAGCAACACATATTAATTTCTTGTACACGAGACTAAAAGCTCTTACATCCACAAGAATGCAATAATAGAATCCAAAAATGCATCGTTCTTTGAACATGTATTTCCTTGCAAACCTAATGGGGATGGACCAAGTTCTTTTAAACGAACATTTGAGACTATGGATGAGAATATCCATGATCAAGAAATAGAAGAAGAGAGTGAAGAAGTCCAAGTAGAGCCAAGACGAAGCAAAAGGGCAAGGATAGAAAATTCTTTTGGACCAAATTTTCTAACTTATATGGTAGAGGCAACATATAATGAAGTTGTAAGATCTGCTGAGGGTCCGTTATGGAAGGAATCCATAAGAAACCAAATTGATTCCATCATGAAAAATCACACTTGGGAACTGGTGGACCTCCCTCCCAGATGTAAACCTCTAGGGTCTAAGTGGATTTTCAAACGGAAAATGAAAACATATGGAACAATTGATAATTATAAGGCTATACTTATAATAAAAGGTTACAAACAAAAAGAAGGCCATGACTACTTTGACACGTATTCTCTTGTGATGAGAATAAATTCCATAAGGATTATTTTGGCAATTGTCGCATTTCGAAATCTTGAAGTCCACCAAATAGACGTAAAAACTGCCTTTCTAAATGGAGATCTTGAGGAAGAAATCTACATGGAACAACCCAATGGTTTTGTCGCTTCAAGAAAAGAAAGGGAAGTGTGCAAATTGGTAAAGTCCTTATGTGGACTTAAGTAAGCTCCAAAGCAATGGCATAAAAATTTGATAGTGTCATGATGACAAGTGGCTTCAAAATCAATGAGTGTGACAAATGTATTTATATCAAAAATACAAACGATGTATATATTATTCTTCGTGTTGTATGTAGATGATATACTCATTGTTGGAAGAAACCAATGAATAGTAAAATATACTATGTTGAACTCAAGGTTTGACATGAAGGACATGGGACTGACTAATGTAATTTTAGGAATAAAGATTACAAGGACGCCAGTTGGACTTAGTTTGAGTTAGTCAGACTATGTGGACAAGATTCTTGACAAATTTGGTAAGAATAATTGTGGTGTGTCCAGAACACCAATTAACATAAGTCATCATCTGTCCAAGAATAAAGGTGACAGTGTATCTCAAGTAGAGTATGCTAGAGTGATAGGTAGTCTAATGTACTTGATGAGTTGTACAAGACAAGATATTGCCAACACTGTAAGTACTTTGAGTCGATTCACAGGTAATCCAGGTGTTGAACACTAGAAGGCAATTACAAGAGTACTTAGGTACCTGCGATATGCTCGTAACTATGGGTTGGACTATACCAGAGATCCAGTTTTTCTTGAAGGATACATTGACGCAAGCTGGATATCTGACATCGAAGACTCGAAAGGTATTAGTGGATATGTGTTCCCTCTAGGTGGCGCAGCTGTTTCAATGAAATCCTCGAAACAAACTATAATCACTAGATCCACGATGGAATCCAAGTTTGTAGCTCTGGATAAATGTAGTGAAGAAGCAAAATGGCTGCGTAATTTCTTGGAGGATATTCTAGAATGGCCTAAACTTGTGCCTGCAATATACATATATTGTGATAACCAAGCAACAATTGGTTGGGCACAAAATGTTTTGTATAACGGTAAGTCTAGACACATACGTCGACGACATAATACCGTTAGGCAACTGATCTCAACTAGAGTTATCTCGATTGATTATGTGAAGTCAAAAGATAACATTGCAGATCTACTAACCAAAGGGTTAAACAAAGATCAAGTTGAAAAGACATCAGAAGGAATGTGACTTAAGCCCAAAGGAAATTAAGGTCGATATAAAGGAAACCCAACCTAGTTGACGGAAGACCCCAAATCTAGGTTCAGTGGGACAACCTAGTTATGTAGACCAAGTACGATCACTATGGGGGATTACCCCTACCCATTCCAATGGTTAAACAATGATGCATGTTGTAAAAGAGGTTAAGCTCAAAATTTTAATGACCCTTACGCATCGGAAGTCTGAGCATAGTAATGCATGATTGCTCTTAGATAAGGGGTCACCTATGTGAGAAAGAAGTGGGACTGCTTCGAAGGAGAATTGTGGGGGCTCAATTCTCTAAAACCTCTCACAGAACCAGGCAGATGTTCACGGCCAAAAATGAACATAACCATGAAAACTGAAACTATGCTGGAAAGTTATCTGTGTGAGATATATCATCGTTTACACAAAAGAGAAAACAGTTCAAAGACATCGCATCAACTGATCAATTAGTATGTAAATATATTCTCACAAGGGAAGGTTCAAAGGCTAACACCCACCTATCCTACGCAGGTATCAATCATAGAACTCTATCACCTTGTTGCGTCGAGTCATTGTTTCTTAATGTTGAATAATTTCATTCTTGTGGTGGATTGTTGGAAAAAATTAAGTGAATGAGAAATTGATGCTTAAAATGGTAATGATTAAGCAAATCACTTTGATTAAAGAAGAGATTATCAGAATATTGTGTGATTTATTCTAATTGATTTTAGCAAATCACTTTAGTCAAAATTTAGATATCAGAATATTGTGTGATTAATATTTATTGATTGTCAAAAATTCACTTTGGATAACAACCAATATTACTAGAATAAGTGTGATTAATTCTGATTGATTGTCAGAAAATTACTTTGGGTAACTGCTGATATTACCCGAATAAGTGTGATTAATTTTGATTGATTTTTCAGAAATTAAGATTCCAGATTTGTTGGATATCTGGACATTAATGCACTTGATTCACACACATTTTCAACTCTCTATGAACTCTATAAAAGGAGGGTTCTCCTCTCATTCTAGGACACATAGATAAAGAGTATCACTCACAATAGTCTTAGTCTTTTCCTCTCTTCAGTCTTTGTAGTATTTTCTAGTGATAGAGAGAAGGTTTGTTTCGAGTTTGCCTAAACAGACACAGTGGTGCTTTTGTTTTGCTTGATAGCTGTTGTATCCTGGGAAGTGGTTGTTCACGAATCCTCTAGCACAATTCAGGTAGAGGGGGTAAATTTTCTTTAAGGAAAGCGTGTTTTGCGTGCCTCGGCATTGGTTTATTCTTTGTATTGTATTTTTGTATTTCCATTCTTCAATTAAATATATTAATATATATGTTTCGTTATTCTCCACTATATTATTTCTAACACTAATACCACTATACAAAACAAATTAATGGTGGGAAATGCCAAAATATAAATGGGAACTGCCATACAATTCCTTATTTTTTATTTATTTAATTTTTCGTGACATATTTTAATTTCCAATTATGACTAACAATTTTACGTTAGTTGTACCAAACTTACGTCTTGCGACAATTTTCTTTTTTAAATGATCAAAACATAACATATAGTTCTTCTATTATTATTTTGTTTTCAACACCTTTTATAATAGAATATATTATGTTGCAACAGCACATGTTACTTATTGTAGCCTAAGCTTTAACTATATATGTTTTAAGAGAATACTTATTTTGTTTGACTACGTCTCCCATAAAATATGAATAATTATTTATATGATTATTTAATATATTTTGTGATCAGTACGTTGGTACGCTTAATTCGATCATTCTATCATTTAATTTATATTTACTTATTCTTTTAAACAAACCACATTTTGAGAACCTTCATTGATCATTCAAATTTATTTCCTATTTAATTTGGTCATTTTTCACACTTTATTAGTAGATACATTATATAGAGATAATTAGTACATATACTTACTCCATTAATAATGCTCATCCAAAGTGACAAAGTAGTGCGATCTCTCGTGTTATCAAAGTATAATAGTTAGAGCTTTATGTTTGTGATATTTGAGTGATGTGCTAATCTTATTTTGCATCTTAAAAATTTGTATTAGTTTTCTAAGTATTCATCATCAAAGAGATCCTTCCAAATCTTATGCATCTTTATTAGGAAATAGTACTTCAAGTGCTAAGAATCTCTAGACATGAGGATTTTGAAATGTGAAGTAGGATATATATTACAACAATAAATCAAGAGAGAATCTAGATCAGTTGTTCAAGTAAAATCTTGTTTATTATAAGGTAATAATGTGCGTGAATTATTTATTCTAAGAATAGGTTCTATCCAAACCAACTGTACTCAACCACCTAAAATTTATTGTGTCTCCACCACATTCTTTTATTATAAATGCTAGTATTGACTTTTGATTTCTTCCTACTTGAACCTTATTCTTTTAATTTTTTTTCTTTTGTTTTTAATCTAATTTTCTTTTGGCTAGCTAGTCTTAAAAATGAATAAACAGATAATCAGTATGGGGTTATATGAATAAAAATATAGCTAGTTTTTAATTTTCTTTTGCACTCATTTCTTTCAATTAAAATAATACACTTTATGAATAATAACACTAAAAAATTTGTAATTTAAAAAAATTATCTATGTCATTATACTTAAACATATATATAGCTAAAAATAGTAGTCATCAAAAATCACTACAATAAAAATCTCATTTGGCATCGGTGTATGTAATATCGAAGTCAATCTTAGTGTCAGTTTTCGAACTGATGCTTATTCCATCGACACCATAGGTAGAGGCAGAGGCATCGATTTTGTACTATCACTAAATAAAATAATATATAAAATCATGAATCGGATTTCAAAATTCTATTCCCAAATATTCCAAACTAAAACTCAGCCTCAAGCTCACAAATCAAACATAACAAGTAAAAATAAACTAAAATTCATATTTCAATAAAATATTATCAACTCATATTTTAATTTATATGTCAAATTTCAATTTAAACTAAATATATATTACAAACTCAAATTTCAATACAATATAACAAACTCCGATTTCATAATAGAAAAAAAAAACAAGAAAAAAGAAACAACTACCACCACCACCTACACAGAAAACAAGAACAGAAACAATGAATATGTATGTGAGAGAGAGAGAGAGAGAAAGAGAGAATAAAAGCTTAACACCCCCCCCCTGCCACAATCACCACCATGAACCACCAAGCCCCATCTCCTCACCGGCGTAAACCTACAGAAATCAAATGATAAAAACATATATATATATATAAAAAAAAAAGAGGGAAAAAACCATGAATCCCCAAGCCCCATCCCCGTCCCCATCAAACTCCTGAACCCAAATACACATAAAAAAATGTTTTTAAAAAAAATGGGAACAAAACTTACCAAGCCCTGTTCCTTAGTTGTTTATCCATGAGAGAAAGAAACAGTGATGGTGAGAGGGAGAAAATGACAGTGACCGAGAGAGGTGAGAGAGAGATTGAGAGAAGGTGAGATGGTGAGGCGGTTAGGTATGAGAGAGATAGTGAGAGCATAAGGTTATTAGGATTAGGTTAAATGATATGGTTTTGGGCTTTTCTCCACCGACCTTTTACTTTCTTTTTTAAAATAACATATAATAAAATAAAAATAGTCCATTAAGGTCAATTTAAAACTGACACTAATAATGAGTTTTATCAATAACGTCAGTTATTGAACATATGCTATTAGCTTTGATTAAAAATTGAAGCTTATGGGTAAGTTAGGTCAATAGTGTTGGTGTTAGTGCAAAAGCGACGTTAAGAAGTGACGCTAAAGACGCCATCTGTGGAAGTGAATAAAACTCATTGACATTGTCTATCTCGCCCCTTGAATTTTTTTGCTTGGCAAAAATCCCCCCAAATAATTGATGAACTACCAAAAACAAATCCTTCTCGGTGCTTTCATCCAAAATATGGATAAAATGATGACATGGCATGCGTGCTAGGTTATCAGAACAGTAATGAGGTGTCTTGCTAGGTAGGGGCAATATTATACACGGTCGTCTATTCATTGGAAAAAATTCTATTTGTCAAAAAAAGTATTTAAAAAACAAGTTAGTAATATCTAATCTAAATTTAAAAAAATATGTTTACAAACTAAAAAAATTAACTTTAATATGTTAAAAATCCCAATATGTATACAAAATAAAAGTAACAATTTACAATATTCAAATTGAGAAAGCAAGTCATATTTGACAAAAACAAAATCCAAATTATTACACCCAAATTTCGAGAATAGAAATTATGGTCTCGAAATACAGGCTCGTAAAGTGTAAGCTCAAAATAAGCAAATTCTTCATGTGATCAGCATTAATGAGAATTGAGTTTGACAGTATCGCTCAATGTTAAAATGATGATGTCGGAATTTGCGAGCTCGGAACCACGTGATCCCGAGGATGTTTCGAGCTTACAAGTTAAGCTCGAAGATACAATGACAAGGGTTCAACACTTGTCTAATTTTCCTGGTTTATTATTATTAGTATCCGTCGAGAAGGTTCGAACCCGAGCATTGCGAGCTCGGAGAAGACAATCTCAATAAATTCACTTGTTAAGACCGTGACCAAACAAGGTAGCGAGCTCATAATGGTTTGTCGATCCTGAAGATATGTAAGTCAAATGTTCGAGATCGATAATCTAGTGTGAACACAGTTACTGTTTGAAAATTCATATATCAAGGGATTTGTTGTAATCTGTTAATAAATCCTGAATATCAGGGGATATTGTGTATTTATTTGAAATTTGAATCATAACTTCCCAAAATATGAGGGGAGATATTCTGTAAACTAGTCTATAAATAGACTGGCAAAATTCATTTGTAGGAGGACTAAAATTGGCACTGGGAATACTCTGCTGAATTGCTTTCTAAAAGCTTTGAGAGAATTCCATAGTTGAATAATATCGACTAGTGGACTAAGAAGATTTTAACTATTGAACCACGTAAAAAATAGTGTGTTTCTTTTTTATTTTTCTGATTTTGTGTTTAGTGCTCTTCATTTCTACTTTGACAAAAAACAGCATCAACACAACTCACATTCGATAAAATGAAACCAACATTCAAAATCCATGTTCAATTTTAATCCTGATCGACCACTCACATTATTCTGAAGCCTATTTTTTAGCCCTAATAATCTACCTGAATCCCAATAACCATGTTAGGATCGCTGCTAACATTATTGCCCAAGTTCGCCTTAATAACTTAGGTTTGTCGGGGCCTAAGTTCTCTGCTGCAAGAAAAATGAAGAAAGAAGCAAGAGATGGAGAAGAAAATTAAGATTAAATTGTATTTTATTATTTAATTTAAAGTAAATGATGGCTAAAATACTCAATATTTTTTAAATGTTGCACTTTAATACCCAATCTTTTTCTTTGGCGATAAATATACCCAATAGTTTGGTGCTTTCATTGAGAGCCATTAAACAGGATGTTAGCCTGTTTAATCAGAAAACCTCCTGAGTCATCAATGGCTGCCGCAAACAATCCCAATACTGGTGGACGACCATTGCCCCAAATACTAGAGGAGCAAACTCCTCGTACCGAAGACTATCCACGACGACCTGGAAAGCAGCCAATGGCTGCCCCAGGCTCTGAAGAGAGGAGTGATTCATCTGATTCTTAGGGGCCACCTACTCCCAGGCCTAATGAGGATTTATACTACAATCCTTTAAGATATGTTCCTATCGTGGAACTTGAAAATCTCCAACCGCACAAATAGTTGGCATAGGCGATAAAGCGCAATGAAGAAGTAGCCAAGCAGGGTGCTGTAACCCAGGGACCTCCCTGGAGACCTAGAGGACGTCCCCATGGGAGCATGGCTGCCAGGAGGGCGGAACAAGTAACGCAGCAGGATCAGCCAAGGCCCCAGAGAAACACCTGGGTTGAGGCCACTGACAACCCAACTGCATAGGTGTCAATAGGGACGGGTGATAACCGAGCTCCTCCAGTAGCTCGGAACCCGAATCTCGAGGCTGGAAGAAACAACCTGGAACCTGTCTGGGGAAGCTCTGGGCCGTCTAGGCCCAACAATGGAAGATAGCCGCCATTTCCCATAAGGCATCCACCATCACCAATAAGGCACCCTTCACCAGTCCGAAAGGTCCTGCGACCTGCACCACGGAGACCGTCTCCCAGTGACAGTCAGGATGGAAACCGATAGGCCAGGCCTGGACAAGGAAATGAAAGGGAGGCTACCCAACAGCACATAGCTCCTCAACCTTCGGGGAGCCATATTTCAAGGTTACAATCTGTTGGGGTAAGGAGACCAGCAGGGGACCCGCCTCGTAATCATCGAGCTTCACAGCCAGAAAAGGCTGCAAGCTTTGCAAGCAGAAGCTCAGATTACACTCGGTCCATGAGCATTTATAATAGTGAGCCTAGACATATAGGAAATAAGGGGAATCATCCTGATTTGCGGGATCACCTGAACCATAACCGCGAACAAGATAATCCCTCGAACCTTGATTTGCGAGACCATCTGAATGGTCGTAAATAGTCGGCATATAACCCTATGCCGAGACAAGGGACTAGGGTTGTTATTAACGATAACTAGCTCCCTCAAGCTCATGCTCGGGCTCAACCCACAGTGGATCTGGTTCAGGAAAGGATTGATCAGTTGGAAAGTGCATTTAGGCTTTTGCAAGATGAGCGGAGTAGAGATAAGGCTGAAGAGTCCGATGAGGAGCTTGAGCCTTTTTCCCCACCCATTTCTAACACCCCATTTCCACAAGGATTCAGAATACCTCATGTAGCACAATTCAATGGAAACTCAAACCCGTACAGTCATTTAAGCACCTTTAATACCATAATGCGAGCCAACAATATTGGCTACAAGCTCAGATGTGTGCTGTTTCCAGCTAGTCTTACAAGACCAGCAAAAAACTAGTTTGAAAAGTTTTGAAGACATTCGATCTCATCCTGGAATCAATTAGGAAAATAATTTAAAAAGCAGTTCAAGGCTATGGTTGGTGTCAGGCCCGAAGCCTCAGCCCTGACCAATGTCAGACAACAACAAGAGGAGTCACTAAAGAGTTACCTTACGAGGTTTAACATAGAAGTGGCTTGAGCCCAAAATGTCGATGATAGTTGCCACTTGATGGCTGTTAGAGCTGATATTTTACTAGGAAGTCCCCTTTTGGAAGATTTACAGAGAAAACCCATTAGGTCACTAACTGAGTTCAATCGGATGGCCCACAGGTTTGTCAATGTAGAAGAGGCAAGGTTAGCATTAAATATGACCCTCAATCCATAACTACAATGACAAACGTTAACTCTGCGTCGACCTTGGTGGCCCCATCAACTTCGAAACCCTCCGGGGATAACCATTCTAAAAGAAAGAAGAACGAAGGGAATAACCCCGATGTTGATGGAGGGAAAAAGAAGAAGGGAGATAAATACTTCTCCGTTTACACAGTGTATTCCGAGCTCAACGAGACTCGGGAAAACATATTTCTAGCCAATGAAAATCAGGTCCCGTTCAAACGACCTGACCCCATGTGGAATCAGAAGGCAAAAAGGGACTCAAATAAATATTGTAGATTCTGCAGAGACATCAGACACAAAACCGATGAATGTCGACAACTGAAGGAAGAGATCGAAGTCTTGATCTTGAGAGGATATCTCAGACAGTAAGTTAGAAACCGAAATTCCAACCAAGCCTCAACAAGTCAGAGGGCAGCAACTGCACAACCTGCCCAACATAATAACTCTCGAGTTTGGGAGGATGAGCGGCCCCTTCCAATTGATGGAGAGGATTAGTAACCATCTCAGGGGGACCTTATATGGCAGGTTTGGGCAGGAATTCCCAAAAGAGATATGTCAACGAGCTCAAGACTGGAGATGGTTCCCCCTACGAACCCGAACCAAGAGCTCCAAAGCAGCAGAGGGTTGCGACTCAACCTATCACATTTACAGAAGAGGACGCATCACTCATCCAATTTTCTCACAATGACCCCCTGGTCATTACTCTCTAGCTCGCGAACAGGAGGGTACGCAGAGTCCTGATTGATAACGGGAGCTCGGTGAATATCCTTTACAAGGCCACTCTAGAAAAGATGGGATTCACGCTTCACGATTTGAAAGCATGTGCAACGACATTGTACAGTTTTTCAGGAGAAGATATTTCCTGTACAGGGTCCATTGAACTCCTCGTGACCTTGGCAGACTACCCAGTCTCAGTAACTAAAATGGTGGAGATCGTGGTAGTGGACACCCCGTCAGCCCACAACATACTACTCAGAAGACCTGCCCAGATTGGGCTAGGGGTAGTATCATTTGTCAGGCACCGCCCATCAAGTTCCAGACTTCTAGTGGCATCAGGACGTTGAAGGGATACCAGCTCGCAAGAAGGGAGTGCTACAACATTTCCATGAGAGAAAAGAATCAAACAAGTGTGCAGACACTTGTAATTTTTCAAGAGATGGATGGACCTGTCTTCGAGATAGATGAGGAGATCGAACCCAGAGTTGAAGAAAGGGCCAATCTCGAACCTCTAGAAGAGCTCAAGGAAATGACGCTTGAGGAAATGGATGCAACCTCTAAAAGAGCTCAAGGAAATAAGTCTCAACCTCGTAACCTCGAGGACATACTCGAGGATGAGAAAAAAGGACTGGGAAAGCAAGATATAACTAAACAACTAAACAACTAAAATTACATGCCAACTAAGTATTTTTGAGTACATGGTGAAAGTAATGTTCGACCTTAACAATAACGAAGTCGAACATGGATACTTCGAATAAACTATGCATGAATGCATTGACATTCAAGCTTAAATCCAATAGATGTATTTGTGCAAATAAACAAATATAAAAGCAAGTCTTTAATATAACATGCTCGAAATATTTCAACCCAGTAAATGTAAAGCATAATATTAAGACAAAAAACCTGAAAGTAAAATAAAATGCACGAAGATTTTCGAGCCAGAAAATTGTATGCATAAAGATTAAAGTTACTATTTAATAAAAATAGCTCTAAATTGAGCTATTTATTGTCTTTTACCCAAGGGCATAAAAAAAAGGAAGAGTTACAAAAATCATAATGGGACGCAGCCCATGATCTTGCCTTCACGAAGTAGACGCCTCCCCACCAACAGTGCCGGGTGCCTCCACCGTCTCCTTAGCCTCAAGTCTAGCCTCCTCTTCCTCAAGTCGAGCTTGCCATTTGTCAACAAATCCAGCCTCTAAGTTGGCCAAGATGTTGGTATCAAGATCAGGATTGTTCACCCAGATCTGATACATCGCCATGTCTACGGCGTGATCTTTCTTGGTCTTGAACTCCTCAAGAAGGAGAGCTTTCTCATCTTCGATTATCTCAAAGGTCACCTTCTTTTCCTCCTCCAACTTGGCATTTAACTCTTGAAGTTCCTTAATCTTGGAGTCTTTCTCCTTGATCTCAGAATTTTTGGCCTCGACTTCTTTCAAGGCCACTGCCATCATTGACTCAAGGCCAGACACTCTCTGGGCAGTCTCCAGGGCAGCCTCCAACTTTAATTCAAGTTCAGACACCTTGAGAATGGCTGCCTCCCCTGCCGCCACCTCCAACTTTGCTGCTCTAAGCTCGTCCGTGAGCTTTAGCTGGAGGTCCTTGGCTTCTTGAGCATGTGCCCTGCTCGTAGCCACCTCGTTGTTCAACTTAAAGTTGTGTTGAACAAATGCAGCGAATGTGTAGAGTCCAAGAACTTTACTTCACTAGTTAGATAGTAGTAGCAATAGTAATAGTTGTAGTATTTTTATGACTGTGGATTTTGGTTCAGACCGGGATTTAGTTGGACACTCGTAGTAACACTTGTAGATTTTCTACGTTTAACCTATAGTTTAAGAATATTAATTTTAACCTAAGGTTTGATTAATATGACTGATATTGATGGTGATATTTATTATATTATAAGGTTTAGATAGACCCAATAAGATAGTAACACGTGTCTTGTGTATGTTTAATGATAATTAAGTATTTTTGAGGAATAAGTTTATGAAGATCAATATTGGAATATCCTAGGGTCTGTCAGCATCTTTGAAATCGTTAGAGGACTTAGTCAAGGTTGTTTACTTAATTTAAATTAGGCTGAAAATGTGCAATTTCGTGTTTAATATTTAAGCGTATGCCGATATATCGCAGCTATAGGGGGCAATATATCGCCATACGGGGATACAAAAAACACGTAGCTTTGCACGACCACCTCAACGAGCCTCGGGCATATTAGCCCAGGCGATATATCGGCTCGTTTGAAGGATTTTTGAATGTTTTTAAAACTGAGCTCATTTTAATCTTTAACCTCTTGATAAGTCCAGCATCTTTCTGACCGAGTCTTCAGCCTCTGCTGAACGATAATTCAAATATTTTTCACTTAAAAAGCCATTATTTTATTCAAGTTAAATGAAGATCTTTTCATTCTTGAACTCTATAAATAGGACCTAGTACCCAGCCATTTATTCATTCATCAAGCTAAGTTCAGAGTCTGCAAGCTGCTAGGTTATTTTTGAGTGCTTAAACACTTGGGTTGGGAATATAAGCTTTAACTTTATAAGCTTAATAAACACTCGGGAAGTAAGGTTCATAGTAATTTTCGGTTCGAGGTGTAGTTTGGTTATAGAAGCATTCAAGGTATGCATTATTCTAGTTCATTTCCGTGTTATTCTTATAGTTTTCTACTCAAAATCCTAACTCTATTCTTTATTCTTGGTTAGGAAATCTAAGATCTTGAACATAAGGTTCTTGGTAAGTATCTTTTCGACGGTATAGTTCTTTCATTCTTTTCATCCCTTTTTCTTTAGTATACTCACCTTTCTTTGATGATTTTTAGGAGTGTTCCAAAGTCCCAATCCTGTTCTCATATCCTGGTATATTTGGTAAGGAAAATAGGATAGGATTTTATATGTTATGTTATATGTTATCTTATGATTTATGTGTTATGTTATATGTTATATGTTATATTATGTATGTTTGTAGACTTGGGCATATGACTTGTATAACTAACAAGCCCCAATAAATTTATGGGCATATGACTTGCTTAGCTAGCAAGCCCCACAAATCTAATGGGCATATGACTTGTTTAGTTTACGAGCCCCAAGTAGTAATGGCCATTATAGTATATGTGACATATGTTTATGATATTTTTTAGTATATGTTGCGATATGAATTTTATGTATATGATTTATGTGTTAGATTTTCCTTGCTGGGCATTAGGCTCATTCCTTTATGTTTATATGTAAAGGAAAATAGCTATGGTGGCGGAAAGGTTCTTGGCAGCTTGGGGGGTTTTGTATTGAGGCAGGATGGAATCGGTGGATTGAGCGTTTGATTCGAGGATGAAGTCACTTCTTAGTCTTTTAAAAATTATGCTTTATATGTATTTTCCGCACTTTATTTTGTAATCCATTTATTTAAAGTTATGTTATGTTTTTATTTTAAAAACAATGGGATCCCATATCCTATTTTAAATTTTATGTAGTTTAACATTTGTCTTACAAGTTTTAATGAAGTTATGATTATTTCACTAGTGAGTTTTATTAAAGATTAGTGTCTATGTATAGTAGTCATTAATGGTCCAAAGTCTAGAGTAGTTGGGTCATTACAGAATGCCTGTACACAAAAATGAATACAAGTTATTAAGCATACGATGTAAGTCAGTATGACAAAGTCACAGTATAAATGACTTACTGAAGATAGAAGCTTGCCACCCTTGTGGAAGATGGTGTTGGCATCATGGCATGAGGTGAGGAACTCCCATTGTGGGGCGTCGAGGTTGCTGAGACTTTGGCCACCGCACGACAGGACGTCCGAGCCTTGATTGACTTTGTGTGTCCTAGCTGCATTATCAAGCACATACTCTGGGATGTGAGTTGAGATCACCAAAATCATTTACGTGTGGGGGCTTGTCTCTTTTGGGCAGCAGGAGTTTGTTGGGTGACTCGGACCAAAGGAGGAGGTAGGGGATCTGTGGGCGCCACTGACTTGATTTCAGCCATTACCCTGATCTCAGGATTAGGGTTAGCAGCCTGGCTTGAGCCCTGAACAGCCGAGGCTGGAGGAACTGCCTCGAATCTCTTGGGAATTTTGGAGGGACACCCCCCTCTTTCAGATGCCCTTTGGTGTTTACTTGCCTTGGCCACCGAGGGACGGTTGAGCACGTTCTCGATATCAGAGTCCATGTCACCTGCAAAAAACACGTCACACTTTAGTGATCGAGCTAAGGTTAGTAAAAGAAACAAGACCAAGGATAAAAGAAACCTAACTGGTACAGTCGACCGAGCTTGAGCTCGGCGACCAGGAAATTCCCCTATCTTCTAAGGACGCTGGGGGAGTCCCATCTCTATATGTAGGTGATAGCCTCGAAAGGTCTTTATACATGTTGGTTCCATACTAAACGGCAACCCCATCCCAGACCTCGTTCAGACTATACAAGGTTTGATACTAACCTAACCAGCTATCAAACCTACGCACTCTATAATCTACCCATGACCACACATAAAAATTATCCCTAGGATTCGGAAAGAGGATCAGTTCATCGGGTTTGTGCTTAAGCATAGAAGGAGACCACATAGAGGAGCTGAGCACAATTTTACCTCCATCACCCAATCTTGGTGAGGCTTCGTCTTGGGCTTCATTGCCCGAGGAGGGCCGATCATGTCGGCGAGCCACCGGGGCATAAGCTTGCAAGCTCGAAGACCTCCGCCTGAGGGGGAGTTTATCACTGGGAAGCGGCACGCGGTCCCACCTCAAGTACTTGTGGTAAGTTGAGTCATCCATAGACTGGCTTTCCTCTAAGAGGTCGCAGGCTCGGAGCCGGTCTTCGTGGAGAAGGTAGGACATGGATCTTCGACCGTAGGGCAGTTGGAGCAAGGCTGCCCTATGCTCCCTCATCATTTCTGATGGGGTGGGTGATGGTAGTTGGCTGCGAGAAAACCTGAGTATCAATATACCGAGCCTAACTATTTAATAAAAAAGAAAAGAGTGATAGGGTACTTACAGATATGTTGAAAAGAGTAAAATCTAGAAGAGGTGAGACCCTTGAAATTCGAGGGATGATTTGGCATATCTCCGAAGAGCTTTTTTCCTTTGGATAGCTATATATATAATAAAAGTCGTCCCCGCCACGAGCTCGAGATGGGTTGCTTTTGAGACCAAAGAGATATAATATCTCTTGAGACGAAGGCCTTTCCCACTTCAGCTTGTGGTATAGCGATCGGTGGGCTGATAAAACTCTGAAGGAGTTGGTTTGGAGCTTGAATGGGGCGAGCCCAACAAAATTCAAAAAATACTTGAAATATGATATCAGGGGTAGTAGAGCCCCTTTCCTCATGTGCTCGCGACTCCATGCGGCGAGCTTGATTTTGCAATTGGGATTTCCATCCCCCAGGGCGAAGCAGCTCCGTTCGTTGGAAGTTGCTGGCTGGCACATCAGGGAGTCATAGAGCCTAAGGTTGTGGTACGCCAGCAGCTCATATATTTGACTTGTAGAAGTGAATGAACTCCAATAGTGCTCAGCCTCGAAGAATTCTTCTTTCGAGATGGGAATTAATGCGGCTTGGGAGGTGGAAGGACGCTTTGAAGGATCTTCCATCAGTTTAAACAAAAGCACACTAGGCTCGAAGAAAACGGTGACTTTGAGCTTGGGATCTAGTGGAATAGGTATGATTTCGGTGTCTGGATCTGGGTAAACCATGACTCGGAGTATTTTTCTCTTTCTCACCTCGACCTTGTCTATTTGGCGTCAAAACCGGTCTCGAATATCTCTATGCTCGTGTATCAGACGTTGGTTTCGTGTGAAGGGTGATTCAGGACTGGGAATTGACGGGGAGTAAGGAATAGTGAGCTCAGGCCCCCACCGAGTCTCGGAGTACTATGACATCTAACAAGAAAGAAAAGTGTGAGGGCCCAGAATATAAGAAATCACAGAAATTATAATTTTGACGATTCGAGCTCGAAAGTTCGAAATCACGAAATTACCTCAATCGAGACTGAAGCCTCGAAAGGGCGAGATTAACTTGGATGTAATCCCTGAACTATTGTAGAGTTTAGACATCGAGGGTGCACTCACGCGAGAGTGGGGAAGTTAATACCCGTTTCATAGAATCCCGGGTTTCCAGGGAAAAAGCTGGCAGTTACCCAAAAAGGTGATGTTTTTGGGATTTGTGTATTTAAAACCCTAAACCAAAAACTCCTATTTCTTAAGCTACACGAAATCTTCTATTGCCAGATAAACCCCATTTTTACATGTTTATACTAGAAATTGTGGGTCTGAAACAGTGATTCTAACTACATCAAAATTATTCGGATCAGAAGTTTTCCTAGTATCGACGTAAAAGCTTAATAAAATTGGTGAAAACCAATAAATGTGTTCTCACAGATAGAAGAAATAAAAAAAACATATATAAAACATGCCAAAGAAAAGGATCAAGAACATGAACTCACACAAAGTTGTTCGTGGGAATGATGAAATCGTCGGCTAGAGGACTGGTTGCAGGAAAGATTTCACGGGGTTGAATGTATTAGAGTTTCTTTGCCTCTTCGGTTTAGAGAACATGCAAAGGTAGAAATAAGGCTCTGGTTCGTTTTCTTCTCTTTGGAAGTCGGAATGCAAAAATGGGAGTGATGAAGATGAAGTGGGTATGTACATAAACCTCAGGGGAGGTCAAAGGTCGAACTTATCATGACCCTTGTTTGATTTAAAGTATGATTTAATGGATGGGGTGAAAATATGATTATGGCGGCCAAAAGGAGATATGAAAAGATGTGGGCAGAGATAAAAAAGTACTCAAGTACATTGATTAGGCAACCCTTGGCTGACGAGTGTCCGTACTCGAGTGTGGTAGGTGGCACAATTTTTTAAAGTTACAATTCAAAAGTTTCCTTCGCATAGGATTCGAAACAATACTTTTGAGGGGGAAAAATGTTACCCCCAAATTTTGAGAATAAAAATTATGGTCTCGAAATACAGGCTCGTAAAGTGTAAGCTCGAAATATGAACATTCGTCATGTGATCAACATTAATGAGAATTGAGTTTGACAGTATCGCTCAATGTTAAAACGATGACATCGAAATTTGTGAGCTCGGAACCACGTGATTCCGAGGATGTTTCAAGCTTACAAGTTAAGCTCAAAGCTACAATGACAAGGGTTCGACACTTGTCTAAATTTCCTGGTCTATTTTTATTAGTATCCGTCGAGAAGGTTCGAGCCCGAGCATTGCGAGCTCGGAGAAGATGATCTCGATAAAGTCACATGTTAAGACCGTGACTAGCCGAGGTAGTGAGCTCGTAATGGTTTATCGATCCTGAAGATATGTAAGTCAAATGTTCGGGATCGATAATCTAGTGTGAACATGGTTACTGTTTGAAAATCCATATATCAAGGGATTTGTTGTAATCTATTAATAAATCCTGAATATCAGGGGATATTGTGTATTTATACGCTTGTAATTGTATTTATTTGAAATTTGAATCATAACTTCCCAAAATGTTAGGGGAGATATTCTATAAACCAGTCTATAAATAGACTGGAGAAATTCATTTGTAGGAGGACTGAAATTGGCACTGGGAATACTCTGCTGAATTGCTTTCTAAAAGCTTTGAGAGTATTCCATAGTTGAATAATATCGACTCGTGGACTAGGCAAATTTTAACTGCTGAACCACGTAAAAAATCGTGTGTTTTTTTATTTATTTTTCTGATTTTGTGTTTAGTACTCTTCATTTCTACGTTGACGAAAAACGGTGTCAACACAGCTGTAACGACCCAAAATTACTAATAAGACTTAAGGGCCTTGATTAGTGTGCCAGGAGGGCATAATTGGTTTGTGTTATTTAAATGGTTAAATGCATGATTATGTGATGAGCATGATTATATGATTATATGGATATATGAGATGCATGATTATGAATATTAGTATGCATGTACGCCCTACTTAGCTCATAGGGGCATATTTGTAATTTTGGTCCGTTGAGGGCATAAATGTAATTCTTTGTGATAAATTTTTGAGACCACATTACTATGTGGATATATTTGCAGCTGGTGGCTCGAGACGATCATAGTGAGCGGTTTAGCGAAATAGTCACGGTGGGGATTTATACCCGGCTTGGGGGAGCATGGGGGTATTTCTGGGAATTTGGGAAATATATTGGAGATTATTTGACATTGGGGAAAATAATTGGTGATTAATTAGGTGACGTGAATTAAGTGGTAAATACTAGGAACACTTGAGGAATTAGCGGAAATTGGGAATAAATGACCAAAATGCCCTTAAAATGTTTAAAGGCTTAGGTTTTAATGGGAGGGCAAAATGGTCATTTGATGGTTAAAATGAGGTTAAAGGTCTTTCTACCATTTTAGACATAGTGGTATTTGTAGAATGTGTTAGAAGCTGAAGGAAAGAAAAGGAAGAAAGGAAGAAGGAGAAACAAAGTTCCTGACCTATATCTCATTCTCTCTCACGAATGGTTATCTTCCTCACCATTTCTTGTTGAATTTGAAGCTGTAAACTCAGAGAGAGTCTAAGATAAGTCTTGGAACTTTGATCCTTGAAGTAATAGAAGAGGGTTAGCTAGAATTAATTATCAAATTAAGGTAAGGTTTGAGGTTGTTCTTGAGATTTTTGAGTTTTGATGAGATTGATTTCTGAACTTGAACTTTGGATGGAAATTAAGGGATTTGAGCTTTGGGAACTGAGGAGCTAAAGCCTGGAAGGATACAGAGGGCAACCTAGGTTTGAATTATCCATTAAAGGTAACAATTCTGGACTTGATCAATTGAGTTTCTAGGTTGTTTCTGGTTTTTCTGATGAGTTCTTGGGTTCAAACTCAATTCTTGTTTTTTTGTGTTTAATGATGCAAGTGGCCAAGTTTGATGTTGATGTTGTTGGGCCATGTGGGATGAGATGTAGTGGATGGTAGGATTAATTTGAAGTGTGGTTGAGGTTTGGAGGGGTTTTAGGGAGTTTTGGCTCGGGGAAATTCGAAGGAAAAATTCAGGGGATTTTTGGTGCTGTCTGTAGCACTATAGTGCTAGCAGTAGAGTGCTACAATGTTATGCCTAGGTTTTCTGGGGGATTTTGCCTCTGCTTGTAGCGTTGTAGAGCCCACCTTTTGGCGCTGTAGCACTACCTTGCCTTCATAAATGGATTTTTGGGTATTTTCTTAGGGTTTTCGCTCGGGGGCTCGGCGTTTGATTCCACCACCCCGTATTTTCTTAGTGGAATTGGGGCTTCCCGAGGGCTCGGGATTGGTCCCGAGGTTAGGCTATGGAATTGAATATTAATGAGGGTTCTATGTTACGTTTGTGACTAGGTGTACGCTAGGGCTCGGACGGGATCGTGGTCGAGGATCGTTTCAATTAACCAAAGCGCTCGGAAACAAAGGTAAGAAAATGCACCCGATTATGTGATTATGTTTAGGACTAAGAGTTCCCTATATTTGTATGTGATTTCATGAGATTGTATTATTCCACGGGGACATGCGATAAACAGCCTAAGAGTGCTGGAATCAATATTTGCGCACAGGGCGCTGCTCGGCCACTGGTAGCTGAGGTTAAGTACATAATCACTGAGCTTGGCCTAAGGGAGCCAGAGATAGTGGGATAATCAGAGGGTGCGGCCTAAGGGCGTCGACCCTGGATTTTTGTGTGATATGTTTATTGTTGTTTAAATTGATAACTATGATGAGTTTGTTATCTGAATAACTGATTATTGGCTTGTAGGTTGGTATCATTGTTTATGTGAGCAATATGACCTGCTATATATCTGATTGATGATTTGAGAATTATCTGCCTGTTGATTATCGCATTTGTTGTGCATTATAGTTTTCTTGTCGGGCCTTGACTCACGGGTGCTACGTGGTGCAGGTAAAAGCAAGGGCAAGGTGGACCAGTCCTGAGTTGGAGAGCTCTGGGGCTGAATGTACATAGTCAACTGATCGGCCGCCACAGCCGAGGATTGGTGCAGGGACAGGAAAACCTAAAATTTCTATTTTGCCCTTAGAGTGGCCAGTAGTTGTATATTTCTTGGAATTTTGTAAACTGTCCTGAAACTCTATTTCTTTTGGGACCCCATATATGAAATGTTTATTTAAATGAAAGGTATCTTTTATGACCAAAATCTTTTAACCCTATTTCAATTATATCTTCAATAACACATTTCTAACTAAATGACTTGATTAGCAAGTCTTACACCTTTATAAACACACAGTGTAATGGCCTTGGCTACCCAGGGTGTTACAACTTGGTATCAGAGCATCCTAGGTTTAAGGGTTCCTGAAGACTGGCTGGACATGTACATTTTCCGCTAAAGACAAGCTCGACTCGGGGTTTAGTAATTGTGTATGCATGTTTGTATGCTTAAATGAATGGAAAGAAATATGAATGTTGATATATGATTGATTAACAGGGAGCATGAGATACTGATAGGGTCTGGCCCTTGACTACTCTGTGATGATATTGAGGCATGCTTATTTGCATTGATGTGTATGTGAATGAATATTTGAATAAACTATTATATCTTGATTGCTTGTGAATGATTGAGTTCCAATGGTGGATTATTGAAGGATTATTACCCTGTCATCATAGTTTGATCGTTGAGTCGTTGATTGCAGATTAACTTGGATAGCCATGCGTCCAAGACGATCTGTGCGACTTACCGGCAGTAGGTCTAAGGTAGGGGATGATGACCAGGGCCAGACCCCTCAGCCAGTCCCTAAGAACTTCCAGCAGATTATGGCAGAAATGCAAGCTCGGTTTCTGAGCTAGGAAGAGCAGATCCGACTTTTGAGACAACAGGCTCCGTCAGGGAGTGCTGCCCCTATTGTGCCACCTGTAGTGGTACCAGTAGTACAGCCAGCAGAGGTTGGGAAGAGATGGGAGCCGTTGTATGAGCAGTTCAGGAGACAGCATCCTCCAACTTTTGAAGGGAGGCCAGATCCACTAAAAGTTGAACAGTGGATGAGTATGATCACCGCTATCTTGGAATTTATGAAGGTAGAGGGTCAGGAAATAGTGGCCTATGCAGCATATATGTTGAGAGAAGATGCCCGCATCTGGTGGGAAGTGGCATCACACACCAGGGATGTTACTACTTTGAGTTGGGAAGGATTTAAGGATTTGTTCAGCCAGAAGTATTACAATGTTGCCATTAGGGTAGCAAAGGTTAATGAATTTGTGGGATTGGTTCAGAGCAATATGACAGTTACGGAATATTCCCTGAAGTTCGACAGACTTGCGAAGTTTGCACCAGATCTTGTGCCTACTAATGCATCTAGGCAAGACAGATTTATCAGAGGGCTTAATGCTATGATAGCCCAACATGTGAGGATTACAACAGTTCCTGTGGGGACAACTTATGCCCAGGCTGTTGAGAAGGCTCTTACCGCTGAGGAAGCGGAGAACAAGATCTGGAGGGAGAATGCGGAAAGACGGGAGGGCCTCAGGGTGGTGCCTCCATACTCTGGATCTGGTAGGGGCGGAGGCCCCAGTGATCTGAAGAGGAAGACCCCTGATGCTTCGACCGCTCCTGGTCTTGATAGAAGGGATCGGGGTACTCAGGGTGGCCATTAGGGAGGCAGTTATTCATGGAGGAGCTTTCCTGAGTGCACGAGGTGTAGAAGACGCCATCCGGGCGAATGTCGGGCTAAGGCCTGTTATGTGTGCGAGGTAGTAGGACACCTCAAGAAAGACTTCCCAAGAATGAAGAAAGGGGAAGCAGGGAAGGTGGATAGCTTGACTCCAGCTCAAGTGTTCACCCTAACGCAGGCAGAGGCCAAGGCTAGTCCCTCAGTGGTGACAGGTCAGCTTTCTAGTGCTGGCTCTCCTTTTACCGTATTGATTGACTCTGGTGCTACACATTCATTTGTTTCTAGTAAGGTGATTGATAGACTGTGTAGACCTAGAGAGTATTATACTACGAGGTTTGGGACTATACTGCCTACAAGAGAATTGGTAGTTTCTAGGAGGTGGATTAGAGCACTGCCAGTGATGGTTGATGGTAGGGAATTGTCAGTAGACTTGATTGAGTTGGGTATGGAGGACATCGACATGATTTTGGGGATGGATTGGCTGGTTAGATATGGAGCTACTATTGACTGTAGGAAGAACATGGTGACCTTTGAGACAGAGGGCGAGGATCCTTTTGTCTTTTTGGGAGCTGTATGTGGACCCCACATACCCATGATATTAGCGCTGAGAGCGAGGGACTTATTACAGGGTGGATGTATGGGCTTTCTAGCTAGTGTGGTGGATACCACTAGGGTTTTTCCAACAGGGCCGAGGGAGACCAGATTGGTTTGTGAGTTCTTGGATGTATTTCTAGAGGTTACTAGGGTTGCCACTGCATAGGGAGATTCAGTTTGTTATTGATTTAGCACCAGGGACAGAGCCAGTGTCGAGGGCACCATATAGAATGGCATTGACAGAACTGAAGGAATTGAAGATACAGTTACAGGAGCTTCTGGATTTGAGGTTCATCAGGCCGAGCTACTCGCCATGGGGTGCTCCAATTTTGTTTGTGAAGAAGAAGGACGTGACTTTGAGAATGTGTATAGACTACAGAGAGTTGAACAAGTTGACTATCAAGAATAAATATCCTTTACCAAGGATTGACGTCTTGTTTGATCAGCTGCATGGAAAGACGGTATTCTCGAAGATTGATCTTCGAACTGGTTATCACCAGCTGAGGATCAAGGACGAGGACATACCGAAGACGGCCTTCCGAACGAGGTATGGGCACTATGAGTTTCTGGTCATGTCGTTTGGTTTGACAAATGCTCCAGCAGGCTTCGTGGACTTAATGAACAGGGTGTTCAAGGAATTCTTGGATCAGTTTGTCATTGTTTTCATCGATGACATTTTAGTGTACTCTAGTTCAGAGGCAGAGCACAAGTTTTATCTTTGACAGGTTCTGCAGAGGTTGAGAGAGCATTAGTTGTATGCCAAGTTTAAGAAGTGTGAATTTTGGCTACCAGAAGTGACATTCCTTGGACATATTGTTGATGCGGATGGAATTAAGGTGGATCCATCTAAGGTGGAGGCAGTTAGAGATTTTTCAAGGCCAAGGAACGCCTTGGAGGTTTGGAGCTTTCTCAGTTTAGCGGGTTACTACAGACGGTTTGTGGAAGGCTTCTCGAAGATTGTGGCACCAATGACAGAATTGACACGGAATAATTTGAAGTTCGTTTGGTCAACAAGTGTGAGAATAGTTTTCAAGAATTGAAGCAGCGACTTATTACTGCACATGTACTGAGTCTTCCTTCAGAGGAAGGAAAGTTTGTAGTCTATTGCGATGCATCAAGGTTGGGTTTGGGCTATGTGTTGATGCAGAATGAGAAGGTTATAGCTTATGCGTCACGACAGCTGAAGGAGTATGACCAGCGGTACCCTACCCATGATTTGGAGTTAGCAGTAGTGGTATTATCACTGAAGGTTTGGCGACATTATCTGTACGGGGAGAAGTGTGAGATATACACTGATCACAAGAGTTTGAAGTACTTCTTCACACAGAAAGACCTAACACATGAGGCGGGGACATTGGATGGAGTTGGTAAAAGACTATGACTATGATATTCTTTATCACCCAGGGAAAGCCAATGTAGTGGCAGATGCATTGAGCCGGAGGGGCCCGGGTCAGTTATATGGTTCCACCCATATTTCAAGAGAGTTAGCTGATGAGAAGGCCAGAGCAAGGCTAGAATTGGTGGTGGGTTGGTTGGCCAACATTATTCTGCAGTCGACCCTGCTAGAGCGGATTAAGGAAGGTCAGCTAGTGGATGCTCAACTATAGGAGGTTAGAAAGAATGTCCTAGAGGGAGTAGCTAAGGACTACTATATTTCTAAGATTGGTTTGCTATGGTATCAGGGGCAGATTTGTGTCCCAACTGATGTAGGGATCAGACGAGAGATATTAGATGAGTCGCATACTACGCCGTACTTACTTCATCCGGGTACCATGAAGATGTATCAAGATCTACAAACGTTATATTGGTGGCCCGGGATGAAGAAGGATGTGGTTGAATATGTGGCTAGATGTTCAACCTGTCAGCAGGTGAAAGCTGAGCATCAGTGACTAGCAAGGTTGCTTCAGCCTTTGGGTATTCCCAAGTGGAAATGGGAAGATATTACAATGGACTTTGTGGGAGGATTACCCAAGATAGTAGGACTTCATGACTTGGTGTGGTGATAGTGGACATATACACTAAGTCAACTCATTTCCTTCCAGTGAAGATGACTTATACGATGGATTAGTATGCAGAGTTGTATGTGAAGGAGATTGTACATCTCCATAGCGTTCCTAAGTCTATAGTGTCAGATCGGGATCCTATCTTTACCTCCAAGTTTTGGGGTAGTTTACAGAAGGCTATGGGGACTCAGTTGAAGTTCAGCACGACCCTTCATCCTCAGACTGATGGACAGTCTGAAAGGATGATTCAGGTATTGGAGGATATGCTTAGAGCGTGTGTGATTGATTTTGAGGGATTGTGGAGTAAGTATCTCCCGTTGATTGAGTTTTCATACAACAACAGTTACCAATCAACGATTAGAGTGGCTCCCTATGAGATGTAGATCACTCATTCATTGGGATGATATGGGTGAGAGGAAGTATTTGGAGTCGGACATGGTTCAGAAGACAAGTGAGGCTATTGAGAAGATCCGAGCTTGAATGCTCGCCTCACAGAGCAGACAGAAAAGCTACGTTGATCCGAAGCATAGAGACGTGGAGTTCCAGGTGTTTCTGCGAGTTTCACCACTGCAAGGGGTGAGAAGATTTGGGAAGAAGGTCAATTTGAGCCCTAAATTCATTGGACATTTTGAGATCCTGGAAAGGATCGGACAAGTGGCTTATAGGTTAGCTTTGCCACCGTCGTTGTCGGGAGTTCATGACGTATTCCATGTTTCTATGCTCCAGAAGTACGTCTCAAATATGACACATATGTTGAAGTATGAAGACTTGGAATTGCAGACAGATTTGTCTTATGAGGAACGACCGGTTCAGATTTTAGACCGGAAGGATAAGGTTCTACGGAATAAGACGATTCCTCTAGTTAAGGTATTATGGAGGAATAGTAGGGTCGAGGAGGCGACCTGGGAGCTTGAGTCAGCGATGCGGGATCAGTATCCCGAATTATTCAGGTAAATTTTGAGGACGAAATTCTCATTAGGAGGTGATAGTTGTAACGACCCAAAATTACTAATAAGGCTTAAGGGCCTTGATTAGTGTGTCGGGAGGGCATAATTGGTTTTATGTGTGATTTAAATGGTTAAATGCATGTTATGTGATGAGAATGCTTATATGATTATATGGATATATGAGATGGATGATTATGAGTTTTAGTATGCATGTAGGCCCTACTTAGCTTGTAGGGGTATATTTGTAAATTTGGCCTGTTGAGGGCATAAATGTAATTATTTTTGATAAAGTTTTGAGACCACATTACTATGTGGATATATTTGCAGCTGGTGGCTCGAGGCGATCCTAGTGAGCGGTTTAGCGAAATAGTCACGATGGGGATTTATACCCGGCTCGCGGGAGCCTAGGGGTATTTCTGGGAATTTGGGAAATATATTGAAGACTATTTGACTTTGGGGAAAATAATTGGGGATTAATTAGGTGACGGGAATTAAGTGGTAAATACTAGGAACACTTGAGGAATTAGTGGGAATTGGGAACAAATGACAAAAATGCCCTTAAAATGTTTAAAGGCTTAGGTTTTAATGGGAGGGCAAAATGGTCATTTGATGGTTAAAAAGAGTGTAAAGGTCTTTCTGCCTTTTTAGACTTAGTGGGATTTGTAGAATGTGTTAGAAGCTGAAGGAAAGAAAAGGAAGAAAGAAAGAAAGAAGGAAAAACAGAGTTCCTGACCTATATCTCATTCTTTCTCACGAATGGTTGTCTTCCTCACCATTTCTTGTTGAATTTGAAGCTGTAAACTCAGAGAGAGTCTAAGCTAAGTCTTGGAACTTTGATCGTTGAAGTAATTGAAGAGGGTTAGTTGGAATTAATTATCAAATTATGGTAAGGTTTGAGGTTGTTCTTGAGATTTCTGAGTTTTGATGAGATTGATTTCTGAACTTGAACTTTGGATGGAAATTAAGGGATTTAAGCTTTGGGAACTGAGGAGCTAAAGTCTGAAAGGGTATAGAGGGCAACCTAGGGTCGAATTCTTCATTAAAGGTAACAATTCAGACTTAATCATTTGAGTTTCTTGGTTGTTTCTGGTTTTTCTGATGAGTTCTTGGGTTCAAACTCAATTCTTGTTTTTCTGTGTTTAATGATTCATGTGGCCATGTTTGATGTTGTTGGGCCATGTGGGATGAGATGTAGTGGATGGTAGGCTTAATTTGCAGTGTGGTTGAGGTTTGGAGGGGTTTTAGGGAGTTTTGGCTCGGGGAAATTCAAAGGAAAATCTCAGGGGATTTTTGGTGTTGTCTGTAACACTATTGCACTAGCAGTAGAGTGCTACAACGCTATACCTGGGTTTTCTGGGGGATTTTTCCTCTGCTTGTAGCGTTGTGGCTCCCACCTTGTGGCGCTGTAGCATTACCCTACCTTCATAAAATGAATTTTTGGGTATTTTCTTAGGGTTTTTGCTCGGGGGCTCGGGGTTTGATTCCACCACCCCGTTTGGTGGAATTGGGGCTTCCTGAGGGCTCGGGATTGGTCCCGAGGTTAGGTTACGGAATTGAATATTAATGAGGGTTCTATGTTACGTTTGTGACTAGGTGTACGCTAGGTCTCGGACAGGATCGTGCTCGAGGATTGTTTCAATTAACCAAAGCACTCGGAATCAAAGGTAAGAAATGACACCCGGTTATGTGATTATGTTTGGGAGTAAGAGTTCCCTGTATTTGTATGTGATGTCATGAGATGGTGTTATGCCATGGGGACATGTGATAAATGGCCTAAGAGTCCCAGAATCAATATTTGTGCACAGGTCGCGGCTCGGCCACTGGTAGCTGAGTTTAAGTACATAATCACTGAGCTCGGCCTAAGCGAGCCGGAGATAGTGAGATAATCAGAGGGTGAGGCCTAAGGGCGTTGACACTGGATTTTGGTATGATATGTTTATTGTTGTTTAAACTGATGTCTGTGACGAGTTTGTTATCTGAATAACTAATCATTGGCTTGTAGATTGGTATCATTGTTTATGTGAGCAATATGACCTGTTGTATATCTAATTGATGATTTGTGAATTATCTGTCTCTTGATTATCGCTTATGTTGTGCATTATAGTTTTCTTGCTGGGCCTTGGCTCACGGGTGCTACGTGGTGCAGGTACAGGCAAGGGCAAGGTGGACCAGTCCTGAGTTAGAGAGCTCTGGGGCTGAATGTACATAGTTAGTTGATCGGATGCCACGTCCGAGGATTGGTGTAGGAACGGGAGAACCTAAAATTTATATTCTTCCCTTAGAGTGGCCAATAGTTGTATATTTCCTGGAATTTTGTAAACTATCCTTAAACTCTATTTCTTTTGGGATCCCATGTATGAAATGTTTATTTAAATGAAATGTATCTTTTATGACCAAAATATTTTAACCCTAGCTCAATTATAACTTCAATAACACGTTTCTAACTAAATGACTTGATTAGCAAGTCTTGCACCTTTATAAACACACTGTGTAACGGCCTTGGCTACCCAAGGCGTTACAACAACTCACATTCGATAAAATGAAACCAACATTCAAAATCCATGTTCAATTCTATTCCTGATCGACAACTCTGATTATTCTGAGGCCTATTGATAGAGCCCTAATTGTAACACCCTGGCTACCCCAGAACAATTTCGGTAAACAGTGAACCGGAAATTTGACCCGCTACCCGAGTCCTTTGGTTAAAAATGTGATCCAAGTGTTTTTATCACGTTAAGGTGTAAAAACAAGTAAAAAGGAAAGGATACATTTTATTAAGTAAATAAACTGCTCATGAGCCATTCAAAACGTTTACAAGCCGTTTACAATACAAAATGGTCGCTATTGTTCAAATTTACAATCTCTGCCGACCTAAGCGGAAAAAATAGGGTAAACCCCTAGTCCCTCTGAGAACTCCCTAACCGTGGTGGTCAAGCGGCCAAATATGTACACAACACCGCCTAAGCTCTCCACTCAAGGTTGGGCGAGCTTCTCTTTCCCTTTACCTGCACCACATAGCACCCATGAGCCAAAGCCCAGCAAGAAAACACAATGAAACATGATATAATATCAACAATGATCATAATAATCATCCAGGACTATCAGTCCAAAACAGATAGGTGACAGTAGCAAAAGTCGTAAAAACGGGTACAACTCCCTTTGGCCACGTGACGATAGGATCACCAAGGCTTGATTGATAAGTCATTCCTTCATAAGCTTGATCAGGATAGGTGTATGGTGAATGGTCACCAACATAACCTTCCTCCCGACTCTAGAGTCGTAACTATGGAACAACGTTCCCCAGCCATGTGACAAACAGTCACCGGGGCCCTATGCCCTGGCTCTGAGTGCTAGTCATAGACTAGTTAAGCGCTTATAAGTTCATTGACCTTAGGGTCGGTCCAACATTAATGTCATAGAGCCATTCAATGCTGATATCAATTAGATCAAATCTTGATTCGGCCCTGCATTTAGAGTGCTTATGCCGTTTCTGACCTTTAGGTCAGTGTCCCTGACTAGTCAGTGCCATACACAAGTAATCAACAATCACTTGCATTTAAAATGCAATCCATCTCCACATTTATCGACCAACATGCCTCAATACCTAACCCGCATGTCACATATACACAGGGTGCAGTTCTCTTACCTCAGGTTCGAGCGAGAAATTCAACAAGGGCAACCCCTGAGAATGATCGATCTTTTAGTTCCTTAGCGGTTACCTAGTCACAACCAATGATAACCTCCATTAATAGGAATCCACATAAATAGGGTCTTAACCTAAGCACCACTCTCGGGACCTCGAAACATGCCCGCACGGTGAGTAGATTCGATCCCGGGCCTTAAGCATTGAAACCCCAAGTCAAAACCACCCATATGCCAAAAAGCCTCCTGAGGAGCGCTGTAGCGCCTTAGGGTGGGCGCTATAGCGCTACCTCCAGACCCAAACTCCCCTGAACCGACCTTCTTCAACTCCTTCGATTCTAACTCGATTTCCAAGCTTCAAAATCCTATTCTTGATGCCAAATGAACCCAAAAACCATCCTAACACACCCCAAACATATAAAGCATGGGAACCCTAGCCAAAACTCCCAACAAAACCAAGAATTCACCCTAGAAATCTCAGCTGCAAAACAGAACCAGAACAGGGCAAATCAGAGAAATCCATGGTTAGAAACTTACCCAAAGTTCAGCTTATGATGCTCTTCAATGGTGGAACACACTCCCAAACTCCCAAGGCTTGCTTCCCAAGCTTGAATCCTCAAAATTGGTTCAAAAACCACAAAGAAAGGTGAAGAGAAGAAGGTACGGGAGAACTCTTAAGCATGCTCTATTTTTCCACTATCTTCTTCAGCTATCAAAGGATATATCTATCCTAGGGGTGAAATGTCCATTTTACCCCTAGGTCAATTAATACTTTCTAAAGGCTCCCAAGGGCATATTTGGTACTTCCCTCCTATCTCGTTAATCATAATTAACGCTCTCCAATTCCCGCTATTCTCAATAATCCCAAATACCAATAATTCACATCCCGTTACCCTTTAATACCCGGTAACGCTCTAATCATTAAAATCACCCTGAGACTCAATCCAAGCCCCGACAC
Organism: Humulus lupulus; assembly: GCF_963169125.1. Classification (NCBI taxonomy): domain Eukaryota; kingdom Viridiplantae; phylum Streptophyta; class Magnoliopsida; order Rosales; family Cannabaceae; genus Humulus; species Humulus lupulus. Next base: position 30,826,087 of record NC_084802.1, on the reverse strand, counting down.
TTAAACCTGTTGTGACTAAACCGCTAATCAATATTCTAAGATCGTCTCATGCCGAATAGCTCGAACAAACCCACATTATAATGTGGTCTCAACACATATCATCGACAATTATACAATTATACTCTCAACGAGCCAAATGACCATCACACCCCTGTAATTAAAATGCGGACCCACATACATGCATTTAACATCATATTATAATATAATTCACATATACATGCATAAACACATTTAATAGCATAATTAAACTGTTATGGCCCTCCCGACCTACTAATTCAGGCATTAAACCATATTAGGGAATCCGGGGCATTACAACTATCCCCTCCTTACAGAAATTCCATCCTCGAAATTTACCTTAACAACTCGGGATACTGGCTTCGCATATCCGACTCCATCTCCCAGGCCGCCTCCTCGACCTTGCTGTTCCTCCACAATACCTTAACTAAAGGTATTGTCTTGTTCCTGAGGACTTTATCTTTCTTGTCAAGTATCTGAACAGGCTGCTCCTCAAAGGAGAGATCTGGCTCAAGCTCCAAATCTTCATAACTCAAAACATGACTCTCATCAGATACATACCTCCGAAGAGCGAAAACATGAAATACATTGTGCACGGCTGACAATGCCGGAGGCAAAGCTAGTCTGTAAGCCACTTGACCAATCCTCTCCAGGATCTCAAATGGACCTACAAACCTAGGACTCAGCTTGCCTTTCTTCCCAAACCTTCTCACCCCTTTCCACAGCGAGACTCTAAGGAAGACATAGTCTCCTACCTGGAACTCCACGTTCCTGCGTTTGGGATCTGCATAGCTCTTCTGTCTACTCTGAGAAGTAAGCATCCGAGCTCTAATCTTGTCAATAGCCTCACTGGTCCTCTGAACTGCCTCAGGACCTAAGTATCGCCTTTCACTTGTCTCATCCCAATGAATGGGAGATCTGCATTTCCTACCATACAACATCTCATAAGGTGCAACTCCAATGGTAGACTGATAACTGTTATTATAGGAGAACTCTATCAAAGGCAAATACTTACTCCATGACCCACCAAAGTCCAGCACACATGCCCGCAGCATGTCCTCTAATATCTGAATCGTCCTCTCAGATTGCCCATCTGTCTGAGGATGATAAGCTGTACTGAACTTCAACTGTGTACCCATGGCCTGCTGTAAACTCTTCCAGAACTTGGAAGTAAAGGTAGGGTCCCGATCTGATACGATCGATCTAGGAGCTCCATGGAGGCGCACGATCTCTCTCACATAGAGATCTGCATACTAGTCAACGGTATAAGAAGTCCTCACTGGCAAGAAGTGAGCTGACTTGGTGTAGCGATCTACTATCACCCAAATAGAATCATGCTGACCAGCAGTCCTGGGTAAGCCCACCACAAAATCCATCGTGATATCTTCCCACTTCCACTCTGGAATATCCAGAGGCTGCAATAACCCTGTCGGCCTCTGATGCTCAGCCTTGACCTGTTGACATGTCAAGCACTTAGCCACGTACTCTACTACATCTCTCTTCATCCCCGGCCACCAATACAACGATCTCACATCATGATACATCTTCGTGGTGCCTGGATGCAAGGAGTAAGGTGTAGTATGAGATTCATCCAGAATCTCTCACCTCAAGGCAGTGGCTAATGAAACACATATCCGTCCCTTGTATCTCAATAACCCCAAATCAGACACTGTATAGTCTCTAGATGCTCCAGCCAAGACATCCTCTCTAATCTTGATCAGCTATGGATCACTCAATTGACCCTCTTTGATTCTCTCCAACAACGTAGACTGTAGCGTAATATTGGCCAACTGGCCCACCAGCAACTCTATACCAGCTCTGGTCATGTCATTGGCTAACTCCCTGGCTATCAGCCTAATACCATGAATCTGTCCCAGACCCTTCCGGCTTAAAGCATCAGCTACCACGTTGGCTTTCCCTGGGTGATACAGAATTTCACAATCATAATCTTTTACTAACTCTAGCCAACGCCTTTGCCTTATGTTCAAGTCTTTTTGGGTGAAGAAGTATTTCAGGCTCTTGTGGTCTGTATAAATCTCACACTTCTCTCCATAGAGATAGTGCCACCATATCTTTAGAGCAAAGCCCACAACTGCTAACTCCAAATCATGGGTAGGATACCTCTTTTCATACTCCTTCAACTGACGAGAAGCATAAGCTATCACCTTCTCAGATTGCATCAAAACACAGCCCAAACCCTGAAGAGAAGCATCACAGTAAATCACAAACTTCTCCTGGTCTGTCGGAAGACTCAGAATCGGAGCTGTAATCAACCTCTATTTCAATTCCTGGAAGCTGTTCTCACATTTATATGACCACACAAACTTCTGACTCTTGCGTGTCAACTCGGTCAACGAAGTAGAAATCTTGGAGAACCCTTCTACGAAACGCCTATAATACCCTGCCAATCCAAGGAAACTTCTAAACTTAGAAGCATTCTTTGGCCTTGGCCAATCTCTGACCACTTCAATCTTTGCTGGATCTACTTTAATCCCCTCCTTACTGACAATATGTCCAAGAAAGGATACCTGAGACAACTAGAACTCACACTTCTTGAACTTTGCAAACAGTCTGTGTTCCCTCAATCTCTGTTGTACCAACCTCAGATGCTGCTCATGCTCTGACTCAGTCTGAGAATACACCAGAATATCATCGATGAAGACGATCACAAACTGGTCTAGATAATCCTTGAACACTCTGTTCATCATATCCATGAAAGCAGCAGGGGCATTAGTCAATCCAAATGACATAACTAAGAACTCATAATGCCCATACCTGGTACGAAAAGCGGTCTTCGGTATGTCTCCCTCCTTGACCCTCAACTGATGATAACCAGAACGAAGGTCGTTTTTAGAGAATACCGTCTTACCTTGCAGCTGATCGAACAGATCATCTATCCTTGGCAAAGGATACCGGTTCTTAATTGTCAACTTATTCAGTTCTCTGTAATCGATACACATCCTCAGAGAACCATCCTTCTTCTTTACAAACAGAACTGGTGCACCCCAAGGTGAAAAGCTAGGTCTGATAAAACCCAAATCTAACAGCTCTTGCAGCTGTACTTTTAATTCTTTCAACTCAGCTGGGGCCATTCTGTATGGTGCTCTAGACACTTGGCTCCGTCCCTGGTGCCAGTTCTAATACGAACTCAATCTCTCTGTGTGGTGGCAACCCTGGCAGATCTTCTGGAAACACATCCAGAAACTCACAAACAAGTCTAGTATCCTCTGGTCTCACTAGCACGACCTGGGTGGTATCAACCACACTAGCAAAGAATCCAATGCAACCTCCTTGCAATAAATCCCTAGCCCTCAATACAAAAATCAATGGTATGCGAGGTCCATGCACAGCACCAACAAACACAAAAGGATCCTCACCTTCAGGCTCAAAGGTGACCATCTTCCTTCTACAATCAATGGTTGCCCCATACTTTGCCAACCAATCCATACCCAGTATCATATCAAAGTCAGTCATAACCAACTCTATCAAATCCACTGATAACTCTCTGCCCTCTACTGTCACTGGCAAAGATCTAACCCACCTCCTGGACACCACTAACTCCCCAGTGGGTAACAAGGTACCAAACCCCACAGCATAAAAGTCACAAGGTCTACACAATCTATCAATAACACTATTAGCAACAAAGGAATGTGTAGCACCAGAATCAATCAATACATTATAAGCGGTTCCTGCACTAAGAAGCTGACTTGTAACAACTGAGGGAGAAGCCTCAACTTCTGCTTGAGTCAATGCAAACACTCGAGCTGGGGCCGAGCTTTCTGCCTTCCTGGGTTCTTCCTTTCTTGCCTTAGGGCAATCCTTTTTTAGATGACCCACTGCTCCACAAGAGAAGTAGGTCCTTGCCCTACACTCTCCCAAGTGATGCCTCTTGCATCTAGGACACTCAGGATAAGACCTCCAGGCTTCATTACCACCTGGACGACCCATAGAAACACCATGGGGCCGTCTGTCAGGACCTGGAACTGGGAAGGTGTCAGGAACCTTCCTCTTCTGATCACTGGGGCCTCCACCCCTACTAGAACCCACAAATGGAGGACCTGGCCTCCTGAAATCCTTTCTAGCTGCACTGTCACGCCAGATCTTGATCTCTGCACTCTCAGCTGTGAGTGCCTTCTCCACCACCTATGCATATGTAGTAACTCCTGCCATAGTGGTGATACGTACATCACGGGCTAACCTAGGCTGTAGCCCCTGCAAGAATCGCTCTCTCCTGGTCCCATCAGTGGGCACCAACTCCTTGGCAAACTTTGCCAAGCGGTCAAACTTTAAGGCATACTCAGTAACTGATAAGCTTCCCTGAAGTAGCCTCATGAATTCATCAGCTTTAGCTGCCCTGATGGCATCATTGTAATACTTTTCATTAAACAAGGTCTGAAACTCCGCCCAGCTCAGGGTATTAACATTCTTGGTTTGGGCAATCACTTCCCACTAAATCCGGGCATCATCTTGAAACATATAGGTAGCACAGGCTACTCTCTCACTACCAGCTACCCACATAAAGTCAAGAATAGTGGTAACCATGCTCATCCATTGTTCAGCCTTGGCAGGATCTGCACCGCCCTCAAATACAGGAGGTTGTTGCTTCCTCAACCTTTCGTAAAGAGGTTCCCATTTGTTTCCTACCTCAGGCAGCTGCCCAGCAACTGGCACCGACACAGAAGGTGCCTCTGCAACACTGGCCACTACAGGCACTTGCTGCTGTCTTAAGAGTCGAAGCTCCTCTCCCTGTTTTAACACTGTTGCCTGCAACTCCTCAAACAACTGCTGCCAGTTTGCAGGTGCTGGCTGTGGAATCTGGGATTGGTCATTCTCTCGACCCTGGCTGTTATTATTCTGGCTTGGATCACTCTGGCCAGCTGATATGTCTGTCTGCCCTGGATTCATTCTGTCACTAATACCTTAATGAAACAATAATCAATACGGCCAGTCAGGTAGTAATAACTAAATCTCTTGCCGCCTTACGGTCCAAGAACAAATAGACAATTATCACATTCCACAGTCATACACATATATGAGCAGATACATGTTTATAGCATTCGGCACTCAGCATGTATCACATAATAACTCATAAACAACCATACTAATAAGCAGGTTCCAACAATCTCAGTACTAATTAGCACACATTTGCCGAGGATATAATATTTCAGAGCACAGGTTCAACATGGTGTCTCATGCACACAGGTAAAGCATATATACCACATAAATAGTTACCAAACCATGAGTCGAGCTTGACTTCAGTGATGTGTGTACATACCCAGCCAGTCTACAGGAACCTTAACCTTGGCATTGCTCTGATACCAAGTTGTAACGCCATGGTTACCCCAGAACAGTTACGGTGAACAGTGAACCGGAAATTTGACCCGCTACCCGAGTCCTTTGGTTAAAAATGTGATCTAAGTGTTATTATCACGTTAAGGTGTAAAAACCAGCAAAAAGGAAAGGATACATTTCATTAAGTAAATAAACTGCTCATGAGCCATTTAAAACGTTTACAAGTCGTTTACAATACAAAATGGTCGCTATTGTTGAAATTTACAATCTTCGCCGACCTAAGCGGCAAAAATAGGGTAAACCCCTAGTCCCTCTGAGAACTCCCTAACCGTGGTGGTCAAGCGGCCAAATATGTACACAACACCGCCTAAGCTCTCCACTCAAGGTTGGGCGAGCTTCTCTTTCCCTTTACATGCACCACATAGCACCCATGAGCCAAAGCCCAGCAAGAAAACACAATGAAACATGATATAATATCAACAATGATCATAATAATCATCCAGGACTATCAGTCCAAAACAGATAGGTGACAGTAGCAAAAGTCGTAAAAACGGGTACAACACCCTTTGGCCACATGACGATAGGATAACCAGGGCTTGACTAATAAGTCATTCCTTCATAAGCTTGATCAGGATAGGTGTATGGTGAATGGTCACCAACATAACCTTCCTCCTGACTCTAGAGTCGTAACTATGGAACAACGTTCCCCAGCCATGTGACAAACAGTCACCGGGGCCCTATGCCCTGGCTCTGAGTGCTAGTCTTAGACTAGTTAAGCGCTTATAAGTTCATCAACCTTAGGGTCGGTCCAGCATTAATGCCATAGAGCCATTCAATGCTGATATCAATTAGATCAAATCTTGATTCGGCCCTGCATTTAGAGTGCTTATGCCGTTTCTGACCTTTAGGTCAGTGTCCCTGACTAGTCAGTGCCATACACAAGTAATCAACAATCACTTGCATTTAAAATGGAATCCATGTCCACATTTATCGACCAACATGCCTCAATACCAAACCCGCATGTCACATATACACAGGGTGCAGTTCTCTTACCTCAGGTTCGAGCGAGAAATTCAACAAGGGCGACCCCTGAGAATGATCGATCTTTTAGTTCCTTAGCGGTTACCTAGTCACAACCAATGATAACCTCCATTAATAGGAATCCACATAAATAGGGTCTTAACCTAAGCACCACTCTCGAGACCTAGAAACATGCCCACACGGTGAGTAGATTCGATCCTGGGCCTTAAGCATTGAAACCCCAAGTCAAAAACCCTTAAAAACACTCAAAACGGGACTTAGAAGGAACAGCTTAGCGCTACAGCGCTCAACCCTAGCGCCCCAGCGCTATACTCAGAACCACCCATATGCCAAAAAGCCTCCTGAGGAGCACTGTAGCGCCTTAGGGTGGGCGCTATAGCGCTACCTCCAGACCTAAACTCCCCTGAACCGACCTTCTTCAACTCCTTCGATTCTAACTCGATTTCCAAGCTTCCAAATCCTATTCTTGATGCCAAATGAACCCAAAAACCATCCTAACACACCCCAAACATATAAAGCATGGGAACCCTAGCCAAAACTCCCAACAAAACCAAGAATTCACCCTAGAAATCTCAGCTGCAAAACAGAACCAGAACAGGGCAAATCAGAGAAATCCATGGTTAGAAACTTACCCAAAGTTCAGCTTATGATGCTCTTCAATGGTGGAACACACTCCCAAACTCCCAAGGCTTGCTTCCCAAGCTTGAATCCTCAAAATTGGTTCAAAAACCACAAAGAAAGGTGAAGAGAAGAAGGTATGGGAGAACTCTTAAGCATGCTCTGTTTTTCCCCTATCTTCTTCAGCTATCAAAGGATAAATCTATCCTAGGGGTGAAATGTCCATTTTACCCCTAGGTCAATTAATACTTTCTAAAGGCTCCCAAGGGCATATTTGGTACTTCCCTCCTATCTCGTTAATCATAATTAACGCTCTCCAATTCCCGCTATTCTCAATAATCTCAAATACCAATAATTCACATCCTGTTACCCTTTAATACCCGGTAACGCTCTAATCATTAAACCATATTAGGGAATCCGAGGCATTACACTAATAATCTGCCTGAAGCCCAATGACCATATTAGGTTCCCTGCTAACATTATTGCCCAAGTTCGCCTTAATAACTTAGGTTTGTTGGGGCCTAAGTTCTCTGCTGCAAGAAAAATGAAGAAAGAAGCAAGAGAAGGAGAAGAAAATTAAGATTTAATTGTATTTTATTAATTAATTTAAAGTAAATGATGGCTAAAATACTCAATATTTTAAAATGTTGCACTTTAATACCCAATCTTTTTCTTTGGCGATAAATATACCCAATATTTTTAAAATATTGTACTTTTATATTCAATAATTGTTTTTTTTTTTTTGCAGTAAATGTACCGAATATAGTTACCATGTATAAAACATCAAGCATAAAAATGCAATATTTTGAAAATATTGAATATATCACTACAACAAAATAGGCATTTAATGGCTATATGGGGGAGACATTGTAGACATTTAATGTCTCCCCCTAGGGGAGACGTCGTTGCAGGAGCCATCTAAAGTGGCCATATGACGTCTCCCAGGGGGAGACGTTGGAAGTCTACAAAGTCTCCCCATGGGAGACGTTGTAGGTACCTATGACGTCTCCCATGGGGAGACTTTGTAGACTTCCAACGTCTCCCCCTGGGAGACGTCATTGGTTTTTGTAATTTTTTTTAAAAATAATTAAATAATTATTTTCAGTATATTAATTAATAGAATTAAATATATTAAATTTTTTTTTTTGAAATAGAATTAAATATATTAATTAAAAAATCTAAATTATATGCAATTTTAAATTGTGAATTTTCATTAATAAAACCAAAATGTGTATATAATATGTTTTTGCCAGCTAAATATACAAAATTGTAATATTTGTTGTTAAGCATACAAAATTAACAAATATTACTCTAGCTAGCTAGACATATGGTAAGAAATAAAATGTAAAAAAAAAACCTAATATGTGGGACAATGACCTTGAATTATCGGTAGCATATGGTTCGCCCAGTGTTGTCGCAGTTCATTAATATGTGCTGGTGTATATGGCGTAGTGTTTAGCTACAAAAAAATACAAAGTAAAATATATTAGTTAATTATTATTTAATTATATATACTTTAATAATAAATAAATTGTTAACTATGTCTATGAAAAATTAAACTAAAAAAAAATACTAAATAAGCATATGAAAAATTGGGCAGCATTTCCCCTATATTAGTAACTTAACCATCTGTCAATCTAATCAAATACAATCGAATAAGCACAACACAATACAAATATAATAATAGAATAATAAAATACATAATTCTAGACAAAATCGAGCATTTTTCCCCTATAATAGTGATCTAACCATCTGTGAACAACAAGTCAAAAAATTCAAATAACACACAATAAGTTTCTTCCTTATAGCTCCGCAGCACACAAACAAATTTTTCAGAACCTACTTTACTAAAACACATAGTTCTCAACCTTCTGTTATCACCGAAACACACAATTTTAATCTCAGAACCTACTTCACTATGGATGAATATTTAAGATATTTAAACCCCTCTAACAAAAGTTTGATAATACTAAAACAAGAAAGAAGATCACGTATGTACCACTTGCAATTAATAGTCCTCGCTAACAAATTTACTTCACTTTGCAAAGAGCGCACTTTGCTATTAAATTCACAACCTACAAAACTAAATTAATTAATAAATAAAATATTAATAAACAAACTTCATTAAATAATTAGATTAACAATAATTTATTATTGAAATTTTAGAAACTTAAAAACCTCAAATGTGTGCTTGAAATCGAAAATTTGAAGCAAAAATCTCAGTTAAAACCACAACTTAAAATTTTTAATTAATTAATTAATAAAAGATTACTAAATCAATAAAATAACATAACTATATATAAATAACCTACTTAAATTTTAATAAAGATTACAAATATATATAATTTTCTAATTAAATAATAATATAAATTAAAAAAATATATAAACATTATAAACTTGAATTACTATTTTGTATGTAAAATTCAAATTAAATTATTTTTCTTATTTTAGACAATTATTAAATACATTTTAGCAAAACATATTTACATATATATACTTAACAAACATTAAAAATTAATTAAAAAATGTATAATTTTCGGATTAAATAGTAATAAAAAATTAAAAATAGTAAATAATGTGGTATCATCTTAATATTAAACAATATAGTATCTCAAATATACATAAAAATTATTTTTCATACTTTAAACTAATATTTCTAATAAAACCCACAAATCATATTAAAAAAATGCACAAAAATAATTTTTTATACCATTCTAACTATAATACATTGTTTAATCTTGAAATCCTACCTCAAATATGCTTTAAATCCACTTTGTTGAGCCAAAAATCACCCAAAACTGCAACTCATAAACCCTAAAATCCCAATATCAATTCCTTAATAACTAGAGACAATAAGCATGAAAATTATCCTAACTATTATACAACACTTATAAATAATAAAAACTTACCTCAAATGAGACTTTATAGCCTAAAATCGGCCAGAATCGTCAAAAAATTGCCCTGAAATCGCCCAGAAAATCGCCCTTCTCCGCCTCTGGTCCGTGCACTCGGGGAAGAAGAAAGAAAGGCTGAATATATATATTAGGCCAAACATTTAACGTCTCCCCTGGGAAGACGTGCCAGACATCTAACGTCTCCCCTGGGGAGACGTCCCATGTGGCACGTCTCCCCAGGGGAGACGTTAGATGTCTGGCACGTCTTCCCAGGGGAGACGTCAGATGCTCTTACAAGTCTGATATTTTATAAATAAATAATTTTATATTCATATTTTTCAATTAACGTCTCCCACCATTTTTAATGACTTACCTTGGTAGTCATCAACAATAACTTTTAATGACTTACACCATTAGACTTTAAATATCCCTGAATACTTTTAATGACTTACACCATTGGTGTATTTACACCATTAGAGAGTCATTAAAAGTAAAAATTGTTGTAGTGTATTTACTGGAAAAAAAAAAAGATTGAGTATAAAAGTACAACATTGTGAAAACACTAGATATATTTACCACCAGAAAAAAGATTGGGTATGAAATTACAACATTTTAAAATATTGAGTATATTTACCACACAAGAAAGATTGGGTATATAAAAGTGCAACATTTTGAAAACATTGAATATTTTAGTTGTCATTTACTCTTTCATTTATAAATCTGATTTAATTTTATTTGCATTTGTGCTTTTTTTTTTTGTCAGAATAGACTATATCACTATCATGATTGAAAATAGTACAATGAAACTCATTGTTTATCCAAAGGACATGCTAAACCAATTCATGAGTTCTAATATAAATAATGCGACCGGTAGGAGAAAAAGATACCTTTGAAAAATTAGACAATAAAGCCATAAGATGAGAAAAAATTCTCGAAACAATAACAAATCCAAAAGAGAGTTGGAGTTTGATTCCATCTCAATACCCCCAAAAGAACAGAAAGACCTACAAGTAGGGGTGACAATTTGGGTCACGACACGATGACATGACACAACACGCAAATAAATGTGTTTGGATGACTTGTTTAATAATCGTGTTCGTGTTTGAGTTTTTGACACATTTAATAATTGTGTCGTATTCGTGTTTACATTAATCGTGTCATGTCATAATCGTGTTGATCCATTTAATAATCATGTCGTGTCATAATCGTGTCAACACGATAACACGAATAATTATCAAAGGTTTTATGCTTTTTTCATATCGTTATGATTAATTTTATCAATTTCATGTTGTGTCATGACACATTAATCATGTCATAATCGTGTTATCGTGTTGACCCGTTTAATCATGTTGCGTTCATATTCGTGTTTTTGCCAGTGCGTTATTTCGTTCGCCAACGAAAATTTGTTTAACAGCGAGAAACATCGCCAGTGAAATTTGTAATATATTCGGTTAATAGGGCAGCCAATCCAATATCCGACGCACTTTTACCAGATCGTTGGCTTTTGCCGATGTGGAAAACCACTAGTATTGTGAGTTTTGTTGGCGTCTTTTGTAAAGCGCCGACAAAACATCATTCAGGGATGAAATATTTCCGCTGGCAAAGTGTTTTCGACCTTGCCGATGATATATGGGTCTTTTGCCGGCGCAAATTTGCATCGGCAAAAACTTCAATTTTTGTAGTGGTATCATATTTTTTTTTTTTAAAATTAATTAATTTTAAAATGGATAAAATACATCAAATTATATTGTAATTATAATAATTATGATCACAAATAAAAAAAACTTTGTAATTAATTAAAAATACTAATTAAAGTTTTATTTAACAAAATAAAATTAAAATAAAAAATAATTACCTTAAAAACAATGAAAACTAAATCTTGACTTAATTAAAAACACAAAATTCTACACTTTAATTTCAATTATCCTAATCTTATCTTCTTTCTCTCAAACTCCCACTCAAACCTATATATTTTTTTCTGTCTCAAAATCAAATTCAAGACAATGACACTCAAATGTCAATGTTTGAGATTTAACCCAAGCTCATGAACATCAATCAAAATCTCACAACACTATTACAAAATCTATACCTAAAATTCGTGATTTCAGAATCAAATCTCAAGTTATTGTTCAAGAATCAAACAAATACACAACGAGCTCTTCCACCCCATCTCCTGTGTTCGTCACACGCGAGCCAAGCTCCTCCATTCGTCGAAGATCTGAGCAAGTTTTGAAGCTCTTTCATCGTCAGTACATCCCCATCGTCAAGCATCTGCACAATCCAAACGTTCGTCGTTGTCGCTATCGCGTGCGTCTGAATCTTTGCATGTCTTCCTCCCACGTCCACATCTTCAGCCAGATTTGTCTAGACATCTATGTGTCTGGCTCCCAAGCCCAGCCCCTATTGCTCCCTTCACCCATGAGCAATGATAGTATACAGAAAGAAAAGCAATGCTAAGGCCAATAGGGTGGGATCTTGGACTCAAACTCGATGATGGAATGGTATCTCATCTAAAGAAGAAGAAGAGAAGGTGAAGACGATTGGGTGGGAAGTGGTATTAGCATATTTTTTTGTTCGGTTTAATGAATAGTTTTTTAATTTTATTTTTATTTTTTAGGATTTTAAAATAAATTTAAGTTTTTAAATTTCTTTAAGTAAAGATATTTATAGTTTTTAATAATTTTTTATTTTAAAGTATATTTTATAAAAAAATTTATATTTTTAAGTTATATTGTTTTATATTATATTTTTAAAACCAACATTATACAAATTAATGAGAGGGTGACATATGTCGTCCTCAGCAGTTAATGGAGCAGTTAAAATGGGTAGTTATGGAAACACCAAAGTTGGCATTTTGGGTAGTGTTGCCACCATATTTTAAGTTTGGGCAGTAACTATCACAAAAAAATTGAGTATTCACGCAGTAATCACCCATAATTATATATATATAGAGGGAGTAATTACAACGCATCCCATTTTTTGCAACATCAGTGCATCATTTTTCTATTTCAGCACCTGAATAGTTATAATCCCAACTTTTTTTATATGATGGTGTGCATTATAGCTATCTAGAACATCCTACAAATTTTCAATAAATTCTGAATAAATTATGGTACCGAAACAGGGTCTAAACTGTCTGTTGCACGCGTGCCTTTTTTTTGTGTACGCGTGTAAAATTTAACAGTTTGAACTCTGTTTTCGGCTTCGTAAACTATTAAGAATTTTTTGAAAATTTACAAGATATTCTAAATACCTACAATATATACCGTCATATAAAAAAATTTGGGATTATATCTATACAAGTGCCGAAAATAGAAAAATAATGCACCAGTATTACATAAAAAAGAATGTGTTGTAGTAATTCCTTGTATATATATATATATATATATTTATAGAGAGTGATAGTTGGTGCTTAATTAAAAAAAAAAAAACGTTTTATTGAATATTGAAACAAAAGTACAATTACATAGCCAAATCAAATTGGCTATTTATATATATATATATATATATATATATATATATATGAAAGCATTAAAGTTTAGATAACTGAAAGTATAGTCAACAGTGCGGCGATCGAGAAAAAATGACTACATGTATGCGCTTTCCACACACGTTGAAAATGAGAGGACAGCTATATACAACCTCGTACGGTCTCACAAATCATAAAACCACCTTATTTGTTTGTTTTTTTTGTTTAAAGAAAACATCATTATTTAACCACTCATCCATGATAAGGATTTGTTTGTAAAAAAAAAAAAGAATACTTTAAAAATGCAATACATTATCACATTTTAGGATCATGCACATTTATTTATTTATACTTATAAGTATTATATTATTTAGAGCTATGATGCTCATATTTTTCATACAAAATGGAGTTGATGAGTGTAAAAGTGTGAATTGGACTCTTAGAGAAATAATATGTTCCAATGAAAATAATGGAAATCAAATACAACTCTAGACAAAAAGTTACAATAAACAAGGTGATAGATAAAATAACTATTACAACTCTATTACAAAAATACAATTAAATAGAGAAGGATGATAATGAACATAAAGGTGGATACAACTCTATTGCAAAACAATACAAGTAAAATAGAAGATGATATATAGAAAGAATGATATAACTCAATAACAAAATAATACAATTAAATAAAGACTACGAAATGAAATAAGAACAAAGATCAAAGATCAAAGATGGAAACTCTTACACTCACACAATCTTAAGGGGTCGTTTGAGGAGTTCACAGTTTTCATATTACTGTGAAAGTTGAAGAGGGTAATCTGACAGTCTGGAAACTTACATCACTGTGTTTGGTTGTGCACTGGAATCTTATGTATGATTCCTCATAATACTACTTTTGTGTTTTGTTGTGTATATGAATCTGTTAAGTTTTCATATTTCATTAAATTAACATATAATATATTTTATCAAAATAATAAATAATATAATTATAATAACAAATAACATTTTAAAAAATTACCAAATTTTACCTGAGATTATAATTTATAAACAATTTTACTCATGAATCTTTCTAATAGAATTAAAAAATATAATTATTTAATACTATAATCAAGTATAATTTTTAAAAGAACAAATATGATTTTGGCCCTTTGAATTATTACCGCTGTCTAATTATGCCCCCGAAATTGTTCGCGTTGTTAAAAATTCGACCTGAACTATTTCAGTTACTGAGTTGTGGGACTTCTGCTACTTTCTGTCCTATGTGGCTAATGAACATCTGATGTGGCATTTTGGGAACTGACGTGGCATTTCCACGTCAGTGCCACATGTATAATTCGAATTAAATAATTCATTTAAAAATAAATAGTATTAAAATAATTAGATAAAAAATTAAAATTAATTTAAAACTTAAAAAAAATTGGCCATCAACACTTAAAAAAAAAATACCCAGCCTGATACCCTCCTTTCTCTCTCTCTCCCATCTTCTCTTTCCCTTATCTTCTTTCCTTACTTGGAACCCTAGTAGCCGCCATTCTCACCTCCAACCACCATTCTCCGTTGCCATAACCACTAGAGCTCCAAGCTAAGTGTACCCAGATTCCCTAGCCTATCCCCCACGAACCCAAGCTCCAAGAGAGCCCAACCCAGAAATCGTTGCCTTCCCCAAACCCGCTCTTCCTCTCCAATCTGATTCACCATAATCATCTCCACTATGGATTCTCTAAAATCCTCTCTAATATCATAAGAACACTTCTCCATGGCCACCATTAAAATGAACTTTGTACTAGTCCCTTGATCACTACCACTACTTATTATTTGCCTTCTTCTCTTTGCAATGTTAATGTTGATAGTCTTCACTTCCTGTCTTTCTCTGATCATCTGCTCCAACCTTTCCTGCAACATGGCATGAGCCAGGCTTGAAATCGATGCGAACCGATCCGAACTGTGCTCTTAGCTTCCTCAGAAGATGAAACACTAAGCTTGCAAATACAACACAATGATCTGTTGCATCCTCCTGATCTAATCTACTAAAGTTGATATTTCTTTTTCTTGTGGTTACTTAGAGATGATGCTTTCATTTTTTCTTCACCTTATGGACACTAATTTGAAGCTGTGAAGGGATATTATGTTACCAAAATAATCATTTAAGCAGAATTGGCAAGTGGGTCATGTTAAACATGATTGTGTCTTGTGTTTAATACTAATTATGGTGTTGTTTATAAGAATAGTTAAGGTGATGTTAGCTAACTGGCCCAGTGTAACGACCCAAATTCGCTAATAAGGCTTAAGGGCATTGATTAGTGTGCCTAGAGAGCATAATGGGATTTATGTGTGACTTTAATGAGTAAAATGCATGATTATTATTTAAAGCATGTTGTATGACTATTTGACTATTTGAGATGCATGACTATGTATATTAGTATGCATGAAGGCCCTGATCAGGTTAGAAGGGCAAAATTGTAATTTTGGCCATTTTGGGCATAACTGTATTGATATGTGATGATTTGTCGAGACCACATTATTATGTGGATGTATCTATGATTTGTGACTCGAGACGATCTTAGAGAGCAAATTAGCGGAAAAGTTGAGGCGGGAATTTATACCCGGCTTGGGGCAAGCCTGGGGGGTATAAATGGGAATTTAGAGAACATATTGAGGTTAATTTTGATGATGAGGAATACATATTTGGTGATTTATCAGGTATTGGGAAGCAAGCGGGAAAATATTCGAGACACTTGAGGAATTAGCGGGAATTGGGTAAAATGACTAAAATGGCCCTACATGGATAAAAGGGTGTAGAATTAATAGGGAGGGCATTTTGGTCATTAGGCTTATTAGAGATAAGTTTATTTAAGCTTTATACTTAGTGGGATTGGTAGAAAAGAGTTATAAGGCTGTGGAAAAGAAAGAAAAAGGAAGAAAAAGAAAAGAGAGAAAAACAGAGGGGTTTTGTCTCAAAAGGAACAGTTTGTGGTTCTCCCACCATTTCCCTTCATTTTTCTTGGAGCAAAGCTCAGAGGAGAGCTAGGATAGGCTGAGCATCAAGGATCCTAAGCTACACTTGAAGATTGGCAAGGGATTAGCAAGAACACATCAAAATTGAGGTAAGTTTTTAGAAATTTCAGTTTTAGGGTTTGACTGGTTTGAGCTGTGTATTTAAGCTGAATTGATGGGGATTTTAGGGGAATTCAGGCCAAGGTCGAGGAGGAGCAAGCTAAGGAGGTCTAGGGTTGAACTCAAGGTCGAATTTCCATCCACGGTATGAATTCTAAGTCTTTAACTTTGATGTTTGACTGAATTTCTAGGTTTAGGGTTCTCTATGGTAGACTTTGAGATTTGGGTTGCATGAGCTTGGGTTATGAGTTCTTGGGATGCTTGGGATGTGTGGAAGGTGTTGATAAGTTTGTTTTTGGTTTTGGGAAAGATTTGGACAAGTTTGGGGTTGAATTGGTTGAAAGAAATCGCAGAAAACGAAATTGGGTGTTGCCTGTCTGCAACTAGCGCTACAGCGCTAGTCTTTGGGCGCTGTAGCGCTAGGCCCTGTTTCTGGGGAAATTCGATTCTGCTTGTAGCGCTATAGCGCCCTCTTTTGAGCGTTGTAGCGCTACCCTGTTCCTAGAAAGGGGTTTTTGGGTTATTTTTTAGGGATTTTGACCTAGGGTTCGGGGTTCGATTCCACCACCTTGTTTTGTGGATCTAGGACTTCCCGGGGGGCTCGGGATTGGTCCCGAGGCTAGGTTTTGGACTTGAGGTTTGGTGATGACTTTGACCTATGGTTGTGTTTAGGTGTGCGCTAGGGCTCGAGTGGGATCGTGCTCAAGGAGTCAAGTGAGCAAAGCTATCGATCTGAAAGGTAAGAAAACTATAGCACCCGTAGGACAGGGCATGGGCCCATAGTGTTATTGCAGGGCACGGCCCTATATTGCATTACATGTTAGGGTGCAGACTTAAATGAATTGATATATGTTTGAATGTTATTTGAGTTATACTATTTGTGATTATAGTAGAATGAAACGGCAAGGAGCCGAGAACGGCAAAGGAGCCGAGAACGGCGAAAGGCCGAGAACGGCAATGGGGTCGAAAGTAACACTTAGCACGTGAAGTGCTTGTAGTCAGGGTGGGACCCCAATGGATACCGGGGATATCCTTACGGTGAGGACCGAGATCCCAGGCTTTGGTAATGCCTCTGGGACGGCATGGCCGTGTTTGTTTAGTCTGATGGAATACTTGTTTATTTGTGGATTATCTGATATGTTAACTATATAATTCGCATATGTTATGTACTGTATGAGTTTTCTTGCTGGGCTTCGGCTCACGGGTGCTCTGTGTTGCAGGTAAGGGCAAAGAATGAGTCAACCAGCCACGAGTACGGAGAGCATGAAGCGACGCGTACATGTTTGGCCTGCCCGACTGCTTTGGTTGGGGGCATTTTAAAAATGGTTGTATTAACTTGTAATTTTGATAGTCAATCAACTGTAAACTTATTTTAAGTTGTAAATATTTTTCAAACCTTATTTTGGGATCCCAAATGATAGATACTTGACATTTTCAATGAAGCAAAGCATTTTCAAAAGATTACAGCCTTAACTTTTTCTTAGTCACACTTTTGTTTTAAAAACCTCGGTTAGCGAGTTCATTGCACATTTTCCGTTTAAAACTCACTTAGTAACGACTCTAAGGTAGTAGGGCGTTACACCCAGCATCAACTCTATCCCTACTCTGGTCATATCCTCTAACAACTCCTTTGATATCTGATCCAAACTAAACAATTTTCCTGGACCTCTCTGACTCAAGACATCTGCCACCACGTTACCTTTCCCTGTGTTGTAAAGAATCTCACAGTCATAATCTTTCACCAACTCCAGCCAATGCCTCTGTCCCATGTTCAGATATTTCTTGGTAAAAAATATACTTTAAGCTGTTGTGGTCAGTGTATATTTCACACTGATCTCCATAAAGGTAATGCCACCATACCTTCAATGCAAAGACCACTGCTGCTAATTCTATATCATGTGTAGGGTATCGCTGTTCATAATCCTTTAGCTGTCGTGATGCATAGGTAATCACCTTTCCCGCTTGCATAAGGACACAGCCTAGCCGTTGTCTTGACGCATCACAATATACCACAAACGTCTCCTGGTCTGATGGAAGACTCAATACTGAAGCAGTATTTAATCGTCACTTTAACTCTTGGAAGATGTTCTCACTTCTATCTGACCACACAAACTTCAAGTTCTTTCGTATCAACTCTGTCAGTGGTGTCACTATCCTTGAGTACCCTTCCACAAAATGTCGGTAGTACCCCGCCAATCCAAGGAAACACCTGATATCAAAAGAGCTCCTTGGCCTTGGCCATTCCCTGACTGCCTCAATCTTGGCCGGATCCACCTTGATTCCATCTTTACTGACTATGTGATCGAGGAAATTCACCTAAGGTAACTAGAATTCACACTTGAACTTCGCATATAATTTGTGCTCCCTCAACCTCTACAATACCAATCGGAGGTGTTGTTCATGTTCTACCTTTGACTTAGAGTAAACCAGGATGTTGTCAATGAAGACTATCATAAACCTGTCCAAGTAATCCTTGAACACTTTATTCATCAGGTCCATAAAAGCTGCTGGAGCATTGGTCAATCCAAATGACATGACTAACAACGCATAATGCCCATACCTGGTACAAAAGGCTATCTTCAATATATCTTCCTCCTTGATCCTCAGCTAGTGATAACTAGATCGAAGATCAATCTTCGAGAATACTGTCTTGCCCTGTAGTTGATCAAACAAATCATCAATCCTCGGCACTGGATACTTATTCATGATAGTCAACTTGTTCAGGTTTCTATAATCGACACACATCCTCAGAGAACCATCTTTCTTCTTTACAAATAAAACCCAAACCAAGTAGCTCCTATAACTGTACCTTCAGTTCTTTCAAATCTGCTGGAGCCATTTTGTAAGGTGTTCTAGACACTAGTTCTGTCCCTAGTGCCAATTCAATAAAAAATTCTATCTCCCCATGCGGTGGCAACCCTGGTAAATCTTTTGGCAACACATCCAGGAACTCACATACCAAGTTGGTCTCTTCAGATCCAACTAGCACGACCTTATCGGTATCTACCACACTAGCTAGGAATCTTTTGCAGCCACCTTGCAATAGGTGTCTATGGTTGCACAGTTCCAAAAAAAATAAAAGGGTTCTCACCCTCAGGCTCAAAGACACCATCTTTCTCTTGCAATCTATGGTTTCCCCATACTTGGCTAGCCAATCCATACCCAGAATCATGTCAAAGTCCTCCATGACCAGTTCAATAAAATCCACTGATAATTCCCTGCTGCCAATCACTACAGAAAATGATCTGACCCATCTCCTATAGACTACCAGCTCCCTAGTATGCAATAAAATTCCAAATCCCACAACATAGTAATCACAGGGTCTACACAATCTATTAATTACTCTGCTAGAAAGAAATGAATGTGTAGTACCAAAATCAATCAATGCAGTGTAAGAAATGCTAGTACTAGAAAGTCGACCTATCACTACTAAGGGACTAGCCTCAGCCTCTGCTCGTGTCAATGCAAACACTCGAGTTGGATTCAAGTTATCCGCCTTTTTTGGCTTCTCTTTCTTCACCCTTGGGCTATCTTTCTTGAGGAACCCAACTACCCCACATAGGAAGCAGGCCTTTGCCCGACACTCTCCAAGATGACGTCTTCTACATTTGAGGCATTCTCGATAAGTCCTCCAGATCTCATTGTCACCTTGGTGGCCAATCTATCTAATCTGTGATCTCCTGTCGGGGCCTAAATTTGAAAAGGTGTCTGGTGTCTTTCTTTTTTGGTCACTAGGGCCTCTGCCCCTACCAGATCTTGAAAAATGAGGTCCCACCTTCCTTGTATCTCTTTTGGCCGCGCTCTCGCACCAAATTTTGTTCTCAGCGCCCTCTGCTGTAAGGGCCCTCTCTACTACCTGAGTGTATGTCGTCACTCCAGGTACTATAGTAATTCTAACATCCTGGGTTATCATAGAGTTCAGCCCTTGAAGGAACCTCTTCTTCCTAGTTACATCCGGAGGCACCAAGTTCGCAGCTAACATGGTCAATCTAGCAAACTTTAATGCATACTCTATTACTGACATATTTCCCTGAACCAGATTATTAAATTCTTCTGCCTTTGCAACCATAACTGCATTATTATAATATTTATTGTTGAATAAATCTCTGAACTCCTCCCAACTCAGAGTATTCACATTCCTGGTCTGGGATATCACTTCCCACCAGATTTCGGACATCCTCCCAAAACATATATGTGGCGCAGGCTACCCTCTCGTCACCAACTACCCTCATAAAGTCCACGATAGCAGTAATCATGCTCATCCACTTTACTTCCTTGAGTGATCTGAACTACTCTCAAAGGTTGGAGGATGTTGTTTTCTAAAATGCTCATAGAGCGGTCTCTATCTGTTCTCAACCTCTAGCGGCTGTGCAACAACTAGTACCAATGCAGGTGGTACAACTGGCGGCACATTTCTGACTCAAACATGTTGTTGTCTCAGTAGGCATATCTATTTTCCCTGTCTCTGTAGTCTAGCTTGCATGTCCTCAAGCACCTGTTGCTAGTTCTCAGGAGCTGGCAGAGGGTTATGACCCTGGTCATTATTTCTTACCAGAATTTCGGTGCCGACTGGCTCATTTGATTGCCCCAGAAGCATACTTCCAAGTCTATCTGCAATCAATGACTCGACTCATCAGGCAATAATAACGATGCCCAACACCACTCCACCAAAAACCGAGCAAATAAGCTTTCACATGCAGCATCAATGCTAATAAACACTTCAATAGCTTTCACACATAGAAGCCATGCTAATAAGCATGTCATTTCATATTTATGCTCAATCAGGGTGTTAATAAGAGCATTCTTAACATTCACGTGCATATAATAAACATTCTCTAGCATTCAGAACCAAAAATGATGCTAATATGCACATCTTCAGCATACACATAGCAGTCAAGGGTCAGACCCTATTAGTATAACTCATGCTTCCTAACCAAGCATGTAGATAAGGCATTCATATATCAAATAGGTAGGCAAACACATATTCACATCAATAGTTACCAAATCCTGACTCGAGCTTGTCTTTACCGATGAGTGTACATGCCCAACCAATCTTCAGGAACCCTTAAACCGAAACCACTCTGATACCAAGTTGTAACGCCCTCCTCATCAAGGACCGTTACATTGTGTATTAAAATTAGTGCTCAACTCACTAAACGAGTCTTTTAGACTTAAATCGTTTAACTAAAACTAACACAAGGTTTAGGTACTACAAATTTTGGTCAAAAGACAACCATTTCATGAAGAGAGTTTGAGTTCGATACATGGGATCCCAAAAGAGTTTATATCCTAAAACAGATACAAAATAATCACAGGGCCAACCTAAGAGGAAAAATACAAGGTTCAACCCTAGTTCTAATAGATATCCTCGGCCATGGCAGTCGAGCAGACCATATATGTACACCCCGCCTGTGAAGCTCTCCAACTCATAGTTGGTTCAGCTTTTCCTTTCCTTTACATGCACCACATAGCACCCGTGAGCCAAGGCGCAGCAAGAAAACATAAACATGCTCATAAGCAGTAAATCATTAGATTACAAAATCATAATTAGCATGCTTAGTAGTAATAACCCTTCTCGTGCATGCATTCAATCTAGATAAGTGACTATAAAGCAACATTGGGGCCCATTGCCCTATTCCTCGTATAACCAGCCTTAGGGATGGCCAAGCGTACCTATCACTTTATATTTCAGGCAGCCATAGGTCAATTCAAGCGTATATCATGCTTGTGGGTAGGCCTAACCTTATCGGTCTCCGTTCCAAACACTATTTCTGCCCTTGACTCATAAGTCGAGGCTTTCAATCATATACATAATAGATAAACCCTAGACTGTTAAGCCGAGCTTTTCAATTAGAAACAATAGATCAACCCTCAACTTATAAGCCAAGCTTTTCAATAAAATATAATCGATAAACCCTCAACTTATAAGCCGAGCTTTTCTACCAGATATACATTCATCATTTAGTCCAGATATGCACAGCACAGTTAAACATGTTTAATAAAGCATACTATGCATGGTTATAACCATGAACGATAACCGAGCCAAGCCCTAATCACAGACCGTGTGAAGTTTTCTTACCTCAAGTCCTTAACGAGACACGTATAACGACCCCAAGCACAGATCTTTCCTCCCGAGCGTAACGGTATACCCTAGTCACAACCAAAACAAGGTACAACTATCAAGAAACGAATCTATAAAGGCTTTTGGGGCGAGCCTTAGCCTCTGAGACCTTGAAATCTACTAAACTGCGTAGTAGAATTATTCTCGAGCCTTAAAGTTTGGGTTCCCATTACCCAAAACCTAATTTGTGACTTTTCTCCAATTTGAGCCGCAGCGCCCCCCGCTAAGGGTCGCAGTGCTCAACTAGGCAGAGAGGCTCAAGCTCAAAACCAATGGACACGCACTGCTGCACAACCCTCCTAGAACTGCGGCTCTAAGGCGGTTTGAGGTACAACCTATGCCACTGAGTTCATGTGTGTCGCGGCGCCCCAAGAACAGAGTCATGGCAAGACCCCTCGAACCCAGATTCTCTTGTGATTTCAGAAATTGTAGTCTCCCCAAAACCATCCCAAAACATGGTTTTACTCAAAATCGACCATGGAAATGGTCTCAGCAGCTCAGAAACATAAAAACCAACCTCAAAATTCAAGAAATGTTAAAACCTCTAAAAAAAAACAAAAACTAAAAACTCATAAACATGAATTTCCCTATATTATGAACGATTCTCAACTTTTTTTCCTAAGCTTACAAGCCTCCAATCCCAACCATAACTTCAATTCTCACCAAGGATTGTGCTATACTCAAAATTTCTCTTCACAATCAATTGAGCTTCACCAAAGAGAGAGCAAGAGAGAGAGAAAATGAGAAAGAGTGAGAGATAGTTGTTTTGTTTATTTTTAAAATCTGAGTTGATAAACTTAACTAATTAAGACAACTCATGGTCCAAATGATCAAAATTCCCTCACTCGCTTAATTCCCTCTCAAATCCCCTCTAGGGAAAAAATGTCATTTTGACTCTCTAGTCCCACATTACTCATAATTCCCAGATAATTCTGCCAAGCCCAGAATATCACTATTTTTCCCACAATACGACTCATACTCCAATAAGTTCCGATTACTCATTGAATTACCAAAATACCCCTGGCTCACCTCTAGCCGGGTATTAATCTTCATTGTGATTAAACTGGTATCTTACTTTAAAGGACCGACTCCTCCTGAATATCTCAAATATATCCACATAATAATGTGGTCTCAATCATATAATCACAATTATACCCTTAGCGAGTCAATATTACAAATATGCCCCTTTAAATAAAAGCGGGTCTGTTTTTCACATTTAATACACTTAAGCATGCATAATAATCAGTCATATCATAATATAATGCATGAAATTCACATAATCACATAATTAATCAATTAAATCACATAATCACTAACTTTGATTTATGTTTAATTCATATATTTATGTTTCAAGTCTAATCTATTTCATTTCATTTGTAGGCTGAGTACAGAAAACAGGTGGTGGATGGCACATTGATCATCAAAGGGTCCAAGGATATCTTAACCTTGGCATTGGGGACTCCACAGCACGGGGGCCATATTAGAGGTATGGGTCATTGTGTGACCCAAACTCAATTTTTCAACACCCCCAACCCCAAAAGAAGAAAGACTGCCACTACAGATGATGATAGTAGACACATCAATGAATTGGAAGAGTGACTCTGACTATCCCAGGAGAAGGCTCGTCAGCAGAGGGTGAAGTTAGATGAGTTTATGCAGAAAATTAGACCTAGATACAACCATATTCTTGGGTCTTCTACAGGATCTAGTTTGGGCGTTGTTAGAGCCTCGAACGAACTAGCAACTCCACTTGACCACCACCACCTCCACCATATACAGGATTTCTCTCTTGGCTTCCACCACCATCACAAACAGCATCTCCTGCTCAGCCTCCACCACCATCACAAGCAGCATCTCCCACTCTGCCTCCATCTTTACCACAACCAGGAGCTCCCACTCCACCTCCTCATGTGGATAAGGTAATACTATTTTCTTTATTAATTAATTAGTTAACCTTAATGATTATAGTAAATTTATTAAAAACTTGTTTGTTTTTCGAATGTAGGTAACTCCATGCAAATTGTACGTTGACTCGAACGAAAACATCGTGGCAACATGCCACGTTAAGGAGACAGGGGCCAAGAAGTTTACTGTGCAGGAAGAGGAATATGGAAACGACTATTGGCGTGTCATGGTTAAGGTATCCCTTAAAGGGAGTGCGGTTCTGCCATGCTTGATCAAGCATGAAGATTACAACCTGGTTCGTCAAGCGGTCGGTTACTATGTAGTATGGCCGAAGAGGCTAGTCCTCATTGATGGTCAACCTCTTCGGGTACATTTTAACCTAGTTTTTATTTTTATTCTAATAAGACATTTGATTTCACAATAATAAAAAAATTTTACTTGTTTTTATTTTGTTATTTAAGAAGCCTGAGACTCCCAGAGATCCTGCTGCACCTTCCACTCAACCCCCTGTACACCCTTAGCATCCTGGGAAAGAGACATTGACTCCACCTACGCCTCTTTGAACGACGACTTTAGATGTGAAAGAGAAGATGGTATCTCCATGGGGGAAGGACAAAAACATCACAATTAACATTCCAGAGCAAGTGTTTGGGCTCCAAGGAGACGCTTGCATGATTTGCAAAGAGGGCATACTTCAACTTTGCAACATGCAAAAGATTGGAGCCCCTGTGATGTCGTGGTGGCTAAGGTATAATCAATTTTTATAATTCTTCTAAGTTTTGAGAATTATAGTTTCTATAGCTACTTGCATACTATATTGGGGGGTAATGGTGTAGCGTCCCCCTAATCCTGGACCGTTACACTGTGTACTTTAAATAGTGCCAGACTTGCTAA
Source organism: Humulus lupulus (assembly GCF_963169125.1). NCBI lineage: Eukaryota > Viridiplantae > Streptophyta > Magnoliopsida > Rosales > Cannabaceae > Humulus > Humulus lupulus. The sequence continues at coordinate 30,800,727 of NC_084802.1, read as the reverse complement.
TCAAGTACCTTGGTTATAAATGTGTAACTAAGGTTAATGACAAGGATTAGGGTTAAGCTTTTTAGTTAAAAGGAAACGTTAACTTTTCATTAAAAATATGTGCGTTCATACATGGGATCCCAAAATAACATAAGCATATGTTGAAAAGGTCTATTACAGCTCAAAAGTTACAACGAGCTGACCTAAGCAGCAAAATAAGGGATCAACCGTAGTTCCTCCAAGATAACCCCGGTCGTGGTGGTTGAGTAGTCGCATATGTACACGCCGCTACCGAAGCCCTCCAAATCATGGCTGGTCCAGCTTCCCTTTCCCCTTACCTGCACCACATAGGACCCGTGAGCCAAGGCTCATCAAGAAAACATAAACAGATGCATGAACAGTAAATACAGATTCCATATGCGTATCTAGCATGCCCAGCAGTAATAAAATACTCACGCATGCATACAATTACAAATAAATAGTTATAGGATCATTCTGGGGCCTGCTGCCCTGAATAGATAACCATAGAGTCAACCTGGGGCCCTATACCATCAATAGATAACCATAGAGTCAATCTGGGACCCTATGCCCTAGCTATATTACCATAGAGTCACCCAGGGCCCTTTGCCCCAGCTCTGAGCCATAGAGCTAGCCAAGCGCTTTATTCTTTTCCAAGCAACCATAGGGTTAGTCAACGTAATATTATGTCCTAGATTAGGCCTAAGTCTTTCGACCAGCGCACAACGCACTATTTTTTCCATTGACTAATAAGTCAAAGCCTTACCCAGATATTCAAATGATCAAATAAATATATAAGAAAATACGAATAACTAGATACAGATAGGCGTACTTCAGATAATACAAGTATGTATACATATTAATCATGTATCTTAGCCAATTAAATACAAACATAGTAAGAACTATGCTCCTTAATAGGGTTGAGCAATGTTCACTCAGATAATCACATTTAACATGTATTGGGTGCAATTTTCTTACCTCAAGTCCGAGTGCAACGTATAATAAGAACGACCCTCAAGAACGATCTTAGTTCTGAGCCCCTAGCAATAACCCAGTAAAAAACATAATATAAAATCCCGTCAATAACAAGCGAATAAAGGCTTCCAGACCGTGTCCTAGCCTCTGGGACATCGAATTCTACTAACCCGAGTAGTAAAATCGATCATGAGCCCTTAGATTTGAGTTCCCGTCACGCAAAACCTAAATTGGCCATTTCTGCCTATGTACAACGCGGCGCCCCCTAATGGATCATGGTACGCCTACGCGAAACAGAACACCCCAGCTATTTGAGTTCACGCGGGTCGCGGCGCCCCAAGAACAAGGTCACGACGCGACCCTACGAACCCAGATTTTCCAGCTTTCTTCCACACCCAAATCCTACCAAAACCATCCCAAACAATTCCTAAAACCATAATTCAGTCCCCAGAATAGAAGCGGGATAATTCCAGCAACAAAACCCAACTCTAAACTTGCCTAAAACCCCACCAAATCTTCAAATCACTACCTTGAGCCACAAGCTAAAGAACACTTCTAAAACAAAGACAAAGCTGAATTAAAACAAGGATTAAAGCTTACCTAAGCTGTGATTCAAGACCTCCTAGCTATAACCAAGCAAGTTCTATATCTAAGCCTTCAATTTTCCAAGTTTTCCTCCTTTAATTCCCTTAGTTTCCTCAAGGATTCACAAAAAAAGATGAGAGAGAGAGAGGAGAACGAGTGGGAGATAGAGAGAGAGAGGAAGCTGAGAGTGTTTTATGTTTTGTGAGGTTACTTAGAGTTCCAGTAACTCTAAGTAAATCCCAAGGCTCGGGGTACCAAAAACGTCCCCGAGGGTAAAATGGTCAAAATTCCCAGAATTCCCTCATAATTTCACTAACTCTGAATATATCCTCAAATATTTATTCCCATTACCCGATATCTCGGTAATGTACTAAATACCCAAAATACCCCTTGACTCACCCCAAGTGGGGTATTTGGTCCCGTTGTGACTCTCCCGCTCACTTGCTCCCTAGGATCACCTCGTGCCGAGTAACCCAAATATATCCACATAATAATGTGGTCTCAAACATATATGCACATATATTCTAGATATAACCGTAACGGGCCAAATTACGAAAATTGCTCTTCTATAAGAAACGGGCCCACATGCATATTTAATACACCTAAACATGCATATCTAGCCATATTATAATATAACTCACGTAATCATATAATGATACACATATATATAAATCTGTTTACCGAGTTTTTCAGAAACTAGAGTTATGAAAGATAAAAGAGGTTAAGAAGAAGGGATTTAGAAGTTGCAAGCAAAGTTTTTTACGTGGTTGGGGCGTTAATGAGCCTTAGTCCACGAGTCGGTTGTATTAGAGCTTAGAGAGCTTTTGACAATGGTGTTCTCTCCAAGTTTTAGTAGAGTAATTGCTTTAAAGAGAAAGTATGGATCCCCTCCTCAGTGCACCACTATTCATATTTATAGGCAAGGGAGTGCACTGGGCTTGGGCCGGGCTAATCCGGGCCCAATAAGGGTGTAAATATTATTTGCTCTCTAATGGAGACTCAATACAATAGATTGAAATATAAAACATATATTAACCAAGGCCCATTGGGCCAGCCCAAACATTATCACATTATAAGACTCGCGACAAACAGGTGCTTCAGTCTGGGTGTTATGGGCTACGAGGAAGATTCGGGGGACAAGATCTGTCACTGGAGTGGCAGCACAGTTCTGAACCAACATCGTATATTCCCGAGGTAGCCTCCTCTGCAGGTTACTTGTGGGCACACAGCTCCATGCTTCTTGGGATGATGTCAGTGTTGGGGGTACTTTAGCACGCCAAACTCGGCCAACCGACCTAGGTCCGTTTACCAACATCCCTTTTCGTTTACCAGGGTCCCGGTTCATTTACAAGGACCCGGGTTCATCCATAGCAATCCCAGCCCAATCCCGAACTTGGGAGCCATGACCTCTTTACTACATCTCAGGAGACATCCTAGCACGCGATCCTGGGTTTATGCAACATGCCCCGGTGATGGTCCTGGCTTATTCTCCCGGATGCCCTTATGGGCCTTTCCGAGACTTGGACTGCCAATAGTCATTTTTCTCTTTGGCTACTGGGCCCGATCTGGGCTTTAACTCCCTGGAAGGCGGCCCATAAACTTATAGCATGGATCCGTACATTTGGGAAGAAACAGGGATAACAATTACCCCCCAAGCCTTCATCCGTGCCTGCACGGTGGAGGCTTCACGCCCTCCTGGAGCAGCTCAGTGCATCTCGGTTCATTTCCAGGGCAACGGGTCTGCTGATGGGGGGCATTGCTTGCTGAACGATCATGGAGTGGATGCCTGTTTCAACGTTCCAAATCGAATCCAAAAAGCTTGGTCTGTTTACTAGAATCTGGGTTTGTTTACCAAAGCCCCGATTCATTTACTTTAGGGCCATCAGGGGCCTCCCATTCGCTCTGCTTCATCGTGGTGTGCGCACATGTCCTCTTGCAACTGGCGCCTCGATGGTACTCGAATTTTAAGGGTCAGAAAATATTCTATTGGTTGCCGTGTTGGCAGTCATGCGTCAGCGTGACTACCGAAGCGTCCTATCCGCACGGACGACCCTTTTATTACCTCTGCGTTAAAGGGGACCGTTGGATGGGATGACCTTTGAGATGCTCTTCCCCTAGGCCGTTGGATCAGGGCTGCGTGGATCACACCTTTGGGTAACCATGATCCAGTACTCGAGTAGGCCATTTATGTCCTTGCACGATCCAGGACCGTCCGATGGGTGGGATCATGTCGAACCGTTAGATCAAAGCCAACCTGTTGGTCCTTATAAATAACCTTAGGTTCTCATTTAAAATCTTTACCCTCTCAACACGAAATCGCACAAGGGACCTTTTATGTCCGAGCTCATCGACGACATTCACCATCAGCTACTCCGCCTTCGCCGTCACCTATTTCCAACGTGCCTGATCTCCTCACCTTTGCCTAAGGCTTGCCCAATAGAAGAACTGTTGCGTCACCTCGGCCTCTTCCAAATGGTGATTATGCCATCACTGTCGCCGGACATACGCCATTCTTCACGACCGATCCTTTCCAGTAAGTTTTCCTAACTTTTTCTTTTGTTTTCTCGCGTTTATCATATCGTCCTACTGTTTTTATAGCCATAAGGTTGCTAGAGCCACCGCCTGCATTTAGGGTGGCTCTGGGTGCGTTAGATTAGGCGAGGGAAAAGTTGTCTGGGCCATCCTGGATCTTCTCAGGTTCGGGCTGTCCCAGGACAAATGACAATAGGCTGGCTTAGGGAAAAATTTAGCTAGAAACCTTCATGTTTGTTCCCGATCAGGGTCTTGTGGATCCTTGGTGATCCCGGATCTGATCCGGAGGGGACTCTTCCAAGCAGTTCATAGGAGAGCCCCCGTACCTTAACCGACCTCTTTGGGTTTTGGTGCTGACTGCTTGGTTTTTTTTGCTTCCTTTTGTTCTCAGATCACCAGCTATGACCTCCGGCATCACCATCCATTCAGAAGAACACATTCAAATAGCCCCTTTCACCTTCTTAGGACATAAGGCTCCCAGTGGCAATAGATGGGAGATGGACGAGGTGAAGAACTTATTTTGGAACTACTGAATACTGTATGCCCTGGAGAAGCATTTGGGTGTCAAGTCAACCCCTGGATGGTTTTACAACCGCCTGGCTAGATAAGAAGAAAAAGCCCACACCGTCGCGGGAGAATTTAGGGCCTGGAGCGTAGGCCACATCTGTCCGGGAGCCACTCTCCCACTTCATGATTGCTTCGTGCAATTCCTCAAGTTCGTGGGGATTGCACCGTTCCAGCTCTTGCCTCAAGCTTATCGATTGCTTGCAAGATGGTGCATATTCTGCGCAGCGAAGGAAATCCCAGAGCCGACCCTCGCTGAGGTGCTGTACTTCTATAAGCTGGAGCCGCATCTTAATGTCAAGTACAAGACCCTGGATGGCTTCTATCGATTGAAGCCTCGTGGCAACTACATTTCTCCCACCAGCTCATGGAAGCACCCCCCCAGACGTCAGACACTACTGGTTCATGACATCCGGGTTTCTTTTAGATAAGAACCCCACGCTGACGTTGGACTTCCAGCAAGTGGGTAAGTAGCTTCCCATTTCCTAGTTTTACTTTGTTTCATTTTTCTTGTCCCGTTTTCAACTTGTTGCCCTGGACGACAGGACCTTATGCCCAGACCCCCCTCACCCAGGCGATCCTGGATCGGAAAAAGTTCTATTCCACGCTAAGCGCGGAGGACCTGGATGTAAGGGGCTACATTAACACCGAGAACCTTCGGGTGGTCGGGATGTTGGTGGCCAACCAGACGATCAGGGCTCCTAGTCTCCAGGGGATACAATGCGAGAAAGATCCAGACTTGCGGGAGGAGCTGGCCCTCGAGCACATCAAGGTCGTGGAAGTCGCGCCTCTAGTGGATGCGGCAAAAAGGAAGAGGGACCAGGGTCAACAAAGGGAGATTGCCACCTCCGAGGAGCTGGAAGCCCTTTTCGATGAGGCCCAACCGAACTCGGGGACTCCCGATGCTAGTGTATCAAGGCGAGGTAATTCACCTTTACTTTTGACTTATGCTCCTCGTGTTGGGGACTTAGTTAGGGATAGACTAGTTTATTGAGGCCCCCTGTTCGGGGCTGATGGAGAAATGAGACCTTCATCTCCCATCGTTGTAGATCCGAAAACTCTCATGTACTCGTCTGGGTTCCTTCAATATGGGAACTTCCTAGACCTGGATGACATGGGAGACCGAGTCCATTCCTTCGCCTTAGGAGAATTGAGTCGAGTCCGAGTTCTAGGCACGGGTTCGTCTCGGAGTACTTTTAACTTTGTTTTTACTCACTTATCCTGACTCGTTTATTTTGCTAATTCCATTTCTGTTTATCCATTTCAGAAGACTCCAACATGTCCAACCCAATGGAGAAGATGAAACAGGCCCTTGAGGCCCGGGCTACCAAAGCCAAGGCTTCGGCAAAGAAAATTGCTAAAGGCGTGCCCAAACCGAAGGCGATGGACGCGATCCCTGGAGATTCGGTGCCGAAGACGAACTTTGTATGGGAGACCTCAGCCGCGGTCCCTATCACGAAAATTCGTGCCGAAACTGTCCCGCCCCTCTGCTCATCCTCTGGTAATCGACCTGGAGCGGGAACTGCTAGCGAGTCAGGGATCCGTGAAGAGGACCGCGAACTTGGGCGCGGGTGAGTCTGCGAAGGGAGCGAAGAGGGCCAAGACCAAAGATGCTCGCTTGGCCAAGGAGTCGTCCAGGGAAAGCCAACTCACTGCCCAGGAACATCCGGAAGCGCCCGTGCTCCCCATCCATTTGTCTTTTCCTGAAGAGGGAGAAGCGATCTTACAGGAGGAGCAGTCCAAAATGGTGTCCCGGACGTGGGAGAGTGGTCGGGAGAAAAGGGAGGAGGTTTGCCGGGCTTTGAAAATTCGTCGTAAGGTCGAGTTCTTAGAGTGTACAGCAACCTTTAGTGCTTCCCAACCGATCGTGGACCGACTTGTTGCTGAGACTTGGTTTCGTCCCAAACTGGGGCAGGACATGGCACCGTTCACCGCAGACTTGTTCGAATAGGTTGGGGCCACAATGTCCAACCTGCAGTTGAAGCGGTATGCCACCATAGCTAACCAGGACAGGTTATTCATCTCCCAGGCGATCCGCCATCAGGCCACCGCTGTAAGTTATCCATTTACACCTCATTTTTCTTCCCGTATTTTTAGTTCTTCAAGTTTTTCTAACTTCAATTCATTCCAGAACGCTTTACGGGCCCATCAGAATGCCGACTTGGTGGCCAAGATAGCGATGAAAATGGAGACGAGTCAATTGGAGCTAGAGGCGGCCGTGAACCAGCGGGAAGTCGCTAATGAAGCTCTGGCCAAGGAGGTGGCTCAGGCCAAAGCTGACCGCGAAGAGACTGCCTGGACTTGTTTTCAACTCGAAGAGACTTTGTCCCTGAGAGAAGCCGACAATATAAAGCGGGTGGCTGATTTGGAAGGGGTGCTTCTTTAAGTTAAGGCTCAGTTGGAGGTGACCAAAGCCCAGTCTACCCAGGATCGGGAGAGGATCACTGGTCTTGAGTCTCAGATCCAGGCATTGGACAATCTGCTTCAAGTGGAGGTGAAAGCGCATGGGGAGACCCGTCAAGAGAAAGAACAATCGGATGCCTTGCTGGAGGCTACCTTCGACAAGGCCATCTACATGGCTTGGCTCCAAGACAAAAACATGAACCACCTGCTTTATCCTAACCCTGTTGCGAAAAGAGCTGAGTTTGAGGCCAAAGAGAAGGCTGACGTGAAGCCCTTGGACGAGGAAGAGGCAGATGGAGCTAACCTGGAGGCATCGGGGCACGGCGAAGCCTAGGCCTGGGTAGTTTACTTGTTTTTATTTCTCCTTTTTTTTTGTAACACTTTTACGGACGCGGGTGCGTCCGAGACAATTTTTATACTCGTATTTATTCGTTTCTTGCATAAGGTTATCCTGTTTCCTTTCATTGAGCTTTAACTAAATGTTTTACCACCATGCATTAATGAATCGAATGTTTGGTCCCGGTTCCAACGGCAGGGACCATCAGGGAAAAGTTGTAGACAACGTTTCTTCTCTGGTGACCCGTGTTCGGGCCTTTACGGCCTGGAGTGGATTATCCCGATTTTTACGATATGTGCTCCAACAGCCCATACCATCAGAGATCTCTTTTTAGGTTTCAATTTATTAACTCGCTTTAACCCTGTTGTTCAGGTTCCAATGGCCTGGGCCATTAGGGAGTTGATAATTATCACTAAATTTATGTGTCCCGATTCTAGTGTTCAAGTTTCGATGGTCTGGACCATCAGGGATTAGTTGATTAGCTTATATTGAAACATGGGTTATGTTCCCATGGCATCAGCCATTTATGAGACTAATTTTAGACAACTTATACCCGAGACTGGTGCTCCAATGGTCCTGTGCTATTGCATAGAAGATGTGGATAGGTATTTGTTTATTTGGGACCACGCTTGGTCCACCGATTTTTATGTATTTTATATCCCCAGACCATGCATGTCCAAGTTAGGACTAGGGCTGGCCCGCACATCCTACTGGATATTATACCTTTGGGCCATGTATGTCTGGGCCAGGATTAGGCTTGAGCCTTAGGTCCTTTTGAGTTTGTACTCCCAGACCATGTATGTCTGGGTCGGGACTAGGCCTGAGCCTCACATCCCACTTGGTTGTACCCCCCAGACCTTGGAAATCCGGGTTGGGACTAGGCGCTGGCCTTGCGTCCTTTTGGGCTTGTACCCTCCGGACCTTATCGGTTCGGGTTGGGACTAGGCGTTAGCCTCGCGTCCTTTCGTTATGAGTTGGGCTTCCATTACTATCCGTGTGTACGGTTCGAACCAAGAGCATTTAGCTCCCTATTTTGTTTTTGTTCTCGGACTTGCTCGTAATGGATATATTCCCCCCCCCCCCAAGTGAGCGAGGACTGGTCATGGGTCACTTGTTTATGGAGACGGACGAGAACTTTCATTGATTCACAATTTTTTTTTCATATATGATGTTTTGAACACATCATTTTTATTATTCATGAAGTCTCCCTGGGGCGTACATTGTTTACAAGAAAAATTAAAAGCCAAAACATGCTCTCCTGACTACTGATAGTACCTGCGGAGATGTTCCGGGTTCCAAGCCCTTAGGACTTCGTTCCCGTCGAGTTGCCTTAAGTGGTACGTTCCCGGACATATTTCATGTTGGATTTCATATGGTCTTTCCCAGTATGGGCCCAGAACCCCCACTCCTAGATCTTGGGTTGTAGGGAAGACTCTCCTTAGGACTAGGTCGCCGGCTTCAAACCTTCGGCTCTTTGCTTTAAAGTTAAAATGCCGAACGATCTTGCCTTGATACATCTTCAACTGAACTTGAGATTCTTCCCAGATCTCTTCGATAAGATCTAAGGATTCCTGGAGTAAGAGGTGGTTCTGAGCAGGATCATACGTGTCCCTCCTGTGGGTCGGGACAGCTATTTCCACCGGGATGATGGCTTCACACCCGTATACCATGGAGTAAGGTATGTGTCTGGCAGACGTTCGTTCGGTTGTCCGGTAAGCCCATAGTACGCGGGGCAACTCCTCTGGCCATTTGGTCTTGTAGGCTTGAAGCTTTTTCTTTAATGTCCCCTTCAAGATTTTGTTAACGGCCTCTATTTTCCCATTTGCTTGAGGTATGGCTACTGCAGAGAAGCTTTTGATGATGTTGCGCCTTTCACAGAAGTCCGTGAAGTGGATACTGTCAAATTGCTTCCCATTGTCGGACACGAACTTGGAGAAGAGCCGTACTGGCACACGATGTTGTTGGTGACAAGGTCCAAGGCCTTCTTTGAGGTGATGGTGTTCATGGGTTCCACTTCGACCCACTTGGTGTAGTAGTCGACGGCCACGATTGCGTACTTCACTCCACCTTTTCCGGTCGGGAGCGATCCTACTAGGTCGATTCCCCATACCGTGAAAGGTCAGGGACTCGTCATCAGAGTTATTTCTGTTGGAGGGGCTTGCGGGATCTTCGCGTACCTTTGGCATTGTTCGCACTTGTAGACGTAATCAACATAGTCTTTCATCATGGTTGGCCAGAAATATCCTTGGCGTAGGATTTTCTTGGACAAGCTGAGTCCGGCTGTATGATCTCCGCAGAAGCCTTCGCGCACCTCGTGCATGATTGCACTCATTTCGGCCCTGGACACGCATCAGAGGTATTGCATGGATATCCCTCTGCGATAGAGTTTTCCTTCCATCATGAAAAATCTATGGACCTGGCACTGAAGCTTCCTGGCTGCTGCCCTATCCGTGGGCAACCCCCCGGTTGTTAGGTATTGGATGAAGGGTCCCATCCAAGACGTGGAGTAGTCTATAGCGTTGATCATGGGGGCTTGAATACTCGGTTTGGGGAGATGGTTGATCGGGACCGGCCCGAAAAGTTCTGCCTCAGCATCCGTGGCCAGCTTTGCCAACGTGTCTGCAAAAATGTTTTGTTCCCTTGGGATTTGGCGGATGGAGTGCCTTTTGAAAGACCAAAGTATCTCATGTGTTTGCATTACATTAGTTGCCATCCTCTCCCCTTTTTTTTGGTATTCTCCTGAGATTTGCCTGACAACCAATTTGGAGTCGCTATAGACCTCCAGGCTTGCGGCCCCTACTTCTTGGGCCAGGCGCAGTCCGGCCAACATGGCCTCATGCTCGCCCTCGTTGTTCGAAGCCTTGAACTGGAAACGTAGGGCGCTTTGCAATTGGTATCCCTGCGGTGACACCAGGATGATTCTAGCTCGTTCTCCATTTTCATTCATGGCTCCGTCTACAAAAACCTTCCACAAGGGTGCCATGGGATCAGCGGGATCATCTTCTTCAGTGATCCCGGAGCATTCCACGATGAAGTCGGCCAGGGCCTGCCCCTTGATTGATATTCGAGGGACATACGCAATGCAGAACTGACTCACTTCCATGGCCCACTTCAAGAGCCTTCCCGATGATTCAGGTTTTTGCAACACTTGTCGCAAAGGATGGTTGGTCAGAACTCTTATGGCATGGGCCTGAAAATAAGGCCTAAGCTTTCGGGATGCGATTAGTAGTCAAAATGTCAACTTTTCCATAAGTGGGTATCATGATTCTGCACCCAATAGCCTTTTCCTTACGTAATAGATCTGGAGCTGGGCCTTCCCGTCTTCCTGTACTAATGTGGTGCTGATGGCGTGTTCGGTCACGGGCAAATAGAGGTACAATGGTTCTCCCTCCACCGGTTTTGCTAGAATTGGTGATCGGGCTAGACGTTCTTTTAGCTTTTGGAAAGCCTCCTCGCATTCAGCTGACCATTCGAACCTTTGGCTTCCCCAAAGGACGTTGAAGAATGGGATGCACTTGTCTGTGGCCTTTGAGACAAAGTGGTTATCCGCCTTGTTAGGCTCTGAACATATTTTTGCTTCCGTGGTGAGGGCATGTCAATCAATGCTTTGATTTTGTCAGGATTGGCCTCTATTCCCCGGTAGCTTACTATGAATCCCAGGAACTTCCCAGATGCCACACCAAAGGTGCATTTTTTGGGATTCAACTTCATCCCATACCTTTGAATGATCGCGAAGGCTTTGGCCAGATCATCAGCGTGTGCTCTGGAGGTCTTGGACTTGACCAACATATCATCGATGTAGACCTCCATGTTCCTTCCTAGCTGGGCTCGGAACATTCTATTGACAAGCTGCTGATATGTGGCTCCGGCATTTTTGAGTCCAAAGGGCATGAAGATGTAATAGTACACCGCCTTGTCAGTTTGGAAGCTGGTATGTTCCTGGTCCGCTACATGGATATAGATCTGGTTGTAGCTTGAATAGGCATCCATAAAGCTCAAGATTTCGTAGCCGGATGTTGTGTCCACCATCTGATCGATCCGAGGGAGTGGGAAGCAATCTTTAGGACAAGCTTTATTGAGATCCGTGAAGTCGATGCACGTTCTCCAAGTCCCATTCGGCTTAGGTACCAGCACTGGATTGGCTAGCCACACGGGATATAAAGCTTCTCAGAAGAAGTTGATCGAGTATAACTTTTCAACTTTCATCTTGAGAGCTTCCGCTCTTTCCGCCCATAGGGGTCTTTGTTTCTGCCGGACCGGGGTCACGTCTTTGTCGATGTTTAAGGCGTGGCAGATGATAGTGCGGTCGATCCCGGTCATATCCGAATGAGACCAGGCCAGGACATCTTGGTTCTCTTTCACTCGAGCGATGATGGCGGCCTGGACCTCGGCACTTAGGTTCTTCCTGACTTGGATTGCCTTGGTCGGGTCGATGTCGCTGATGCACACCTCTTCAATTTCCTCCATGGGCTCCAGTATGCGGTCCTCCCCTATCCGCGGGTCCAACTCATCTTCTTCCCAGAAAATCCGTCTTACCGGGGGTGGAGGCAGGACTGGATCGACGTTTTCCTCCTCAAAAGGTTCTTCGCGGACCATATAAACGGGCTGGGCAGATACGTGGTAACATTTTCAGGCGCTCTTCTGATCTCCCTGGACTATTCCCACCCCTCCGTTGTCGCAGGGGAACTTCATCCAAAGGTGGCGGATGGAGGTGATAGCCTCGAAGTCAACCAGTACAGGCCGACCGAAGATGATGTTGTACGCAGTGGGGAAATCCACCACTACAAACGTACAAAATTTGAACGAGCCTTGGGTCTCGTTCCCCAGAGTCACAGGCAATTGGATTTTCCCCATCGGGAGTGTCCAACTGGATCTGGGTTGGGCATGAGGCCAGTTCTGCCTCAGTCAAGCCAATTGCGACGAAGGCCAGCTTGAACAAAATGTTGATAGAGCTCCCGTCGTCCACCAACACTCGGGACACCATCTTGTTAGCTATCTGGGCATCAATGACTAGAGGGTCATGATGCGGGAAATGGTCATTGCGGGCATCATCTTCCGTGAAGGTGATGGGGAGGTTCATCAGCTTTGGACGTTGAGCCGGTGCTTGGACCAAAGCACATACCTCTTGGTCGTGATCAAGTTCACTGAGGTAGCACTATTGATCATTCCGGGACGGTCCTCCCAAATGGGGCCCGCTCAAGATGGTGGCTACGTGACGATCTACTCGCGGGGGTGCAGTCTCAGCGGGGTAGGGCATTCCAGGTCCGTGTGCCTGCACAGCGGGGGCCTCCTGAAGGGCCTGTGCTCCCAAGCCCTTTGCGTATCCTCCCTGGGGAGGTGGGTACGCTCCAGTTGCACCCAGGATCGTGGGCTGTCTGGGGACTGCTGACAGTCCCGAAACACCCACGGGCATCCTGACCCACTGGTGGAGATGTCCCAGCTTGATCAAATTTTTGATTTCATCCTTCAGCTGCTGACATTCTTCGGTTGTGTGGCCCACCTCCTTATGGTACACGCACCTTTTGTTGGTGTCCCTTGGGTTCTTCCCCCCTTTGAACATGGGTGCTGGTTTCTGGTAATGAACCATTCTTTCTGTGGCCAGGTATATTTTTTTCTTGGTATCCACTAGGTTGGTGTACTTCGAATACTGGGGCTCGTAGCCCTTCTTGCCCTTCTTGGGGGGTTCAAACCGATTTTGTCCCTTCCCAGATCTCTTTCCGCTGGAGGGATTCATACTTGCCTCAGTTCCCCCTATCTGGGACGGTTGGCCCCTTCCGGGAGCAGCACATTACCAACTGGTGCGACTCCGTACCCGAGTAAAGGGGTAGACTGGGCCGGGGCGTATCCTGAAGATGCGGGGCCATAGACTGTGAGTGCAGCAAAGGTCATTCTAGGCTCCGCTGCCGATCCTGGAGCTATTGGGGGAGTTAGGTACTGCTGGGCCGGCCGAATACTGCACCCCGTATCCCGGAAAGATTTGGGCATTTGGCTAAGGGGCCAACTGCCATCCGAATGCCTGGATTCGGGCCTCCTACCATTTGATAAAGCCTTGTGCCCTCCTAATGAATTCTTCGAGGGTGGCCACCTTAATGCACTGCATGTCATCCCAGAGGGGAGACCCGACCCGGATTCCAGATTGTAGGGCCACCAAGCGTTGCCCATCGTCCACCTTGGTTTTTGAGGCTTCCTCAATGAAACGCTAGATGTAGGCCCTCAGAGTCTCCGTGGGGAGCTGCTTGATATTGGCGGGGGCACTGATCTACATGTCCATTTTCATGATGGCCACAAATTGTTTGTGGAACGCCGACTGTAACCCGGACCAGGACTGGATGGATCCTGGCTTGAGCTTCTTCCACCACTCCTCTACAGGTCCGTCTAGAGTAATTGAAAAGCAGAGGCACTTGCCGTTGTCACAGATGTGGGCTACAGTCATTAACTGATTATAGCGCGATAGGTGGTCTCTGGGGTCGGTGTTCCCAGTGTAGGGGGTAGATTCGGCATTTTGAACCCTTTGGGGAGCTTGGCACAGGGCTCATTTTCTTCTTCTTCGAAGTCGGAGTCTCCTCCCTCCTACTTGCGGACCAGGCAATTCGTGACCTTTTTTAAGGCGGCCAACTGTTCCATGAATTGTTTGGCCGTACTATCATCTAGGGGAACACTTTCGTTCCTTCTGTCATTAAGATTATTTCTCAAATCGCCTCCTCGGGGGCAGATCATTTCTTTGCGGGCCCGTTCCTTTCGAGCGTTCAGCCCGTCGCCCAGGTCTATCCGGGACGTGTCGTCCCCTGAGCTAAGGGCATTTGGCTCATCATCATGCTGGCGTCCTTGGTGATCTTTATTCACGGAGGCGCTTGGACAAAAAAGTCGTTCCCATCCAGTCCTCCTAGGGGCAGCCTGGGGCCTGGTACCTTGCGGGTGTGTCCCTTACGGATCGATCAGGTGATCTCGTCCAGGGACGGGACACACCTTCTTTCTCCTAGGGAGCGGCCGAGATTTGGCCCTAGTTTTTTGAACGGGTGGAGTTTTTCTCTAGGGGTTGGCCGCTTTGGCCTTCCCTTTTTCTTAGGCCGAGTTAGTCGGGACCTGTTCGAAACCTCGTCTCGGGGGACGAATCAGCCGTGCATTCTCGGGCATGTTATTCCTAGCCTGTGGGGCAGGCGGTTGTGTTCCTAGAGACTGAACAACTGGAGGACTAGCCGCCAGCCCGTGGGCGACGATGAAAACTTGTAGGGCCAGGAGGGATTCTTTCATCCATCAAGTGGCTTTTTTTGTTCAGCAATCCTGGCCTCCTAGTCCAGGACTTGTTGTCTTAGTTTTGTCACCTCCGGGTCCTCCTGATCGGGGTCTACTTCTTCTGGGATCGCTGGATCCTTAACTTTGAGGTCATGGTATTCCCTCTCATTTCCCTCCTCTTCTTCATAGTAATCTTCCTCATAATCTGCTCTGCCTTCCTAGTTCTGCGACTCGTTAGGCTGGGGCATCTGATGAGGTTTGTTCTTAGGTTGGTTTTGAGGAAGAGGTTGGCTAGGCAGTGGCTCTCCATCGCCTTGTTACTGGTTAGTAAGGTCAAAAGTGGTGTGTTTTGTGTTCACCATTGTTGCAGATGTTCAAAATCAACTCACGCTTTCTTCGAACTCTCAATGAAAGCACCAAAATGTTTACCGAGTTTTTCGGAAACTTGAGTTATGTAAGATAAAAGATCTTAAGAAGAAGGGATTTAGAAGTTGCAAGCAAAGTTTTTTACGTGGTTGGGGCGTTAATGAGCCTTAGTCCACGAGTCGATTGTATTAGAGCTTAGAGAGCTTTTGACAATGGTGTTCTCTCCAAGTTTTAGTAGAGTAATTGCTTTAAAGAGAAAGTATGGATCCCCTCCTCAGTGCACCACTATTCATATTTATAGGCAAGGGAGTGCACTGGGCTTGGGCCGGGCTAATCCGGGCCCAATAAGGGTGTAAATATTATTTGCTCTCTAATGGAGACTCAATACAATAGATTGAAATATAAAACATATATTAACCAAGGCCCATTGGGCCTGCCCAAACATGATCACATTATAAGACTCGCGACAAACAGGTGCTTCAGTCTGGGTTTATGGGCTACGAGGAAGATTCGGGGGACAAGATCTACCACTGGAGTGGCAGCACAGTTCTGAACCAACATCGTATATTCCCGAGGTAGCCTCTTCTGCAGGTTACTTGTGGGCACACAGCTCCATGCTTCTTGGGATGATGTCAGTGTTGGGGGTACTTTAGCACGCCAAACTCGGCCAACCGACCTAGGTCCGTTTACCAACATCCCTTTTCGTTTACCAGGGTCCCGGCTCATTTACAAGGACCCGGGTTCATCCACAGCAATCCCGGCCCAATCCCAAACTTTGGAGCCATGACCTCTTTACTGCATCTCAGGAGACATCCTAGCACGCGGTCCCGGGTTTATGCAACATGCCCTGGTGAGGGTCCTGGCTTATTCTCTCGGATGCCCTTATGGGCCTTTCCGAGACTTGGACTGCCAATTGTCATTTTTCTCTTCGGCTACTGGGCCCGATCTGGGCTTTAACTCCCTGGAAGGCGGCCCATAAACTTATAGCATGGATCCATACATTTGGGAAGAAACGGGGATAACAATATCACTTAAGCACATATTTCATAATTGAATCACATATATTCCTATAATCCTCTATAATTTTCCATCATGGCCCCCTAATCAAGGCCTTAAGTCTTATTAGGTAATTTGGGGCATTACAAATGGGTTAGACTCAGTATATGCATTCTTTAATCCATCTTTGGTGTCCACCGATGTGAGTTTCTTTAAAGAGCACGTTGAAGCGCTTTGCAATCGAATGCGACAAATTCAACCAGAAAAGTTTCAAATTTTCCAGTGGAACTCATCGTAAGCTATACATATATATTATTATATATATAAGTAAAGTTTACTATACAAGCATACATCTAATAAAAATGTCTTTGGTAATTTGTAGGGAGCACTAGATGCTTGTGCTTATTCAGCCTTCCACCCATTCGATAGCATTTTTGGATCCATTGAATCACCATTTTCGCCCAAAGATCAAGCGGTGCAGAGACGCGTAAGTCATGACTTTTAATCTTAGTTACTTTAATAATTGTTTATATTAACTAATTAATTAATGTCAATTATATTTTGTGTAGTGCCTTAGATTCATATGAGCTACAGAGAGGATAGCCTGCAAGAAGAACAAAACTCTGCCACCCTTTGGTAATAAATTTTTAATCACAATTTAGAAGTTTTCAAATTATCTAAACATATATATAATTGAAATGTATTTTGGTACGTTTAATAGTGCCGATAGCAAGATGATGACATCAAGTGTGGGTACTATGTAATGAAGTTCGCAAGGGATTTCGTTTCAAAGCCCATCCTAATGAACCACTTGAGTCGTCACGTAAGTATTGTTTAATTTATTAGTTATTATATAGTCTACCTTAACTTTTATTGTAAAATCATATATAATTCAAGTCTAACTAATATTTGAATTCATTTGTAGTTCAAAAGCACAATGGTGTACCCGCTTGAAGAAGTCAACGACGTACGAGATGAATAGGCGGAGTCAATTCTACCTCATCTCAGTGTTTGATGAGAACTAGTGCTAGCTAGTACCTCCTGTATATATATATATATATATCGATCGAGTATGAATATTAATTTTTGAGTCATATGTAGATCTTGACTTAGATTAGTTTACTAGCTAACTTATTTTTTATCTCTAATACACGGGCTTAGATTAGTTTTACTAACTTATTTTTTTACTCTAAACATTGGTTAAGTTAGTAGATTTTGATTAGAAATGAACTTAGTCATTGTTTTCCATCTCAAGTATATTAATTTTATTTATTGAATCATATATCTCTACCATTGTATATATATACTTTTGATATGTATACGAGTTTCTGCTTCTATTTCTGCCTTTCTGCTTCTGTTTTGCTGCAGGGGGAAAATGGCATAAACATATTGCATAATAATATTTTTAAACATATTAGCGTCGATTATGCACAAATGCAAACATATTCGTCGATCTGTAACTGACGCATCTAAGTACCAGAAGCATCGGTTGCATCATCTGAGTCTAAGAAGCGTCGGTTACGGACCGACACATCTGCTTATCAGAAGTGTCAGTTATAGACCGACACATCTGAGCAATAGCGTTGATTACAGACCGACACTTCTGCCCAGATCAAACGAGTCACCTGCAATGGCGTTGGTTCCAAAATTGACGTAATTGGAAAAAGCATTAGTCTGTAACTGACGCTAAACCTCTGTTTTTTAGTAGTGGTTGCTCTTCAACTGAATTTCATTAAAAGCCTATGGCTTAACCCTCATGTCCGATAGCAACCAACATTAACTCATCCTTGATGGGACCTTTAAGTTCTTAATGTTGAAATTATTCCCTTATTGATGACTTGTCCTTACCAATTGAACTCTACACTTTATGTATACAAGTTTTGAGTTGGGTTGTCATCATTGGGGAATCTATTTGTCAAGGAGTTTTAGTCCCATCCCTCTATTTGTGGAATTAAACAATCTTTCCCAAGAGGTTTGGTAAACGGATCCGCTAAGTGCTCACAAGATTTCACATATGAAATTGATATGATACTCTTATCAATCAATTCTCTCACATAATCATGTCTTATACTCATATGTCTAGACTTCCCATTGTATATCTTGTTGTAAGCTCTAATAAAAGTGGCTTGATTATCACAATCTATCGAAATTGTCGATACATCAACTACGGTTTTTGGTATCTCCAACGTGAGATCTCTTAGCCACTCGGCCTCTTTGTCAATTTCGGCTAGAGCTACAAACTCGGACTCCATGGTTGAGTGACATATACATGTTTGTTTCTTAGATCCCTAAGAACTCGCACCCCCACCGAGGGTGAACACCCAATCGGTTGTGGAGAGATTATCTCTTACACCAGATATCCAACTTGCGTCAGAATATCCCTCAAGAATCTTAGGATACTTAGAATATTGAAGGCATAACTTTTTGGTCCTTTGAAGGTCTCCAAATACTCTTTCCACCGCCTTCCAATGTAAGATACTTGGGTTGCAACTAAACCTACTTCTTTTACTAACCGCAAATGCAATGTCCACTCTAGTACAATGAGCAGCATACATAAAATTCCAATTGCAGTTGCATACTCTAGTTGAGCCACCTCTCTCCCTTCATTCTTTTCAAGCTTTAGCCTTGAATCGAAGGGTGTGTTTGCCTCTTTTATATTAAGATGACCAAAATTTTCAAGAATTTTCTCAACATAATGAGCTTGTCCCAAGGCATACTCATCCACATTCCTTCTAACTTTGATACCTAGTATGGTTTCAACCTCTCCAAGGTCCTTCATTTTGAAGTTAAAAGATAGAAACTTCTTTTTTTCTATTATGCATTTCCTGTCATTACATAATATCAACATATAGACACACTAAGATGACATAGTCATCACAAGTCTTAGAATATAAGCACTTGTCCCCACTATTGTGTCTAAACCCATCTGAAAGAATGGCTTCATCAAACTTCGCATGCCATTGTTTTGGTGCTTGCTTTAAACCATATATTTATTTAACAAGCTTACACACCTTATGTTCATTTCCGCTTAGAACCAACCCTTCTGGTTGTTCCATGTACACCTCATCGAGGTTACCATTTAGGAATGTCGTTTTGACATCCATTTGATGAACATATAGGTTGTGTATTGATGATAAGACAAAAAATAATCTTATAGATGTATTCCTTGCTACCGCTGCATAGGTATCAAAATAATCTATGTCCTCATTTTGTCTAAATCCTTTGGCCACCAATCTTGCCTTAAATAGGCTTGAATGGTCCCATTAGTGTTGTATTTTTCTTCAAAATACCCACTTGCAACCTATTGGCTTTGATCCTTGTGGTAGATAAACAATCTCCCAAGTGTGGTTAAGCATAATTGAATCCATCTCATCATTTATTACCTCTTTCCAAAAGTTGGAGTCCCTTGAGGACATAGCTTCTTGGAAAGTTCTAGGAACATCCTCCACTTGAAGTACCATAGGATACTTCCAAGTGTCCCCCTTGTGGTTTCCCTCTACTAGGTAAAGAGTCTCCACTTGAGAGGTTTTATTTTGTGATCCACCGTCTTTAAGCATTTGGATTCTTCTAGGAAATATATGTTGCTCTACAACCCTTGAAGGTAACTCCTCTTGAGTTCCTTATAATGTGATTGGTTCTTGAGGTTTATTGTCACTATGCAACAAATTCTCAAAGAAATCAACTTCTCTTTATTCAATTATCACATTAGACTCCAAGTCTAATAGCCTATAGACCTTGTTATTTGAGGCATAGCCTAAAAATACACATTTGATGGCCCTTGGACACAACTTAGTTTTATGATTGGTAAAATACATGGTGAAATTGGTTAGGCACGAAGAGGTACAAAAACCATAACGATTTCACTAAAGTCAACATGTGAGAGTTGACTTTCGATATAGCCATTTATAAATCATCTTTTTGGGAGCATTTTGGGATGTTTTGAGAAAAATTTTAGAGCATCAAAACTGAGGCAACGACGATGCATCACCTCTGGGAGGCGATGCGTCGCTCGGCCAAGAAATGGTTGACCAAGCAACATGTCGCCTAGTGGTAGGCGATGCATCACCTAGGTCGTCCGCGAGGGTTTGTACAGTGATATGTTTTTTACTCTGAAACTCAAATTAAAATGTTCTATTCGAACTGGTTGAGTCTAATGAGGTTCCTAAACTATTTAAAGGATTCATTTAAGTTAATTGGTGACTTGATCACTCACCTCTCTCTCTACAAAAGAACTTTCTCTGTAACGCCTTGGATAGCCAAGATTGTTACACTGTGTATTTTAAATAGTGCTAGACTTGTTAAACGAGTCATATTGGCCATAACTGTGTAACTAAACGTGATTAACGATTTAGGGTTAAAAATTTCGGTCAAAAGGAATAGTTATTTTGTTAAAACGTTAAGTTGTACATGGGATCGCATAATAAACGTTTGCAAAGTTGTTTACAGTTTCAAAAGGGTAATTACAACTCAAAAATTACAACTAGCAGACCTAAGCGACAAAAATAGGATTTAACCCTAGCTCCTCTGAAGAAACTTTGGCCATGGCGATCAAGCAGCTGCATATGTACACATTTGCCACCGAAGCTCTCCAACTCATGGCTGGTCCAGCTTCTCTTTCACCTTACCTGCACCACATAGCACCCGTGAGGCAAGGCTCAGCAAGAAAACTTAAACATGCTCATAAGCAGTTAATAACACGTTACCAAAGTCGTAATAAGCATGCCTAGAAGTAATAAACCTACTTATGCATGTAGACCATTCAAATAAATGACTATACTTTCATATGGGGCCAGTTGCCTTAATTAAAATTGATGAATCATACCAGGGCTCGTTGCCCAAAATACATGATTAATGAATCATACTAGGGCCCGTTGCCCAAATTACATGATTAATAAATCATACTGGGGCATAGCCCTAGAACATGGGACTAACAAGTTACCCCGGGGCCCATTGCCCTATCCTCTGTATAATCAGCCTTGGAGCAGGCCTAGCGTACCTGGCACTTAATTTTCCATGACTATTGGTTCGGAAAAGCGTATGATGCGCACCTGATTAGGCCTAACCATATCGACCAGCACTCAGCGCGCTATTGCCGCCCTTGAATTATAAGTCAATGCTTTTTACCAGCGCTCAATGCACTATTGTTGTTGTTGACTTATAAATCAAGTCTTCTCAATTACATAATGCACACAAGCATTCATTTAACAATTATCCAGATACAGAGCATTCAATATGCTTAATAAAACAATCACGAGCATAATCATAATCATAATCATGCATATTCTCAGGGGCCCAAGCCCTAATCAAGTCTATATTCAACATTTGGGCCAAGCCCTAATCATGTACATCATGTATTGGGTGCAATTTTTTTACCTCAAGTCCGAGTGTAATGTAAAATAAGAATGACCCTTGAGCACGATCCTAATTCCGAGCCCCTAGCGATAACCTAGTAACAACCAAGTATAGAATCCCGTCAAAAATGGGAAAATAAAGGCTCCTAGACCGAATCCTAGCCTCCGGAACGTCGAATCCTACTAAATTGGGTAGCAGGATTAATCCTAAACCCTTAGGTTTGAGTTCTCGTACTCAAAACCTCCCCAAGGCTCAAAAACCTCTTAAACATCGCGGCCCAAACATTTGAGTCGTGGCCCGCACTTAGTTAGAGAGCCTGAGGCTCTTCCCTGACTACACCCACGTCACGGCGCGCCTTAACAGGTGTCATGGCTCAAATTGGCCAAAGGCACCTGCTTCTCCCTATGTCGAAGAGAGCCACGACGACTCAAGAATAGGGCTACGGCTAAACATGAAAACTATTTTTTTTCTACATTTTTCTCAAGCCAAATCCCTCCAAAAACATATCCAAACATAGTCAAATCCCAAAAAAAAAGTTCCCAATCAACTCAGGAGCTCAAAACCATCAAAACCCAAGTTATAAACGAATCAAAAACTCATCAAAACCATAAAATCCAATCAAATCTTTCGGAACTCAAAACTCATAAATTTAAAGCTTAGACTACCTCCGATTAAATCATTTCCTAGCTAAATCCTAGTTTACCAAGCTTCTAATCTTCCCTAGAATCGTTATGACTCTAACCTTGCTTGAATCCGAGCTCTATAACTCAATTTTCCTTCGAAAATGCTATCGAGCGTCAAAAAGGAGAGAACGTGATAGAGAACGAGAGAGTTGAACATGTTTCTGTTTTTGTCAGGTTACTTCGAGCTCAAGTACCCGTAAGCAAATCCCAAGGCTCAGGGTACCCCAAAAATGTCACCGAGGGTAAAATAGTCAAAATTCCCAGAACTCCCTCCTAATCTCACTAACTCCAAATATATCTTTGAATATTCATTCCCATTACCCAATATTCAGGTAATGTACTAAACACCCAAAATACCCCTTGACTTACCCTGAGTCAAGTATTGGTCCCGTTGTGACTTTCCCGCTAACTTGCTCCCTAGGATCGCCTCGTGCCGAGTAACCCAAATATATCCACGTAATAATGTGATCTCACACATACATCACATATATGCCAAATATACCCATAATGGGCCAAATTACGAAAATTGCCCTTCTGATAAAAAACGGGCCTACATGCATATTTAATACACCTAAACAAGCATATCAAGTCATATCATAATATAACTCACATAATCATACAATGATACACATAAATATCACATAAACACATAATTTTCCATAGTTTGTCATCCTAGCGCTCTAATCAATGCCCTAAGCCTTATTAGGTAATTTAGGACGTCACAACTATCCCCCCCCCCCTTACAAGAATTTTGTCCTCAAAATTTTACCTGAACAGCTCAGAATACTGATTCTGCATATCTGACTCCTGCTCCCAGGTCACTTCCTTGACCTTGATGTTCCTCCATAATACCTTAACTAAAGGTATAGTCTTGTTCCTCATCACCTTGTCCTTCCTGTCTAGAATCTGGACTGGTTGTTCCTCATAGGAGAGATCTGCCTCAAGCTCCAGATCCTCGTAACTCAATACATGAGTGACATCTTATACATATTTCTGAAGGGCCGAAATATGAAATACATTGTGTATGAATGATAGTGCCAGAGGTAATTCCAATCTATAGGCCACCTAACCAATCCTCTCCAGGATCTCAAATGGTCCTACAAATCTAGGGCTCAGCTTGCCCTTCTTCCCGAATCTCCTCACCCCTTTCCATGGTGTGACTCTAAGGAAGACATAGTCTCCTACTTGGAACTCCACGTTCCTACATTTTGGATCATCATAACTTTTTTGTCTGCTCTGAGAAGCGAGCATCCGAGCTCTAATCTTCTCAATAGCCTCATTGGTCCTCTGAAGTACCTTAGGACCCAAGAATTTCCTTTCTCATGTATCATCCAATTGAATGGGTGATCTACATTTCCTGTCATACAACACCTCATAAGGAGCAACGCCAATAGTCGACTGATAGCTGTTATTGTAGGAAAACTCTATCAAAGGCAAACACTTACTCCAAGACCCTTCAAAGTCCAACACACATGCTCGCAACATGTCCTCAAATATTTGTATCATCCTCTTAGATTGTCCATCTGTCTAAGGATGATAAGCAGTACTGAACTTCAGTTGTGTACCCATTGCCTTCTGCAAACTTCTCCAAAACTTGGAAGTAAATGTGGGGTCCCGATATGACACAATCGACCTCAGAGCCCCATGAAGTCGCAGTATCTCTCTCACATAGAGATCTGCATATTGGTCAACTGTATATATAGTGTCTTGGAATTTTACTTAGCTAGATAGCAGTAGTAGTAGCTTGTAGTATGTTAGTTTCTGTGGATATTGGTTCAAGCCAGGACTTAGTTGGAAACTCATAGCAACAGTTATGGATTTTATAAGTTTAACCTATAGTTTAGAAATATTAATTATAACATAAGGTTTACTTAAAATTGTTGGTCCTAGAAATATTGTTTATTATAACCTAAGGTTTAGATAGAAATAATAAGAGCGTGACACTTGTCACAAGCATGTTTATTAAGGAATTACGTATTTTTTTTATGAATAGTTTAAATAAAAGAAAGATCTAGAAACTCTAGAACCTTCCAGCAGCTGTTAGGATCATATTTCACTCTATCAAAGGTGTTTAATCAATTCAAAATATGCTGAAAGAGTAAAAATATGTGTTTGATATATCAACGTATGCCGATATATCGTAGCTATAGGTAGGTGTGAACATTTGACCCGAAAAACCTGCAAACCCGCCTGACCCGCAACCCGGAAACCCATCAGATTCAAATTAAATCTGATCCAAACCCGACAGGATTTGGGTCGGGTTCAGGTTCAGACCCGAAACCCGAAAAAAATGGATTTTTTAAAAAAGTGTAAAAAAAAATGGTATTTTTGCAAAATTGGGCTTTTCAGCCCAAAACCCAATTGGCCCAGCCTAACCCAAAATCCAACTCGAAACCCAACCCAAACAAACCCGAAACCTCACAAAAACCCAAAATTTTTGGATCGGTTTCGGTACCATTTTTCTCCACCCGAAACCCGCAAAACCCGAACCCGATGCACCTGAAAATCTGACCTGTGCGCACCCCTTAAGGTCCACGGCACGCCCCAAAACAGAGGCAAAATGCCTCCCTACTGGGAGACACGGGCCGCGGCATGCCCCTCCTTGGGCCGCGACACGCCTCAAGAACAAAGGCCTCCCCAGGCCTTAACGCACACACGGGCTACGACCCTTGATGAACAAGGTCGCGACACAAGCCTCTAAACCCAGAAAATAGCCAATTTTTCCTGCATTTTCTTCAAGCCTAACCCCAATTCTCACAATTCAAACATCACTTAAACTCATAATTGAACCTGAGTTCCCTGTCTACACAACCTAGGCATCATAACAAAACCATAGACAATCCCATAAACTCAGCCAACACCCATAATTAAACTTACAATTCACTCCCATACAAGCTTTAAAGTTCTAACAGAAATTCAATGGAGTTTAACATCTTCAATGGATAAAATTCCTTACCTTGATGATATGTTTACCCTTGAGCTAATCCCCAACCATATCCAGCTTCCAATTCCTCAAAGAATTCAGTCCAAAATCCTCCAACTAATCCAAAGCCTTCAAGCACCAAGAAGAGAAAGGGAGAACCGAAGGAGAGAGAGACTTCTGCCTTATTCTTTACTTAGTTTTAGTGGTTTCTTAGGATATCTCAATGTATATCCAGCCTCCTCTAAAACAAGCATATCCTTACCAAAAGACCAGATTGCCCCTTTAGTCATCTAAGTCCTCAAGTGCCACCAAGGGCAATTTAGTCACTTGCCAAATCTCGTTAAGTCCCTGAGTATTCCTATAAATCCCCGTTTAATCCCAACATACTAAATCATTGATAAATTACCATCCATTACTCAATAATTCCCGAACAAATATTATATCCCCAAAATACCCCTAGGCTCCTCCTGAGCCGGGCATTTGACCCCGGTGTGACTATAACGCTAATCTGCTCCCTTGAATCGTCTCGGATCACACATCTCAAATATATCCCCATAACACTGGGGTCTCACTCACAACACATGCATATTTACATTTATGCCCTCAACGGTCCAAAATTACAAACACGCCCATATTCACAAAATTGTGCCCACATGCATATTTAATACACACAATCATGCATGTCAAATCACATAATCACCAAATTCATATATTATCATAATTAAATCAATTATTTCCCTCCTGATACGCTAAACAAGGCCCTAAGCCTTATTAGCAAATTTGGGACGGTATAGCCTGTGTCAATGCGAGCACTCGAGCTGGAGTCTAGCTGTTCGCCTTTCTTGGTTCTTCATTTCTTACTTTTGGGTAATCTTTCTTTAAGTGTCCCACTATCCCGCACACAAAGCAGAAATTTTCCCGACACTCTCCTATATGGCGCCTACTACATCTGGTGCACTCGGGAAAGGTCCTCCAGTCCTCATTGTTTCCCTGGTGGTCTATCTGAATCCCATGTGGTCTCTTGTCAGGGCTTGGAGCAGGAAAGGCATCAAGAGCCTTCATTTTCTGATCACAGGGGCCTCCGCCCCTACCATTGTTGGCTTTTATTGATCAAATCAGATATTATACGCAGCGGAACAACAATCAAATTGTTAATTTAATCCCATAAGATTTCTAGATCTACTTCTTCACATGCATGTATATATTGAATCCAAGACATGAATAGAAAAAAAATACCTCAGGTCCTTCCTTGCTGCTATCTTTTTGTATGGAAAAATCCTTGAGATCTCACACCAAGATCTTCCAAAATGTTCTCAGCACACAAAGAACGAGTGTGGGCTCGCTATACAAATAATAGGAAAAATCTATTTATCAGATGTTCTCAACACATGAGATCTGATAAAGTTTGGACCTAGGTTTTGTGAAGAACAGTGACTTTTGTATGTATCACTGTTCTCTTTCTCTGAGAGAGATTTCAAGATATTTTTCTATCCCTGAAAAGTTATGTTTTTTGGAAAAACGGATATCCTATATTTAATATATCCAATCTATTAAAATAAAATCTTAGTTATTTTAAACAATTTGAAAATCACTAATCAGTTATCAGATTTTTGTTTAAATAATAATATTTTAATCATATTACAATATCGCATTATTTATTTAATATTTAAATAACTAAAATTGTGGAACCAAGAAATTGTTCTGAGTCTCTTATGCATGTAGCACAATGACTGTGCACTGTGCTACACGTGTACCACATGCCAGTGATGGCATGTGATTTTTCCCAATTTTATTATTATTTAAATACCAAAAAATCCCAAAAATAAATTAATTATATTTTTGTTAAATCAAATAATTAATTAATTACACATAATTATACAATAATTATGTTTGATACATAGAAAAATATTTTACTTATCAAATAAGTCATTTTTGCCCATTTTTGTATTTACCTTTGTCAGTGTTTGTTGGAGCCATTTTGGGGACCATGGACCTATAACATTAAGCTCCAATAAATTGAAACTAAATAATTAAATCTTTAATTATAATAGTTAATTTATTAATTCTGATATTTCTCCACTATAAATTCAGAATTACACTCTTTATGTTATAGATATACTTTTACAGAAATCTTATCTTAAATCGTCCATTGATATAACCATCTTACAATAGTTCAACCCTCTAATTAATTAGTTCATAAATTAGAATTGAAGAATTACCATTTTACCTTTCTAATTTACTTCTTATTCCTTAAGTACCATTAATTCACTAGTGAATAATTAATCTATAATCTATTATAGATTTGAGCTCAAAATCATCCAGTTCCATAATTAACCCTTAAGGGAACTAATATACGATCCGTTAGGAAAGATTAGATTTCGTATTGTTGATACATGTTTCCAGCCATCCATGATATTAAATCTCCAAAACAAAAGTCATTAGCCTCATTCTTTGAAGAGAGCTTAACGAATGAATCAAAAGATTTAATAAACATGATCAGGAGTTCATGAACACTCAGGATTTAGGTTGATCTATAAATGAACATCAGTTATGATATGAATTACAAGTATTTATTGTTAAATGTTTTTTATTTTTTGATAAAGACTTTAATTCATATCTGTCCATGTCATATATAATCATATTATATAAAACACATTTACCGAGATGTCTTACCACACCAATAATCTTAATTTAGATTATTTGTATCATTATGATACTCAGTAAACCATACTTACAACTCCAATTAAAGAATTCCCTAACTTTAATTTGTTGTTGCTGACTATTTTTATTCATTCATGTGATCTTAATTCTCTCGTACTAATACAAGATCACATCCTCAATAATGAATATGGAATTTTTTTGATATTTACAAAATTATTCAAACAATGATTTAACAATCTAAATATAAAAATAATAATAAACCATTGTATTTATTTATTCACAAAAAAACAAATGTCTTTTACATGCTTTTAGGACACACTTCTAACAATCTCCCACTTGTACTTAAAGCAAGTGAGGCATTTCTCTCAATCCCATATTACGTACATGACCCTCGAATTGCTTTGCTGGAAGCATCTTCGTGAACGGGTCTGCCAGGTTGTGTTCTGATGCAATTTTCAGAATGGACACATCTCCTCTATATACGATTTCTCTGACTAAGTGGTATTTGCGTTCTATATGCTTTCCCCTCTTGTGGCTTCTTGGTTCTTTAGAATTAGCCATTGCTCCACTGTTGTCACAGTAAAGAACAAGCGGTTTCTCCACTTCTGGAACTATTTCCAAATCTGTGTAGAACTTTTTCAGCCAAACTGCTTCCTTAGCTGCTATGTATTCAGCTTCCATGGTTGAATCAGCTATACTGGATTGCTTAATGCTTCTCCGGACAACTTCTCCACCACCAAGAGTGAATAATGACCCAGAAGTAGACTTTCTACTATCCTTGTCAGATTGAAAATCTGAGTCAGTGTATCCAGTAGATTCAAGGTCACTACCCGAATATACTAGCATATAGTCTCTCGTTCTCCTGAGATACTTGAGAATATGTTTCACCGCAATCCGAAGTTCCAAACCTGGATTTTATTGATAACGACTGAAAATCCCTACTACATAACATATGTCAGGTCTAGTACATAACATTGCATACATTAGGCTCCCTACAGCTGATGCATAAGGATACTTTCTCATATCCTCTTGCTTTTGTGGTGTCTTTGGACACTGATCTTTGCAAAGAGTAATTCCATGTCTAGTCAGCAATTGACCCTTTTTGGAATTCTCTATAGAGAATCTTTCAAGCACTTTATCAATATAATTTGCTTGTGAAAGTGCCAGGAGCTTGTTCTTTCTATCTCTTAGAATTTTAATGCCTAGAACATAGCTTGCTTCTCCCAAATCTTTCATTTGGAATTTGTCAGCCAACCATTTCTTTACATTTGATAATGTCTCTACATCATTCCCAATGAGTAGGATATCATCAACATAAAGAACTAAGAAAACCACAATTTTTCCTTTGATGTATTTATAAACACATGCTTTGTCAACATTTTTTTCGAAACCATATGTTTTAATAGTTTCATCAAATGTTAAGTTCTAAGATCTTGATGCTTGTTTCAATCCATATATGGATTTCAACAACTTGCATACCTTTTGATCTTGATCCTTCTTTATAAACCCTTCTGGTTGTTCCATATAAATGGTTTCATCAAGGTGGCCATTCAAAAAGGCTGTCTTGACGTCCATTTTCCATATCTCGTAATCATAGATGACAGCTATGGATAAAAGTATGCGAATGGACTTAAGCATGGCCACAGGAGAAAATGTTTGTTCATAGTCCACACCCTCTGTGTGTGTGTAGCCTTTGGCCACAAGCCTTGCTTTATAGGTCTCTACCTTTCCATCTGCACCCTTTTTCTTCTTGTAGATCCATTTGCATCCAATGGCATTAACATTGTCAGGCAGATCTACAAGTTCCGAGATTGAATTGGAATACATCTATTCCATTTCTTGGTTAATGGCTTCTTGCCATTTTTCCTTGTCAGAATCATTCATTGCATCTTCAAATGTCAATGGATCGTCTTTTTTTGTGTCAAACACAAGCATTTGAACTTCGTGTTCACAGTGCGTGGGATACTTACTAACCCTCCCACTACGACAAAGTTCTTTACTATTCTGACTAGAACTAGCAGTTTCCTTTTGTCGTTTTTCATTGGTTATTGCTGGTGAATTTGTAACTTCATTCGAGACCATCTCCTCCAGTACAACCTTACTGCGAGGTTTGTGGTTATTAACATAGTCATTTTCAAGAAAAGTTGCATTTGTCGATACAAATGTTTTATTTTCTTTTGGACTATAGAAAATTCCACCTCTAGTCTCTTTGGAATATCCCACAAACATTCACACTTTAGAGCATGTTTCCAACTTCCCAGTCTTTCCTTTAAGCACACGTGCAGGACACCCCCAAATTTGAAAATGGTGTAAACTAGGTTTATAACCATTCCAAAATTCTATGGGTGTCTTTTGGATAGACTTAGATGGAACATCATTCAATATGTATAGAACACATTGAATCGCATAGCCCCTGAATGACAGTGGTAATGATGAGAAACTCATCATTCAACTAACCATATCTAATAACGTTTTATTCCATCTTTATGAAACACCATTTTACTGTGGCATTTCAGGTGTAGTGAGTTGGGATTGAATGCCATGCTCACGTAGATGGATCTTGAATTCACAATCCAAGTACTCTCCTCTTCGATCAGATCGAAGTGCTTTTTAGTGATTTACCTAATTATTTTTCCGCCTATGCTTGAAATTCTTTGAACTTTCTAAAAGTTTCAGATTTTCTATCTTGAATAATCGTCAATGAAAGTGACGAAATATTCATAACCTCCTCTTGCTTGTACATTAAGTGGACCGCAAACATCTGTATGTACTAGCTGAAGTGGTTCTGTGGCTCTTAAACCTTTACCAGAGAAAGGTCTCTTGGTCATTTTGTCTTCTAGACAGGATTCACAAATAGGGAGAGATCCAATGAATAGTTCTTTTAAAGGACTATCCTTTACAAGCCTATTTATTATGTCTAGACCAATATGGTCCAATCTCAAGTACCACAGATATGTTTCACTATCGGAATCAGTTTAATAGATCTAGGATTAGCTGTTTTTAAATAATTCAGAATTATAAAAATTTGTCATTCATTATAAGTATGTAAACTTTGTTTATCCCAAAGCATTTGCATAACAAGTAAATAGATAATTTCTTTAAATAATAACCACTTTATTAATAAAAGAAATAAATGTTATGAAAAAATTAGAAATAAGTTTCCAAACATTGATAATCAAAATTACTAATAATAAACTAAATTTCTAGACTGTAGTTTTCTTTGTTTAAAGATATCTAAAATTTCTAAAACAAAATAAAGAAATTTAAATTGTTCAACTAACAATAAAATTTCTAAATAAAACTACTCTCCAACTCCTCCATCTCTTTACTTGCTATTCAAATCCTCATCAGATTCTTCCTCCTTTTCAGGGTTCTGATTCTGCGAAAGGAAAAAACAAAAGAAAAATATTGCTCGCCACATCTCATGTGCTGAGTCATAGTGTATATATTTTTCCTTTGTTTCGTCAGGCATGGTTGAAAGCATGCAACAACGTGCCAACCGATCAGATTTCATCCAATTTGCATATTTTTCTTCTGCTTCATAGCTAGTAGCCAGAGGTGGTTCTGTTGGAGGTTTTTCACAGACTGTTGACATCATCTTCTTATAAGAAAAAATGGTCAACATGCCTCGAAACCAGTGTTGCATATTTTCAGGTTCAAAAACCAAGGATTTGAGAAAAGCATCGGTGTGTAATTCACCAATAGACATTTTTGCTGGCAATAAATAAATACAAATAAATATTATTATATTTAGAAAAATAAATATCAAAGTTTCGAAAATTAAACGTGATGCATAAGCACAATTAAAACACATAAAATAAAGTTTAATTTCCACGATAAAATTTTCTAACAATTAAAGTGCCGCCTTAGGGTCGGTCAAATTAATTTTAGAGAATTTATAAGACATTCTTATCTTTATTGTTTAAAACTTAAAATAACTCTTTATTTTCTCTTTTAAACATTAAGGTAACGCTTAGTTTGGTCAAGTTATGATTATCCACTGCAAAAGCTTAATCATAGCTTTGTGAGTGTAACCCATTATTTCGGAGTTCATTACTTAACTTAGGACATGCCGCCTTAGGGTCGGTCAAGCCTAAAATACATCATTTATTCCTATCTTTGTAAGAAATACAACCTTGCTATTGATATGTCTAGACACCTTCCTTAGGGGGACGAAAACAAAGCCATCGCGAGGCGCTATTCATATCTCACGGTGTTATATTAATAATGGAGACCATGGGTTATGTTTGAGATATCAACCCTCTCCCACTCACTATTTTGAAATAAGTATTTTTAACCTAATTAATTCCAAATTAATTATAACATCTTTAAACCATATGAACATAATTAAAATTGGAAAGAAAGCGAGTTTCTAGGTCCATATCCAATTTTAAATTACCAATTATGTTCATCTAAACTTTACTAAAAAAACAATTTTAAAATAAAGTTGGTTTAAAGAAATTAAGTCATAAAGACTTAAAAAAATTGGTGTGATATTTTACCAAGTTTTCAAAAATAAAACTAAGTAATTTACATGCAATTGATTTCGCAAAACAATTCATTTAAACATATAGGACAATCCTAATAATCATGTTTCCACTAATGAGATACATGATTATGACTGTGTGGGTTTTTATGTATGGCATAAAATGCATGAACATGTTATCAATCACATTAATCACATGAAAATAATTATTTAAATAAATAAATAAACAATAAATGTTGAACCGGGTGCTTTTGGGTATTTCTAATTTTACAATCACTTTATAAAATTAAAAAATAAAATAAAATCGCCTTGATCTCCATCGGGCTTCTTTACTTTACTTTCGGTAGGATATGTGTCGTTGTTGGTCCAGAATAATAATAAGAAAACAATTTTCTAATTATTTTGATTAATTAAAACAAACTTTTAAATGATCATTATTTTTATTTTTCTTTTTAATTAAAACAAATTTTAATTAAAATTAGAAACTGAAATAATTAAATAAAAGCTATTATTTTTTTAAATTAAATTTTGAAATAAGATTTTCAAAAAAAATGTTTGTTAGGATAACAAAATTATCACATTATTTAAATATCAAATTTCTAATAAATAGGATATTTAACATTTTAAAATTAAAAAAAATAGAATAATTTCAAAAAAATAAAAAAAAATTATGGACCAGCAGGACGGGGACACGTGGCATCAAACGGGGCTGCCAGGGCCGGGATGTACGGAACCGTACGGACTCGTCCGTGCGGTCCGTACAGACATCCGTACGACATCCCAGCAGCGGCTCGGAGGGTGGCCTCGGAGGAGCAGTGGCTGAATTCTGAATCCCGGGCTCCGTTCTGACTTTTGTCTGATCGGAATTACAATTTTATGGTGTCAAAAACCAAATAAAATTACATAAATCCTATGCCCTTTAATGGCTTACACAATGATCTAATCATAAACAAATCCTAACCCAAAAACACCATACAATTAACGATTCAACATTCCCATGCATTCAATCATATTAAGCCATCCATTCATTCATCAAAATAAATAAATGCATAAAAGTAAACCCACACAGATTCAATATATATATATATATGTTAAGATGGCTCTGGTACCATTTGTTGGTTTTTATTTATTAAATCAGAGATTATACGTAGCGGAACAACAATCAAATTGTTAATTTAATCCCATAATATTTCTAGATCTACTTCTTCACATGCATGTATATATTGAATCCAAGACATGAATAGAAAAAAAATACCTCAGGCCCTTCCTTGCTGCTATCTTTTTGTATGGCAAAATCCTTGAGATCTCACACCAAGATCTTCCAAAATATTCTCAGCACACAAAAAACGAGGGTGGGCTCGCTATACAAATAATAGGCAAAATCTATTTATATCAGATGTTCTCAACACATGAGATCTGATAAAGTTTGGACCTAGGTTTTGTGAAGAACAGTGACTTTTGTATGTATCACTGTTCTCTTTCTCTGAGAGAGATTTCAAGATATTTTTCTATCCCTGAAAAGTTATGTTTTTTGGAAAAACTGATATCCTATATTTAATATATCCAATATATTAAAATAAAATCTTAGTTATTTTAAACAATTTGAAAATCACTAATCAGTTATTAGATTTTTGTTTAAATAATAATATTTTAATCATATTACAATATCTCATTATTTATTTAATATTTAAATAACTAAAATTGTGGAACCAAGAAATTGTTCTGAGTCTCTTATGCGTGTAGCACAGTGACTGTGCACTGTGCTACACGTGTACCACATGCCAGTGATGGCATGTGATTTTTCCCAATTTTATTATTATTTAAATACCAAAAAATCCCAAAAATAAATTAATTATATTTTTGTTAAATCAAATAATTAATTAATTACACATAATTATACAATAATTATGTTTGATACATAGAAAAATATTTTACTTATCAAATAAGTCATTTTTGCCCATTTTTGTATTTACCTTTGTCAGTGTTTGCTTGAGCCATTTCGGGGACCATGGACCTATAACATTAAGCTCAAATAAATTGAAACTAAATAAGTAAACTCTTTAATTATAATAGTTAATTTATTAATTCTGATATTTCTCCACTATAAATTCATAATTGCACTCTTTATGTTATAGATATACTTTTACAGAAATCTTATCTTAAGTCGTCCATTGATACAACCATCTTATAATAGTTCAACCCTCTAATTAATTAGTTCATAAATTAGAATTGAAGAATTACCATTTTACCTTTCTAATTTACTTCTTATTCCTTAAGTACCATTAATTCACTAGTGAATAATTAATCTATAATCTAATTATAGATTTGAGCTCAAAATCACTCAGTTCCAGAATTAATCCTTAAGGGAACTAATATATGATCTGTTAGGAAAGATTAGATTCTGTATCTTTGATACATGTTCCCAGCCATCCATGATATTAAATCTCCAAAACAAAAGTCATTAGCCTCATTCTTTGAAGAGACCTTAACGAATGAATCAAAAGATTTAATAAACATGAACATGAGTTCATGAACACTTAGGATTTAGGTTGATCTATAAATGATCATCAATTATGATATGAATTACAAGTCTTTATTGTTGAATGGTTTTTTTTTTTTTGATAAAGACTTTAATTCATATCTGTCCATGTCAAATATAATCATATTATATAAAGCACATTTACCGAGATGTCTTACCACACCAATAATCTGAATCTAGATTATTTGTATCATTATGATACTCAGTAAACCGTACTTACAACTCCAATTAAATAATTCCATAACTTTAATTTGTTGTTGCTGACTATTTTTATTCATTCATGTGATCTTAATTCTCTCGTACTAATACAAGATCACATCCTCAATAATGAATATGGAATTTTTCTGATATTTACAAAATTATTCAAACAATGATTTAACAATCTAAATATAACAATAATAATAAACCATTGTATTTATTTATTCACAGAAAAAACAAATGTCTTTTACATGCTTTTAGGACACACTCCTAACAACCATAACTCATAAATGGAGTCCCCATCCTCTTAGTGTCTCTCCTAGCCGCGTTCTCGCGCAAGATTTTGTTCTTTGCGCTCTCAGCAATAAGGGCCTTCTCTACCACCTGGAACGGTGGTACGGTGGTAATGCGAACATTCCAGGATATCATAGGTTATATCCCCTGACGGAATCTTTCCTTACTTGTCTCATCAATGGGCACCAAGTTTGCAACGAACTTGGATAGTCTATCGAACCTCAATGCATACTTTGTCACTGGCATATTCCCCCGAAGCAGTCTACTGAACTCTTCAGCTTTTTCAGCCCTAATGGTATCATTTTAGTACTTTTCATTTAACAAAGTTCTAAACTCTTCCCAATCTAGGGTATTAACGTTTCTAGTCTGGGATATCACCTTCCACCAAATTCGGGCATCCTCCCTAAACATGTATGTGGCACAGGCCACCCTCTCATTACAAACCACCCTCATGAAGTCTAGGATGGTGGTAACAATACTCATCCATTGTTCGGTCTTAGCCAGATCTGCACTACCCTAAAAAACTGGAGGGTGTTGTTTCCTGAACCTTTCATGAAGAGGTTCCCATATGTTCCCAGCCTCTGGCGGCTGCTCTACTGTTGGCACCATCACATGTGGTACCTCTTGAAAAATGTTCCCTACAGGAATTCGTTGTTGTCTCAGGAGGCGTATCTCTTCTTCCTGCCTCAATAACCTGGCATGCATATCAGCAAGCACTTGCTACCAGTTTTCAAGAGCTGGCGGTGGGGTCTGACCCTGATCATCATTCCGACTCTGTCTGTCATTCTGGCCCTAATCTTCTTGGCCAGCTGATGATTCTATCTACCATGGAAGCATACTTCCAAGCTTATACCTTTCTTCAATAATCAATTCGGTCAGTTAGGTGGTAATAACTAAACCTCTTGCCGCCTCATGCTCCAAGACCAAACAAATAACCATTCACATTCAACCGTCATGCTAATAAGCATGTTGATTCATGTTCATATCCAAGTATAGTGCTAATAAGTACTTTTTGACATTTATAACCAAATAACAATGTTAATAAACATTTTATGGCATACATGTATCTATGAAAACACTAATGACCATGTCTTGACGTACAAGTCCATATAATGACGCTAATAAGCGCTTCCTTTGCATTCACAAGCAATGTCAATGTTAATAAGCACGTCCTTATCATTCATGCAATAGTCAAGGGCTAGACCCTATCAAAATATCTCATGTTGTGTAATAAGGCAGGCAGATAATGCATTTATATCCTATTTAAGCAGTTAAACACATAACCACATAAATAGTTACCAAACCCTCAGTCAAGCTTGTCTTTAGTCACAAGTGTACATGCCCAGCCTGTCTCTAGGAACCCTTAACCTTGGCATGCTCTAATACCAAGTTGTAACACCCAGGATAGCCAAGATCGTTACATTGTGTATTTTAAATAGTGCTAGACTCGCTACACGAAACCTTTTGGCCATAACTGTGTAACTAAATATGATTAACTGTTTAGGGTTAAAAATTTTGGTCAAAATGAATAGTTATTTTCTTAAAACGTTAAGTTAACATGGGATCCCATAATAAACATTTACAAAGTTGTTTGCAGTTTCAAAAGGGTAATTACAACTAGTCGACCTAAGTGGCAAAAATAGGGTTTAACCCTAATTCCTCTGAGAAACCTTGGTCGTGACGGTCAAGCAGCAGCATATGTGCAAATTGCCACTGACGCTCTCCAAATCATGGCTGGTTAAGCCTCCCTTTCCCTTTACCTGCACCACATAGCACTCGTGAGGCAAGGCTCAGCAAGAAAACTTAAACATGCACATAAGCAATTAATAACACGTTACCAAAGTCGTAATAAGCATGCCTAGCAGTAATAACCCTACTCATGCATGCATACCATTCAAATAAATGACTACAACGTCATATGGGACTAGCTACCCTAATTAAATGATTAATGAATCATACCGGGGCTAGTTGCCCAAAATACATGATTAATTAATCATACTATGGCCCGTTGCCTAAATTACATGATTATTAAATCATACTGTGGCCTAGCCCTATGACATGGGAATAATAAGTCACCTCAGGGCCCATTGCCCTATCCTCTGTATAACAAGCCTTGGAGCTGGCCCAGCATACCTGCGCTTAATTTTCCACGACCATTAGGTCGGAAAAGTGTATGATGCGCTCCTGATTAGGCCTAACCATATCGACCAGCGCTAAGCGCGCTATTGCCGCCCTTGACTTATAAGTCAATGCTTTCGACCAACGCTAAGTGCACTATTGTCGTTCTTGACTTATAAGTCAAGTCTTTTCAATTAGATAATGCAGACAAGCATATATCATTTAACAATTATCCAGATACAAAGCATTCAATATGCTTAATAAAACAATCACAAGCATAATCATAATCATGCACATTCTTAGGGACCAAAGCCCTATTCAAGTATATATTCAACATTCGGGCCAAGCCCTAATCGTGTACATCATGTATTGGGTGTAGTTCTCTTACCTCAGGTCCGAGTTTAATGTAAAATAAGAACAAACATCGAGCACGTTCCTGATTCCGAGCCCCTAGCGATAACCTAGTCACAACCAAGTATAAAATCCCATAAAAAATGAGTAAATAAAGGCTCCCAAACCAATTCCTAGCCTCCAAATGCCGAATCCTACTAAACCGAGTAGTAGGATCGATCCCGAGCCCTTAGGTTTGAGTTCCTGCACTCAAAACCTCCCAAGGCCCAAAAATCCCTTAAGCGTCGCGGTCCAAACATTTGACCCACGTCTCGCCCCAAGTCAAAGAGTGTAGGGCTCTTCCATGACTGCACTCGCGCCGTGGCGTGCCTTAATAGGCATCGCAGCTCATATGGCCCAAAGGCGCCTGCTTCTCTCTGCGTCCAAGAGAGTCGCGATGCCCCAAGAATAGGGTCGCGGCTTAACATGAAAACTCTTTTTTTTTTCTCCATTTTTCTCAAACAAAATCCCTCAAAAAACATATCCAAGCATAGCCAAATCCCAAAAACAAAGTTCCAAATCAACTCAGGAGCTCGAAACCATCAAAACCCAAGTTATAAACAAATCAAAAACTCATCAAAACAATAAAATCCAACCAAATCTTAGGAACTCAAAACTCATAAATTTAAAGCTTAGATTACCTCCGATTAATTCATTTTCCAGCTAAATCCTCATGCTATCAAGCTTCTAATCTTCCCTGGAATCGTTATGACTCTAACCTTTCTTGAATCTGAGCTCTATAACTCGATTTTCCTTCGAAAATGCTATCAAGCGTAAAAAAGGAGAGAACGTGATAGAGAACGAGAGAGTTGAACGTGTTTCTATTTCTATTAGGTTACTTAGAGCTCAAGTGACCTTAAGCAAATCCAAAGTCTCGGGGTACCCCAAAAATGTCTTCGAGGATAAAATAGTCAAAATTCCTATAACTCTCTCCAAATCTCACTAATACCAAATATATCCTCGAATATTCATTCCCATTACCCAATATCCCGGTAATGTACTAAATACCCAAAATACCCTTTGACTCACTCCGAGTCAAGTATTGGTCCCGTTGTGAATTTCTCGCTAATTTTCTCCCTGGGATCGCCTAATGCCGAGTAACCCAAATATATCCACATAATAATGTGGTCTCACACATACATCACATATATACCAAATATATCCATGACAAGCCAAATTACGAAAATTTCTCTTCTGATAAGAAACAGACCTACATGCATATTTAATACACCTAAACATGCATATCAAGTCATATTATAATATAACTCATATAATCATACAATGATACACATAAATATCACATAAGCACATAATTTTCCATAGTTTTCCATCCTAGCCCCCTAATAAATGCCCTAAGTCTTATTAGGTAATATGGGACGTTACACACACACTCTCTCTCTAGCTTTCAAGATTACTAGTTTTCTCCAAAATCTTCACCAAGAAAGCTTGACTCGTATGAATACCCAAGGCTTGTGAATCCCAATCTCATTCTATTGTAGTAGCTAAGCAATTCCAAGGAGAAGGCCAGGAATATAGATTTTTGGACAACAAATCTACATTTGTGTCATGCCTTGTTACTTTTGTGTTTCACATAAAATCATAGACTTGCGATTTTGTGATAGAAGGTTGTTCTTCAAGAAAGGTCCACTTTACACTTTGTCTTTTGTGTTTATGTAATATGTGATTATCTTCCATTAGAGTTAGATTACTTGTTGTTTTGCTTTGAGTTGTAATACAAAACAAAGATTAATTTAGCCTAACGCTTAACATTCAAAAATCTCTATCTCTAAACCTTTGTTTTGTATCAAAGTTTGTCTATCTTTAAGGTTTTTATACTAACCAAAGCTATGGAAGATTGCTCCTTAATCTCGGCCCTCAAGTTCATGTCTCAAGATCTAGTAAGACTAGATAGATTCGATGGCTCAAATTTTGTGAGATGGCAAGACAAGATCAAGTTCCTCCTCACAACTTTGAAGGTGCACTACATTCTTGACAAAGATTTGAAGACTTTGGAGCCCCCAAAGGATGGTGATACTCAAGGTGTGATCAAAGAAATGAAGAAAATGGAAGAGGATGAACTCATTTGTAGAGGCCACATACTCAATTCTTTATCGGATCGTCCCTATGATATCTACACAAACACTACATCAGCAAAGGAGATATGGGAAGATCTTGAGAATAAATACAAAACCAAAACCAAAGAAGAAGAAGGTACCAAGAAATTTCTCATTATTCGATGTAGTGTCGTGTTCTTAAGCTTTTTATGTTGCATCCTATCGTGTCTGGCCTTGAGCTATATTTTTTGTATTATGTCATGGTGGTGCCAGACTCATATTATGTCAAAAATCCCAACCCACAATTATAATGGCAATATATATGATTGACATCTTTATAAATTATTAGGCGAGAGATATATAAAAGCACACAAAAAGCAAAGTTTAAAATATCCTACAATATTTTTTGAAAAAAAAAATCCTACAATATTAATTTATATAGGGATGTAAAAGATGATTAAAATTTAGCATGTTATATCTTCTAAATAGGGTCGTAACATGCACAGTATTTAACACAAAAAAATAAATAATAATAAAAGATATATAATATTCATGCTCCATCTTCAAACTAGGCTGTCTTGAGCAATTTGGGAGCCTTGGACAATCTTCTAAATGGGATCTTAATAATTAAGTTTTTTCTTAATAAAGAAATATCAATTTCCATTACACCAAAATAATCTTTACTAGTAAAAAAACACTAAAAGTAGAACTATAAAATAACACAATATTACAAGTTAATTAAATATAGATCAATATAAAATTTATTTTTCTTCGTTTTTGAGATGCAAAACTAATTATCAATCCGTGTCATAATTAAGTTTATCTAATAAATGTTTTTAACAG
Organism: Humulus lupulus; assembly: GCF_963169125.1. Classification (NCBI taxonomy): domain Eukaryota; kingdom Viridiplantae; phylum Streptophyta; class Magnoliopsida; order Rosales; family Cannabaceae; genus Humulus; species Humulus lupulus. Next base: position 30,760,198 of record NC_084802.1, on the reverse strand, counting down.
GTACAACATAACTAATCCATTTAATCTTATAGACAAGTCGTTTTTTTTTTTTTTTGAATGAACAATTCATATTTTGAAAACCTTGATTAGTCAGTCAAATATATTTCCTTTTTAAATTGGTCATTTTTCAAACTTTAGTTGACAAATTTTATAAGGATAAATACGTAGTGGGGAATCTAAGTGTAATATAGTTAGAGCATGTGAGATTATAGCGATGTTACTAATCTTATTTTGTATCTTAGAAATTTTGTATTATTTTCTAGTGATTCTCGGGACTTGAGTGCTGAGAATCACCAAACAAAGATGACAGAGGATATTGCGGAATCTAGAGTTGCTAAGGTAATAATGTGTGTAAATTGTTACTTTAAAAATAGGTTGTGTCCAAACAAACTGCACTCAACCACCTAAAAATTATTGCGTCTCCATCACATTCCTTTACTATAAATGTTAGTATTGACTGTTGATTTCATAAAAGCCTCTTGTTCTTTTTTTTTTTTTTTTGTGCTTCAATTTGTTTTTTGTAATTTAATTTTCTTTTGGCTGGCTAGTTGAAAATATAGATAATCATTATCGGGTTTTCTCTCTTGCTAGCACTTTCATTTCTTTTAATAAAAATAACAAAGTTTATGAATAATTATAAAATTTGTAATAAAAAAATTATCATCATATCAATGTCACAAAAAAATATAACTTGATGTGAAAAAAAATATTATTTTAATTACAATAAACTTTATTATTATAAAAAAAAATTGTGACTGATATTATAATAGTAACAACTTATATGACTATTAACTTTCATTCATAATAAAAATTTTATTGTAACAAAAAAGACATTTAATCACAAAATATTTGTGTTATATATGAAAAAAAAACTTTTTGTAGTCTCTCCCTACACATAATGCTTATTAGTCAAAATTTCCAACCAAACTCTTATTCTGCACTTAGGTTAAAAAATTTAACATTTAAATTGCTATCTGCCCAAATACTTAGCATTTATTAGTCCTTTTTGATATTTCATCCAAAATTTACATTACATTATAGTACAAGCAAAAGGTCTTTCAGCAAAGTGCTGCTACTAAAGACCCCCACTTTCGCCATTGATCCATATTAGAGGCGACATATTGCCGTTAATTCGTCGCTGTTACTACGTCAACGCTATTAGTCATTGTTGATGGAGTTTTTTGTCAACCAAAAATGAGAGGATCACTACAAGAAAAGAGGTATATTACGACTTTTGTTGTCGCTGTAGGTACGGAAATCGTTGCTGCAGGTGTTTTGTGACGACATGTCATTGCAAAATTATCGTCGATGTAGATCCGTATGTGTAGAATCGTACAGCGACGACAAATGGCATAGTCTTTGTAGGCTTGTGCTACAGCGACTACACGTCGGTCGTAGTAGAACATCTTTTTTTTGGTCAAAATATCTATTGCGACGAAAAGTCGTCGCTATAGGGTGGTGAAAATTTTGAAATTTGAAAATACCCTACTGCGACCACAAATCATCGCAGTAGGTCAGAAAACACACGTCTCTACAGTGACGACATGTGGTGCAATAGACGCACGAAATTGTCAGGTTTCGTGTTCTGCATTTACTCTACTACGACGACTTGTCATCGCTGTTGATAATTTTTTTTAAAAAAATCATTTTAAAAAACAATTTGTTTAACAAAAATCTAATTTAATATTAATAAAAAATTATAAATATTTAAGACAAATTAATTAATATGAAATTAAAATAAAAAATAACTTAGTTTAACTTAGTACAAAAGTAAGTAGTACCAAAAATGTAAAAACCAACACAAAATATTAATAAGTTCAAAAGCATAACATAACCAAAGTAAATGTCATCTAAATCAATCTCAAAGTCGCCATCATCGTCGGGTTTTTGTGGTGATTGTTGTGGTTGAATTTGGTCCGAGGTTGGAAAGTTCGCCATCAAGCATTGGATCATATTCATGTCCAAGTTAAGAGGTTGAAATTGTGGGATTGGAGTGTTCGGTTTGGAAGCTTGCATAAATTGTTGCATTTGGAGAAAGTTTTGTTTCTAAGTCATGATGGCTTGACTAATGTGTTGAACTATTGATTGGAAAGCCTCAGCTGGTACAATTGGAGGGTTTAATGCGGTCGACGTAAATGGTAATGCCTCTGACTGCAAGGAGGCTATGGTGGTCTCGGTGGCCCTGGTGGCAAGAGAACTAGAGCCCTTCAACTTGCATCCAACACCTTGGTTGTGACCATGGCGTTGACCAAGTACCATCGTGACGACTTACGTCTCATCGATAGAGACACTTCCTACTGAAGATAAGGATTGGGATTGCGTTTGCGTCTGAACTTCTTGTTGCATCCTTAGCATTCGTGTTCACCCATACATGTGTTGGATGATTATGCATATCATAAAACATATCAATAAAGACGGGTAGCTCCTTAGTTTGAGGATTCATCTTTAGAAAACAAAATGTGACAAAATATCAGTTCAATACTGAAATTATTATTAAGATTGTTGACCTGTGAAATTGGCCAATGATCGTATGTACAATATACGACATATGACAGAATACAAATATCTTAAACAAATACACATAAATTTTTATAGTGGTTCAGCCTTGTTCTGATGAACAGTAATAACCTAATCCACTTAGTCTTTAGTATTGAATCACTCGATAGACAATTACACAGATGAACAGAAGTATTCACTCGTTACTAATTTGCCCAGAGTTTCTCCCAAAATATTCATCAGATCCCCTTCAATGAAGCCCTGGGTACTTTATTTATATTACCCAAGGGCAGTTACATGATCAGTAATACTAGGATCGTGGTTTGGTACACGATTATTGGGTAATGGAGATACGTGTCCACCTCCCCATGATTATGAGATCGTGGTAAACGATGCACGATTGAAACCTCTAGGAAAATTCAAAGTCAAGGTTGGTCCATGAGACTTAGGTGCTAGGCCTAATGACCCTTTAGAGCTTGGGTGCTAGACCTGATGACCATATGGGTGCTAGACCTGTTGATCCTCTGGGTGCTAGGCCTGTTGATTTCAGCTTGAATGAGCGTGAACTTCATCCAACAAAGTGTATTTGGGAGTTTAGGCCAACCACCCTATGAAGAATAGGGTGGGTCGACCACCCATGTGGCTCTTGAGCATGTCAGGCCGACCACCCCTAGGGGTTGGGGTCAAGCCGACCACCCCTAGAGGGTTTAGGCCTGGTCGACTTCCCTATAGGTCCTGGACCTATCTTTTTTGCTCATTGGTCTTTTTTCAATACTTTGTCATTTTTCCCAGACTTGTGATGCCACGTGCCACTTTCTCATTCGCCACGTCATCTCTTGATTTTTGAGGGATAACATTTGCCCCCCAAGTTTATCGTAATGTGTTCAACATTACGGTAAACTTGATATGGCCCGAGAAACATATCGTAGCAGTACTCTAAAAGCAAAGTCCCTCAGGACATTATGTAGTACTTTTATCAACTATCGATAATTTGCTCGGCACGTATTTTTCAAGGATAATTGTAATTCCTAAAAATAATTATATTTTTCAAGGAAAATTAATTTCCTAAAAATCTAGTATATTTTTCAAGGAGTTTTGAAGTCCTAAAAATATAATATATTTCTCAAGGAATTTTGAAGTTCTAAAAATATAATATATTTTTTAAGGAGATTTGAAGTCCTAAAAATATAATATATTTTTCAAGAAATTTTGAAGTCCTAAAAATATAATATATTTTTCAAGGATATTAATTCCTAAAAATACAAAATATTTTTCAAGGAATTTGAATTTTTAACAATACCAGATATTTTTCAAGGATTTTGAATTCCTAAAAATATGGCTAGCCTGAAAGGCTATAATTAGGGGACTCACTTCTAAGTTCTCTGCTCTGTGTGCCTAGGCTGTAGGGATCTCAAAGCGTGACTTCCCCAATTCTTCATCAAACTTTGTAGATCTTCACTTGGGTAAGTATTGTCTCCTAATCTTCACATCGTTTAATTTAAATGTGCTTAGATTTAGAAGAAATACTTTGAATCTTTGATGAATCTGTCTGAATCTCCTTGCTTTGTTTTATTTTGATCCAAAAGAATTGACTTGTTTGAATCAAAAATTGTTCTTAATCAAAAATTGGTTGCTCCTTGCCTCTTTTTGCATGATGCTTAGGGTTTAAATGCCTATAGGCCGACCATCCTATGATTTTTCTCGCCTAGACGATTTCCAGGGTTCCAAAACCTAGCATAGGCGATTTCCAAGGCTCCAAATCAAAGCCTAGGTCATATTCCTCATGCCCTGGGTGATTTCTAGGGTTACAAACCCTAACATAGGAGATTTCCAAGATTTTAAATCCTCAGTTTTGGTTGACCCTAGATCCTCCTTATGTTGCACAATTTTTTGGAGACTTGAACCCTAGCCTTTTTGCGATTTTTTGGAGCTTAAATCCTCAGGGTGGTCGACCTATGGTGGTAGGCCGACCACCTTATCTCCTCTTTGTCTCCTTGATGCGCAAAAGTAATCTTCAATCCCTAGGGTGGTCGGCCTAAGCTTAGGCAGACCACCTAGTCTTCTTTTTTGCACGTTATTGGGTCTCCAATATCCTAGGGTGGTCGGCCTAGGCCTAGGCCGACCACCCAGGTCTTTTCTTTTGCATTTTGTAAGCTCGACGACTCAAGGTGGTTGGCCTAGGCTTACTTCCACTAGGCCGACCCCTACTTTGAGACTTCAATCAATTTTTCCATGTCTAGGGGAGTCCTATGGTGGTCAGCCTAAGCTTAGTCTCACTGGGCCGACCCCTATATAGATTTTTCCCTTGATTTCTTCATTTTTGCTCCTTAGTAATAGACATGCCCCCAGCTACTAGCCTCTCTGGTCCATGATATGGAGCTTCGTTATGTCGATGTATTAACTTTACTCTTTATTTTTCCTTTATTGCAGATGTCTAGCTCATCTTCGTCAGAAAAGTCTATAAGTGAGCGTACTCCATATGATTTCTTAGAAAGGGTGAAAAGAATTTTCCCTTGCTCCGCTTTATATTTGTTCGGTGAGGAAGATTTCTTGAAAAGGTAGAGCCCAATGGCGAGAGTAAAATAGACAACTCGGTAGCCCTCCAAAGATAATCCTCATATTGCTAGGCACATCACTCAGGGCTCTTTGCCTAGCTCTTCTCATATCTCTTCTTAGCATAGTACTCCCCGTGGCTCTCATGGAACATCTCAGCGAAGTCATTGTTCTCAGTAGAGTCTGTCCGGTCAACGAGACTCCTTGTAATGCCCTTTCCATCAAGATACCAGTAGGGTTCCCCATCATTCTTCTTCTCAGTGAAAACATACCGAGGGCTCTCATCGCCAGGCTACTCATCCTTAGGAACGTTATATTCATAGGTTCTAGCCTAAGGTAGTTTTCCCTTCTCCCAAGGGCAAGACAATCTCTCCAGTTGCACAACAGAAGAAAAGACGACAAAAAGAATTCCATTCATCAGATTCTCGGGCCACCTTTGCCAGTGAGATCATATGGAACTCGTTTGAGAAGCCTCACCCTACTGATTACGAGGTTGTTTGGTTCAAGGGGGCTGCCTCTAACATGACTGAAGAGAAGGTAAAAAAATTAAGGAAGACCTTTGACCTCTTCGACGTTTCTATTACTATCCCTAGTCCAAATGACAGAGCTGAGGACCCCCATTTGGGTATGTGTGCCTAGACATGCTCTTCCATCAAGTCTGGTGCCCTACTTCCTCTTCATCCATACATCCTGAGCATGGCCGATTATTATGGTATTAGTCCCTCTCAGGTGGCTCCCAATGCAATCTTGGTGTTATCTGTGTTGTACATTATCTATCATCGTATAAAATGGGTTGCTCCAGTACCTCATGAGATCCACTACTTATTTGATCTAAGCACGGACCCTTCTTAGTGCAACTCGGGGTACTTCCACTTCCACCATTACACAAGCGAGGGTATCGAAACCTTATTGGAAGTGATCTCTAGAAACAGCAAGGGGTTTAGATATGTCGACAACTATTTCTCCACTAAGGATGCAGAGGCCAACAATTCCAACTTTAAGCACTTCAGGCCTTTTTACAGACCACTCCCGACCCAAGCTATGACTGTTAGGGCTAAGGCACTGATTTCCATGACCCCTAAGGAGAATAATTTCAAGACTCTTGTTACTTCAGAGAACCTTAGGAAGGTCGGGTTGTTTCCTTCTACTATCACCAATGTTCCAGATGAAGATGGTCCCGAGCCCGTGAACGCCATAGACTCCCCGGGATCTATTCATGTCGAGGAGGTACCCTCTTCACCCATGCTGGCTGGATAGGAGGGTGATGAGGTGGGTGCATCCGCACACTCACTTCTTGCTTCAGATGATTTTGATGAAGCCACATTCAAACCTGAATCTCATTCAGAAGGTCCGACACTTTTATCATCTTTACTTTTTGTTTTTTCTGTATTTGATATCCTGCTAATATTTGATCTTCTTTGGTAGATTCAGATATGTTTGGTTTTGTTCATACAAAGCAAAGGTCAACTCCAATCGAGACTAGCCCTTCTGCTCGAGCGGCTAAGAGGCCCAGGATTGAGCCTGAGTTGATAACGAAGATTCCTCCCGAGGTGTCTCCTCCGACTCCTTTGGCATCTAGTCCTGTCGTAGAGGTATATCCATTCTTGCCTACACTGGTTCCTCCCAGTGTCATTGATGTGGGTGCCTCCTCTTGTAACGATCCAAATTCGCTAATAAGGCTTAAGGGCCTTGATTAGCGTGCCAGGAGGGCATGATGGGATTTATGTGTGACTTTGATGAGTTAAATGCATGATTATGATTTAAAGCATGTTATATGACTATTTGACTAATTGAGATGCATGACTATGTGTATTAGTATGCATGTAGGCCCTGATTGTGTTAGAAGGGCATAATTGTAATTTTGGCCATGTTGGGCATAACTGTATTGATATGTGATGATTGTTGAGACCACATTGTGATGTGGATGTATCTGTGATTTGTGACTCGAGACGATCCCAGTGAGCAGACTAGCGGAAAGTCGAGGCGGAGATTTATACCCGGCTCGGGGCGAGCCTGGGGGTATAAATAGAAAGTTATGAGTATATTGGGGTTTATTTTTGATATCGAGGAATATCATTTGGTGACTTTTCAGGTATTGGGAAGCAAGCGAGAAAATATTAGAGACACTTGAGGATTAGCGGGAATTGGGTAAAATGACTAAAATGGCCCTACTTGGATAAAAAGGGATTTGAACTAATAGGGAGGGCATTTTGGTCAATTGGCTTTTAAAGATAGATTAAATGAGGCTTTATATAGTGAGTGGGATTGTTAGAGAGTGTGAGAAATCTAAAGGAAAAGAAAGAAAAAGGAAGAAAAGAAAAGAGAGAAAAACATAGGGTTTTCCAAAGGGGCGGTTTGTGCATTCTTGCACCATTTCTCTCCATTTTTCTTGGAGCAAATCTCAGTGGGGAGCTAGGATAGGCTGAGCATCAAGGATCTTAAAGTTAGACTTGAAGATTTGGCAAGGATTAGCAAGAACACATCAACTTTCGAGGTAAGTTTTTGGAAATTTCAGTTTTAAGGGTTTGGCTGGTTTGAGCTGTGTTTTGAGCTGAGTTGATGGGAACTTTAGGGCATTTCTGGGCAATCTTTGAGGATGAACAAGCTAAGGAGGTCTAGGAAATGAATCAAGGTCAAAACTGCATCAATGGTATGAATTCTAAGCCTTTAACTTTGTTGTTTGACTGAATTTCTGGGTTTAGGGTTCATCTATGGTGAATCTTGAGATTTGGGATGTATGTGCTTGGGTTTTGAGATTTGGGGATGCTTGGGATGAATGGATAGTGTTTATAAGCTTGATTTTGAGTTTGGTAAAGGTTTGGGGAAGTTTGGGTTGAAATGGTTGAAGGAAAATCGCAGAAACGATTTTTGGGTGTGGTCTGGCTGCAACTAGCGCTACAACGCTAGTTAGTGGGCGCTGTAGCGCTAGGCCCTGTTTCTGGGGGGTGTAGTTCTGCTTGTAGCACTACAGCGCCCTCTTTAGAGCACTGTAGCACTGCACTGTTCACAGAAAGGGATTTTTGGGCTTTTGTTGAGGGATTTTGACCTAGGGTTCGGGGCTCGATTCCATCACTTTGTTTTGGGGATCTAGGACTTCCCAGGGGCTCGGGATTGGTCCCGAGGCTAGGTTTTCGGAGTTGGGGTTCGGTGTTGACTTTGACCTATGGCTGTGTTTAGGTGTGCGCTATGGCTCGAGTGGGATCGTGCTCAAGGAGTCAAGTGTTGAAAGCTATCAAATTGACAGGTAAGAAAACTATAGCACCCATAAGACAGGGCATGGGCCCACAGTGTGATTGCAGGGCACGGCCCCATATTGCATTACATGTTAGGGTGCAGACTTGATTGAATTGATATATGTTCAAATGTTATTTGAGTTAGACTATCTGTGATTATAGTTGAATGATACGGCGAGGAGCCGAGAACGGCAATGGAGCCGAGAACGGCGAAAGGCCGGGAACGGCAGTGGGGCCGGAAGTACCACATAGCACGTGAAGTGCTTGTAGTCAGGGTGGGACCCCATGGATACAGGTGATATCCTTACGGTGAGGACTAAGACCCCAGGCTTTGGTAAGGCTTCTGGGGCGGCATGGCCAGGTTGCTTAAGTCAAATGGTTGACCTGTTTATCTGTGGACTATCTGATATGATTAACTGTATAATTTGCATATGTTATGATCTGCATGAGTTTTCTTGCTGGGCTTCGGCTCACGGGTGCTCTGTGTTGCAGGTAAGGGCATAGATTGAGTCAACCAGCCATGAGTACGGAGAGCGTGAAGCGACGCGTACATGTTTGGCCTGCCCGACTGCTTTGGTTGGGGGTTTATTCGAGAAATGGCTGTAATAATCTATGATTTTTATAACTAATCAACTGTAAACTTATTTTAAGATGTAAATAGTTTTCAAACCTTATTTTGGGATCCCAAATGTTTAATACTAGAAGTTTTCAATGAAGCAACGCATTTTCAAAGATTACAGCCTTAACTTTTGCTTAGTCACACTTTTGTTTTAAAATCCTCGGTTAGCGAGTTCTCTGCACAAAGTTTCTTTTAAAAACTCACTTAGTAACGGCTTTAAGGAAGTAGGGCATTACACCTCTTCTGCACCTGCTCCCTTATCTAAGCAACACCAGTTTGCCATACGGAATTTAGGTGCCATCATGGACCGAGCATCCCATCTATAGCAGACGACAACAGCTTTTAATGGGATTAAGAATGAGGACTTGAGCACCATCCTCACAAAGTCACTCCTTGACATTCAGAGCGTAAGTCCTCTACAGTTTTCTTTTTGTCTTGTTAGCTAGTGTGCCAATGTTATCTAACACTTATATGTTTTTTGCAGGCACTAATGTTGGTCTCCCATGTCCGTGATAGGTCTGTAGAGTATACCTCCACGTTTTCCAATATCTAGTCTGAGCTTGAAGCTGCCCGCCATGAGGTGCTGGACCTTAGGCGCATTCTTGGCTCTAGGGATGCAGACATTGCTTTGAAAGATGAAGAGATCAGCACTCTCCATAGTGTCGTTGAGCTTAAACAGCAGGAAGTGACTGAGTTGACTCTCAGGGTAACCCAGATGAAGGGGAAACTTGCCGATCAGCTCAAATAGCCTGAAGCTGAGAAGAAGAAGCTAATTGCCAACATGGATCAACTGCATAAGGATGCTCTTGTCGAGAAGGAGCAAGAGGTCAAAGCTGCCCGGGACAAGGCTCGGGAGGAGTATTCAGAGACAGCTTTCTCTTGCTTCTACTTGATTTGGAAGTCCAACAAAGATATGAACTTGGATTTCCTTCCCGAGAAGATGCGAGCGAAGGAGCTTAGGAAGTGTTTGGCTCGTGAGCCTGCTGAGGCTCAGGGTGGTCTTTCAGATGATACTCCTTGCCCTAGTTAGTCTTCTTTTGGTCTTTTACTTAGTCTTTCCTTTCATGCCATTGGTGGGGCACCTTGTACTTGACAATTTGCACATATGACATTTTAGGGCTTTATGCTTTTTTGTTATGAGTACTTAGTGTATTGAGTGAAAAAAATTATTTCCAATGCATACTAAGTATATCAACTCACAACCTTCATTGGTTCAGGTATCAGTATACTCTGAACACATGTAGTTCACGTGCCATACTAACCTTACTCGTTTACGTTTTTCATGCTAACAACCATGTTAATGTGAGTAGTACGATACTTCACCAAGTACCATGAACAAAATAGTCAGGTCGACCACCCCATGGGTGATAGGCCGACCACCTGATAAGGGTTGGTGGGTAGGTTGACCACCCTATAAGGGAATTGACTAGGAGTCTCCCTATCAATGCCTTTTTGTTTTTGTTTTTTGCACTTTCGGAATATATGTTGAACAAATGTCCTAGAAAAACTTAAGCTTGCTTAGTATTTAAGGTCACATCCTCATTTCTTGTGTATTCCCCGATCGATATGTACTATATGCGCCCCAAGTGATCATGGGTTTAAAATCCTTGGTCACTTGCTACTTGACCATGCCTTGCTTCGAGCGTTTAAACACATAGTACTATCCTTTTCACCCAATGATGCAAGCAGCAAATGCTTGTCCCGCATTGGCAGTCGGGTGATGGTTTCATACTCAGTAGTAATGATACCTATACACAGATGCAGCTTGTGTAGCAAGTGTCAATCATGATCTACGTAATCTCTCGTGTACTCATTATAATGATTGTAGACAGAAGTGTCTAAGTTGGACCAACCGGGTCTAGATTGGCTAATCGAGCCCGTAACGAGTCTTAAATCAGATTCTCACTCGGTCCTTCAAGGACCAGATTCGATTATGATCCGATGATGGCGACTGGTCTTCGAACCAGCCTTTTTTTTTATTGTATGGGTCAATATGTTCCTCAAGAACCAGGATCGAACGTGATCAAATAATGGCGACTAGTCCTCAGACCAGTCTCTTTTGTTGAGCATATAGGTCGATAAGTTCCTCAAGAACCAAGATCGAACATGATCAACTAAATTAGCAACAAGGTCCTCAGACTAGTCTCTTGTTTGGACTGTATGGGTCGATAGGCTCTTCAAGAACCAAGATTGAACATGATCCATAATTTTACGACAAGGTCCTAGGACCTGTCTCTCTTATTGATCGTGTGGGTCGATAGGTTCCTCAAGAACCAGGATCGAACATGATCAAATAATTTGGCGACAAAGTCCTAGGACCTGTCTCTCTTTTGGATCGTATGGGTTGATAGGCTCCTCAAGAACCAAGATCGAACATGATCCATTAATTTGACAACAAGGTCCTAGGACCTGTCTCTCTTTTGGATCGTATGGGTCGATAGGTCCCTCAAGGATCGAAATCAAACATGATCCAATGATTTGACGACAAGGTCCTAGGACCTGTCTCTTATTGAACATAATTTAATACATTTGCCTACTGTTCAGCTATGCTTCTTTCCGCCAAGTATTCAACGAGAATGAAATTTAGGGTGTCTGTGTCTTTGGCACTGGCAAGCTTGGCTAAGGCATCAGCATTGGCATTCTGCTCCCTCGGGACTTGTGTAATCGAGTATCTCTTGAACTGTGTCAACAAGTCCTTCACCTTGTTCATGTACTACACCATCCTAAGTCCATTCGCATGATACTCCCGCAATACCCGGTACACTACTAATTGGGAATTTCTGAATATCTCCAGGGACTATGCATGCACATCCTGAGATAAGCATAATCCTGCTACCAATGCCTCGTACTCAGCCTCGTTGTTTGAAGCGTTGAATCCAAATCTGAGAGCGCAGTGGATTCGATGATTCTCTAGAGTAATCAGTATGATTCCTGTGCCTGAGTTGTGTTCATTGGATTCTCCATCAACATATAGCTTCCATACGGGAGTATCTCCTTCCTTCTCGGTATCTCCATTCTTCGATTGGTAGGAAGGGTCTTCAAGGTTAGTGCCGTCGACTATGAAGTCTTTCAATGCTTGTCCTTTTATCACCGTCCTCGAATGATAATTGATATATTTCCTAACTCCACCGCCCATTTGAGTAATCATCCTGAGGCCTCTGGTTACTGAAGAACTTATTGTAGCGGTTGATCGGTTAGGACTCGGATTGAGTGAGCTTGGAAGTATGGGCGCAACTTTCGAGAGGTGATTTCTAAATAGTAAGCTAGATTTTCAAGAGGGGGATACCTAGACTCCATACCTACTAGCCTTTTACTGATATAGTATAGAGGGTGTTGTACCCTGTTCTCTTCTTTCACCAAAGCAACGCCAATCGCATGCTTAATGATTGCCACATAGATGAATAGTACTTCACCATCTATTGGCTTCGCTAGGACAAGAGGTTGAGCAAGATGCTCCTTCAAGGCTTGGAAGGCTTTCTCACATTCATCGGCCATTGAATCTTCTTGCTGCCTCTCAGTAAGTTAAAGAAGGGGACACACTTGTCCGTAGACTTTGATATGAACCTACTGAGGGCAGCTACTCTCCCTGTTAATCTTTGCACTTCTTTGATTGTGGTAGGTGACTTCATTTTGATCAATGCTTTGATCTTCTCGGGGTTAGCCTAGATTCCACGTGAATTGACTATGTATCCGAGAAACTTACCAGAACCAACTCTAAATGAGCACTTGAGAGGATTCAACTTCATGCGATACTTTCTAAGTATTGCAAAGCATTCCTCCAAGTCTTTAACATGCCCTCCAGCTTCTTTGGACTTGACCAACATGTCATCAACATATACCTCCATATTTTTGCCGATCAAGTCTCGGAACATGCCACTCACTAAACGCTGGTAGGTGGCTCCTGCATTCTTCAAGCCGAATGGCATTACCTTATAACAGTACGATCCCTTGTCTATCTGGAAGCTAGTATGTTCCTCGTCGGGAGGGTGCATACTTATTTGATTATACCCAGAATATGCATCCATGAATGAGAGTATTTCATGTCCTGCAATTGCATCGACAAGTTGGTCTTTTTTGGGTAGTGGGAAGCAGTCTTTGGGGCAGACCTTGTTCAGATCTGTGAAGTCCATGCATGTCCTCCACTTCTTGTTTGGTTTTAGGACCAAAACGGGGTTTGATACCCAATCAGGGTAGTAGGCCTCCCTTATGAAAGCGTTTTCTTTGAGTCGCTCGACCTTCTCCTTCAGGGCTTGAGATCAATCTTTGTCAAGCAGTCTCTTTTTTTGTTGCATCAGTGGGTAATTTTTGTCAACATTGAGGACATGGCTTATTACAGACGAAGAAATTCCAAACATGTCCTTGTGTGACCAGGCAAAGACGCCCTGGTTCTTCTTAAAAAATTCTACCAACCGTGCCTTAATTTCTACCTTTAGCTCCTTCCCGACTTTGATTACTCTAGCCGGGTCCTCCTCATCTAGTAGGACTTCGTCAAGATCTTTGACTGGTCCTACCCCTATGACGTCATCCCCAAAGCGAGGATCGATGTCGTTTCCCTCACTTTCGGAAACTTGCTATAATAAAAAATCTTCGTTAAAAGGAGCCCCCGGCTCGAGTAGAGTATTTCTTTCAACGTCAACTTCCATGTTGACAACCTCATCAGTTCCTTCATTCCCTTCGCAGCAGTTTACTACCATGTGGTTTATGCATGGTCCTTTCTTTGCCTTTACCACTGACTCATTATAGCATTTTTGTGCCTCCCTTTGGTTACCCTGTATGCACCCTTGCCCTGTGCTTATGGGGAACTTCAAAGATAGATGTCAGATAGACACTGCTGCGTGTAATGGTATTAGGAGGGGTCTCCCGAGCACTACATTGTAAGCCGATGAGCAATCTACCACTAGGAACTCTGCCATCACAGTCTTGTGCCTAGGAGCATCCCCCACCGTGACCGGCAGTCTGAAAGTTCCTCCTGGTGAAAGGCATTATCCTGTGAACCCATATATCACTTGGGAACAAGGTGTCAGGTCCTTGACCATTCTCAAGGTATGATTTGTAGATGATATCTACTAAGCTTCCCGTATCCACCAAGCATCTCTTCACTCGGGCATTGGCGATTTGAATGGTAAGGACCAGAGGGTCATTGTGGGGGTACCTCACGTGCCTGGCATCATCCTCCGTAAAAGTGAGAGTTTCACTTTCATATTGCAGATTTTTTGGAGAGCGCTCCTCGATTTCCATACACTGGGAAGACTCCCCTACCTCATATCTTAGGGTCCTTGCATATCGCTCATGAGCATTGTTACTGTTGCCTACTATGTGGGGCCCCCCACATATGGTATCCAATGTGAAGTCCACGGCCGCTAGCTCCAGTGGTGGACTCCTTTGCCTTCGGAACTCTAGATTCCTGCTTGGGGTTTCGATCTTTACTCGGTACCTCGACAATTTTCCTAATCGGAGGAGAAACTCTATCTCATCTTTCAAATGTTTGCACTCTTTTGTGTCATGCCCACAGTCATTATGGAAACGACAAAACTTGTTCTTGTCCCTCTTTCCCTTTGAGCGCAAGGGTGGTGGCTTCCGGTATGGTACCTCCTGGTATGTTGCCACGTAAATCTCAGCCCTTAATGTAGTCAGAACAGTATAGTTGGTGAACCTGGGCTGGCAGGGCTGATACTTAGGCTGTTTTTCGGTTGGTGCTGACTTAGCCTTCTTTTCTCCACTCTACTCAGCCCTTGAGGTACTCCTCTTCTTACCGCTTCCCACATTGCTACCCGGAGGGTTTGCACTGTTCTTGCTTGCCTTGATACTGGTCGGATGGTTTATGCCATTTTCTTCTTTCATGATAGCGTCATCTAGCTTCATGTATTTGTCTGCTCGGTCCAAGAACCCCTACAAGGTGTTGATGGGGTTCCTGTGCATGCTATCCCACAAGGGATTACAATAAATTATTCCTACCAAGATGGCAACGAACATCCCTTCATCTCCTAATGTGGATGCTCGACTTTCCTCCCTCATGAATCTTTGGATGTAGTCCATTAGAGATTCATCCTTCCCTTGCTTGATGTAAGCTAGCTGATTGGTATAAACTGGTTGAATCCATCCGGCACTGAAGACCTTACAAAATTCCTTCCTGAATTACTCCCAGGAAGTGATGGATCCAGGTTTGAATTTCCAATACCTTTCTTGAGCTGAGTCAGAGAGAGTGGTAGGGAATACCCTGCACCTATAATCATGCTCCACACCGAGCAACTCCATCTGATCCTCAAACATTCCAATGTGTCATACTGGATCCTCCTTCCCAGTGTATGTTGGAAGTTTCAGGGTCTTATATTTCAATGGTGGTTGAGCAGCTTGGATCTTGGTACTGAAGGGACTTCCACTTCTATGAGCCAGCTCGATGTCGAAAGGTTTCTTTTTCAGGCCCTGAATAGCCATGGTGAGTGCATCTATTTGAGCCTGCACTACTGGTCGGATCGCTGCTCTAGGTGGGGTAGACATCCCTAGTACCCCCTCTTGAGTGCTGGTCCTCCGGTTGATGACCTCCCTCAGATCCTGAGGTTGTGCATATTTTTCGAGCCCATCGAACACGACATTAGTGTTGTTCATTGGTTCTTTTCTCTTGCGAGACTGAGGGTATAGGGGTGGTAGGTCCACCTTGCTCTTGCCACTGCGATCCTGCCCCCGAGCCTCTCCTCCTACATGACTTTAAGAC
Organism: Humulus lupulus; assembly: GCF_963169125.1. Taxonomy (NCBI): domain Eukaryota; kingdom Viridiplantae; phylum Streptophyta; class Magnoliopsida; order Rosales; family Cannabaceae; genus Humulus; species Humulus lupulus. Next base: position 30,744,585 of record NC_084802.1, on the reverse strand, counting down.
TTTGAGCGACTATTTCCATTCTTGTCACGCCTCTCAGATGTCTGACCTTCCTTCCTGTGTCGTTTCGTCTATCCCCCTGGGAGGAGGCCTTCGTGTTTGTAACACTCTTACTCTGAGATGAAGTGTTATTCTTCTTAATCATGGAGGAGGCAGTCTTAGATTGCGCCTCTTCATCTTGTCTCTTGGAAAGTGGCTCTGCGAGCGTCCTTGGGGTTTGACTTCTCCCCTGGGACTCCCTGTTACTGTTGTCTCACATCCCTGGTCCTTTGGCCTGAGTGTAACGTCATTCCTTAATATGGCTTAGTGCTTGGATTAGGAGACCAATAGGGCAATAATTGATTTAATGCATTATTATGTGATTATATGCATGATTATGTCTGTTGTGTTATCATATGATTGTATTTGCATATATGTGTGCCATTTCTTAAAAGAAGAGCATTTTCGTAATTTTCGCCCGTTGAGAGCGTATTTGTATATTTGTGTGCATGTATGTGATATATGGGTGATATCACATTATTATGTGAATATGTTTGAGCTATTCGGCATGAGACGGTCCTAGGAAACAAGTTAGCGGTTTGGTCATAACAGGGTTAATTACTAGGCTCAAGGTGAGCCTAGGGGGAATTTGGTGCTTAGTACATTACCGGGATTAAGCGGGTAATGGGAAATGATTTGGTAATTATTTGAGGATATTGGGAGTAACAGGAATTGGAGGACATTGATTATGATTAATAGGGTAAGTGAAAATGATGAAATCGCCCTTGGGTGGCTTTGAGGGATTAGGATGGCCTTAGGGGCATTTTTGTCATTTAGGCTTATAGATATACTCAACCAAGGAAAAACGTGGAAGGAACCATAGAAACACAGGGGCTTTCTTCTTCTTCTCTCTCTCGATCATACTCTCTCTCTCAGATTGATTTTTGAAACTTGAAGTTTAGGAGAATTGAAGCTATTTGAGCTAGGTTCTTGATTGAGTAAAGCTTAGGGATATTTGAGGTAAGGATTCTAAGCTTGAAATTTGAAGTTTTACTCTATTTCTTGAGGTTAATTATAAGCTTGATATTCTGATCTTAGAATTGGGTATTTGGTGGTATTTTAAGTGTTATAAAGCTTGGGATTTTATTGTTAGATTGGTGATAATGTTGTGTTGGGGTTTGGTTTTGATATTGGGATTGTTGGGTTATGTTTTGGGATGAGTTTGAATTGAGGAAAATGTAGGGGAGCTGAGTTCACGAGGTCATGTCGCGATCATGTTCATGGGTGTCGTGACTTGAGCAAACCCCAGAGCCTTCATTGGGCTCTGTCTGGCAGGCTCGCCGCGACCCTCAAAGGCAAGTCGCGGCCCGCCTCTGGCACCCAGACAAGGGGCCTGTCTGTCTGGGAGGCGTGCCACGACCTTTGGGGGCAAGTCGCGGGCCACCTATTCTTTTTGAGCCAAGCTTAGTTTTATTTGGTTTTAAGCGCGGGTTTTCAAACCTTAAGGCTCAGGATCGAATCTACTACCCGTTTTGGTAGGATTCGAGGTTCCGGGGGCTAGGGCTTGGTCCGAGAATTTTTATTACTTATTTTATTGATGGGATTTCATATTTGGTTATTATTAGGTGACCGCTAAGGGCCTAAGGTCAAGATCGTTCTCAAGGGTCGTTCTGAACTTATTTTATGCTCAAGTCTGAGGTAAGAAAACTGCACCAATTATGTGACATACATGATTATTGTTGAAGCATGTTGAGTGCTCTATATTTGGATATCTATTGCATTATGAATGCTTGATTGCATTGTTTATCTGAGCAACACACTGACTTATGAGTCAGAAATGACAATAGTGCTGAGTGCTAGTCATGAAGCTCTAACTTATCAGTCACGATCGGCAATATTACTGAGCGTTGGTCGTATGGCATCAACTTATGAGTCAAGAGCGGCAATAGCACAGCGAGCGCTAGTCGATATGATTAGATCTAATCAACAGAGCCTTATATGCCCGTCTGACCTATTGGTTGAAGAAAACTAAAGAGCTTGGTTAGTCTATGGCTAGTTACTCAAAGTTAGGGCTAAAAGGCTCAGGTGACTTGATGGTCACATGGCTTAGGGCGCAGGACCCCAAGATTTCTTATTAGTCATCTATTCAGGGCACAGCACCCCAGAATGACTTAATAGTCATTAATCTAGGGTGTAGGACCCCAGAATGACTTAACAGTCATCATCTGATTAGGGCTACAAGCCCCAGAATGATCATTTATTTATACTTGTATACATGCAGTAATAAGTTTTCTTGCTGAGTTTTGGCTCACGAGTGTTATGTGGTGCAAGTAAAGGGAAAGAAAATCCTACCCAGCCTTGAGTGGAGAGCTTAGGTGGCGACGTGTACATATGCAGCCGCTTGACCACCACGGCCAAGGTGTTTCTCAGGGGAACTAGGGTTTAACCCTATTTTTGCCGCTTAGGTCGACGCAATTGTAACTTTTGAATTGTAATGACCATTTTGAATTGTAAACACTTTTACGAGATCCCATGCACAATTTAACATTTTAAATCAAATATATTAATTCCTTTTAATCGATATTTTAACCCTGGCCCATTAATAAGACTTAGATTCACGTTTATGGCCTAATGACTCGTTTAGTAGTTAAGCACTATTTAAAGTACACAGTGTGATGGTCTTGGCTAACTAGGGCGTTACACTGAGCCTCCCTCACTGCCTGAGCAGCAGCTTCAGCGTTAGCTCGGGCTAACTGGGTAGCCGCCTCTAGGGCCATAGCAATCTCCTGGTGCCTCTGGTTAGCTTTATGCTCCCTCTGGATCATCCTCTGGACCTGCTCATCTATCTCCCATTGTTGCCATTCCATAGTCTCCCTCTGGAGGGCAATCTCTGCAGCAAAGGCCTTCTGCCTTGCCAGAAATTGCGCCATCTCCTCTTGGTGAGCATCTTGTGGATCTTCCACATCAGGTTGATCTCCAACCTCCACCTAAGGTTCGTTGATGGGATCGATGGGATCCTGAGTGGTGGAATCCCTAGGAGTCATCTTCTTTGTCTGACTAGATTTTGGAGGCATCGTAAAACTGATGAAGTGTGTTTCTTGATTTCATAATCTTAATGAAAACACCAAAATGTTGACCTATGAAATTAGCCAACTGTCATATGTACAATATACGACACCTTTTGAACGAAATAAATACAATATACGACATAATACAAATATCTTAAACAAACACATGGAAATTTTATAGTGGTTCATCCCTATTCTGATGAACAGTAATAACCTAATCCACTTAGTCTTTAGTATTGAATCACTCGATAGACAATTACACAGATGAACAGAAGTATTCACTCGTTACTAATTTGCCCAGAGTTTCTTCCAAAATATTCGTCAGATCCCCTTCAATGAAGCCCTGGGTCCTTTATTTATAGTACCCAGGGGCTGTTACATGATCAATAATACTAGGATTGTGGTTTGGTACATGATTATTGGGTAGTGGAGATATGTGTCCACCTCCCCATGATTATGAGATCGTGGGTCTTCCCGTTGTTTCTCTAGATCATGGTAAACGATGCACGATTGAAACCTCTAGGAAACTGCTAAGTCTAGGTTGGTCCATAAGATTTAGTTGCTAGGCCTGATCACCCTTCAGAACTTGGGTGCTAGGCCTGATGACCCTACATGTTGATCCTCTGGGTGCTAGGCCTGTTGATTTCAGCTTGAACAAGCGTGAACTTCATCCATCAAGGTCTATTTGGGAGTTTAGGCCGACCACCCTATGAAGAATAGGGTGGGCCGACCATCCCTAGGAGTTGGGGTTAGGCTGACCACCCCTAGGGGCTAGGGCCAGGCCGACCACCCCTCGGAGATTTAGGCCTGGTCGACTTCCCTATAGGTCTTGGACCTATCTTTTTTTCTCATTGGTCTTTTTTCAATACTTTGTTATTTTTTCCTAACTTGTGATGCAACATACCGCTTTCTCATTTTCCACATCATCTCTTGACTTTTGAGGGACAACAAAGATAACTGAAAATACTAAAACTATATACATATTGTTATTTACCTTCTTTAATCAAGCAGAAGCGTAAGATGTCGATCCATAGATACTTTGATACTTCTTTTTTGCTCTATTTGCATCATTTACCTTTGAGTGTGCCATGTACTGTTCAGAGGTGAAAAGGTCAACACACTTCGACCAACTTTCATTATCCATGTCCTTTAGTGGATTCTACCTTGCTGTCTTAATATCATCATATTTGCCATGTTCATCGAAATATTTTTTCTTTCGACCTTTTCTTTCTTGGTAGCAATCTTGAAACCTTTGCTCAATGTTGGTCTCTATCAGTTCCCACTCAGTGAGATGCCTAGGGAGAATGAAATATTCCTTTATAAAAAATTCTTAGAATTTTTAAATTATAAAAAATATTACATGTGAATATCTTTATAAATTTACCTCAAGTTTTCCATTAATCCTGTCTTGTGCTTCTTTGGAACACATTGCGACAAGTCAAAATATAATGGCACATGGTGACCAATAAGGTTACCAATGATCCTTGTGAACAATATCCCATGATAACCAACTGCTTTGTAGGTTCCCTCCTCCGGATCGTATTGTAGAGTCAACAGGCATTTATTTTCTTGCATATTTTTGGATCGAGACTGACCTCTTCATCTCGGGGGAGGCGCTGCATATTTTAAGTCAACAATAAAATTAGATTGAATAAAATAATATCAATTTCTCATTTATTGATAAAACATAAACTAATTATATTATATTACTTGTCTCACAGGAAGTAGGTACCCATGAAGGATCTAGAGGATGATCACCTACCCCATCACCGCCATAAGAACGAGCAATAGCAGCAAACATATCTTTATAGTTTATATAATTATTACATTAAAATAAATCATAAATAATAGTAATAAAATGTAAACATCGACATTAAAGTCAAATACTGATTGGAAACTATTGAAATGTAAACATCCACATTAAAGTACTATCATGCATTGGAAACTATTGAAATGTATACATCCAAATTAAAGCAAATATTGATTGGAAAGTATTGAAATGAAAACATCCACGTTAAAGTTACAATAAGAATTTTCAGAAGAAAGTATTATTCCTCGTCAACATTTATTCCTACATCATCATCATTTGTACTTTCTAAATCATCTTCACTAATTTTGTCGTCTTCATCATCATTGATGAAATCATCATCCACATCTGGAACAGATCGAGACATTTCGCCAATTATGCTGGTGTGACCTTGTCGATTGAAAGTCATAACCTCTAACTGTCCTAATTCGACAATGAGTAAAAAAATTGATGAAGTACTATCATGCACCACATCGACCTTGTTATCATCATTGATACTTGGATGATCCCAGATCTTTCGATAATTAACTTCTCCTACTACCCTCCAATTTTTGTTTATTGAATGTTCTTCCAAGTAGAAAACTTGTTTTGCTTGAGTGGCGAGAATAATCTGCTCGTTCTTGTACCATTCATAATTAACCATGATACCAGTGATGCTATTCTCAGTTACCTTTCGACCCTTGCTTACATCGGTGTTGAACCATTTACAATGAAATTACTATCGAGTTACCATGGGAATAGCATAACTCTACAATCTCGTCATGTTGGCCTTAGAAAGTGAAATCATCGTATTTACAAGTGAAATCATCGGTTCTTGGCCGTCAAGTTGGCCTTAGAAAGTGAAACTATCATATTTGCAAGCATGAATTGATTGATAACCTAACGCTAACTTCCTCATTTTTTTTCTTAGATTCATAGTATGAAGCCAGAATCTTATTCTCCTCGGGAATGCAAATTTTAAAATTTTCAAAAGTTCATCAAATGAACTATTTTTCCATTTATTCATTACATTTATGTACAACATCTCCGCCAAGAAGTTCAAGGAAGACAACCAAGTACAACAAGGGTATAACTCAGCTTCGACCTCTTGAAACAGGTCATCAAATTGATTATCCGCACTATTGTCACCACCATCTGAAATTCCTTCATTTATGCCTTCTTTGTTAGTGTCTTGTTCACCAATAACATCACTGATGATGTCAATCATCTTATCTGTCACTAGAGCCCCGTCGTCCACTACTGGAGTAATATCAACTTCACCATGGTAAGTCCATTTACATATCGCTGCAGAACTCATATCGGTGTATATGAGCCTCCACCACATCTATTTTATGACTTAGTATATTCACACATTGATTGCATGGGCAGCTCACTTCTCTTGAAGAATTCACATGATTCTTGGCCATTTGTATAAATGCTTGAATATCATTCAAAACTCATCAAAGTTACGCCGTCTATTGGTTATCCAACTCTTATCAATCGTCATAACTGTTTTAAGTGAAAAATAAATTACCACAATGTGATAATAATAAACATTACATTTATTTGATAATAATATTTTATCACCAAAGTACTAATTTTTTTAAAGTAAATTATGATATCTTATTCATCTTATGAATAAAATATTAAATTTTATGAATATATATTATCAAATTTTATAAATATAATATAATATTTAATTATATAAACAAATATTTAATTATAAATTTATTAATTTACCATTAATGATTATTATTAATTTATTTGATAATTATCAAATTATTATTTTAATTTCCATTTTTTTTTAGAATAACAATAAAATTTTATCCTTATAAAATTATCATTTTAATTTTCCAATTTATAATTTTTTTATTAATTGCATTAAAATTAATTAAAAAATTTAATCACACTAACTTTAAAACTATTTTGTAATGTTTAGTTTTTCTAAATCTACTATAATTTTGGTAGCATAACGGTTGTAATCTAACATGTCCCAAAATTTAAAATCTGCATAAAAACTACAAAACCAGTCAGAACATACGTAAAATTGAATACAATCATTTAAATTCCCAAATCAACAACAAAAAACATATTATAAATATATAGTACAAAATGTTAAAGTTTTTTTTAAAATAAATCACCATCATTTCTTTATAAACTATAATCTTAAATTTATCATTATCTAACATAAATCTATCTAATTAAGCTAACATATATATAATTCAAAACAAAAATTTAATGTAACCGAACATATATACAATTTAAAACAAAAAATTTATTCAACCTAACATATATACAATTCAAAACAAAAAATTAATCTAACCTAACATTTTTTTAATAACTTAATATTTAATTTAAATATCAAATTAACAAACAAACAAATTTAATTTAAAAACTATTTGTTATCAATACAAATTAACAATCATTATTTATCAATACACTAATCAATCATAAAACAAAAAAAATTAAAAATTGGAAACAATACCCAAAGGCTCAGGATGATATCCATGGACTTGGGCTCGGGATGTTCCAATGCTATCTGGAAAAAAAACAACAAAAAATTTAACAATCATTTATCAATTAATATACTAATCAATTTCAAAACAAAATAAAATTAAAAAAAAATACCCAAAGGCTTGGGATGATATCAAGGAAATGGGCTAGGGTTCGAGATGCTCCAATATAATCTGAAAACAAAAAAAAAACTACAAAAAATTTAACAAACCCATTACAATAAATTACAAATTACACCCAAATAATCATCAAAAAATGAAATTTTCAAGAACACAATTGATTGTATGTGGTGTAAATGGACTAACCTTAGAAAGGGAGGGCAAAAAATGACGCCGAAACACCTTGGGTGGCACTGTGCGGCAGAGAACCACGGAGAAATCACCTTTGTGTTTTTCCCAAAATTTGACAGATATGAAGAAGAAAGGTTCTGCCTAGGAGGTTATATCGACGTAGCCTATAGTGATGATATGTCATCGCTATAGGTAATGAAGAAGCCGTCGCAAAGAGTAAGTTTTGGGACCCTACAGCGACGACATGTCGTCACTGTAGATGGAAAAAATTTGACAGCCAATTTTTGGCGGTCAACTTTCCCTCCATTTTTTTTATGTTTATAGCGAGACTAGATATTTTGGAGGGTCAGTCCAGTTTTCTCTCCCTTTTTTTTCCCCGATACTCTACAACGACGACACATCGCAGTTGTAGAGTCAATAATTTTTGAAGGGATTTTCATTTGCCCACCTTCTGTTCTCTCCAATTTTTTGGAACCCTACAGCGACAGAAGCTCAATATTTTCAATAAATTTAAAAAAAAATTATTTTGTGGGATTCGCCTATATTCAGTGATGAATTCTGTGTCATCATAGTAGAAGTCATCGTTGTAGAGTGCTTTACTCGCAATGGATTAAACGGTTAAAAAGAAAAATAAAACAAGATTTTTCACGTGTTTCAATAATCAAAATCTACTTACATTCACGAGTCACTCTTATTAATGAGTTTTGTGTTAAAGCCAAGATGCAATTTCATAGAGTTTGTGAGTACAAGAATTTATGCGTGAAAGAAAATAAATGAATACAACAAGTATTTATAGAACTGGTATCTAATTACCTTCCCACGATTATAGGAGGAAGTTACAAAATATCTCCTTTCAAATGTAAATTACAAAATCGCTTATATCAACATAAATATCTAGTCAGTTTCCAATAAAAATGGAAGCGTTGATTCAAATATTGATATTCTGTTATGTCCAAGCTTTTTAACATGCTTTCGAGCTGACTCGGTTGACATTCAAGCAGAGTTTATCATCTTTTTTTCGAGCTGATTATACCAATCCCCAAGCTAATATTATTCACCTTGAAAATCGAGTATAACATTTGCCCCCTCAAAAGTATATGCTTGTATCACCTCGAGAGAGACTCTTGAATTTCTTTTATCGGGATACGTGACCACCTACCAACACTCGAGTGGGTACTACATGTCATGTTAGGAATTTTGCCCTTGAAAGCATGTGTTGGACAATGTTTTATGAAATAAATAATTAAGATGAATTGTTTTCATATATTGATTTATTATTATTATTTGAATAATATTATATGAATATCAAAAAATTCACAAATTCGTTATTGTGACTACAATCTTATATTGGTATGAGAGGATTAAGATTGTAGGGATAGAATTTAAATAGTTCACAGTGAAACAAAGCCCATCATTCTCCTCAACTTTCCCGATTCCCTTTTTGAGTCATACTTATAATCTTTGAGCTATTGCTCCTACTTGAGAGAGCCATCACCTTTGTCTTTCTCTTGGTAGATGACACAACCTGATCGTGAAAAGGACTAGTGGGGGTTCTCAGCTAGAGCTATCCCTTATCGAAAACCTTCACCTCAAGCAGAATCACCATTTTCTCGAAACCAAAGGCTTATCAATGAGTACGATAAAGAAATATAGAGAGAAAATATAAGCAACTCGTATAGGCGTCAAACTGATGACATCCAAGAAGGCAAAAGAAAAAAAATTGAGTCGCTGCCCATTCTGAGCCTATACTTTTATTAATTAAATCCCTCTATCTCACCCATTAGATCGAAAACTAACAGTTTCTATCGTCTTTCCCCCAGGTGAACTTAGCTTGGAGATCGAAAATATTACAATTTCCACAATAAATAAATATCATAATTTCAATATTAAGAGGTTGGTATTACGATTTCCACCAAGTAATGTAGAAGGTGCATATAAATCTCCTTAAGCCAGCTGGGTCTCAAATCGTAAATCTGACAGAAAGTATTGAAGTCTTCCCAGGTTGCGTCTTCTGGGGTACTTAGTGACCATTGGACCAAGACTTGTCGTATTTCTGAGTCGTTTGTACGTTGGATGCGTGTTGCTAATATGGCTAACGGCAGCATGATTAGTTTGTTAGCAAAACTTAATTCCGGTAAGGGGTAGCAGTTTGGCGGAGGTACACCATGGAACGATTTCAGCAGTGACACATGAAACGTGGGTGTATACGACTACCTGCAGGAAGGCTATGTTTATAAGCGACCGAACCAGCTCGAGCTATCACGGGAAAGGGTCCAAAGTAACGACGACAAAGCTTTGAATTGAGTCGTCTTGCAACAGTGGACTGTTGGTACAGCTGAAGCTTTACCAATATTAAATCTCCAATGTTAAAGTTGATGTTCCGTCGCTTCTTGTTAGCTTGCTGCCGCATATGATTCTGTGCTTGCTGTAAATTATGTTTTAGTTGTCGTAGTATAGTGTCCCTGGTCATTAAATCTTCCTCCACTGCTTGAATTGTCGTGGAGCCCCGAGTATAAGCAGTTATGGTAGGTGGAAGTTGCCCATAGGTCGCTTGGAATGGAGTCATTCTGATAGTTGAATGATGACTGGTGTTATAGTGATACTCTGCCCAAGATAAAAACTTGCTCCATTGTTTTGGGTAGTCAGATGTAAGAGCTCTAAGGTATTTCTCCATGTATCGGTTGGTTACCTAAGTCTGGCCGTCCGTTTCGAGGTGGTAGGCTGAGCTCATTTTGAGGGTGGTCCCCATAAGTTCAAATAATTTTTTCCAAAATGCACTTGTAAAAATTGGGTCTCTATCGGAAACAATAGTGCGAGGCAGCCCATGTAGTGGAATCACCATATTAGTAAAGAGTTCAGCCACCTTAGTAGCAGAATAATGGTTCGGCAAAGCTCCAAAATGAGCATACTTAGTGAAACTGTCTATTACCACCAAGATATTGCTCACTCCATGAGAATTGGGTAATCCCACTATGAAGTCCATGGCCAAATCTTCCCAAACACATTATGGAATCGCAAGGGGTTGGAGAAATCCATAAGGGGTTGTTGGATAGTATTTTACCATTTGACAAACTGAACAAGAGAGCACAAATTTTTTGACATCTTGATGCATGCCATGCCAAAAGAAATTAGCCCCCAATCTCAAATAAGTCCATTCAGCCCCAGCGTGACCCCCTACCGGAGTGGCATGAAATTCATGTAATAATTGTTGCTTCAAATTAGAGTGTTTGCTGATGAAAATTTTCTGCCTGTAGTAAAGGAGACCTTCTTTCTCTGAATAAACTAACATATCTAACTCTCCTTACTGCAACTGAGTATGTAAAAGTCTGAGGTCGGGGCAGGTGATATTCTCTTGCCTTAGTTCCTCCAAAAACTCAAAACAACCTATACTCATGGCCATTTGCAATAAAGAATAACCCCTTTCATGACGTCTTGAAAGAGCATCAGCAACTAAGTTCGTTTTCCCCAACTTGTATTCAATGGAAAAATGAAATCCAAGTAGTTTCCGAAGGAAGTGTTGTTGCTCAGGCGTTTGGATTACTTGTGTCAATAACTCTTTGAGGCTCTTATGCTCTGTTCGGATAACAAAATGCCATCCCAGCAGGTATTGGCGCCACTTCGTGACAGCTTCAACAATAGCTCTCATTTCGTGTATATACGCAGAAGTTCCAACAAACTTGGGACCGAATTTCTTGCTAAAAAAAGCTATGGGATGATTGTCTTGCATCAATACTCCCCCGATTCCTATGTTGGAAGCATCAGTTTCTATTATGAATTCTTTTGATAAACTAGGCAGGTTTAGAACAGGGGTGGTAGTCATCGCACACTTGAGTCTTTCAAAGGCTGCGACTACTTGTGTGGTCCAGTGAAAATTATCTCGCTTTAAGAGGTCCGTCAGCGGTGCCGCGACAGAGGCATAGTGTGCTACAAAACGTTGATAATATCCCGTAAGACCAAGAAAGCCTCTCAGTGGGCCAATCCACTATGGCCGCTATCTTTGATGGATCTGGCCGAACCCCCTGTGCCGAAACCAAGTGACCCAAATATTCAATAGTAGTTTGAAAAAAAAATGACATTTGCTCACTTTGGCATAAAAACTATTGTCCCAAAGTAGTTGTAATACAAGTCTCACATGGTGAGCATGCCAAGTGGATGGCATAAAAACTATTGTCCAAATTTAAGGTGAGCATTACGACTATATACCAAGATGTCATCAAAGAAGACTATGACAAATCGATGCAAAACAGGTTTGAATAATTGATTCATAGCCGCTTAAAATGTGGAAGGAGCATTAGTGAGCCCGAAAGGCATTACTACAAACTTGAAGTGCCCTTCATGTGTGCGAAATGTCATCTTGTGAATGTCTCTATGATCCATTCATATTTGGTGATAACCGACACGAAGGTCCAACTTAGAAAATACTTATGCTTGTCCCAATTCATCTAACAACTCATCAATAGTAGGAATGGGAAACCAATCTCACATAGTGATTCCATTGAGTGCCTTGTAATCAACACAGAAACTCCATGTGCCATCTTTCTTTTTTACTACCAACATCGATGAAGAATAAGGGCTGGTACTTGGGCGAATAAACCCAAAAGCCATCATCTCTTTAACTAGCTGCTCAATAACATCTTTTTGAAAATATGGATATCGGTAGGGTTGTACATTGATTGGAGCGGAACCTGGCTACGAGAAAATTCAATGATCGATACTCCTGTGCAATGGCAATTGTTTTGGCTCGTCGAAAACAGTAGCAAACTCAGTGAGTATTCCCTTTCCGGCCTCTGTAAAATGCACCTCCAAACTGCTCAATTCAGTGGTATTTTGACTGTGCTCTTCCACCATTTCACTAAGGCGATACAAGTCTTTAATGTCCCCTTTCACGCAATAAAGCATGAAATTGAGTGAAAGTTAAGTGATGCGCAGTCACCTCTTTGGAACCAGCCAATTTAACTACACTAGCCTGCCAATGAAACTCCATTGTCAACCCTTTATGATCATGGATACACGGTCCCAACATTTGCAACCACTGCATTCCCAATACTACATCGAGACCCCATATCGGCAATATGAAGAGATCAACCACAAAGCGATGAATCTACAAAACCAAGACAACTCCCTTGCAAATCTTTGAGCACAATAAAAAGTTCCCGTTACTCTAGCGTCCCAAATTTGCTAATAAGGCTTAGGACCTTAACTAGCATACCTGGAGGGAAATAAGTGATTTATTATATTAATATGTGAATTCGATGAGCATGTGAATAGAAATGCATGTTTAGGTGAATTAAATAGGCATGTGGGCCCCATTTGGTTATTAGGGGCATGTTTGCAATTTTAGCCCGCTATGGGCCATAAATGCAATATTTGTGAATATTGTGATCTTTACCACGTGTGAGTGGTGATATATTTGTGATGCACGATCTGAGATAGTCCTAGGGAGCGGTTTAGCTAGGAAGTCACAACGGAACCCGATACCCGACTCGGGGCGAGTCAAGGGGTATATCGGGTATTAGACATTTTACTTGGTTATCGGGTTATGAAAATAAATATTTGGAGATATATTTGAAGTTAGAATGTTTAGAAGGGAATATCGGGGAAATTTACCATTTTGCCATTATGGACGTTTTTGGTACCCGAGCCTTGGAGGTAACTTAAGTGACTTCAGCTAAGTAAGACAAAGCAAGGAAACACCAAGAATTGTCCCAAACCAACCCTATCTCCCTATCACTCGATTTCTCTCTCTTTGGGAGCTTGAAGGCTAAAGAAAGTTCTAGGGGAATTATGCAAGGAATTCAGAAATCTAAGGCTTGGATTGTGGGAGGAGTAAGCTTGGGAAGTTTAAAAGCAAGTGTGACTTGAATTCATCCTTGAGGTAAGAAGCCTAGCATTAAATTAGCTGAGTTTATGCTGAGTTTTTTTATAATTGTAAGTTCATGCATGTAAGTTGAATGGTGGATCACTCTTGGTTATTTGGGTGAGTTTTGGGATTAGTTTTTGTTAGGTTTTGTTGTTTGGACCATTCTAGAACTATTGTGATGATTTAATTGAGTTGTGGGTTAAATTGGCTAGGTTTTTGTTGTTAAAATGGGGAATTTTGTGGGTTCGAAGGGGGTCGGGCCGCGGCTCTATTCTTGGTGAGGCGCGGCCCTCTAGAACAGAGGGGAGGCCAAAATGAAGGGCGAGCCACGATGCCCCTTTTGTTGGGCCGCGGCGCGCGTCTACAGAAAGGGGAGGCTGAGCCTCTGGTTGAGGCGGGCCGCAGCACAAGGCCTTGGGGCTGCGGCTCTTAAGGGGTTTTTGGACCCCGAGAAGGTTTTAGGCTCGGGAATCCAAAAGCTAAGGCTCGGGATGGATTTTATCACCCGGATTGATAGAATTCAAGGTTTCGGGGATTAGAATTTCATTCCAAAGTTATTTAATGGATTAGAACTTGATGGATAGATGTTGTTGATACATTGTGAATAGGTTTTCAGTGAGGCTCGGACTAGGGGATTGTGCTCAGGATATCGATGCTCAAAAAACTTGGGACACAGGTAAGAAAACTGTTGTACCCGTAGAGCAAGGCGTGGCCCTATAGTTTGTATTGCAGGGCATGGCACTATGTGATTGTGTTGTAGGGCGTAGCCCTATTGTTTATGTTTGTATTTGTTTAAGTATTTGTTGATTATATGCTATGTATTGCATATCTGTGAATGAACGGCAAGGACCTGGAACGGCGACGGCCGAGAATGGCAGGAAGCCGAGTACACCAAGGGGTCGGGAATGGCGTTAAGCGCATGGAGTGCGAGGTCTAGTACGGCAAGGGCCGGGAGCGGCGTTAAGCACGCTGAGTGCAAGTCGCTAGGGTGAAAACCTTCTCGGATGCCTGAGTCATCCTCACGGTGTAAACCGTGAACCCAAGGCTTGGTAAAACGCCTGGGACGGCATGGTCACTATGTGTTTAGCTTTTTGGCTGCCTTATTATATGCTGATTGATAGCTATGCATATGTTAGTTGTTTGTGTTGAGTTTTCTTGCTGGGCTTCGGCTAAAGGGTGCTTTATGGTACAGGTAAGGGCAAGGGAAAGGTCGACCAACCATAAGTATGGAGAGCGTGAAGCACTGTGTACATGTTCGGCCTGCCTGGCTATCACGGCCAGGGATATTTTTGGGAGATGTTATGCCTTGACTCAAATTTTGTTGTTTAGTCGACTTTAATCATATTTTGAGTTGTAAATATTTCTAAATAGTATTTTGGGATCCCAAATGTATAATGCTTTATAATTTCAATGAATGGTTAGATTTTCAAAATTACATGACCTTTATTACTGTTTAGCCGCACTTTTAACCTAAAACCTCGATGCACGTTTAAAATTCACTTAGTAACAGCTCTAAGGAAGTAGGGCGTTACAACATGTATCAAAGCGAGCCAAGGTTTATGGTTCCTGGAGATTGACCGAACATGTACGCTCGATGTCAGTGACAAGCTCGACTCAGGGTTGGTTGGTAATGATTGAATTATATGCTTGATTATGTGCTTGAGTGCCCTATTTGCCTGATAATTTTATATAGAGCATGATGAATGAGTTAACATATGCATGATGTTAGAGCATGGCCCCTTCAGTGTTGTATGTTATTTGTGCATTGTGGACTGTTGTTTATGGTTGGTTGATGTGAATTGGGAGGTGGTTTTGGATGTTGTTATCATGCCTGATGAGTAGCGTCGTTGATTGCAGGCATATTGTTGAGATGCCTCGACAATCAACCAGACTCCGTGGCAATATGGCTGAGGATGAAAACTAGGGTCAGGACCGTCCATCTACCCCACAGAATTGGCAACAGTTGTTTGCCGACATGGAAGCCAAACTGCACCGAACAAAAGAAGAGCTTCGACCGCTGAGGCAACAGGCCCTTCCTCAAGGCACTGGGTTGCAAGTTCAGCAGGCTGCAGCGTCAGTGCCAGTTCAACCTGTTATGGAGAATAGGTGGGAACCTTTGTATGAGAGGTTCAGGAAGCAGCATCCTCCCACCTTCGAGGGTGGACCAGACCCACTGCAGGTAGAGCAGTGGATGAATATGATTTCCTCCATCCTGGATTTCATGAGGGTGGAAGGGAATGAGAAGGTAGCATGTACCAGCTACATGTTCAGAGAGGATGCCCGCATCTGGTGGGATGTAGTGACACAGAGAAGAAATGTTGCAGTTATGACTTTGGAAGAGTTTAGAAACATCTTTAATGAGGAGTATTATAGTGTTGCAGCCCAAGCTGCAAAGGTTGATGAGTTTACCAATCTGACCTAGAACCGGATAACGGTTACAGAGTATGCCTTGAGATTTGACCAGTTGGTGAAGTTCGCACTGGATTTGGTGCCGACTGATGCAGCCCGAAGGGATCGATTTGTGCGGAGGTTGAATGTCATGATCGCCCATGATGTTAAGATAACTTTGGACCTGGGGACTACCACGTATGCTCAGATAGTGGACAAGGCCCTTACAGCTAAGGGGGCCGAGGATCACATATGGAGAGAGAGTGCTGCTATGAGCGATGCCAGGAGGACGGTGCCTCCTTTCACTGGATCTAGTCAAGGTAGTGGCCCCAGTGAGTAGAAGAGAAAGGCCCCAGATTCTTTCGATCCTCCTAGCTCGGATAGAAGGGCAGAGTGCTTTTAGCGGCCGTCAGGGCGGAGGTGACAACTGGAGGAGTTTCCCAGTGTGTCCTCGATGTAGACAACGACAATAGGGAGAGTACAGGATCAGGGCCTGCTTTATTTGTGGGAGTGTCAACCATTTGAAGAAGGATTGTCCATAAGCCAAGAAAGAGGAGTCGAAGCAGAGCGACATCCTCACTCCTGCCAGAGTATTCACCTTAACCCACACTGAGGCTGAGGCTAGCCCCTCGGTCGTGATAGATCAAATTTCTTGTGTTGGTTCTTCTTTTAATGCATTGATTGATTCGGGGGCTACTCATTCGTTTGTGTCTGCTAGAGTGATAGATTAGCTGTGTAGACCTAGTGAGTTGTATGCTAGGGGATTTCAGACTTTGTTACCGACTGGGGAGCTGGTAGTCTCTAGGAGATGGATTAAAGCATTTCCAGTAGAGAAAGATGATAGAGAGTTGGTTGTTAATCTGATTGAGTTAGTGATGGATGACTTCGAGATGATTCTAGGGATGGATTGGCAATCGAAGTATGGGGCGACGATTGACTGCAAGCGTAGGATGGTGACTTTTGAACCAGAAGGGGACGTACCCTTTATGTTTGTGGGGACAGTTAGTGGACCGAGAGTACCTATGATCTCAACACTGAAGGCTACAGATCTGATGCAGGTAGGTTGCATAGGATTCCTAGCGAACATTGTAGATACTTCTAGAGTTGTGCCTATTGGACCGAGTGAGACCAGATTTTTATGTGAGTTCCCAGATTTATTTCAAACTGACTTGCTAGGGTTGCCGCCATAATGGGAGATCGAGTTTGTTATAGAGTTGGCACTAGGGGCGGAGCCAGTATCTAGGACACCTTATAGAATGGATCCGGCAGAGTTGAAGGAATTGAAGATTCAGTTGCAGGAGTTACTAGATTTGGGGTTCAACAGACCGAGTTTCTCGCCATGGGGTGCTTCAGTGTTGTTCGTCAAGAAGAAGGGTGGATCTCTTAGGATGTGTATTGACTACAGGAAATTGAACAAGTTGACCGTTAAGAACAATTACCCATTACCTAGGATCGACGACTTGTTTGACCAGTTACAAGGGAAGACAGTGTTCTCTAAGATCGTCCTCCGGTCAGGTTATCACCAATTAAGGATTAAAGAGGAGGAAATACCAAAGACTGCTTTCCGCATGAAGTATGGACACTATGAATTCCTGATTATGTCCTTTAGATTAACCAACGCCCCTGCAGCTTTTATGGACATGATGAATAGGGTTTTCAAGGACGAATTGGACAAGTTCTTGATTGTGTTTATTGACGACATACTGGAGTACTCTCAGTCAGAGGTAGAGCATGAACAGCATTTACACCTGGTATTTGTAGCGGTTGAGAGAGCATAGGTTATATGCTAATTTCAGTAAGTGCGAGTTTTGGCTACTGCAAGTCACATTTCTAGGCCATATTGTTAGTAAGGAGGGTATTTTGGTTGACCTAAGTAAGATTGAGACAGTGAGGGATTGGCCTAGACCAAGCAGTGTCCCGAAAGTTAGGATCTTTTTGGGATTAACGGGATATTATAGGTAGTTCGTTGAGGGGTTCTTTAGGATAGCCACACTGTTGACTGAATTGACGAGAAAGAAGACTAAGTATGTGTGGATAGACAGGTGTAAGAATAGTTTCAAGGAATTGAAGCGGTGACTGATCATCGCCCCAGTATTGAGTCTGCCGTCAGACAACGAGAAGTTTGTGGTTTATTGTGATGCTTCCAGACATGGTTTAGGGTGTGTGCTGATGCAAGCCTAAAAGGTGATAGCCTATGCATCAAGACAGCTAAAGGAGTATGAGCAGAGATATCCCATGCATGATCTGGAGTTGGCAGCAGTGGTATTTGCACTTAAGGTTTGGAGACATTATTTATATGGTGAGAAGTGTGAAATATACATCGACCATAAGAGTTTGAAGTACTTCTTTACTCAGAAGGATCTGAATATGCGCCAGAGACGGTGGCTAGAATTGGTAAAGGATTATGATTGTGATATCATATACCATCCTGGGAAGGCTAATGTAGTGGATGATGCATTGAGTCGGAAGGGCTCGAGACAATTGTTCAGTTCAAGGCAGATATCTGATAAGTTAGCTGAGGAGATGACTAGAGTGGGTATAGAGTTGGTGGTTGGTCAGTTAGCCAACATCACTCTTCAGTCTAGACTCCTTGAGAGGATCAAGGAAGCGCAGGGGGAAGATCCCCAATTGAGAGGGCGCAGAGAGAGTGTCTTATTTGGAGCGGCTAAGGACTTCTCTATGTCGAAGATGGGACTACTGAAGTACAAGGGTCGGATCTGTGTTCTGATGGATTTTGATATCCAGTGAGAGATCTTGGATGAATCACATACCACTCCATATTCTTTACTTCCAGGTACGACAAAGATGTACCAAGATTTAAGAACCTTGTATTGGTGGTCGGAAATGAAGAGGGACGTGGTGGACTATGTGGCTAAGTGCTTAACTTGTCAGCAGGTAAAGGCTGAACATCAGAGGCCAGCAGGGTTATTGCAGCCTCTAGGGATTCCAGAGTAGAAGTGGGAGGATATCACCATGGACTTTGGGGTTGGTTTGCCGAAGACTGTGGGACAACATGATTCAGTGTGGGTGATTGTGGATAGGTATACCAAGTCCACCCACTTTTTTCCTGTTAGGATGACTTATACTGTGGAGAAGTATGCTAAATTGTATGTGAAGGAAATTGTTCGACTCCATGGGGCTCCGAGGTCGATAGTATCTGACAGGGACCCCACCTTCACCTCCAATTTTTGGGAGAGCTTGCAAAAGGCTATGGGCACGCAGTTGTAGTTTGGTACCACTTATCATCCTCAGACGGATGGACAGTCTGAGAAGACGATGCAGATACTGGAGGATATGCTATGAGCTTGTGTGTTGGATTTTGGGGGATCTTGGAGTAAGTATCTCCCTTTGATTGAGTTTTCATGCAACAACATTTATCAGGCGACTATCGGAGTGGCTACGTATGAGATGTTATATGGGAGGAAGTGCAGATCACCTATCCATTGGGATGAGACGGGTGAGAGGAGATACTTGGGTCCTGAGTTGGTTCAGAGGACCAATGAGGCAATTTAAAAGATTAGAGCTCGAATGCTCGCCTCCCAGAGTCGCCAGAAGAGTTACTCTGACCTGAAATGTAGGAGCATAGAGTTTCAAGTCGGTGACCATGTGTTCCTTAGAGTTTCTTCCTCGAGAGGAGTGAAACGGTTTGGTGTTCGGGGCAAGCTGAGCCCTAGGTTTATTGGCCCCTTTGAGATTTTGGAATGGGTTGGAGAGGTAGCTTACAGATTGGCGATGCCTCCAGATCTATTAGAGGTTCATGATGTTTTTCACGTGTCCATGCCCCGAAAGTATGTAGCAGATTCTACGCATGTACTGAGTTATGAGAACTTGGAGCTGGACCAGGATTTATCATATGAGGAGAAGCCGGTTCATATTCTCGACCGGAAGGATAAAGTCTTGCGGAGCAAGACCATCGCCATGGTGAAAGTGTTGTGGAGGAATAGCAAGGTTGAGGAGGCGACATGGGAACTTGAGTCAGATATGAGGGAGCGGTATCCCGAGTTATTTAGGTAATTTCGAGGACAAAATTTTTGTAAGGAGGGGATAGTTGTAGCGTCCCAAATTTGCTAATAAGGCTTAGGGCCTTAACTAGCATGACTGGAGGGAAATAAGTGATTTATTATATTAATATGTGAATTTAATGAGCATGTGAATAGAAATGCATGTTTAGGTGAATTAAATATGCATGTGGGCCCCATTTGGTTATTAGGGGCATGTTTGTAATTTTAGCCCGCTGTGGGACATAAATGCAATATTTGTGAATATTGTGATCTTTACCACGTGTGAGTAGTGATATATTTGTGATGCACGATCTGAGACAGTCCTAGGGAGTGGTTTAGCTAGGAAGTCACAACGGGACCCGATACCCGACTCGGGGCGAGTCAAGGGGTATTTCGGGTATTAGACATTTTACTCGATTATCGGGTTATGAAACTAAATATTTGGAGATATATTTGAAGTTAGAACGTTTAGGAGGGAATATCGAGGAAATTTACCATTTTTCCCTCGAGGACGTTTTTAGTGCCCTGAGCCTTGGAGGTAACTTAAGTGGCTTAGGCTAAGTAAGACAAAGCAGAGAAACACTTAGAATTTTTCCAAATTGACCCTATCTCCCTATCACTCGGTTTCTATCTCTTTGGGAGCTTGAAGGCTGAAGAAAGTTCTAGGGGAATTAAGTTAGGAATTCAGAAATCTAAGGCTTGGATTGTGAGAGGAGTAAGCTTGGGAAGTTGAAGAGCAAGTGTGGCCTGAATTCATCCTTGAGGTAAGAAGCCTAGCATTAAATTATCTGAGTTTATGCTAAGTTTTGTTAGAATTGTAAGTTCATGCATGTAAGTTGAATGGTGGATCACTCTTGGTTATTTAGGTGAGTTTTGGGATTAGTTTTTTGTAGGTTTTGCTGCTGGGACCATTCTAGAACTACTGTGATAATTTAATTGAGTTGTGGGTTAAATTGGCTGGGTTTTGGTTGTTAAATTGGGGATTTTCTGGGTTCGAAGGGGGTCGGGCCGCGACTCTATTCTTGGTGATTCGCGACCCTGTAGAATAGAGGGGAGGCAAAAATGAAGGGTGGGCTGCGGCGCCCCTTTGGTTGGGCCGTGGCGCGTGTCTACAAAAAGGGAGGCTGAGCCTCTAGTTGAGGCGGGCCGCGGCACAAGGCCTTGGGGCCGCGACTCTTAAGGGGTGTTTGGACCTCGAGAAGGTTTTAGGCTTGGGAATCCAAAAGTTAAGGCTCGGGATGGATTTTATCACCCAGATTGATAGAATTCAAGGTTCCGGGGATTAGAATTTCATTCCAAAGTTATTTAATGGATTAGAACTTGATGGATAGATGTTTTTGATATGTTGTGACTAGGTTTTCAGCGAGGCTCAGACTAGGGACTGTGCTCAGGATATCGGTGCTCAGAAAGTTTGGGACACAAGTAAGAAAACTATTGTACCTGTATAGCAGGGCGTGGCCCTATAGTTTGTATTGCAAGGCATGGCCCTATGTGATTGTGTTGCAGGACGTAGCCCTATTGTTTATGTTTGTATATGTTTAAGTATTTGTTGATTATATGATATGTATTTCATATCTGTGAATGAATGACAAGGGCCGGGAACGACGAAGGCCAAGAACGGCAGGAAGCCGAGTATGGCAAGGGGTCGGGAACGGCGTTAAGCACGTGGAGTGCGAGGCCGAGTACGGCAAGGGCCGGGAGCGGCGTTAAGCACGCAGAGTACAAGTCGCTAGGGTGATACCCTTCTCGGATGCCTGAGTCATCCTCACGTTGTAGACCGCGAACCCAAGGCCTGGTAAAGCGCCTGGGACAACATGGTCGCTATGTGTTTAGGTTTCTGGCTGCCTTGTTATATGCTGATTGATAGCTATGCATATGTTAATTGTTTGCGTTGAGTTTTCTTGCTTGGATTTGGCTCACAAGTGCTCTATGGTGCAGGTAAGGGCAAGGGAAAGGTCTACCAACCATGAGTATGGAGAGCATGAAGTGGCGTGTACATGTTCGGCCTGCCTGGCGGTCACGACCAGGGGTATTTTTGGGAGATGTTATGTCTTGACCCAAATTTTGTCGTTTACTCGACTTTAATCATATTTTGAGTTGTAAATATTTCTAAACAGTATTTTGGGATCCCAAATGTATAACGCTTTATAATTTCAATAAATGGTTACATTTCGAAAATTACATGACCTTTATTACTGTTTAGCCGCACTTTTAACCTAAAACCTCGATTAGCGAGTTAATTGCACGTTTAAAACTCACTTAGTAACGTCTCTAAGGAAGTAGGGTGTTACAGTTTCCCATATAGACCCCGAAACATTTGGTCTCCTCCCAAGATAACTTCAATTGAGCCGCCAATGATTCTTGTATAAAATTATTGTTGCTACCTGTATCAATGAGGACCTCCAAGGATTCAATACCATGTTTCGCCATAATACGAAAGATTCGAGGATTCATCGAATTTGAAAGCGAGTTTAGACTCACTTTGTCTTCAGCCGCCTCTACAGGTTTGTGCTCTTCAGTGTCTGTACTTGGTTCACATTCATCCTCATCTTGGCCACACAAAATTAGCATTCTATTTTTACATTTATGGCCAAAGTTAAATTTCTCATCACAAGTAAAACAAAGTCCCTTATCCCTACGATCTTGCAGTTCAATATGAGAGAGTCTCTTGATTGGCAATGTTGGGTTACCTGTACGAGACATAGGTTGCAACCCAGCTGAACCAATTGCAGTAGTTCCTGACTTGGGGGTAGCACTGTGAGTTGAAGAATTTCCTTGAACCAGAGTAGAAGTTCGAGTAGACCACCCTGTCCGAGTACTTCTGTGCATTGATGATTGACGAAATCGTCATTGCTGTCCTCAAATAGTTGTGCCTTAGCCATAACGTCTGCCAAGTCCACTGGTTTTGCCATAAGAAGCTCTCGTCTAATCTCCAACTTCAGACCCCAAATAAAGAACTTCAAGAACATGGATTTGGCCACCCCAGTTATCCGAGGCATGATTGATTCGAATTCAGCTTGATACTGAGAAACTCTTCCCGTTTGAGTCAGCTTAGAAATCCTTCCCAAAGGATCGTCATATATGGACGTACCAAACTGTTGTGTCAGAGCCTTAAGAAACGACTCCCAATCAGTAGTCGCACCACTCTTCTCCATCTATTGGAACCATGTTGAAGGAGCACCAGCCAAGTGGAAAGCTATTACTGACAACAGCATTGCATATTCCACCCTGTGCAAGTCAAAAAACTTATTAATCTTGTAAATTAATCTTCTACACTCAAACCATCAAATCGCGGAACCTTGACCCTGAGTGTTTTGAGGATTGAATTCAGTTCCCAGCAATCCAGTGCAGCCTCTGATCGCCTTCGCGTTGAACGACCCCCCTCCTGAGCTATACTTCCTTCCTCGTCCAAATCGATCATTGGCGGAGGCGGCATATGAGCCATGCGTTCCTCTGTCCTCACAACATGTTGGTCCAGTAACGCCAAAAA
The DNA here is from genome assembly GCF_963169125.1 of Humulus lupulus. Taxonomy (NCBI): domain Eukaryota; kingdom Viridiplantae; phylum Streptophyta; class Magnoliopsida; order Rosales; family Cannabaceae; genus Humulus; species Humulus lupulus. The sequence continues at coordinate 30,721,212 of NC_084802.1, read as the reverse complement.
CTTCTCAAATTGCTTCTCCAATTGAGCGTCTGGGTACTGCTTGAAACTGAGCTCCATGGATTGAAGCATTGCAGCAATGTCTTTATTCTTCATGGGTAGTAGAAGCAATGAAAGCACCAGTAATACACAAGTTGCATTCTTCGAGTCAGTGTCGAACTCCCTCAGCCAATTCAGCTTTTCATTCCAGATATTTTTCTTGGTTTCAATTACACTGGCTACTTACACTCAAACCAGAGAAAGAGAAAAAAACAAATAATAATTCTAACAGAAAAGAAATCCCTTGCTGCCTCTCTCAATGCCCCTCATTCTAACAAACACCTTAAGCCAGCTGAGTCTCATGCGCAATCTCTTCTCACGTGCAGGACGTCCGTCTCCATGGCAACCATGTTCTGTTTCTCCTTTGTTGGTGTGGTGCCCTTTGGTAGCTTTTTATGGGCTTCAACTGCTTGAGTTGAGTGGTCAATGCAATCCTGGACTCTGTTCTGTATTACTTCAGGATCCAAGGATATTGGGTCGCTGTCTTGGGTTGGTCCAGTGTTAGTAACATTACCACTTTGTAGGACATGGGCATTTGTTTCTTCCTATTGTTTTATATATATATTTATATCTATAGATATTTCTAATTAATATATTATTTAGAGCTGTTATACCCACATTTTCATCTCTAAAAAATCCACGCCAAGTCGAGTTGGTCAGAATAAAAATGTGAATCGGACCGTGTTGGATCATATAGAGGAGGGTGAGCCAACACGACTTATTTTACAAATTTGAACTCATAGTCAGGTCCAAATTTAAACATAGTTAATTATTACTAAAAACAATAAGATTGGGGATTTAAACTCAAAAATCCCTCTCAAATATATAGTTAAGAGACTAATCACTAAGGTAGATGCACTTTTTTTGTTTCAATTATAGTTTTAGTTATTTTTAAACATTTCTCAATAATACTTTGCACACATTTATATTAAAGAATATTTATATGATTATCAATTATTAAAATTTGAATAACTATTAATAAATATTTAAATTTGCAACTGCCAAACCTTAAAACAAATTAATATAGTTTTAATTTTATATTTTATAATTCCTTTAATTGCATGACTATAAATACGTACTCAAAATTACATTAGACTTGCTGAAAAAAAAAATTATATTAGACTTTCATTGTCATTTTAATTAAAATATAATTCTTCATTATTATTATTATTGTCAAATTATTGGACTTAATTCAAGTTTTTATATTATACCATTCTATTGGGCTTAAATCATTCGTGCTTATGTATGGTGCTCTCAAGCTTTCTGTGTTATGTCATGTCTGGCTTAGACATATATTTTTTGTGTTAAATAATATAAAATTCAGAAACCTATAAATTATGGCAGCAAAACGCTCCTTATTTTTACATTTTCCGATACGTAACCCTCATTCTTTTTTTTTATAATGAAACATCTCATTCTATTTTTCCGTTAGCAAATTTAATGTCAATATTTGTTGTGGCTGTTAACTGCCAACGGTAGCCACCTAGCAAATTAATTTAAAATAATATATTATTTTAATTTAAAAATAGATTAATTAATATTAAAAATAATTACTTAAAAATACATTAAAATACTAAATCCTAATTCTTTTTATTTTCTTCCCTGTTTCTTCTTCTTCTTCTTGAAGCCCCAGCTGAATACACATTCCCTCTTTCTTTTTGTCATCTACTCTCTATCTCCCTCTTCGCATCTCGACTTGAACGGCAACAGCCTCCAAACCCCTTCCATCTTCAACTTCGACGAAGGCTACAGACTGCAACTAGTTCGCCTCGTCTCCGATCAGATCCGATCTTCGACAGAACCAGAAGCTTTTCACTGATGGTCTCTGTCTGCAGGTAGTCGTCGGAGTAGTTGGGAAACTCTTGCTTTCAGTTGCTTCAGATCTGGTTTCGCTCGCGAAGCCATCCCTGGTTGAAGTGTGCAGCTGCTCTTCGTTGTTACCCCAGTTTTTGTCGTGTTTCAGGTGGAAGAAATCATCTTGGTGGGAAGTGAGTTTGAGTTTGAGTTTGAGATTGGATTTTGTTGCTGCCCCTGTTCTTATCGCATCTCAGATGGAAGACACCATATTCACCTATTGATTTACAGGGTTTGAATTCGGGGTTGAGTTTGCCTCAGATCTGGTTGAGTTTGCTTCAGGTGGAAGACACCATTCAGATCTGGTTTTACTGGGTCGAGAAGGAAGAATGAATAAATCGATAGAAGAAGGGAATCGATAGAATTCGATCTTGATTTTTTTTCTTTAGTTTTTCTAAGTTTTCAAACTTGTATTGAAAACAATCGATCCTTTTTTTTAGTTTCCTAAATAAATGTTTTTTTAATTTTGGATTTAAATAAACTTTTAATAAGAAATAAATTAAATTTAAAATGATTTTTTTTGCTTTTAATTAATTTAGTTATTTTTTAATTTAAAATAACTAGTGAACGAATAAGAGATCACGCGCATGAGTTAATGCATATTCACAATAGTAGATAACGGAAAAAATAAACAGGGATCTTAAATTTGCTAACGGCATAATAGATTGGGAGATTTTGTTTTTTAAAAAAATAGAAGGTTAAGTATAGAAAAAAGTAAAAATAAGGGGTTTCTGCCCATTCCTCTATAACTAAATAAAAAGTTGAGCATATACTTTATGCTTTTTTTCTTTCTTTGGTCTTCTTTCTAATGCAAATTAAGATAACCTTTCAAAAATTAAGTGTGAAAGAGCTCATTTAAGAAAAAAGAAGTGTAAAATTATTAAAAAAAGTAAAAGAAAAAAAAATTATATTTATATATAGCCTATAATTTATTGTATATATTTGAATAAATTATTTAAACATAAAAACGTACAACGGACTTGAAAAGTCCCAGCCAATAATGTAATGCATGTCTGGTATATGTGCACATTTCATTGAATAAAAAAATCTTTAAAAAATATTAGGCACGTTTTGGACTAGCCAGGGGACTTTGGTCACAAGTCGTTCAAACCACCCTTGATTAACTTAATTAAGGCACTGCTTCAAACTTATGTATTTTTATATATATTACCTGTTGGGGAATCAAATTTGGATTGGACTATATTTTGATAGGGTACGTATGTTACATGTTTATAAGGCTAGATGCTACATAATTATATGACTTAGAAATTTTGAATTATTATTGATTAGACTTTGTTCACGTTGAGAGGTGATAGCAATGCCAATTTTACTTGAAATCCATTCATTCGAGTTTATTCTATCTTGAATATTGAAGGATATGGTGCATTGAATTTGAGTTTCGGGTAGAATCAATTTCGGAGTTTGGATTTATTTGTTTATTGACATAAAGATTATTACAAATTCATTTCATGTTTTCATATTGGTATTGGTTTTAATTATATTAATGATTATAAATGATATTTGATGAATAATATTGTTAGTTTGTCTAAGTTATGTATATATGTAAGTGATATTTTTTTCATGCATTGTTTTTCATGATAGAACACTGAAAGTGCAGTAGCACATGATTTCTATTTCAGCACATGACTTGCTTAGCTGACTATTTTATTTTGGGCCCTAGCATATATATTTGTTTTGTCTGTGTTTCCCTTACATTTTTTAGCAGCTAAAAAATGTCTTCTCCAAGAAACATTCTCTGAAAAAGGTCTGAAGCATTTGATGCTTTATTGTTCATTGTCCATGGCGGTTTGGTGATTTCTCACCATTCATCTTACATTTTCTGGTGTGAAGCTTGAAGGGATTTCAAGCTATGTCTCAAGGGGAGCTTGATGAGTAGCTGGAGGGAGTCAAACATCGTACAAAACCAGTGGGAGGCTGGTTACTTGAAGACTTTCACAAAATAGGGAGTTGTTTGTTGTTTGTAAACCAAATTAGAAGGGAATTTTAATTTGTGTTTCAACTATTTGTATTTGTAAAAACTCTGAATATTTTAGTGGATTTGCTACACCTCTGGACTAGGTCCCATGCAGTAGATTGTGAGAAATCATGGTTGAACCATGTAAAAATGATTGTGTCATTTTTATTATTCTTACACTTAGTCTTGATTCAAATCTGATTTTAATTTGATAAATTGAATGGGTAATTGACTAGGCAATTGAGTAGCAGTAGTTAACCAACTTTCAATTGGTATTAGAGCTTGTGTATTAATCATTGCTTGTCTTTAGTTAGTTTATTTGCTTCTACTCTAGTTATCGTGTGGGTTGGTACCTTAGGAGCTGAGTGTGTGTGTTGTTTTTGCATTTTCTTGTTGTTTTTTGCTGCTATGTTTGTATTAATGGATTGCTTCAAAGAACGCAGGTCTACTACTAGACCCCCTATGCTTGATGGAACCAACTATGCTTGTTGGAATGCTCAGATGAGAGCTTTTCTCAAAGCTATGGATGAACTTGTTTGGAGTGTCGTGGTTGACGGCTGGACTCCACCTACCATCAAGGATGGTGAGGACACTAAACAAAAGCCTGCGACAGAATGGACTACGACTAGGATTGAAAAGGCTAATTGGAACTCTAAAGGAGTTTATGCTATCTTTAATACAGATTTTGTGAGTCAAATAAAGGCTATAACAAATTGTGAAATAGCCAAGGATGCATGGGATAAGTTGCAAACTAAAAATGAAGAAACAAAAAATGTCAAAAAATCTAGATTGAGATCTCTCACTATTGAATTTGAAAATTTAACTATGAGAGATGATGAATCTATCACTAAGTTTCATGCTAGATTATGTGATATTACTACTGAATCTTTTGCTCTAGGTGAAACTTATTCGAACTCCAAACTTGTAAGGAAGGTGCTCGGAGCTCTCCCTAGGAAGTTCAAGTCAAAAGTTACTTTCATTGAGGAATGTCATGATGTTGATACCCTTGATTTGGATGAGTTGATTGGATCATTGCAGAACTATGAACTCACTATGAAAAGGTGGTCCAAAGAAAAGAAAGAAAAAAAGGTTTCTAGTGGAGTTGCCTTATCTCACAAAGTTGTCGAAAATCTTTTTGTGGGAGATTCTCTTGAGAATTTAGATGAGGAGAAGGTTGCAATGCTCACAAAAAATTATGCTAAGTTTCTGAGGAACAATATGAAAAAAGGCAGCAATGATTACAGAGGAGAAAACTCAAGAAAACCACCCAATTTTCCTCGAAATACTACTCATATGGGAGAAAAGTGAAATCCAAAGGGTATTCAACGCCATGAGTGTGAAGGCTTCGGGCATATACAGGATGAGTGTGCAAACACTTTGAAGAAAAAGGGGAGAGCTCTAGCAGCAACCTAGAGTGACAGTGAAGAGGATCAAAAAGATGCATAAGAGGATAGTTCAGATTTGGAAGAAAACTTCGTTGCTTTCACCGTTAAGACATCAGAAACACCATGTTCAGACACTGACTCGGGTGGAGTGTGTAGTGATGAGGATGACTTGGACCAGAAAACTGCCTATGAACAAATATATAATCAGTGGGTTAGCATGATAAAGAAGGCTAAAAGTCTAGAGGTTAAAGTGAGAGAACTCGAATAAGAAAGGAGAAACTTGTTAGGAAAAGTTGATTTTCTCACCTTGGACATTGAAGAGAAGAGGGTTGCTCTAGAAGAAATGCAAGAGAAGCTGAACTATGCTAACAAAACCATTGAGGCATACACTGCTGGTCAAGATTTATTTGACAACATGATGAGAATTGGTCTGTTTGCTAGAGATAAACATGGGGTTCGTTTCAATCAACCATTGGCTATCAAAAAGAATGATCTTCCAAGTTCATCTCAAGAAGTACCTCCCATTCGCCCTTCACATCTTGCTACTCCTACAAAACCTCCAGCCATAGCAAAATTTATTCCTATATGCCATTTCTGTGGAAAAAAGGGTTATATTTTTCCAAGATGTTACAAGTTGAATTTCTACTTGGCTCATCTTATAAACATCTCTAAAGATAAGCCTCAAGTCTCTCTTGTTGGAACAAAACAATGGAGACCGAAGAATGCTCATACTAAGGCTCTTGTGGTTCATACTTCTCTACTGGCTTGTAACAGTGACCATAGGTATTTTGACAACGGGTATTCTCGCCACATGACTGGAATCAAGCTTCTTCTCACTAATCTTTTGTCTTATGTTGAGGGATATGTCACCTTTGGTGATGGGAGCAAAGGACGGATCAAGAAGAGGGAAGTTGCATTTTCATGGTTTACCTCCTCTAGAAAATGTTCTCTATGTTGAAGGTTTAAAGGCTAACTTGATAAGTGTTAGTCAAATTTGTACTGAAGGGTGCACGGTTCTTTTCTCCAAGATTAATTGCACTGTTGTTTCAAATCTGGAATCCATGTCTTAATAGGGATGAGATCTAATGGCAATTTTTATCTATTGAGCACTAACTTAGTGTGCAATGCAACAAAGACGGATGAAACTAAACTATGGCACTACAAGTTAGGTCATCTAAATTATAGAGATCTCAGTAAACTTGTGAAATTAAAAGTAGTTAGAGGTGTTCCAAACTTGGCTCCATTGATATACAAAGTGTGTGGTCCTTGTCAACTTGGCAAACAAGTCAAAAGTAGTCATCCTCCTTTGAAGTTTCTAGTTACTTCCCAAGCTTTAGAGCTGTTTCATGTTGATTTGATGGGTCATATGCAAACAAAAAGTCTGAGTGGAAAAAGATATGTTATGGTGTGCTTCGATGATTACACTAGATTCTCCTGGGTTAGATTTCTTAGAGAAAAATCTGACTCTTTTGAGAATTTCAAGGGATTGTGTCTCTCTTTGCAAGCTGAAAAAGGTGAAAATGTTAAGAAAGTAATTCGTCTTAGAAGTGACCATGGCAAGGAATTTGAGAACATCTTTGATGATTTTTGCAACCAAGAAGGGATAGCTCATGAGTTCTCAGCACCTAAAACTCCTTAGGAAAATGGGGTTGTGGAAAGGAAAAATCAAACTATTCAAGAGATGGCTCGTGTTATGTTAAATGCCAAGAAATTATCTAAGAGACTTTGGGCTGAAGCGGTGAATAATGCTTGCTACATTAGCAATAGAGTCCATTTTTGTCCTGGTACTAAAGAAACCTCTTATGAGCTGTGGAAAGGCAGAACACCAAATTTTGCTTATCTTCATGTGTTTGGTTACAAGTACTACATTCTCAATGATAGAGAAAATCTTGGTCAGTTTTACGCCAAGAGTGATGAAGGAGAGTTTTTGGGGTACTCTACAAACAGTCGTGCCTACAGAATATACAACATGAAAACCCAGGCCTCCATGGAATCCATCAATGTTGTGTTTAGTGACTTAGAAGACTTTGCTAGTTACTCAGAAGAAGAAGAATTCCACACTCTTGTTGACACATTCATTCTACCTGTTACATCACGGACTGCGGATGAACCAAGTGGATCTAAAATTGAGGAAATTGATGCTACCATTGAAACTTTCGAGGCTTCTGATGTGTCTTCCATTCCAGAAAATATTGTTTCCTCTAACTTAGGAATTCATCAGAAAAAGGGACCACCCACATGGATACCCAAAGTTCATCCTTTATTTTCCATTGTAGGCAATCCAAATGAGGTGATGGTGACTCGGAAGAAACTAGCCAATGAAATTTCTAATGCTTGTTATCTTTCTTCAGTGGAGCCTAAATAATTCAAGGACACCCTTAAAGATGAGCACTGGATATCTGCCATGCAAGATGAGCTTCAACAATTGGAGAGAAATGAAGTGTGAGCCCTTGTTCCTCATCCTTTGGATGCCAACATCATTGGTACTAAGTTGATATTCATAAATAAGACTGATGAAGTGGGAAATGTGGTGCCCAACAGGGCCAGATTAGTTTCTCGAGGGTATACTCATATTGAGGGAGTAGACTTTGAGAAAACATTTGCTCCGGTGGCTAGATAGGAATTTATAAGACTCTTGTTGGATGTGGCGTGTTACATGAAGTTCAAGTTGTATCAAATGGATGTCAATAGTACTTTCTTGAATGGTATCCTTGTGGAAGAGGCTTATGTGTCACAACCTCCTGGATTTGAGGATCCTCATCATGGAGACCATGTCTACAAACTGAACAAGGCATTTTATGGGCTTAAGCAAGCCCCTCAGGCATGGTATGATCGTCTTACATCTTACTTGTTTGAAAATGGGTATACTAGAGGTAATGCTGATCAAATTTTGTTTATTAAACCTCTGAATCCTGGTATTGTTTGTACCCAAATCTATGTAGAAGACATAGTATTTGGATCCACTTGTCATCCACACACTCACTCTTTTGTTCAACTAATGACAAAGGACTTTGAAATGAGCATGGTTGGTGAACTAAGTTGCTTTCTTGGTTTACAAATTAAACAAGTTGATAATGGCATTTTCTTGTCTCAATCAAAATACGTCAAAAACATGCTGAAAAAGTTTGGTTTAGAAAATGCAAAACATGCTCACTCTCCTATGGGCACCATTGCCAAATTGATCATAGACGAAACAGGTAAAAAAGGTTGATGCAACATTGTATAGAAGTATGATAGGCAACTTACTTTACATTACTGCTAGTCATCCTAATATTTGTTTCAGTGTTGGGGTTTGTGCTAGATATCAATCTGCCCCCACTAAACTGCATCTTACTGTTGTGAAAAGAATTCTAAAATACCTGACTAGTACCACTGACTTTGGTCTTTGGTACTCCTGTGATACTAATCTTTCTTTGGTTGGTTTTAGTGACTCTGATTGAGCAGGTAACCTTGATGATCGGAAAAGTACTTCAGGTGGTTGTTTTTATGTGGGACACAACCTGGTCTCTTGCACAAAAAAAAAAAAAGAAGCAAAACTCCATCTCGCTTTCCACCACTGAAGTGGAGTACATTGCGGCAGGAAGTTTTTGCACTCAACTTCTTTGGATGAAACAAATGTTGCACGATTATGGCCTTTGTCTTGGCACCTTGACCATCTATTACGGTAATACCAGTGCCATCAATCTCTTTGAAAACCCTGTTCAACATTCTTGCACTAAGCACATCGATACCCGCCACCACTTTCTACGTGAGTTAGTTGAGTCTAAACTTATTGTCTTATCTAATGTTGCATCTGAAAGGAAACTTGCTGATTTGTTTACAAAGGCATTGAGTTCCTTAACTTTTTTTCACTACAAAAAGTTAATAGGAGTTTGTATATTTGAGTGATAACATGTGGCATTTGAAAATAAGCAATATAGGTTGAGATTTTGTAACGGCCTAGATAACCAAGACCGTTACACTGTGTATTTTAAAACAGTGCAAGACTTGCTAATCAAGTCGTTTGAACATTAATGTGTTCCTAAAGTTAAATATCAGGTTAGGGTTAAAAGATTTTGATCATTAACGGTTAATTTTCATTAAAATAAATGTTTGGTACATTGGATCCCAAAACTAGGGTTTAAGAGACAATTTACAACTCCCAAAAGTTTTGTACAACCAGTAGCCACTCTAATGGCAAAATACAAAATTTAAGGCTCTATCCCTGTACTATCCCTCGGTCGTGGCAGACAAGTAGCTGACAATGTACACCTCGCCCACAGAGCTCTCCAACTCATGGTTTGCCCAGTTTTCCCTTGCCTTTACCTGCACCATGTAGCACATGTGAGCCAAGGCCCAGCAAGAAAATCATAACAACAAATACATAATCAGTAGTACCAATCAATCAATCATAAGATAGTCATCCAGAAGTTCAACAAAATCATAGGCATCAAATTAATAACAGTGAACATGTACGTTTAGAAATATATCTTAATCAATATACAAATGCTCAGGGTCGGCGCCCTTAGGCTGAGCCCTTTGTTTACTTAACTGACTCCAGCTCGCTTAGGCCGAGTCCATTGTTTAATTAGCTGACCCTGACTCACAGTGGCCGAGCCATGTCCTGTGCGCAAGTCATCAACCCCGACTCTCTTAGGCCATTTATTCTCATATACCATATCAATCATTCATTCAGACAGTACACATACTCAAATATTGGGAATCTTAGTCCTGTTCACAACCAATCAAGGGTGAAGTTTTTTTACCTAAAATTATGAGCGGAGAATACAAAACGGTCCCGAGCACGAGCCTCAGTCCTGAGCCTTGGCGATAAACCTAGTCACAGTGGCTAATGGGTAATCATCAATTTCGAATCCATCAAAATATTTAGGAATCATTAGCTTGCCATCGAGACCTCGATTTCTACTAAATCGGGTAGTAGAAATCATCCCGAGCGCTTAGGTTTGAACTCCCAAGCCTCCCCAAGCCTTAAACTTCATTTTCCCTTAATTCCTTAATTAGGGTCGCGACTTTCCCTTGAGGGCCGCGACCCACCCCTCAAACAGAGACGCAATCCCCCCTTGCTGGGGGACACAGGTCACGACTTGCCCTCCCTGAGTTGCGATGCGTGCTTGGCAAACAAAGACTCCCAGCCTTAATACTCATGTGGGTTGCAGCGCCTGAAGAACAGGTACGCGACCCGAGCCCCTAAACCCAGAAAAAACAACTTTCTTTAGCATTTTTCCGCAGCCAACTCTTACTAATTCAACCCCTAACATATTTCTAGACTCAAAACAAGCCTAGCAATGAGTCTAGGACCTTTATTCAAGTATCTTAAGCATAATATATCCTGCAAAACTCTACTGGAACCACCAATTCAGACAGCAAAAATTCACCACTAAAGGACCTAAACCAATTGAACATAACACCCATAATCTTAACAAAAATAAAACCAAAATTCTTACCTCAATGGCAGCTTAAACCCTCAGCTTCAAACCTTTAATTCCTGAGCTTAAATTCCAAAGTTTTCCAGCTGAAGCTCTGCAAAATTCTCAGCTTGTTCCCTTCTATTTCTTCATGCTCACTTGGGTTCTCTAGGGAGAATGAGAGTGAGAACGTGAGTGAGAGAGAAAGGGTGAGTTTTCAGAGATTTCCTAGAGTTTCTGATTACTTCCTACACTTCTAAGTATATTTCCTTAACCCCTAAAAAGACCTTTTTTCCCTTGAGTTAATTCAACCTTCCAATGGTTTCTAAGGGTATAATGGTCTTTTCCCCCAATTCCCGCTAATTCCTAAAGTATTCCTAATATTTACCAATTAACCTCGTCATGCCCAATTAATTACCAAGTATTTATTCATTATCTAATAACTCCCAAAATATATCTCTAAATTCCCAAAAATACCCCTAGGCTTTCCCCGAGCTGGGTATTAAACCCCGCTATGACTATTTCGCTAGTCCGCTCACTAGGACTGTCTCGAGCCATATGCTGCAAATATATCCACATAATAATGTGGTCTCAATCATAATCACATTTACGCCCTCAACGGGCCAAAATTACAAATATGTCCTTATAAGCTGTAAAGGGCCCACATGCATATCTAATATTTCCATAAACATGCATAAAATATATCCATATAATCATATTAATCATGCATGCCACAAATTTAACCAATTAAATATACATATATCCAATTATGCCCTCCTAACACGCTAATCAAGGCACTAAGCCCTACTAGCAAATTTGGGTCGTTACAACTATTCCCTCCTACTAGGAATTTCATCCTCGAAATTTACCTAAATAACTCAGGATATTAATCTCGCATCGCTGAATCAAGCTCCCAGGTCACTTCCTCGACCTCGCTATTCCTCCATAACACTTTGACTAGAGGAATTATCTTGTTCCGTAGAACCTTGTCTTTCCCTTCTAGGACCTGAACCGGTCGCTCCTCATATGAGAAATCTATCTACAACTCTAAATCCTCATACTTTAACCCATGAGTCATATCTAAGATGTATTTCCAAAGCATAGAAATGTGGAATACATCGTGAACTCCCGATAAAGATGGTGGCAGTGCATACCTGTAAACCACTAACCCGATCCTCTCCAGGATCTCGAAAGGTCCTATGAATCTAGGGCTCAGCTTGCCCTTTTTCCCAAACCTTCTCACCCCTCGTAGTGGTGAGACTCGCAGAACACGTGGTCCCCTACCTGGAACTCCAAGTCTCTACACTTAGGATCAGTGTAGCTTTTTTGTCTGCTCTGCGAAGCAAGCATTCGAGCTCGGATCTTCTCGATAGCCTCATTAGTCTTCTAAACCATCTCCGATACCAAATACTTCCTCTCACCCATCTCATCCCAATGAATGGGCGATCTACACCTCCTTCCATAGATGGTTACTCAGGGTATCATCAAATTGCCATCGTACCAGAGGACCAAGAGAAAACGACATTTACATGTCCCTATGGCACGTTTGCTTTCAGGAGAATGCCATTTAGACTAGGTAATGCACCAACAACATTCCAGCGGTGCATGATGGCTATCTTTTCGAATATGGTGGAAAGGAGCATTGAGATTATCATGGACGATTTTTCTATTTTTGGCTCTTTGTTTGATGTGTGTATGGGTAACTTGGAGAATGTATTGAACCGATGTGAAAAAGAAAATATGGTGTTAAATTGGGGAAAATGCCATTTTATGGTAAAAGAGGGTATAGTACTTGGTCACAGAATTTCTAGTAAAGGTATTGAGGTGGATCGAGCCAAAATCTCAACAATAGAAAATCTTCCACCACCGGTGTCATTGAAAGGGGCAAGAAGTTTCCTTGGGCATGTTGGATTTTATAGAAGATTTATCAAGGATTTTTCAAAAATCTCTAAGTCTCTTTCAACCTTGTTAATGAACGATGTGCAATTTTATTTTAATGGAGATTGTTTAAAAGCTTTCCAAACGTTAAAAAAGAAGTTAATTTTTGCACCAAAATGGGACCTTCCATTCGAATTGATGTGTGATGCCAGTGACTATGCAGTTGGGGCAGTTTTGGGTCAAAGATTTTATAGAGTCTTTCGTACTATTTATTATGCAAGGAGAATGTTGAATGACGCTCAGTTAAACTATGCCACAACAGAAAAGGAACTGCTTGCAATAGTGTTTGCCTTTGATAAGTTTCGCCCCTATCTCGTTGGAAATAAGGTCATAGTGTACACTGATCATTCAACAATAAAGTACCTCATGATAAAGAAAGATGCCAAGCATCGATTGATTCGGTGGATACTGTTATTGCAGGAGTTTGATATGGAGATAAGAGATAAGAAAGAAACAGAGAATTTGGTACCAGACCACTTGTCGAGGTTGGAGGTTGCAGAGACATCGAGCATGAAAGAAGTGTAGATAAATGACAGCTTCCCCGATGAGCAATTATTTACAATCAGAGGAAAGCTGATTGTCCCGTGGTATGCTGATTATGTGAATTTCTTGGCAGCTAACACAGTTCCTTCGGAGATGTCTAGACAGCAGTTCAAAAAGTTTATTTTGAAGTAAAACACTATTATTGGGAAGAACTGATCCTCTACAATCATTGTGTCGATCAAATCATTTGTCGTTGTGTGCCTGAAGAGGAAATGTATTCCATATTTTCTCATTGCCACACGCTGCAATGTGGAGGGCATTTTAGGGGCAATATAACAACAGCCAAGGTACTTCAATCGGGATTCTTTAGGCCTGGTCTTTTTAATGATGCTCATAGCTTCGTCAAGGCATGTGATCCTTGCCAACGCACCAGTAACATCTCAAGGAGGAACGAGATGCCTTTGACATGAATTTTGGAAGTGGAACTCTTTGATGTTTGGGGAATTGACTTTATGGGGACTTTTTCTTTATCATACAACAATCTTTATGTATTGCTTACTGTTGATTATGTATCAAAGTGGATTGAAGCAGCAGCAACACCAGCTAACAACGGTAAAACGGTTCTCAATTTCCTTCAAAAATTTATTTTTACTCGGTTTGGAACTCCTAGAGTTATAGTTAGTGATGAAGGGAGTCATTTCTGCAATAAGCAATTTGATGCATTGTTGTCTCGATATGGTGTACGACATCGAATTCCTTTGCCTTATCACCCTCAAAGCAATGGCCAAGCAGAAATCTCAGATAGGGAAGTGAAGAGTATTTTGGAGAAAACGGTGCTAAGCTCGAGGAAAAACTGGTCCAAAAGACTTGATGATGCACTATGGGCATATAGGACAGCTTTCAAAACTCCAATTGGTATGTCACCATATAGATTAGTTTTCGGTAAAGCGTGTCACTTACCAGTTGAGCTAGAGCACCAGGCATACTAGGCAATGAAGAAACTGAACATGGACATGACTGCAGCGGGCGAGAACAGAATGTTGCAGTTAAATGAGTTAGAGGAGTTTCGGAATGAGGCATATGAAAACACTAAAATCTATAAGGAACGAACTAAAGCATGGCATGACAAGAACCTTGTACAAAAAGAATTCCACCCAAGGCAGCATGTGTTATTATTTAATTCAAGGTTGAAGCTCTTTCCGGGAAAGCTGAAGTCTAGATGGTCCAGGCCTTATACAATTGTGAAAGTATTCCCACATGGAGCAGTTGAAGTAAGCAACGAGAAGAAAAGAACCTTTAAAGTGAACGGGCAAAGACTCAAGTTGTACTTGGGGGGTCCCTATGATCAAGCCAAGTCGATCGTCCTCTTGAACCATCTGTGATGAGGAATCCACCGTCCGGCTAAATGACGTTAACGACAGCGCCCTTGAGAGGCATCTCAAGTTTATGTTTTCATTATTTTTTCTTTATATGTTATTTTTAGTTGAACAATACTATTTTATTTTATTTTTGTTTAGTTTTCGTAAATATTTTATGTAATTAGAATCGTGAAAAACGTGAAGAAAAAAAAGAAAGAAGAAGGGGGCAACAAAATAGCACAAACATTGAATTAGAGCCCCAACTCTAGAAATTAGAGTCACAGCTCTAATGTGATCAGAAGGGGAGGAGCCAAAAAATTTGAATTAGAGCCGCAGCTCAAGGAGTTAGAGCTGCAGCGCTGCCTAAGTTAGAGGCATTGAGGATTTTGGGAGAAATTAGAGCCACAACTCTATGGAGTAGAGCTACAGCTCTAGGTAAGTTAGAGAGGCAGTATTGAAAAAAAAAATCAAAATTAGAGCCACGACTCTATAGTGCAGTGCTGCGGCCCTAAAAGAATCTGAGCCCCATGTTTTCCCAGTTCTGAATTAGAGCCTCGGCTCTACACACCAGCGTCGCGCCGCCAATTGGGCCCAGAATCACATTTTAAGGGTTTTCATCAGATTTTTTCCCCCAATTTCCATTCCACTCTGCCTCCCTCTTCTTTTCTCCCTCTTCTCCGACCAAATCAGTCCCAAAACCCCATAGCCACCATACCACCCTTAAACTTCCATTAAAACCAATTTTTTTTTTACCCTTTCTCATTCATTCAACAACCTAAATCCTCTCCAATCTTCCCTAAAACACACTATTTTCCACTTTTTGAAACACCTAACCCTAAATTTTGAATCTTGTAGTAATCTTGGAAAAGTTTTGGAGTTTTAGGCATCTCTAATCATTAAGATCATCTTTCTCATCTTCAAGTAAGTGGGCTTTCTCAATTTTCTACATTGCAAAGTGGATGCATAGTGATTTGTGAATAGTAGAGCGGGTTTTATTTGTAAGAAAGTGTTATAGATTTGGGAATTGTTGATGTGGGTTGTGTTCTGGCATTTTGATTAAAGATTTGGGTGATTGTGAAAGTTTGGGAAGTTAAGAAATCTAGGGGAGGTGCTGCTCAGATTAATTCTGATTGTTTAGGGTATTTGTGCCATCTTTTGTGACATAATGGCACCTAAGACAAGAAATAAGACCAAAGACAGGGGTAAGGCTTCCACGTCGAGGGATCAGGATGACCCTCCACCACCAACCCCATCGGACTTCGATGCTATGAGGTTTGTGAATAAAAAGGCTCAGGATAGATATCTCAAGTTATGCACCAGTCGGTCATTCACGAGAGGGGTATTGAGTATCGTAATGAACCATATGATAATGACCCACTCAATACGCGCATCTGAGCCAATATAGCGGCCATGGCAAGGGTTTGTAGACAAGGATATTGTAAAAGAAAATATTTCTATTTGCTATGAATTTTATGCCAATTATTCGGAAACGAAGGGAAGAATGAAGTGCTTTGTTAAGGGTGTGTGGGTGCCCACTGCTGTGAACACATTGAATGCCCTCTATGGTACTCCTAACTATGAGAACATTATGAGGTGTTAGTTGGGGGTGCAATTGATCATAATAAAATTGTTAATACAATTTCATTCCCTGGAGCGGAGTGGATAATTACTCATGATGAGTATGCTGAGTTGCATTTGTGTCAGTTCACTCAGGAAGCTCGAGCGTAGCTATACTTTGTTAGTTGCCGGTTGATGCCATATGGGCACTTGTCTACAATCAATATGGAGCACATTTATTTAGTCTATGCTTTGATGAATGGGCTTAATGTGGATGTTGGTCATCAACTTCGTGAAAGTATCAACCATGTCCTGAGTGGTTCCACCACTATTGGGCTGCCTCACATCCACCTTTTAATGGATTTATGCCTTACCTACGAGGTACCAGTCTATGACAATGATGTGACTCTAAAGGCAAAACCTCCCATCACTCGAGTGAAAATCACCAAGTATCCACTTCCTATTCCATATGTCCCAGCTCCTCCTTGGAATCGAGGTGAAGTAGAACAAGAAG
Organism: Humulus lupulus; assembly: GCF_963169125.1. Taxonomy (NCBI): domain Eukaryota; kingdom Viridiplantae; phylum Streptophyta; class Magnoliopsida; order Rosales; family Cannabaceae; genus Humulus; species Humulus lupulus. The sequence goes on along the minus strand of NC_084802.1, from coordinate 30,704,707 downwards.
AAGACGACCCAAATCATGGTGGGGAAGGAAACGATGGAAATATTTCAGTAAATGCTTATGGAAATGTCCCTGACCCGATGCATCTGGATTCACCACTGTTACTGGGTGATCCAGTTAATTCCAACACCCAATATACCCATGTTCGTCTCGACTACCTCATTCAGCAAAATCAATATATGGTCCAACAACATCAGATGATGCATCAATACATGGGTTAAAGGCGTGATTATGAGGTTGCTCATGTGGACCGTCTGAATACTCTTGTGAATCGATGGTCATTGAATGAGGCGGAGCAAAACTACTTCCCTTCTCCACCCCTGTACCAGCCTTATCCACCACAGTACCTGCCTCCACCGCCTCCTCCATTTTAATGTTCTACAATGGGGTCTCAGGTAAGTCTCTTCTTTTTATTTGAGTTTAACATTGGGGACAATATTAGTCTTAAGTTTGGGGAAGGGATTTACTCTTAGCTTTGTTGTTTTTTTAAGTTTAGTATTAGTTGTTATTGTGTTTGAGTCTAGTTTTCACGGTGTTGTTAGAGTGTAAACCAAGTTGATAATTTTTTGCCAATGAGATTGAATGAATGCTATGTTGTATAATCCGAAGGAAGAGTTGTGCATATAAAATATTTTGTGTGCTTGATTGAAATACTTTGTCACTTCACTGTGGTTAATTGAATACTTGTTCGAACTATTGCTCATAGTTGTAACTGTGGGAGTTGAACTTTGTATATGCAGGTTGAATTTGGACTGTGGATTGTTCAATTTGAAATATTTCTAGAACTTTCTTGCTTGCTATTTGAGAAAAAATCCTAAGCAATACACACTTAACAAGAGGATATAGGCCATCTTTGGAACGATTGAGCCTTTCAAGCTAACCCTTATATATTTTATCTCTTGTTACCCTATTTGAGCCTGATAATTGACCTTTTTCCTTGGTTAACACATGTTTTGAGTCTATACTTGCATCTGTGTATTCATTATTTCCTTTGTCCTATACCATGAGCTTAAAAACATATATTTTGATTTGAGGGGGGAGTGAATGTTAAAGGGACATATGAAGAAAAATGTGATTACTCAATGCATAAAAAAAAGATTGAAGAAGAGAAAAAAAAAAAGAGAAAAGAAATTATAAATTAAGAATAAACTACATTCCTTAAGTTGTTTAGTGAAAAATCTATGTTTGGGGGAATGTAGTTTGAAAAAAAAAAAAAGTGTAACGAATAAATAGTCAACTTTTCTCAATCTTGAAAAGAAGAAAAACAAAGGGTAACAGTGGGATGTGAAGTTGAGTTAAAGGGATAGGTTGCTTGGTTTGAATGCTTATGGTATACTTGAGCCTAAAATTTCTTCTCATCCAACTTTACCTAAGCCATCTACTACAAGCTTTGTAAAGTCCTATTGATTTTTAAGTGTGTATTTGTTTACATTAGTGGAGAATAGTAAGTATAGCAAGCATATGTAATAACAATGTTGAGTGGATTGATGGTGAGAATTTGGCATGCATAGATTGGTTCAATTATTTACATTTATTGGTTATGAGTGAATGAGCATGAGTATTGATAGATTACAGTGAATGTGTGAAGTATTTTGATTGAAATTATGGATTCATTTTTGAAGTGGCACATTACTTTTCTTTAGAATTATATGCATATGGTATTCATGATTTTTTAGGCTATTTTATGGTTGTCAATTTGATTTGTTTAGGTTTTATTGAGTCTTAGTTGTGTTCTTTACTCGAGGGCGAGTAAAGGATAAGTTTGGCGGAATTTGTTAGGATTAGTTTTGGTATGTTTTTATGGCATGTTTTAAGATGTAATTTTAGTCTTTTATTTGGTTTTGTGCGATATTATGCAGGTGTTTATTGTGTTTTCATGATTAAGTGTGGTTATTAAGGAAATAGCTTAAAATTTGAGGAAAATCGCTTAATTCTTGAAGAAACAATGTTAAATGAGCTAAGGAATGGGAACTAGGTGAAACCGGGGGTCAACTTGATGATTTGGTGAAAATTTGGAATTAGAGCCGCAGCCCTAAGAGTTACATAGAAGAAAACAAAAGTCAGCCAGAATTAGAGTTGCGGCTCTACCAGACAACACTGCAGCGCTACCTACTCCAGAGATGAAATCTGGAACGCAAAGTACACCAGAGTCGTGGCACTATCATATGGAGTCGCGGCGCCAGTTCGTACGGAAGTCGAATTTAGGGCATTTTTCAAGGGCAATTTTGTCCTTTCGCACATAATTAATTAGGGACTATAAAAGCTTTCTTAATGACGTTTTTAAAGATGAGATTAGCCCTAGGAGACGGAGAAAAGCACACTGTGTAGGATTGCAAGTGGAATCAAAGAACTCATCATAGTTTTTCTTCTTTTCTACTTTTAATTTATGTATTTTAGATGCTTTTTAATTCTTCTATGGTTATTATGAATTCTATTATGAACTAAACTCTTTTTCTAGGGTGTTAATGGATTCTCCTGAACTTTTATTTTAAATTAATGCAAGTTTTATGATTTAAATTTTATCTTGTGATTTATTCAATTTGAATCTAATGCTTGTGAATGATTGATCACCATCGACATGAAATATATGATTTTGATTTGAAATATGAGAAGTGAGAATTGAATATGTTGTAACTGAATGAACATAGATTTTATTTTAGGATGAGAGTACCTGTGTGGTCTGTATAGTTTAAGGGTTGTTAATCTTAATGCCTATCTTATGTTTATTTATCACAGAGATGTAGAAAATTTGCATAGGATTGAGACTTATATATCCTAGTACGAATATAAGTTATTATTGTTGACCTGCTATCACAAGAGAAAATTGAATAGTAAGATTTGTGTTGATGAGAATTAAAGGGGATGGTTGATGAAATTGACTGCCCTAGTTCTTAATCCATTGAATTTTCTTAACGTTGTTTATTTTCAGTTCTTGAAGTTAATTTCAGGTTTTGTTTTATATTTTTAATTAATTCTTCTGACTCGATTATCGTTAGCCAAATAGAAATAGGAGTTAAATTTTGCTACTTAATATACAGACCTCGTGGAAACGATCTCACTTACTCTTTATTACTTGTTACGATTACGTTCACTTGCGTATCGATTTTATAGAACACTCCCACTTCCACTCGAGAATACCCAGAGGCTGTAACAGCCCCGCTAGTTGTTGATGCTCAGCCTTCACCTACTGACAGGTTAAACACTTGGCCACGTACTCCACTACATCTTTCTTCCTCCCAGGCCACCAATATAACATCCGTAGATCCTGATACATCTTCGTGGTGCCTGGATGGAGTGAGTATAGTGTAGTATGAGATTCATCTAATATCTCTCTATATCTGTGCAGAGCTAAACAACTGTCTCGAGCCCCTCTGGCTCAATGCATCTGCCACTACGTTGGCTTTCCCTGGGTGGTAAAGGATGTCACAATCATAGTCCTTTACCAACTCCAACCAATGTCTCTGCCTCATATTCAAGTCCTTTTGGGTGAAGAAATACTTCAAGCTCTTAGGATCGGTGTATATCTCACACTATTCTCCATACAAGTAATGTCGCCAAACATTCAGTGCGAATACCACCGCAGCCAACTTTAGATCATGGGTAGAGTACCGCTACTCATACTCCTTCAGCTTCCGTGATGCATAAGCAATAACCTTCTCATTCTGCATCAATACACACCCCAAATCCCAACCTAGATGCATCACAGTATACTACAAACTTCCCTCCCTCCGAAGGAAGACTCAACACCGGGGCAGTAATCAGTCGTCGCTTCAATTCCTGGAAACTATTCTCACACTTGTCTGACCAGACGAACTTCAGATTCTTCCGTGTCAATTCTGTCATCGGTGCAGCAATCTTCGAGAACCCTTCCATGAACCGTCGTAATATCCTGCTAATCCAAGGAAGCTCCTAACCTCTGAGGCATTCCTTGGCCTTGGCCAATCCCTCACTGCCTCTACCTTAGCTGGATCCACCTTAATCCCATCTTCACCAACAATGTGTCCAAGGAATGTCACTTCTGGTAACCAAAACTCGCACTTCTTAAATTTGGCATACAATCGATGTTCTCTCAATCTCTACAATACCTATCAAAGATGTTGTTCATGTTCTTCCTCTGATTGGAGTAAACCAAGATGTCGTCGATGAAGACAATCACAAACTAATCCAAGAAGTCCTTGAAAACCCTGTTCATCAGGTCCATGAATGTTGTTGGGGTATTGGTCAGACCAAATGACATGACTAGAAACTCATAATGCCCATACCTCATCCGGAAGGTCGTCTTCAGTATATCCTCGTCCTTGATCCTTAGCTGGTGATAACTAGATTGAAGATCAATCTTCGAGAACACCGTCTTTCCCTGCAGCTAATCGAACAGGTCATCAATCCTTGGTAAGGGGTATTTATTCTTGATGGTCAACTTGTTCAACTCCCTGTAGTCTATACACATTCTCAGAGTCCTGTCCTTCTTCTTCACAAACAAAACCAGAGCACCCATGGCGAGAAACTAGGCTTGATAAACCCCAAATCAAGAAGTTCTTGTAACTTTATCTTCAACTGTTTCAAATCCGCCAGAGCCATCCTACATGGTGCCCTCGACATCGACTGAGTACTCGGTGTTAACCCAATGATGAACTGAATCTGCCTGTGCGGTGGCAGTCTCGGTAAATCCTCAGGGAACACATCTAAAAACTCACGTACTAATCTGGTCTCTCTCTCCACTGTTGGCATAACCCAGGTGGTATCCACCACACTAGCTATAACATCTATACAACCTCCCTGCAATAGGTCCCTAGCTCTCAATGCTAATATCATGGGTATGCGGGGTCCACACACAGCACCCACGAAAACAAAGGGATCCTCTCCCTCAGGCTCAAAAGTCACCATCTTCTTCCTACAACCAATGGTAGCCCCATATCTAACCAGCCAATCCATTCCTAGAATCATATCAAAGTCTTCCATACCCAACTCAATCAAGTCTACTGATAGTTCCCTACTATCTACCATCACAGGCAGTGCTCTAATCCATCTCCTAGAAACCACCAATTCCCCTGTAGGCAGTATAGTCTCAAACCCCACAGTATAATACTCACTAGGTCTACACCATCTATCAATCACTATACTAGAAACAAACAAATGTGTAGCACCAGAGATAATCAATACAGTATAAGAGGAGCCAGCGCTAGAAAGTTGACCTGTCACTACCGAGGGACTAGCCTCGGCCTGTGTCAAGGTGAATACTCGAGCTGGAGTCAAGATATCCACCTTCGCTGATTCCTCTTTCCTCGCTGTTGGGTAGTCCTTCTTGAGTTATCCCACCACCCCGCACAGGTAGCAAGCTTTCGCTCGACATTCGCCCAGATGGCGCTTCCTGCATCTCGTGCACTCTGGATAACTTCTCCATATCTCACCGCCTCCCTGGCGGCCACCCTGAGCACCCTGACCCCTCCTATCAGGACCAGCAGTGGTCGAAGTGTCAGGGGTCTTCCTCTTCAAATCACTGGGGCCTCCGCCCTTACCAAACCTTGAGTATGGAGGCACCGCCCTACGAACCTCTCGCCTCATCGTATTCTCCCTCCAAATCTTATTCTCCGCCTCTTCAACGGTAAGATCCTTCTCAACAACCTGGGCATAAGTCGTTCCCCCAAGGACTGTTGTGATTCAAACATCTCGGGCTATCCAAGCATTAAGCCCTTGAATAAATCTATCCTGTTTGGCTGTATCAGTAGGCACTAAGTCTGGTGCAAGCTTCGCAAGCCTGCCAAACTTCAAAGCATACTCTATAACTGTCACGCTGCCCTATACCAACCCAACAAACTCATTCACCTTCGCTGCCCTGACGGCAACATTATAATATTTCTGGTTGAACAAATCTCTGAAGTCATACCAACTCGAAGTAGAAATGTCCCTAGTCTGTGATGCCACCTCCCACCAGATACGAGCATCCTCTCTAAGCATATAGGTGGCATAGGCCACCCTGTCATTACCTTCCACCCTCATAAAATCCAGGATAGAAGTGATCATACTCATCCACTGTTCGGCCTTTAGTGGATCTGGTCCTCCCTCAAAGGTTGGAGGACGCTGTCTCCTGAACCGCTTATACAGTGGCTCCCACTTGTTCCCAACCTTAGGTGGTTGTACAACTGGTGCCACAGCAGATGAATAAATAGGTGCATCACTCCCTGATGGAGCCTGTTGTCTCAAGAAGTGGATCTACTCTTCTCAGCTTTGTAATCGGGCTTGCATATCAGCAAGTTTCTGTTGCCAGTTCTCAGGAACTGGCAGAGGGTTTTAGCCCTAATCATCATCTCTAGCCTTAGACCTTGTCCCAGCTAGTCGTATAGATCGCCTTGGACGCATAGCTATCCAAGTTTATCTGCAATAAATGACTCGGCAATCAGGCAATTATGATAGGTTAATAGTCTTTCCATAGTCCACCATCAAAACCGAAACATCCAAAAGCAATCAAAATGAAAACAGGCATTCAAATATTCACTCACATGCAGCAGCAATGCTAATAAGCATGCCTCATAACAGTCACAGAACAGTCAAGGGCCAGGCCCTATCAGTATCACATACTCCCTATTAATCACACAAATTAAAACATTTGTATTTCATTCAAGCATGTAATCGCATATATACCGTTACCAAACTCTGAGTCGAGCTTGTCTTTAGCGGTGAGTGTACATGCCCAGCCAGTCTTTAGGAACCCTTAAACCTAGATGGCTCTGATACCAAGTTGTAACGCCCTGGATAACCAAGTCTGTTACACTGTGTATTTTAAAACAGTGCAAGACTTGCTAATCAAGTCGTTTGAACATTAATGTGTTCCTAAAGTTAACTATCACGTTAGAGTTAAAAGATTTTGATCATTACTGGATAATTTTCATTAAAATAGATGTTTGGTACATGGGATCCCAAAAACAGGGTTTAAGAGACAATTTACAACTCCCAAAAGTTGTGTACAACCAGTAGCCACTTTAATGGAAAAATACAAAATTTAAGGCACTATCCCTCGGTCGTGGCAGATAAGGAGCTGACAATGTATGCCTTGCCCACAGAGCACTCCAACTCATGGTTGGCCCAATTTTCCCTTGCCTTTACCTGCACCACATAGCACCTGTGAGCCAAGGCCCCGCAAGAAAACCATAACAGCAAATACATAATCAGTAGTACCAATCAATCAATCATAAGACAGTCATCCAGAAGTTCAACAAATCATAGGCATCAAACTAATAATAGTGAACATGTACGTTCATAAATATATCTTAATCAATATACAAATGCTCAAGGTCGGTGCCCTTAGGCCGAGCCCTCTGTTTACTCAATTGATTCCGGCTCGCTTAGGCCAAGTCCATTGTTTAATTAGCTGACCCCAGCTCACAGTGGCCGAGCCGCGTCCTGTGCGCAAGTCATCAGCCCTGGCTCTCTTAGGCCGTTTATTCTCATATACCATATCGGTCATTTAGTCATACAATACACATACTCAAATATTGGGAATCTCAGTCCCGTTCACAACCAATCAAGGGTGCAGCTTTCTTAACTCGAATTATGAGCGGAGAATACAAAACGGTCTCGAGCACGAGCCTCAGTCCTGAGCCTTGGCGATAAACCTAGTCACAGTGACCAATGGGTAATCATCAATTTCGAATCCATAAAAATATTTAGGAAACATTAGCTAGCCACCGAGACCTCGATTTCTACTAAACCGGGTAGTAGAAATCATCCCGAGCGCTTAAGTTCGAACTCCTGAGCCTCCCCGAGCCTTAAACTTCATTTCCCTTAATTCCTTAATTAGGGCCGCAACTTTCCCTTGAGGGTCGTGGCCCACCCCTCAAACAAAGACACAATCCCCCCTGCTGGGGGACACGAGTCACGACCTGCCCTCCCCGAGTCGCAGCACGCACTTGTAAAACATAGGCTCCCAACCTCAAAACTCATGTGGGCCTTGGTGCCTGAAGAATAGGGTCGTGACCCGAGCCCCTAAACCCAAAAAAACCAACTTTCTTCAGCGTTTTTCCCCAGCTAACTCTTACTAATTCAACCCCTAACACATTTCCAGACTCAAACCAAGCCTAGCATCAAGTCTAGGACCTTTAGTAAAGTATCTTAAGCATAATATATCCTAGAAAACTCTACTCGAACCACCAATTCATCCAACAACAATTCACCACTAAATGACCTAAACCAATTCATCATAACACCCATAATCTTAACGGAAATCAAACCAAAATTCTTACCTCAATGGAAGCTTAAACCCTCAGCTTCAAACCTTCAATTCCTGAGCTTAAATTCCAAAGCTTTCCAGCTGAAGCTCTGCAAAATTCTCTGCTTGTTCCTTTCTATTTCTTCAAGCTCACTTGGGTTCTCTAGGGAGAGTGAGAGTTAGAACGTGAGTGAGAGAGAAAGGGTGAGATTTGAGAGGTTTCCTAGAGTTTTTGATTACTTCCTACACTTCTAAGTATATTTCCTTAACCCCTAAAAAGACATTTTTTCCCTTGAGTTAATTCAACCTTCCAATGGTTTCTAAGGGTATAATGGTCTTTTCCCCCAGTTCCCGCTAATTCCTCAAGTACCCCTAATATTTACCAGTTAACCCTATCATGTCCAATTAATTACCAATTATTTATTCATTATCTAATAACCGCCAAAATTTATCTCTAAATTCCCAAAAATACCCCTAGGCTCTCCCCGATCCGGGTATTAAACCCCGCTGTGACTATTTCACTAATCCGCTCACTAGGACCATCTCGAGCCATATGATGCAACTATATCCACATAATAATGTGGTCTCAATCATAAATCACATTTACGCCCTCAACGGGCCAAAATTACAAATATGCCCTTATAAGCTATAAAGTGCCCACATACATATCTAATATTTCCAAAAACATGCATATAATATATCCATATAATCATATTAATCATGCATGCCACACATTTAACAAATTAAACATACATATATCCAATTATGCCCTCCCGACACGATAATCAAGGCACTAAGCCCTACTAGCAATTTTGGGTCGTTACAGATTTCATCTTCTAACTTGACTATTTGCATGTGTGAGTCTTTCTTCAACTTGCTTTTCAGAGTCATATGTCCTGAAGTAATGTGAGCTTGCTTATGCTTAGTTGTAGTCTTACTTGATGTTTGACTTCTCAGTCTTGGTTATTGCATTGAATTGTCTCCCCTATTAGAGATGCCTTATGTTTTAGTGTGAAAGCTACCATTGGGTCACTTTGCTTTGTGTAGTTTGCTCCTTCACTTAGGACTGTGTGCCCGATGATAGGGCTATCTGTAAGGCCCCACATCTCTATGGTTGCTTCCTGGAATAACGACTGGCCCTACAAACCAACACGAGTCTTTCCAGCTTGATTTCTCCTCACTTGCACGCTTCCTGGGAAAACTTCCCAAGAGGTCACGCATCATGAGACTACTTCAGGTCAAGCACGCTTAACTTTGGAGTTCTCAAGTGATGGGCTGCTGAAAAGAAGATGCATCTTGTTGGCATAGGCAGTACCCATCAATCCATTTAAGCCCTCTTCAGCTATGTAGTCCCATACCTACATAGTCTTAGAATCATCACACTTGACCTTCCACAGGCGGTGTGGGATTGCACAGTTTTTCCCCGGTCTTTCCCCCTGCAGATCACGGGATTCTGACTGTCACACTACCTATGTGCTTGACTCTCTAATTGGTAATTTCTGAGGGGATTTCAAAAACAAAAATAAAACCAAAAAAATAATAATACAAAAACAAAAAACATAAAAATCACAAAAAAAAAAAAAAAAAGGAAATAATCTTGAAGGAGAGTTTGCCTGGTACTTCTATAGCAGGCAGATCACGATGACACTCCACACACCAATGGAGATTGACTTTCTTTGCTTTTACCTTTTTGAGGTTTATCGTGTGTCTTGTTAAGACTCACTTTTGCATCTGTCAGGTTTATGTTACAACATACTATATGTCTGTTTAAACAATGTGTAGAAATTATTTAATTTTGCTTTGTGTCTTTTAAGTTGATGTTTATCTTTGTCTATATTGTGCTTAGTTTCATATTTTTTTTTCTAGCTTAAATATTTCAAATTTTGTGTGTTCTCTTATGTCCAAACAATTGTTCTTACTTTTCCAAAAAATTTCAAACAAAAAATTATATTTTTCTCAAATCAGCATTGTTAGTGAGTCTTTGGTTTTGTTGTTTCTGTCCATTTTCTGTAGTTTTTTTATCAAAATTAAAAAAAATATTAAAAAAATTCAAAATACAAAAAAAAAAAATTTAAATAAAAGTATTTTTTTTAAAAAAACTATTATTAAATACTTTTGGGTTTCAGATTTTTTCTCTCTTAAGTTTTTTTCCTCTCCCAAACTCACTTTTTCTCTAACCTGTGCACTTTCCCTTTCTTCTCAGATGTCGATACCCAATGCCAACCGCCTCTACGCCCTTCATCGTCGTAATTTCCTCCCCATCGCATCCCCTAAATCCTTTGACTCCTCCGCACCTCCCTCTCCCGACACCCCGCACTCACCAACCCATAACCCACCCTTCCCTAAACCCAACTCACATCTATGAGCCCCGAACCCACCCTCCCCGAAACCCAACTCCCTACACCCATGAACCCCGAACCCACCTTCCCTGACCCCAACCTCCTTGTCGTGCTCCCCGACCCCAACCTCGAACCCGTACTCCCTGCCGTACTCCCTGCACCCGAACTCCCTGATCCCACTAACCCCACACCCTCCCCACCATCCGTCGTCCCTTCTCCACCCCGTGAACTGTTGGGGTTTTATGTCCTAATTAAAACTCAATTTCTTTGTAATCTCATTTATTATCAATAAAAGAATAGAAATCATTTTTTGACTTGGTCAATGACTTTGCTCACATGATTTATTTTCATGATTATTTGTTTAATATAAACTTCTATAAAATCCTGATCATATAGCTAATCGTATTTGTAGTGATGTAATCACAGTGGAATATAAATATGACTATATGTTCAAAATAAGTTACTCCTAAGATTATTCAGTGCACAGGATTTACATTGACTTGTCAATCTACGATATGATCTACTTACACATTGTACGGTTATGTTCTTTCCAGAACATTAGCAAAGTAGATTGCATCGGATGTATTTGTTACATCAGACTGGATCGATATTGACAATAGATAGGATAAGTAAACATACCGTTATTATCTATTCTATTCATATCATATAGTTGACCATAGGTCAATTCAATCCCAATTCTAAGTGGTTAGTATTCTAACTGATTGTATTATTTGAGTTCTTTAACTTGTTCGTTACCAGCTTACCCTACGGACTAGCCCATACTTACATCTTGGGAACTCGGTAGTATAATTGAGTGGGAGTGTTAATCATAGATATGAACATCTATAGCTTCTGATGAAGAAGTGAAACGATGGTTTCCTTTTAGTTTGGTTCAAGGTGCTAGATGATCAAGATCTCATTTCAGTAATTAATATTAGTTTACTGAAATATCATTTACAAGGAAGTAAGTGTTTTAAGGATAAAATACAAGGAGGGGTAAAACGGTATCTTAGACTCATCTCATTGTAGACCATCTATAGAAGATTGAGTGACAATTATGGTTGCAACAATGGATAATTAATAACGTGTCTATATTGCTTATAGAGCGTTCTATGAATTCAAGAGTGTAATTCCGAGTTTTTAATGGAGTCACGAGAAATTAATAAGTTAGTAAATTTATTTGTTATATTTATGATAACTTATTGGAGCATGATTTCATAGGTCCATGGTCCCCACTGTACCTTGGATAAGAACATCTAGATAATCTCAATTAATTGATTTAATTATCAAAGTTGACCATATCAATTTTGGATAGTTTCACAGAGTTGTGTAATTCATAGAAAAAAAGATGTATTATGGCAGATTTATTAATTAAGATAAATTGGTGTCTAAACTAATAAATAAGTTTAAATCAAGGTTCAAATTATAAATAATTAATTTGATAAAGGATTTAAATAATTATTTAATTAATTAATCAAAATAAAATAATGCAAGTCTTGATTTTAAGTCTAATGGGCTTATAATTAAAAGGGAAATTTCATGGGCCTAAAACCCATGAGAATTTCGACCTAGGGCTGATTATTGGCTATTATTTTATTTATTTTTTAATTAAATAAGTGACCTAATTGAGCCTATAAAAGGAATGCTAAGTGAGAGTTGAAATTAGATTACAAAAGGACTATTTGACTGAAAATAAGAAGATCTAGTAGGTTTTAGATTCTCTCTACAAACATAAGTCATTTTCTAAGCCTCAATATTCTTTTCTCTTCTTCTCTCTGTATCTATCTCATTTGTTGAGAATTGTCCACCCTAGTCTAGGTGATTCTAAGGATACTTTGGAAAGTTGTTAAGAAAATTTAAGAACGGTTTAGTTTCTCGGTAATACTCTGAAACATAAAGGATACAATGGTTAGACAAACTGAAGGAATGACTCATTCATTCCGCTGCGTATAATGTAATTGTTCTTATAATTATTTCTGTTTGAATTCAATTTTAGAAACATGTTCTAGGTTATCTTATATTAATATGTTTAATATATGATTTACATGAAAATAAACAAGATCATATATAAGTTTTTCCAACAACTAGCCTCAGAGCCTTTGGTACTCTTTATTTTCATGCATGAACATGTTAAAAATTGAATTAGATGATGTGTTGAATAATTGGATGGATTTCATGTTTTCACGAAGCATATTGAATTTTATGTGATTATTAGCAATTTTTAAGTTATTTTGTTGTGTTTTCTATGATTAAATTTTATAAATGCTTTATTTTGTGTAATACATGGTAAAAATTAATTAGAAAACGTTTTTTGTTTGAAAAATTGCACAAAAATTTTTTTGGAAAATTTTTCCTGGCTGACAGTCGCACACGCACGCATGAGCGCATCCCCCCTATGCACGTGCATCGCCCTGCCACCACACGCACACCCTCGACCTAGCTCCCCTTTCGCGCGCATCCCTTGCCGCAGCACCCCTGCCCGTGCATGCGCACGCCCAGCCAGCAGCCACTGTAACGGGTACTGTTCATCCAAAAAAAGAATTAATATTTTTTATATAAAATTAAAGAAAATAAAATATGAAATTGATTATTTATAACAAAGCCAAAAATATCATATTTATTTTATCATTTAAAAATGTTTTTTAAAATAAGATATTTTTTTTGTTTGAGATTTAAATAATTAGATATTTTCTACAAAGATTGAAATTCAAATTTAAAAATAGGCTAACAACCTAATTTTAAATCTTTTAATAGATTAAAATATTAGAATTAAGATATCAGATATTAAAGATATTTTCTTTTAAATACTTGTTATTTTTATTAAATCTTTATTTGAAAATATTAATATCTGCTTATTCTATAGTTTTTAATATTTAAATTATTTGAAATTTGTTAGTTAGATATTTTTATGCATATTTGAATTTGTTTAACTGTTTTGAGATATTTTAGGGTTGTTATAAATATTAATATATTTTTTTAAATGCTTAAAATATTTGCTTAGAGTTGTAACAACACAATATATTTATTTTGAAAAACAGTTAAGATATTGATTTTAAAATTTAAAATTGATTAAATTTTGAAAAATATCATTTTTTCAACCAATTAATAAAATATTTTTTATGGGATTTAAATAAACTATGATTAATTGTTGATAAATCCTATTTAAATTAAATTAATATTGTTTTTTCAAATTAACCTAAACCAAGTTGATTGTTGATAAATAAAATTTAAATTAACTATTTTCATAAATTCATAGACTTGCTCATATAATAACATGATTAGGCTTATCCAATTATAACATGTCTGTTTGCACTATATGTGGTATTTTTGCAATTGGGCTTAGAAGCATATAGCAGCTCATATGTTTGCTAGATATATGGTTTTTGTCAAATAAAATATTCATAAAATAATAGGTTTTATTTGGGCTCATTAGAAAATGTAAAGTTGAAATTTCTCTCTTGTGTGTGGTTCCACTTGTGAAGGCTCATTTGCTTTGCATGACTATAGTGGGCCTAATCAATTAATATCAATTAATAAAACGAAGGTTTAAATTCCTGTCGATTGGACCTTGTATGGAAGTATGGGGGCCTTAGTAGTGGGAACGACATAATAAACCCAACCTTCCTCCATACAAGCCCAATTATTAAGGCCTATTTGTCTGAGTTAGACTTAATTGTATATGTTCATTATAATAGTTAAACTTAAATATTGATTAGCAACAAATTAATTCTAATTTAATTGAATTTGTTTCAATGTGACACATTGTTCATTATATGACTTTGGTTTTAAAAATTTAACTTTTCAATTTTTGGAGAACCGCATTGTCATTAATTTTCGAAAATAAATAATAAAAATACTATTTTTTAATTTTATAATGAGCTTATTTTAATAATTATATTATATCTCCACCGTTGGTTTACCAAGGTCAATAGCTTAATGGGGCCTCGAGATGCTTTGATTCGTCCCCCTACAGAAGGTGTTCATTAGTTATTTTGACAAGGTTAGATTTCGAAAGATAGATAATTATAGGTCAAATTCTACTAGACTCACCCCTACGGTGACTACTAGAACTAAATCTATTGATTATCAAAAATGTGGGTCTAGCTCATAAAATAAGAGAATTTTTTTCTTATTTTGATCGAATAGTAGGTTGTTAATAATGATGTCCATTATTAAATAAGTTTACAACTTTATTTAACTAGTGGTATTTTTTACTCTCACCAACCAGGACAAGGATATCATAGATTAGTTCAAAACCTAGAGAAATAGAGATTTGATTGTTTTTTGTATTTTTTCCATATCTTACATATTTTTAGTATACGTTGTGCTATTTCTTGAAATTTGTGTGAATAGAAGTTTTATTGAGAAAAAGTGATTGATTTTTATTTTATTGATAATTGGTAGTTTTAAGTATAGATGTGTCTACTCCCATCCTTTCTCAACTTTCGATGGAGAAACTCATTGGAGAAAACTTCCTTAAGTGGAAGCAGAATATCAACATAGTGTTGATTGGTGACAACGTCGAATTCATCATGAATGAGGAATCCCCGGAAGTTCCAGCTAAAGGAGCTCCCAAGTCTGTAAGAGATAAATATGAGTGATGGCAGGCAGCTAATAACAAGGCGCGGTACTACATGTTGACTAGTATGGTCGACACTCTCAAGACAAAGGTGGAGACTATCGAGACGGCCTACAAAATCATGGATTAGCTCCAAGACATATTTTGTGCCATGTCAGCCCAGACTCGTTTTAAGGCCACCAAAAAATATACCAACGCTCGGATGGCACCATCTCCATACGTTGGTGATCAACTCAACTATGGTCTGACGCAGCTCATGAACGAGCTTTAGACTTTCGAGTCTATCATGAGTGGACCAAGTTAGGGGGGAGAAAAGAAGACAATTACTACTACTTCTGCTGATCCAGATAAGGCTGAAGCTAACCAAGCTTCTTCTTTGAAAGCTGGAAACAAGAGGAAAGGTGGATAAAACAACAACCCCAAGCCTGCTAAAGCTGCAAAGATGAGTGCCCAACCAAATGCACAGACGCCTAAGGGGAAGAGCAAGAAAAACAAGAAGGTAAAGGTAAGTGTTTTCACTGAAAAGAGAATGGGCATTGGAAACAAGATTGCCCCAAGTTTCTAGCAGCGAAAAACAAATGTAATGATTATAGTTCATTTATCTTAGAAACATATTTTTTAGAGAATGATAAATCTGTTTCGATTATTGATTATGGATCTACCAACCATGTTTGTAACTATTTACAGCTTCTTGAATCGTGGGAGGAAGTGGACGATAGCGACTTAAAGCTTAGAATTTGGAATAGAGCATTCGTTATGACTTTGGAAGAGCTCGCCTGAAGTTCAGAAATAAATACTTAATTTTGAAATATGTATTTTTTATTCTGAATTTTAGTAGAAATTTAATTTCAGTTTCCATGTTGCAATCAGAACGATTTGTTATGACTTTCACCAGTTCAAATATATCTATTTCTTTCAATGGGTCACAATTGTGTATTGCATGTATGGAAAACGAGCTTTATATTCTGCGACCTAATGAACCTCTCACTCTTAACAATGATTTATTCAAAGTAGTTAAACCTAGGACCAATAAACGTCAAAAGACCGATAACGATAACACGATGTATTTATGGCATTTGAGGCTAGGTCACATTGGATATGATAGAATTCAAAGACTTACATAGGACGGGCCTTTGAGGGAACTCACCTTAGGTGAATTACCTGTCTGTGAATCTTGTCTAGAAGGCAAACTGACCAAGTGTCCATTCTCTGCAAAGGGTGATACGGCCAAGGAACCACTTGGACTTGTTCATTTAGATGTTTGTGGACCTTTGAATGTACAAGCCAGGGGTGATTTTGAGTATTTTGTCACTTTCATTGATGATTACTCTAGATACTCATGTCTTTACCTAATGCATAGGAAATTAGAAACATTTTCAAATTTTCAGGAATTCTTAGCTATGGCTTAGAACCAATTAGGAAAAACATTAAAGATCTTTCGATCTGATAGGGGTGGAGAATATTTGGATATGCAGCCCCAAGATCATTTAACTTAACTTGGGATTTTATCACAACTTACTGCTCAAAATACTCCACAACAAAATGGTGTAGCGAAACACCAGAACAGAACTTTATTGGAAATGGTTAGATGCATGTTTAGTTACTCAACTCTACCAACTTCATTCTGGGGACATGCAATTGAAACCACGAACGACATTCTCAATGTCGTGTCGTCCAAATCAATCCCCAAAACACATTTAGAACGCTAGAATGGTCGTGAACCTAGTTTACGTCATTATAGAATCTAGGGGTGTCCCACCCACGTTCTGAAGTTTGCATGTTTTTTGGCTATCCTAAAGGTACTCGGGGTAGACTTTTCTAATAGTCATTCAAAAAAGAAAGTGTTTACTTCTATGAATGCTACTTTTATGGAAAATGACTATGTCCAAAACTTCAAACCGCGCAGCAAAGTAGTTTTAGAGGAGATGTTTGAAGAATTGACTCCAACCAATGCTCCATCATCATCAACGCGAGTTGGTGATGAAATTCCCACTCTTCATATCCAACAAACACAAGTCGATTTAAATGAAGAAAGTACCACTGTCCCTGAGAAAACAGTCACGGAGCCTCGTCGTAGTAGGAGGGTTTCTAAGAACCCAGTTCACTATGGTTTGGAAGGTAAAACCAATATGGTTGTTGGTGACACTAGTGATGATGATCTGTTGTCTTTCAAACAAGCAATGGATAGCCCTAAAATGGAACTATGGCTCGAAGCCATGAAACAGGAAATGGAGTCCATGTACTCAAATTCAGTCTGTGATCTTGTGGAAGCACCTAGTGACTTTAGGGCCATTGGGTGCAAGTGGATCTACAAGAAGAAATGAGGTGTTGATGGAAATATCAAAACTTATAAAGCTCGATTAGTGCCAAAGGGTTATACCCAAAGAGAAGGCGTGGACTATGAGGAAACTTTTAGTCCGGTAGCCATGCTCAAGTCCATTCGCATCCTCCTATCCATAGCAGCTACTCTCGACTATGAGATTTGGAAAATGGACGTCAAGACAACTTTTCTTAATGGGAAGCTTGACCAAGTCATTTATATGGATCAGCCAGAAGGTTTTAAAGTGGCTAGAAGAAGGAAAAGTTTGCAAGTTGAATAGGTCCATTTATGGACTTAAGCAAGCTTCTCGTTCCTGGAATCTTAAGTTTGATTAAATAATCAAAACCTATGGCTTTGAACAAAATATTGATCAGCCTTGTGTTTACCAACTAAAGGCAAATCAAATAGTGGTATTCCTGGTTCTTTATGTAGATGATATCTTACTCATTGGAAACAATGTTAAGAAATTATCAAATGTGAAGAATTGGCTGAACACTCAATCCCAGATGAAGGATTTGGGTGAAGCAAGTTATGTTCTAGGTATCCAGATCATTAGGGATAGAAAGAACAGACTTTTACCTCTATCTCAAGCAGCTTACATAGATAAACTTCTTGAACGTTTCTCAATGAAAAATTCCAAGAAAGAACGTTTACCGTCCCGCCATGGAATACATCTTTCAAAGATGCAGTCTCCCTAGACTCTTGAAGAGGAAGAAGCAATGAGAAAAGTTCCTTACGTATCTGCAGTTGGAAGTCTGATGTATGCCATGTTGTGTACTAGACCAGATATCTACTATGCAATGGGAGTAGTGAACAGGTATCAGTCAAACCCAGGACCAGAACATTGGATAGCAGTTAATCATATCCTGAAGTATTTAAGACGGACTAGGGATTATATGTTAGTCTACAAGGGTGGTGTTCTGAACCATGTAAGCTACACCAATTCAGATTTTCAGACTGATGTTGATGATAGGAAGTCTACTTCTGGAATGGTGTTTACTCTTGGGAGTGGAGCTGTGATATGGAGAAGTGTAAAGCAGTCTGCAATCCCAAATTCCACCATGGAGGCTGAGTACATAGTCGCGTTAGAAGCAGCTAAGGAAATATTCTGGCTAAAGAAGTTCTATTCGGATCTTGATGTTATTCCAGAAATGGATAAACTATTTGTGTTGTTTTGTGACAATACAGGAGCGATAGCCAACTCAAAAGAACCTCGTAGTCACAAGAGGAGTAAGCATATAGAAAGGAAGTATCACATTATTCGAGAATATGTGGCCAGGGGAGATGTGAAGGTTATGAAGATTGCATCTGAAGACAATCTTGCAGTTCCGTTTACAAAGACACTACCAGAAGCTACATTTGATAAGCATATCAAGGAAATGAGATTATTAGAATTAAGGCATTAGTTTCAATTAGTGCAAGTGAGAGTTTGTTAGGGTTTTATGCCCTAATTAAAACTCAACTTCTTTGTAATCTCATTTTATTATCAATAAAAGAATAGAAATCATTTTTTGACTTGGCCAATCACTTTCCTCACATGTTTTATTTTTGTGATTATTTGTTTAATATAAACTTTTATTTAATCCCGAGCATATAGCTAATCGTATTTATAGTGACGTAATCAAAGTGGAATATAAATATGATTATATGTTCAAAATAAGTTAGTCCTAAGATTAGTCAGTGCACAGGATTTACACTGACTTGCCAATCTACGATATGATCTACTTAGCCATTGTAGTATTATGTTCTTTCCAAAACATTAGCAAAGTAGATAAGATTGGATGTATTTGTTACATCGCGCTGGACCGATATTGACAGTAGATAGGATAAGTAAACATATCGTTATTATCTATTCTAGTCATATCATATAGTTTACCATAGGTCAATTCAATCAAAATTCTTAGTGGTTAGTATTCTAACTGATTGTATTATTTTAGTTCTTTGACTTGTTCGTTACCAGCTTACCCTACGGACTAGCCCATACTTACATCTTGGGAACTCGGTAGTATAATTGAGTGGGAGTGTTAATCATATATATTAACATTTATAGCTTCTGATGAAAAAGTGAAATGATGATTTCCTTTTAGTTTGGTTCAAGGTGCTAAATGATAGATATATCATTTCAGTAATTAATATTAGTTTACTGAAATATCATTTACAAGGAACTAAGTGTAATAAGGATAAAATACAATGAGGGGTAAAACAGTATTTTAGTCCCATCTCATTGTAGACTGTCTATAGAGGATTGAGTGACAATTATGGTTGTAATAATGTATAATTAATAACATATCTATATTTCTTATAGAGCATTCTATGAATTCAAGAGTATAATTCTTAGTCTTTAGTGGAGTCACGAGAAATTAATAAGTTAGTAAATTTATTTGTTAGATTTATGATAACTTATTGGAGCTTGATTTCATAGGCCCATGGTCCCCACTATACCTTGGATAAAATCATTTAGATAGTCTCAATTAATTGATTTAATTATCAATTAGAATTATCAAAGTTGACCAAGTCAATTTTGGATAGTTTCACAAAGTTATGTATTTTAGAGAAGAAAAAGAGAAACTAGGGCAGATTTATTAATTAAGATAAATTGGTGTCTAAATTAATAAATAAGTTTAAATCAAGGTTCAAATTATAAATAATTAATTTGATAAAGAATTTAAATAATTAATTAATCAAAATAAAATAATGTAGGTCTTGATTTTAAGTCTAATGGGCTTATAATTAAAAGGGAAATTTCATGGGCCTAACGCCCATGAGAATTTCTACCTAAGGATGATTATTGGCTATTATTTTATTAATTTTTTAATTAAATAAGTGACCTAATTGAGCCTATAAAAGGAATGCTAAGTGAGAGTTGAAATTAGATTACAAAAGGACTATCTGACTCAAAATCAGAAGTTGTAGTAGGTTTTAGATTCTCTCTACAAACATAAGTCATTTTTTAAGCCTAAATATTCTTTTCTTTTCTTTTCTTCTCTCTCTATCTATCTCATGTGTTGAGAATTTCCCACCCTAGTCTAGGTGATTATAAGGGTACTTTGGAAAGTTGTGAAGAAAATTGAAGAACGGTTTAGTTTCTTGGTAATACTCTGCAACAGAAAGGATACAAGGGTTAGAGAAACTGAAGGAATGACTCATTCATTCCGCTCGCTTCCAATGCGGTTCTTGGTGCTGAACTCACCCTCTCTACCCCATTTTGCACATTGTTGCTATCTTCAATTGGCAGCCCACCACTCACAAGTCCACGGTTGGGGCTGATCTGGCTCGCTTTCTTTTTTTGCAGTGGGTACCCACCAAACTATCAATTTACCTCACTACATGTTTCAGGTTATATTGGATGTTGCCTTGTGGCCTAGGTTATCTAGGATTTTCCCCTTTCCTTGTCTGATTCAGCACGTAGTTCACTATTTCTCTGCTTTCCCATCCAAAATCTTGGACACCCGCATCTCTCTCGAGGCCATAAGCTTGGCCTCCTCTAGGTCCAAATCTAAGAAGAAAGGTCCCTCAGTTAAGGATCCTATGGCTGCCTCTTCCTTGGTTGTCAAACAATCCTCATGGAAGTATCGATTGTTTGAGTGGATTCATTCTCTCACCACTGAGTTTCGGTCCTTCAAATCTAAGTTTAGATTGGCCCAAGCTCAGAATCAAGCCTTTCATTATGCAGTTCTTAGCCACCTTGGTCTACCTCCTCTCTCAATCCCATCCTCCGCTGCTGATGACTCATTTCAGGAAGCACCACCATCCCAGGGGGAGCAAGTCCCTAGCCCTGTTGCCACTAGTTCCCTGCCTACTGATACCCAGTCTGTGCCTCCTGTCACTGCCCCTCAGGGGGAGTTTGTTGTGCCTCCGGGAACCTTCAAGCGTCACAAGAAGAAGAAGCAACCTTCTTCCTCCAAGTAGTTGTGGTTCAGCTTTGGCATGCCCTTTGAACATTGAGGGGTAGTTTCTTTAGATTCTCTTTTGTTATCTATCCTTGTCTGTCGTCTTTTTAGTTATGTTTGAACTAATCTTACTACATGCTGCTTTTGAATATTCTCTGTTGGTATCTGATTGTATTTTGAGCATGTGGATTTGTTATTGGTATCATTGATATGACATTTTATCTAATTTAGTTAGATGTTGTTATAAAATCTGTCTCTTGCTATTTTTTGTCAACTTTGTGTGCTAAAAGTATAAATCAAGTTCACTCTTCATATGCATGCGAAAGGGGGAGTTTGTAAGTGTTTATTTTTGTCATGCATTGTTTTTCATGTTTAAACATTGTTTTCGTGTTATAACACTGAAAGCCCAGTAGCACGTGATTTCTATTTCAGCACATGACTTGCTTAGCTGACTTTTCTATTTTGAGCCCTAGCATATATATTCATTTTGTCCATGTTTCCCTTACCTTTTTTAGCAGCTAAAAATTGTCTTCTCCAAGAAACATTCTCTGAAAAAGGTTTGAAGCATTTGATGCTTCATTGTTCATTGCCCATGGCGTTTTGGTGATTTCTCACCATTCGTCTTACATTTTATGGTGTAAAGCTTGAAGTGATTTCAAGCTAAGTCTCAAGGGGAGCTTGAGCAATAGCTGGAGGGAGTCCAGTAACGTACAAAACCAGTGGGAGGCTGGTTATTGCTTGAAGACTTTCACAAAATAGGGAGTTGTTTGTTGTTTGTAAACCAAATTAGAATGGAGTTTTAATTTGTGTTTCAGTTGTTTGTATTTGTAAAAACTCTAATTATTTTAGTGGATTGCTTCACCTCTGGACTAGGTCTCATGAAATAGGTTGTGATAAATCATGACTGAATCTTGTAAAAATGATTGTGTCATTTTTATTATTCTTGCACTTAGTTTTGATTCAAATCTGATTTAATTTGATAAATTGAATGGGTAATTGAGTAGCAATAGTTAACCAGTAAATTTAGATAGTAATATTTTATTGTATTTTGTGATGTAGAGGTAGATTTTGTATTAGAAATATAAGCATATCTAATTATATATAGATTTAGATATTATTATATTATTGAGTATGATTTAAATATGAATAAATTTTGATAGTTTTGTTTGAATCAATCCTGTCTAGGAATAAAACATAAAAGAATAATAAAGGATTGGGTAGATTATGAGGTAACGAAATTTGTCTAGTTCTGAGAGAAGGGAAGTTATAAAAAAGGAAAAAAGAAGAAGAAAAATAATATTAGAAGAAGGGAAATGAAAAAGAGATTGAAACGATCACAAAAATAAAAAAAAGTAAAGGGTGAGATCTATATATACTTTAATTAAAGACGACGGTGATCCAAATAAAATATTGAGGTAATTAATATTTTGCAGCTAATACAAAATTGAATAAAAGACGAAAAAATATATATAAAAAAACATTTTCAGTGTATGAATGGAACAAAGTTTAAATACATAATGAGTAAATATTTACAAACACGAACACTATAAATATATGTATATATATATGGGTGCACTCTTAATGGTTACTACCCATGGATGGTTACTTTAACATTAACCATTGAATTAAGATCAATGATCCATATTTATAGTTGTTAATTAATATTTCTAAAAATAAATTTTGATTTTTTCAAATTTTTGGAAGGGTTACCTGATGAAAAATGTGTATTTATTATGAAAATATAATATTGTAAATTTTTTCATTTTTCAAATGTATGTCAATTTCAAAATATAGCTAGTGTTTCTCATTGGTTGAAAACATCATTAATTATGGCAAAAAAAATAACTAAATTTGAAATTAATATAGAAAAAATATATTTATTTGTTGGAGACTTGCTATACCAAGTCACTATGTTGCTACATCATCGTAATTGTTAGTACCCATCTATGAGTAGTAACCATTGAGAAGTCTTCCATATATATATATATATGACCAATGTTTTCCTATTTTTTATGTAAAAATTTCTTCCAAACACTTTTATGAAATCTGTTAGAGATATCTAATTTTTCTCAATGAAAATGGTAAAAAACCCTTATAACTCTAAGCAAATAATATAAAAGACAAATAAATTTATTAAATAAGATTACAACTTTATAACAAAAGATACATGTAAATAAAAAAATGGTAGAAGAAGATAGTAGTAGAAAATACAACTCTATGACAAAATGATACAAATAAACTAGAAGTGGTAGAAGAAAAGATGTAGATGAGATTACAACTCTAAAATAAAATATACAAGTAAAAGAATGAATAGAGAATAAGAGAAGAAGATAAAAAGCAATAGTAGAAAAGCAAAAAAAACAAGAATAATGAACAAAAACTCTCACTCACACAACCAAAGTGAAGAACATTGGAGATCACTAACTTGAACAAGGTTTATAACCTTTGTTAAAAAGCTTATTTCCCCCTATCTCAATGTAGCGTCCCGGAATTTTACTTAGTTAGCTAGAAAGTAGTAGTCGTAGTATTTTAGATTCCGTGGATTTTGGTTCAAACCGGGACTTAGTTGGAAACTCATAGCAATAGTTATGAATTTTATAAGTTTAACCTATAGTTTAAGAATATTAATTATAACATAAGGTATTATTATAACCTAAGGTTTAGATAGAGCTAATAAGAATATGACACTTGTCATGAGCATGGTTATTCCTAAGGTTTAGATAGAGCCAATAGGATTATGACATTTGTCATATGCATCATTATTAAGGAATTATTATTTTAATGATAAAATAAGGGAAATATAAGACTTAGTAGAAAATTGTAGATAATTGAATTATCTTTCTAATGATATAAAGATGGTCTAAATCAGAGTCCTACAGCTCTAGTTATGTTTATTTTACTGAAAGTGAGTTTAGAGTTACGAGATTTCGGGAGTTAGAAGTTAAGATTCTATTTGTTTTTATTATTTTTGTTTTTAATTTTAAAAAATCAAGCTTTAACTCCTTAAACCTCTGAACAATTTGACCAAGTCCTAAGCCTTTGACTGACGATTATTCAAATATCTTCAATAAAATTCATTATTTTTATTCAAGCCAAAAAGAAGATTTTTATTCCTAGAACTCTATAAATAGGACTTAGGACCTAGCCCTTTCACTTACTCTTCAGCTGTGATCAGACTCCAAGGTGCTAGCGAGATCATAAGAGTGATAAACACTTGGGTTGGGAAAAAGCTTTTCTATTCTTAAGCTTTATAAAAGACTTTGGGAAGTGAGGTTAAGTGTTTTGGAATTGGAGTTAGACTAATCCATAAGGTCAACTGAGGTACCCTTATTCTTAAGTTTCATTCTGTTTGATTCCTTAGTTTCTTTAGTTTTCATTCAAGTTCTAACTTTTGTTATGGTTTTGTGGTTAGGATTTTAAGTTCTTTGAACTTAAGGTGTCTTTTCGGTAAGTTTCCTCTTGGTGGTTTAGTTCTATTCCTTTCATCTCTGTCCTTTAGAAATACTCACTATTTTTATTGCTGGTTTTAGGAGTGTTCCAAGTTCCGCATTTGTTCTCAATTATCCCGGTGTTGGTAAGGAAAATTAGATAGTTTAGTATTATGATCTAGTTTATGTAATGTATGATATATTTTATGTTTGTATGACCTAACATTTAAGGTACAATAAAGGGGTAATTGTGTCTGGACCTAAGGTGTCCAATGATGTATGACAGACTATGTCCGGTAGGCTCGATTGCCAAAACTTTATGACGGACCTATGTCCGGTGTATGACGAACTTTTGTCCGGGGCTTAATTGCCACCCCTGTATAAGCACTTATCTTTTTATTATATCTGGTTTGTTATTTTTAGTTATGATTATGATATATGACCTATAGTTATGATCTATGATTTATGATCTATGACTTATGACCTATGACTTATGACTTAGTGTATGATTTATGGCTTAGATTATGATTTAGAATTATGACTTAAGGTATGATATGATCTAGATGTTGTGTTTGTATGACTTTGGTGAATATATGTTATGTTTGATTATATGACTAACCCTTGTTTGTATTTTCCTTACTGGGCTTAGAAGCTCACTCCTTATGATGTTGTTATTTCATAAAATTATGGATAGAAAGGCCGATGGTGAGTGGGACCTAAAAGCTTCGTGATGTATTCGTTGGGGACCATATAGTCGAGCAAGATCAAGCGGGCAAAATTATTTATTTTTAAAGTTTATTTTAAAGTTTGTTTTATTTAAATGTTGCTCATTCTTATGTTAAAGACAAGTATTTTATTTTTATAAAACCATAGATCCATGTATTTATTTTTAAGTTGTTATTAAATAAAAGAGCAATATTTACGATTAAGACACAACGCTGTGTTCTCGGTAATCTATGGGAAATTAGGGCGTTACAGGTGGTATCAGAGCCCACGGCTATATTGGTCCTGAACGTTCCCACGAAATACACACGATAGCTACAAAGGACCTACTCGTTACCAAGTAAGTATATACATTGTTTTCCAAATATGTTTATAATGCTTTTCTTGTGTTATTTTTAGAAATTAGCCCAATGGACAAAGGTTAAAGCTATATGAAAAATACCAAACCCTGAGTATGATGATGGATCCGATGTGGAAGATTAGACGCATATAAGAACACATCGTTAAATCTTATTATATGTTGTTAGTTGTTTTTTTTTACATGTTATTTGCTTTTATTATTGTTTCATTATTTAGTAAGTGTTAAGAAAATTTTGGATTCAATTGAAAGTGTAAAGTTTAAATTCCTCTCTTATGGGTTAGCTCATTTGTGAAGGCACATTTGGTTTGCATTATTAGATTGGATCCAATTTCAAATAAATAACAATTAATAAAGCAAGGGTTCAAATTCCTGTCTTTTGGGTCCAAGTGGAAGTTACGGGGCCTTAGTAGTGGGTACGATATACTGAACTTAGCCCTTCTCCATGGAAGATTCAATTGTTAAGGTCCATTTACCCGAGTTGGACTTAATTGTAATTAGGTAGTTTTTATAGATAGCTTGATCTAATAGACAGTAGTGCAATAGGCTTAGTTGTACCCTCTTTTGTTTTGTTTGTCTTAGTTTTTCAATTTTTTTTCTTTTTCTCTTTTGGGGAAACAGAAAAGAAATATGGAACAAGAACCAAGAAGATCTAAAAGACTAAATGGCCATGGAAGAGGTCGAGGCAGAGGCCGAGGAAGGGGAAGGGGAAGGGGGCGAGGAAGAGGAGTAGCCACCACCCCTTTATATGAAGAATTTCCAGCAACCCCGGGAATGCCAGAAGCACCCAATGTAGTGGAAGAGCCGGCAGCTGCTACTACTAGAATAAATTTGGAAAGAGAAAATGCCCGTCTTAGGGCAGAGCTAAGGATAAGGGAAGAAGAATTCCAAATAAATTCAGGGCAACAACAAGTGGCGCAACAAGTCATTCCTCTAGCACAATTACTACAGTTGGCAGAACCTCGCTACGAGGCAGTGTATGAACACTTTAGGAAGCAGGAACCACCGAACTTCGATGGCAGGTCAGACCCAATAGAAGCAGAAGAATGGCTTCGATCGGTGGAGTCCATACTAGAACACATGCGATTGGAGAACGAGGACCGAGTCTCATGCGCTTCGAGTTTACTAAAGAAAGATGCCCGCATCTGGTGGGATATAGTCAAATAGACTAGAGATGTGAACGTTATGACTTGGGATGAGTTTATCCAAGTGTTCAACAAGAAATACTACAGTCCTGTGATTCTAGCCACAAGGGTGGACGAATTCATCGCGCTTACTCAAGGGAATTCTTCTGTGACAGAGTATGCCAGGAAGTTTGATAGGCTGGCTAAGTTCGCAGCGGACATGGTACCCACTGAGACGCTAAGAATTCAAAGATTCATGAAGGGACTGAAACCTATGATAGCCCGTGATGTGAAGTTGATTCAGGGGATAACCACTTATGCGGAAACATTAGAGGTAGCCTTGGAAGCTGAGCAGGCTGAAGAAAGGATTTGGAAAGAAGGCGCGTCCAGAAGGGAGGCCAAAAGGAATAACAATGACCAGAATGACCACAAATGAAAACATGACGCTGGTCAAAATCAAAAGGCCGATAAAAAGAATAAGACTGCGTCAGAAAGTAATGGGAATAAAAAGCCCTATGTGGAATATCCCCAGTGCCCTATCTGTAAGAGGAAGCATTCGGGGGAATGCAGATATAAGACGAAAGGTTGTTTCAACTACAAAGAAGAAGGACACATTAAAAAGGATTGCCCAAAGTTGAAAGATCAAAAGAAAGATGACAAGCTCGTGCCAGCTAGAGTTTTTGCTTTTACTAGGGGTCAAGCAGAAACTAGTAATACTGTGGTAACAGGTCAGGTCACTATCTCTAGTAAACTATGCAATGTATTATTCGATTCAGGAGCCACGCATTCTTTTGTCTCTATAAATATGATCGATAGCTTAGATAGACCATGCGAACTTTTTAGAGATAAGTTTGTCACGGAGTTACCCTCGGGGGAAAGAATGCTATCTAGTAGAGGGGTGCGTAACGTTGTAGTTAGAATTGAAGGAAAAGAATTACTAGTAGATTTGATCGAGTTAGACCTTAAGGATTATGATGTAATTTTAGGCATGGATTGGTTAGCAAAACATGGGGCAACAAAATACTGTAAGGGTAAGACAGTCAACTTTCAACCAGAAGGCGGAGAGCAGTTCAATTTCAAAGGAAAAGTTTCTCGAACTCGCATACCGATAGTCTCAGCTCTCAAAGCTCAGCGATTAATCAATAGTGGTTGCCAGGCATTTCTAGCTAGTGTGGTGGACAAGTCACAAGAGACGTAGATCGAACCAAAGGATGTACATATTGTATGCGAATTTCCTGAGGTGTTTCTAGAAGATCTACCAAGATTACCTCCAAGTAGGGAAATCGAGTTTGAAATAGAATTGGCACCTGAGACGACACCAATCTTGAAAGCTCCCTATAGAATGGCGCCTACTGAGCTAAAGGAGTTAAAGATACAACTGCAGGAGCTTTTAGACAAGGGTTCATTCGACCGAGTTATTCGCCTTGGGGAGCACCAGTGCTTTTTGTCAAAAAGAAGGACGGGAGTATGAGGATGTGCATCGACTATCGAGAACTTAATAAAGTGATGATAAAAAACAAATACCCTTTACCTTGAATAGACGATCTTTTTTATCAACTACAAGGATCTACATTATTCTCAAAGATAGATTTGAGGTCAGGGTATCATCAGCTAAGAGTACGAAAAGAAGATATCCCAAAGAAGGCTTTTCTAGTAATGGACACTACGAGTTTCTAGTAATGTCTTTTGGATTAACAAACGCACCAACAGTGTTCATGGATCTTATGAATCGTGTATTTAAGGACTACCTAGATAAATTCGTTGTGGTGTTTATAGACGACATATTAATCTACTCAAAAATGAAAGCCGAGCATGAAGAGCACCTGCAACCAACGTTGGGACGACTCAAAGGTCATCAATTATACGCTAAGTTTAAGAAATGAAAATTCTAGTTAGAGAAGGTGGCATTTCTAGGACACATTGTGTCTAAAAATGGCGTGGAAGTAGATCCAGCCAAGATCGAAGCAGTGAAGGATTGGCCCAAACCTAAGACTGCCACGGAGGTGAGAAGTTTTCTGGGATTGGCAGGATACTATAGGCGATTTGTTGAAGGGTTCTCCAGAATAGCTACACCCTTAACAAATTTGACACGGAAGCAACAGAAATTTGTATGGATGGAGAAATGCGAAGAAAGCTTCCAAACGTTAAAGGACAAGCTTATATCAACCCCAGTTCTATGCGTTCCAAATGATAAGGGAAAGTTTGTAGTATATTGCGACGCGTCAAAGCAAGGACTTGGATGTGATTTGATGCAAGACGAAAGAGTGGTTGCCTATGCCTCAAGACAACTAAAGGAGTATGAGCATCGGTATCCGACCCATGACTTACAGTTAGCAGCGGTAGTTTTCGCTTTAAAGATTTGGAGGCACTATCTGTATGGAGAAAAGTGCGAAATCTATACGGACCACAAAAGTCTAAAGTATTTCTTTACGCAGAAGGAGCTCAATATGAGGCAACGAATATGGATGGAGTTAGTAAAGGACTATGATTGTGAGATCTTATATCATCCGAGAAAGGCTAACGTCGTGGCAGACGCACTTAGTAGGCGGAGTTACGGAAGCTTGTCAACACTTAAGAGGATAGCTCAACACTTACAAGATGATATTAAGAGGTCCGGAATTGAGCTAATAACTGGACAACTAGCTGACCTCACAATCAAGTCAACTCTAATGGAGGAAATAAAGGAGAAACAACAAGAAGACGAGTTTCTTCTTAAGATAAAGGCAGCACTACAAAGCTCAGAGCATGCTGATTTCTCCTTGACAAAAGAAGGCATGCTACGATATAGGAATCAGATATGTGTGCCCGATAATGGTGAATTAAGAGAAAGTATTATGAAGGAAGCGCACACTACTCCATATTCACTTCACCCAGGATTGACCAAGATGTACAACGATGTCAAGACAATGTACTGGTGGCCGGGGATGAAGAAAGACATAGCAGAATTTGTAGTGAAATGCCTTACATGTCAACAAGTTAAAGTCAAACATCAAAGACCCACTGGAACTTTGCAACCATTGGAGATTCCCGAATGGAAATGGGAAGATATAGCGATGGACTTCGTGACGGGATTACCAAGGACCACCAAGCAGCATGACTCTGTTTGGGTGATAATAGATAGACTCACAAAATCTGCTCACTTCTTACCAGTAAGAACAGTTTATAATGCTAAGCAGTACGCAAAGCTTTACGTGGCGGAGATAGTGAGACTACATGGAGTTCCAAAGATGATAGTCTCTGATAGAGGATTGGTTTTCACATCAAAGTTCTGGGAAGGTTTACATCGTGCAATGGGCACTAGGTTAAAACTAAGTTCGGAATTTCACCCTTAAACCGATGGCCAGTCAGAATGCACCATACGAATATTAGAAGATATGCTGAGAGTGTGTGCTTTAGACTTCTCAGGATCATGGAGCAAGTATCTTCCATTAATAGAATTCTCTTACAACAATAGTTATCAAGCGACGATAGGCATGGCACCTTATGAGATGCTATATGGACAGAAGTGTCGATCACCACTTCATTGGGATGAGGTGGGTGAAAGACGATACTTAGGACCCGAGGCTGTAAGAGAAGCAACAGAGGCAGTAGAAAAGATAAGACAACGAATGGTTGCCGCTCAAAGTCGCCAGAAATGCTATGCCGACGCAAAGAGACGAAGTGTTGAGTTTTCAGTAGGCGACCAAGTCTTTCTCAAAATTTCTCCGATGAAGGGGATTATGCGTTTTAGAAAGAAAGGAAAGTTAAGCCTGAGGTTTGTAGGTCCTTTTGAGATATTGGACAAAGTAGGGCATGTAGCATATCGATTGGCTTTACCGCCATCATTAGCTGAAACGCATAACGTTTTTCATGTATCGATGTTGAGACGATGTTGAGAAAATACATATCAGATCCATACCATGTGCTTGATTACCAGGCTCTAGAGTTAAAACAAGATTTTAGTTATGAAGAACGGCCAGTACGCGTTCTAGAACGGGGAACTAAGGAGTTAAGGTCCAAAAGTGTTCCTATGGTTAAAATCTTGTGGACCAGTAGCACAGAAAGAGAGGCCACATGGGAATTGGAGGAATGTGTAAGGGAGCGGTATCCTGAGATGTTTGGTAAGTAAATTTCGAGGACGAAATTCTTTTAAGTAGGGGAGAATTGTAGCGTCTCAGAATTTTACTTAGTTAGCTAGATAGTAGTAGTTGTAGTATTTTAGATTCCATGGATTTTGGTTCAAACCAGGACTTAGTTGGAAACTCATAGCAATAGTTACGAATTTTATAAGTTTAACCTATAGTTTAAGAATATTAATTATAACATAAGGTTTGATTAATATTGTTGGTTATTAATATCATAATTATTATAACCTAAGGTTTAGATAGAGCCAATAAGAATATGACACTTGTCATGAGCATGGTTATTCCTAAGGTTTAGATAGAGCCAATAGGATTATGACACTTGTCATATGCATCATTATTAAGGAATTATTATTTTAATGATAAAATAAGGGAAATATAAGACTTAGTCTTCACCAGAATCTGTTAGGAGCATGACATTTGTCACAATTTCATTTATTTGTGGATTAGGTTGTTATTTAGATAATTAAATAGATTTTCCGTAACTTTAGGGTACTGTAACTTCCGACCTATTGTTAACACAGTTATGTTATGAATTTCGAAAAATTGTATTTCTAGAAAATTGTAGATAATTGAATTATATTTCTAACGGTATAAAGATGGTCTAAATTGGAGTACTACAGCTCCATTTATGTTGATTTTACTGAAGGTGAGTTTAGAGTTACGAGATTTAGGGAGTTACAAGTTAAGGGTCTGATTGGTTCGCGATTGGAAAACTGTATTTTTGAAAAGTGAGATTCTGAAATGAAAATCTGAATTTAGTGACTAAAAACATGTTTCTGAAAATGTGATTGGTTCAATATCTGTAAACTGTTTTTGAGTTTTAAAAAATTGAATTTGTGATTGGTATTAAATTTGAATGTGTAATTGGTTCAACTGAATCTGAATATTATTTTAATTTTATATATTCTATATACATAGGTTGTATAATATTAAATTTTGATTTATCAATAGATTTAATTAAGTAAAATTTAACAATATTGATAAATTAAAATTTAATAATAGTGCATTGATTAAATTCTTCTATAGGGGCTTAAGCCCTACCGGTGGGGCTCTCAGTGTTCTCGACCCGTGAACAGTTTTCGATGCGATTTTTTTATGACTGTGTATATTGTAGCTATTTAGGACATCCTGCAAATTTTCAAAAAATTCTGAATAGTTTACAGTACCGAAAACTAGGTTCAAACATGTTGTTGCACGCGTGACTAATTTTGTTTATGCGCGTGGAAAGCAACATGGTTGAACCTAGTTTTCGGTACTGTAAACTATTCGGAATTTTCTAAAAATTTGTAGGATGCTCTAAATAGCTACAATATACATGGTCATAAAAAATAACCACGCCGAAAACTGTTCAGGGGTTGAGAAACAGTGAGAACCCTACCGGTAGGGCTTAAAGTGAAGCCCCTATTGGAGAATTGTCATATATATATGGAAGAATTCTCAATGGTTGCTACTGTAGAGTCCAAGAACTTTACTTAGCTAATTATTTAGTAGTATTATAGTATGTATAGTATTATCTTTGTTACTGTGGATTTTTGGTTCAGACCGGGAATTATTTGGACACTCATAGTAGTACTTATAGATTTTCTAAGTTTAACCTATAGTTTAATAATATTAAG
The DNA here is from genome assembly GCF_963169125.1 of Humulus lupulus. Lineage (NCBI taxonomy): Eukaryota > Viridiplantae > Streptophyta > Magnoliopsida > Rosales > Cannabaceae > Humulus > Humulus lupulus. The sequence goes on along the minus strand of NC_084802.1, from coordinate 30,672,006 downwards.
TATAACCTAAGGTTTGATTATATGACTGATATTAAGGATAATATTTGTTATATTATAAGGTTTAGATATCAACCAATAGGATTTTAAGCACATGTTATGAATGGGTAATTAAGGATTAAGTATTTTTTAGGATTAAATTAAATAAGGGTAAAGTTTGAATGTTATAGGGTCAGTCAGCAGCTTTGAATACGTTGAAGGCTTAGCCAAGGCTGTTTACTCCATTCAAACTTAGCTAAGAATGTGTAATTTCGTGTTTAAATATTCAGCGCGTGTCGATATATCGCAGCTATAGGGAGCGATATATCGCAGCACGTAGATACGAAAAACACGAGACGATGCACGGTCGCCTCGGGCATACTGGCCCAGGCGATATATCGCCTACAGGGGGCGATATATCGCCTCCTCCAGTATGTTTTCAAACATTTTTGAATTCTTTTCCTTTCAGCCATTCAAACTCCTTCATAAGTCCAGCATCTTTTGAACGAGTCTTCATCCTCTGCTGAACGATTATTCAAATTATTTTCACCTAAAAAGCCATTATTTTTATTCAAGTAAAATCAAGATACTTTCATTCCCAAACTCTATAAATAGGACCTAGTACCCATCCATTATTCACCTTTTTACTCTATGTTCAGAAGCTGCAAGTGCTAGGAGAGTGTGAGAGTTAAACACCTGGGTTTGGGAAAATCATAAGGTTAAACATCATAAGCTTATCAAACACTTTGGGAAGTGAGGTTCTATAGTATTTCGGTTGTGGTGTAGATTGGTCTTTCAAGTCTTTGAGGTAAACCAAAACTCTAACTCATTGTTTTATGTTATGTTTCCTTCTCTTAGTCTTCTACTCAGTTTCCTAACCTCATTCTTATTTTGGTTAGGAAATCTAAATTCTTGAGCACATAAGTTTTGGTAAGTGTGACTTTCAATGGTTTAGTCTTCCCATTCCTTTTCATCTCTTTTCTTCAAATCTACTCACCCTTTATATATGGTTTTAGGAGTGTTCCAAAAGTCCCAACTCAGTCCACATATCCCGGTAACTTTGGTAAGGAAAATAGGCTAGAATCAATATGTTATATGTTTATGTTATCTTATGTTTTATGTTATTAAATGTGTTATGATATGTATGTATATATGTTTGTAGGCTTGGGCATATGACCCATATGACTAACAAGACCCCAAATGGGTTATGGGCATATGACCTACTTAGCTAGTAGGACCCCACTAATCCTATGGGCATATGCTTGTTTAGTCTATAGGACCCCAAGTAATAATGGCCATTATAATAAGTGTATGTAATAAGTGATATGACATGTCTTTATGTTTCTTATGAAATTATGTTTATGACTGTGTTAGATTTTCCTTGCTGGGCATTAGGCTCATTCCTTTTTGTTTTATGTGCAGGAAAATAGCTTTTAGAGGCGGTAAGATTCGTGGACGCTTAGAGGATGTGTATCGATGGTGAATGGAGTCAAGGGGCCGAGCGTTATTCGATTCGAGGATGTAGTCTCGTTTTACCTTTTTATGGTTTTACATGTATTTTCCGAATTTCTTATGTAATGTCTTTTTATTTTAAATCATGTTTTGTTTTAAAGTCAATGGGATCCCATATCCTTCTTAGTATTTTATTTTGTAAGTAACTCTTATTTTTACAAGTTACTCAATAAAATTATGGTATTTCCGCAAAAATGTAAGTTTATGTATAGTTTCGTTAATGGTCCAAAAGTCTAGATTAGTGGGTCATTACAACTACCCATAGATGTGTACTAACAATTATGATGATGTGGCAACATAGTGACTTGGTATAGTAAGTCACTAACAAATAAATATTTTTTTTTCTACAATAATTTCGAATTTCATTTTTTTTTGTCATAATTAATGTTGTTTCCAACTAATGAGAGACACTAGGTATATTTAGAAATTGACATACATTTGAGAAATGAAAAGTTTACAATATTATATTTTTATAATAAATACACGTTTTTCGTCAGGTAACCCTTCTAAAAATTTGAAAAATCTAAAATTTATGTTTAGAAATATTAATTAACAATTATAAATATGGATCATTGATTTTAATCCAATAATATTAAAGTAATCATCCATATATAGTAATCATTAAAAATATACTTATATATAAATAAATATATATTATATATACTAACACACACTAAAAGTAAGTCACAGTGAAAAAATTGAAAAATAGAGAAAACAATGTTTTGTTGTTTTCAATTATATAGGCAAAAGTTTAAAATCATATTTAGATTTTGTTTTAGGAAATAACTAACCAATCATGAATTATTGTGGGTCCACTTATTTTTAGTTTTTGGAAACATAAAATTGAATTCTAATCACATACCAATCACACCCTAAGATTCTATTTGTTTTTAATTTTAAAAAATCAAGCCTTGACTCCTTAAACCTCTCTCTGAACAATTTGACCAAGTCCTAAGCGTTTGACTGACGATTATTCAAATATCTTCAATAAAATTCATTATTTTTATTCAAGCCAAAAAGAAGATTTTTATTCCTAGAACTTTATAAATAGGACTTAGGACCCAGCCCTTTCACTTACTCTTCAGCTGTGATCAGACTCCAAAGTGCTAGTGAGACCATAAGAGTGATAAACACTTGGGTTGGGAAAAAGATTTTCTATTCTTAAACTTTATAAAAGACTTTGGGAAGTGAGCTTAGAGTGTTCGGTATTGGAGTTAGACTAATCCATAAGGTCAACTGAGGTACCCTTATTCTTAAGTTTCATTATGTTTGATTCCTTAGTTTCTTTAGTTTTCATTCAGGTTCTAACTTTTGTTATGGTTTTGTGGTTAGGATTTTAAGTTCTTTGAACTTAAGGTGTCTTTTCGGTAAGTTTCCTCTTGGTGGTTTAGTTCTATTCCTTTCATCTCTGTCCTTTAGAAATACTCACTATTTTTATTGCTGGTTTTAGGAGTGTTCCAAGTTCCGCATTTATTCTCAATTACCCCGGTGTTGGTAAGGAAAATTAGATAGTTTAGTATTATGATCTAGTTTATGTAATGTATGATATATTTTATGTTTGTATGACCTAACATTTCAGGTACAATAAAGGGGTAAGTGTGTCTGGACCTAAGGTGTCCAATGATGTATGACGGACTATGTTCGGTATATGATGGACTTTTGTCCGGGGCTTAATTGTCACCCCTGTATAAGCACTTATCTTTTTATTATATCTGATTTGTTATTTTTAGTTATTATTATGATATATGACCTATAGCTATGATTTATGACCTATGATTTATGATCTATGACTTATGACCTATGACTTATGACTTAGAGTATGATTTATGATTTATGGCTTAGATTATGATTTAGAATTATGACTTAAGGTATGATATGATCTAGATGTTGTGTTTGTATGACTTTGGTGAATATATGTTATGTTTGATTATATGACTAACCCTTGTTTGTATTTTCCTTACTGGGCTTAGAAGCTCACTCCTTATGATGTTGTTATTTCAGGAAATTAAGGATAGAAAGGTCGGTGGCGAGTGGGACCTAAGAGCTTCGTGATGTATTCGTTGGGGACCATATAGTCGAGCAAGATCAAGCGGGCCAAATTATTTATTTATTTATTTATTTATTTTAAAGTTTGTTTTATTTAAATGTTGCTCATTTTTATGTTAAAGACAAGTATTTTATTTTTATAAAACCATAGATCCATGTATTTATTTTTAATTTTTTATTAAATAAAAGAGGAATATTTACGATTATGACCCAACGCTGTGTTCTCGGTAATCTATGAGAAATTAGGGCGTTACACTCAAGCACTAAGGGAACTCTCACAAAAGAAATAGTTTTCTGAAATAAACAAGTCTCTATGGCGAATTTCTAGCCAAGTGCTCTAGTAGATAGATATTGTTGTGTCTTACAAGTGAGCATTAGCCTCCTATTTATAGAGTTTGAGATATCCTTTGAATTTCAAATTCCACTAACCTTGGTGTTACCAATGTTTAATTGATGTTTTACGGTATTAAAATAGAGATTTTGGAGTTACTTGGTTGTTGGAAACGTTCAAAATTGGATAAAACCGATGTTTGGAAAAGGCTGTCAGCCTCTCTAGCCGCAGCCTGGGATAAGCCTAGCCATGGCCACTGGCTTCTGTCCCCCAGGCCACAGCCTGGGACAAACACTGGCTGCGGCCACAGTGTTTTTTCAGCTACCAATTTTCCAAACTTTTCCAAAACGTTCCAAATTCATTCCCACTTGATTTTCTAACTTCCGTACACATTATGGGAGTTAAAATCACATCTCTAATAGTCATATCTCTTATGACTTTGAGAAATTCAAATCAAAATGTGTAACATCAAATCTACACATTATTGGGTAATATTTGGGAGTTACAAATTTGTAACTCCAAATATGTTACATATTTGAATATTCACATATATCCAAATATTGTAACTCTCTTTTATATGTTACAATATGTGACATTCATTGTCACATTATTTAATCTAAATATCATATTATAAAATAATATAACATTCCCCCACTAGATTAAATAGTTCGACATTGTAACACTTATTTAATTAATCATCATTATATTTAAAATATAACATTTCCCCCACTTGATTAATATAATTATCTCATATAGAAGCCATTGCATTGGTGCATAAAGTAAAGTGTTCTTCAACTTGAATTTTATTATAGTGTAATTATCACAAAGTTTGTTGAAAATTTAGTTGCACTGGACATTGAACCAACTTTCCATAATAACAAATCGTTGATAACACACACATTTGCTATGTTCACTTTAGACATCTTTGTCTCGCTTTGCACCGTTAATGGCCATGTGCACTTTCCATTCATGGACGTTCTTGAGAATACTCCCAATTCTCATGAGAGGTGGCACCACCCCTAGGTGTTGGACCCAAAATGGGTATGTTTAAAAATTTATACTCGCAAGCGCACGAATCGTATTCATAGAATAGTTTTCGTGTAAGCACGAGATCGAACCCAAAGGAGTTGTCTAAAATAAAAAAGAAAACTATTTTAAATCAAAAGTAATAAATTCTAACCTAGCTCCAAAGATTGATGAGTTTTAATATTATGAACATAAAATAAAATATTGAAAAATAAAGCAATTTAAGAGAATAAAAATAAAGCAATAATGAGTTGACAATAAGTGTTAAAAGAAAAGATTATAAAGATACTAGAATCCACAAAATGTAAGTTTAATAATATTTATTAGTATATTGATTCCCAAGTTTTAGTGATAGTTACAATAATTTAAACTATCATTTTCCGAAAATATTTATAATTTTAAGCACAACTTTCTTATCAAAAGATAGGATTTTTCTTCACTTTTCAAAAATTTATAATTTCAAAGCATTTAGTGTAAATCAATCTAATGAAATAACAAATAAATCAATGAACATTATTTATAAGGCAAAACATAATATTTTTGTTCTAAGCATGGATGTGTACAATTTAATGACACATCTTACACAAAGAATATTATGTTTATGCACTAATGAAGAACAAAGTGTAAATATGTTCTAACAATCTAAAATACAAGATATTTAAGATGAAAGAAATATATGTAGAAGAAAAATCCATAAACTTTGTTGTATTACAAGGGAAATCAACATACAACATAAATATTACTTAGTTACAAGTTGCTTCATCATGATCTTAATAATCTTATGAAAAAGATTAGAAGCACATAACTAGAATAGAAATTACAAAATAAATAACATGCATACTTGCAAAATGCTCTTGAAAAACCCAAATGGAAGAGAGAATGGTAGAGAGAAAATGAGAGAAAAAGATGGTAACCAAAACATTAAGCACCCAAAAATGGTCCTCAAAACCCTTATTTATAGCCAAAATGACATTATTAAAATAATCATAATATGGTAAATAGGGGTAAATTATAGGAGTGATGATGATTTTGGGGTAAAAGTGTGTAGAAAAAAAGGGTAATAAGGTTGGCATTTTTGTCATAGGGGACAAATGAGTATGTTGATGGGCTCAAGAGGATTTTGGTGAATGCAGTGTACGGCTGGGCAGTTGGAGGCTGCTGGGGACTTGGGCCGGTTGGGCTGGCAGCTTGGTGAAGCTAATGGGCCTGGAAGGAAATGGGCCTCATGCATGCGTGGTTGAAGCTGGCCGAATGGGTGGCTGTCTTGGGCAATTATGCTAGAGGCGTGAGCTTCATTGCTGGGAGGAGAAATTCTGAGAGAAAAATGGGACAGGTGGCAGCTGGATGATTGATTGCTGGAAGGGAGCTGCTGAAGGCTGAAGGCTGGCGTGGGTCTGGGCTTCGGGCCTTGGTGGGCTGCTGAAGGAGAAAGGCCTTGTGCCAATTTTTTCTATTTCTTCTTCACAAATGCCAAACTTCTTTCTTTCTCTTTATTTTTCAAACACAACAAAGATACAACATAATTCCTACACCATAAAAAAATTAAATTAAATAACAATCAAATCTTTTCAATTATAAATAAATCATATTAATTATTTGAAAATATTGATTATAATCTAATTTAATATAGCATTTAAGTTCAAAAGAATTACACTTTTAACTTCTAACTTAACAATACAAATTTCATATAATTAAATTACAACATATTATAATAAAATATCTATAAAAACATATAAAAATCTATAAAACTACAATAAGACTAATAAATTAAAAATTACATAAAAACTTAATAAGTTAATTAAAAACTCAAGAACTAAGCAACAATTAGCATATAAAATATAGTAAAATAACTCCATTTTGTAGAGTTATCACTAGGTCCATATAGGTATAACTCTTATAGTATTTTGTTACCATAAAATACTTGTCTTACTCAAGATTGAGTTCTATTAAAAAAACCTCTCGATTTTAATCCTCAAATGGGTAACTCTCAAGTACTCATATCTCATATGGGACTATTTTGAGTACAACTAATATTCACTTGACTGGCTTGTTATCACCTATTGAACTTAACACTAGTTAAGTAAATAGCATTAAGACAGGTTACCATCAATCGTGAATCTCTTTAGGGAGTTTAAGTCCCATCCCTCGAGATGAGGTAGACACTCATCTCTCGTTAGTGGCTTAGTAAAATGATCCACCAAGTTTTCACTTGATCTCACATAGGATATTGAGATAACTCCTCTTTGAATCAATTCTCTTACATATCCGTGTTTTAGACTTATATGTCTAGACTTCCCATTATACACTCTGCTATATGCTCTAGCCAATGTTTCTTGGCTATCATAATGTATCGATGATACATTCTCTTTGATTATGGGTATCTCCATCAAAAGATCCCTTAACCATTCAACATTTTTGCCGGTAGAAGCTAGAGCTATGAATTTTGCTTCCATAGTAGAATGAGATATACATGTTTGTTTCTTGGAACCCCAAGAAATTGCACCCCCACCAAGTGTAAATACCCAACCAGTGGTGGAAAAGTTGTCCCTTAGATTGGATATTCAACTTGCATCCGTATACCCTTCTAAGATTGAGGGAAATTTGGAGTAGTGAAGGCTTAGTCCTTTGGTTTTCTTGAGACAACCTAGGACTCTTCCAATAGCCTTCCAGTGATCCACACTTGGATTACTTGTAAACCTACTAAGTTTACTCACCGCAAAAGCTATATCAAGTATAGTACACTTAGCAGCGTACATAAGACTCCCTATAGCACTTGCATACTCCAATTGAGCCACTGCTCTTCCTTCATTCTTCTCTAGTTTTACATTATGGTCGAATGGAGTATTGGCATCTTTAACCTTGAGATGGTTAAATTTGTTCAATACTTTCTCAATATAGCGGGCTTGCCCCAACGCAAAACCCCACACTATGTTTCTTCACTTTGATACCAAGTATGGCATCAACTTCTCCATGATCTTCCATCTTGAAGGTTGATGATAGAAACCTCTTCGTTTCTTCTATCCCTTTCATGCTATCACTTAGAATAAGCATGTAATACACATATAGGCAAACAATGATCACATATCCCTTACAATTTTTGGAATACAAACACTTGTCTCCATTGTTATGCCTAAACCCATTAGACATGATGGCTTGATCGAATTTCTCATGCCATTGCTTAGGAGGTTGTTTCAATCCTTATAAGGATTTTACAAGCCTACACACTTTATGTTCATATCTTGGTAGGACAAACCCTTCGAGTTGTTCCATATAGACCTCCTCATTGAGGTCACTATTAAGGAATGTCATCTTGACATCCATTTGATGAACATACAAGTTGTGTATAGAAGTCAAAGCGAATAAAATTCGTATAGATGTTGTTCTTGCAACAGGCGCATAGGTATCGAAATAATCAATACCCTTTTTTTACCTAAACCCCTTAGCTACTAATCTAGATTTAATGGTTTGGATAGTGCCATCAGTGTGGTATTTCCTCCTAAATACCCACTTACACCCAATTGGCTTAGACCCCGATGGGAGGTCTACCAATTTCCAAGTGTTGTTGGAAAAAATGGAATCCATCTCATCATTGATGGCGTCATTCCAAAATGCACAATCTCTAGATTTCATGCCTTCTCCATAAGTCTTAGGATCATCCTCAACGAGAAGTACAATAGGAATTTTTCTAATACCTTCCTCTCTATTTCCTTCTACCATGTAGAAAGAAATTTGTTAAGAATCTATCTCATCCAATCCTAGACTTTTGTCTTTTCTTGCCCTTTTACTTCTTCTAAGTTCAATGGGTTGATCTACATTCCTTTGAGAATTCTCCTCTTGAGAATCATTTTTGGATGTAGATGCTTGAGAATTGTTCTCATATAACAAATTCTCCTTTTGAGATGTTGAAGCTTAAGAATTGTTGTCACATAAAATGTTCTCAAAGAATTCAACTTCTCTAGATTCAATCACAACATTAGACTCTAAGTCTAATAGCCTATAAGTTTTACTATTGTTGGCATAACCAACAAAAGCACACCTTATGACTCTTGAACCTAACTTTGTTCTATTAGGTTCGTTTTTCTTGCAATATGCAAGACACCCCCACACTTTGAAGTACCCTACGGTGGGTTTTCTTCCTTTCCATAACTCATATGGAGATATCACATTTTTCTTCATTGGTATTCGATTAAGAATGTGACAAGCGGTCAATAACGCTTCACCCCATCAGTTGAATTTCAACTTGTTAGGGTTTTATGCCCTAATTAAAACTCAACTTCTTTGGGGGTATTTGCAGCATAAATACCACATGTTTTCAGTTTTATAGACTTATATACCACATCTTTTTTTTCGACGGATTAAATACTAAATGTTATCATTTGGGCAATTCCGTCACTACCACTCCGTTAAATACTATTACGGCTGGTTAGGATGTCAGGTGTCATGATCTTATTAGTCCATTTCACATTAATTTTTTTTAAAATAATTTCAACATTATTTAAAATAAAAAAAATAATTAAAACATTAAAAAATATATATTAAAAAAAAACTAATTGATTTTTAAATATTAAAAAACTGATTTTCTCTCTCCTTCCTCTCTTCCTTCTCCCTTCTTCTTCATTTTCTTCCAGGTCTTTCTTCTAGATCTATCTCAAAACCACCTCTCTACATTCTCTCTCTCTCTCATTCACCTACTCTTCTTCCCCGATTCTCTCTCTCTCTCATCTTCATTTGATAGAGAGAGAGAAACCTTTGTGTTGTGTTGTCTCACTGAAGACAGAGAAGGGGAGAGAGACACACAGACTTTCATGAGAGTCGGCCTAGGAGTAGGAGCCAAATAAGGAGTTGGAGCGAGGTTTTGGGCGACAAACAAGACAGACTATATTACACATATACTCTAAAGATTTTGCATTTTTTTTATTTGTGATCCGAATGTTCAAATATTCAGTTTATTAATTTGATGAATTTCTTCCACCAGTTTAAAATTGTAGAGTTATTGCTTGTCGGATTATAGAATTTATTTTATTCAGTTTCGGGTGTGGGGGAGTTTGGAACGGTTGAACTTATGTTGTAAATAGAGCTAGATTAAGTTTATTGATCTGTTTCATAAATGAAATTCAGATATCATTTTTGCTATGAAGATCATATATAAATTCTTCCCAAGATGATATTGTAAGTGAAGGAAAAAAAATCCACCTTAAGAAAAGTTGAGTGACTAAAGACCCGGAATTCTCTTTGCTTGATTATTGTTAGTGATTAATAGTTCTGGGTTTTGATAATTTATTGGATTTTTTTGTTAGATTTTGATGTACTGGTTCTTCCTTTTTAGCCATATATATGTGTGTATTGTCAATTTGGATTTTTGTGTACTGGGTTTTCTGAGATTTTCAAATTTTTTTTATTTTGTGGGTTATCTTTTATTATGTTAGTTTCAATATAAATCTGCTGATTTTTGCACCCAAGATTTGATTTTTAAGTTACTACTGTTGAGCCCTCCCTTGTTCATTCTAATGAGTTGAATAGATTGTTATATGGACGAAGAATACAACGAGAATGGCACAAGAGGATCACCAAGATCAAATGTGTAGTAGCAGCGGCAATGGCAGCGGTGGCAAAGGGCCAAAAAAGAGAAACAAAGCCCCGCAAAGAGGACTTGGGATGACGGTGACCACATGTCCGAGAGGGAGAGAGAGAGAATCGGGGAAGAAGAGTAGGTGAATGAGAGAGAGAGAGAATGTAGAGAGGTGGTTTTGAGACAGATTTCGAAGAAAATGAAGAAGAAGGGAGAAAGGAGAAGAGAGAGAGAGGAAGGAAAGAGAAAATCAGTTTTTTAATATTTAAAAATCAATTAGTTTTTTTTAATATATATATTTTTAATGTTGTAATTATTATTTTTATTTTAAATAATGTTGAAATTATTTTTAAAAAAATTAATGTGAAATGGACTAATAAAATCATGATACCTAGCATCCTAACCAGCCGTAATAGTATTTAACGGAGTGGTAGTGACGGAATTGCCAAAATCATAACATTTAGTATTTAATCTGTCAAAAAAAAAGATGTGGTATATAAGTCTATAAAACTGAAAATATGTGGTATTTATGTCGCAAATACCCCATTTCTTTGTAATCTCATTTTATTATCAATAAAATAATAGAAATCATTTTTTGACTTGGTCAATCACTTTGCTCACATGTTTTATTTTCATGATTATTTGTTTAATATAAACTTCTATTAAATCCCAAGCATATAGTTAATCGTATTTATAGTGACGTAATCACTGTGGAATATAAATATGATTATATGTTCAAAATAAGTTAGTCCTAAGATTAGTCAGTGCACAGGATTTACACTGACTTGCCAATCTACGATATGATCTACTTACACATTGTAGTGTTATGTTCTTTCCAGAACATTAGCAAAGTAAATAAGATCGAATGTATTTGTTATATCGGACAGGACCGATATTGACATTTGATAGGATAAGTAAACATATCGTTATTATCTATTCTAGTCATATCATATAGTTGACCATAGGTCAATTCAATCTCAATTCTGAGTGGTTAGTATTCTAATTATTTTAGTTCTTTGACTTGTTCGTTACCAGCTTACCCTACGGACTAGCCCACACTTACATTTTGGGAACTCGGTAGTATAATTGAGTGGGAGTGTTAATCATATATATGAACATCTATAGCTTTTGATGAAGAAGTGAAATGATGGTTTCCTTTTAGTTTGGTTCAAGGTGTTAAATGATAGAGATCTCATTTCAGTAATTAAATTAGTTTACTGAAATATCATTTACAAGGAACTAAGTGTTTTAAGGATAAAATACAATGAGGGGTAAAACGGTATTTTAGTCCCATCTCATTGTAGACCGTCTATAGAGGATTGAGTGACTATTATGGTTGTAACAATGGATAATTAATAGCGTATCTATATTTGTTATAGAGCGTTCTATGAATTCAAGAGTGCAATTCTGAGTCTTTAGTGGAGTCACGAGGAATTAATAAGTTAGTAAATTTATTTGTTACATTTATGATAACTTATTGGAGCTTGATTTCATAGGCCCATGGTCCCCACTATACCTTGGATAAAATCATCTAGATAGCCTCAATTAATTGATTTAATTATCAATTATAATTATCAAAGTTGACCAGGTCAATTTTGGATAATTTCACAGAGTTGTGTATTTTTTGGAAGAAAAGAGAAATTATGGCAGATTTATTAATTAAGATAAATTGGTATCTAAATTAATAAATAAGTTTAAATCAATGTTTAAATTATAAATAATTAATTTGATAAAGGATTTAAATAATTATTTAATTAATTAAATCAATAGAAAATAATACAGGCCTTGATTTTAAGTCCAATTGGCTTATAATCAAATGGGAAATTTCACGGGCCTAAAGCCCATGATAATTTCGACTTAGGGCTGATAATTGGATATTATTTTATTGATTTTTTTAATTAAATAAATGACCTAGTTGAGTCTATAAAAGGAATGTTAAGAGAAAAGTCAAAAAAGAAGTTCAGATTTCTGAAACACTAGTTTTCTGATAGGTTTTAGATTCTCTCTAAATATAAGTCATTTTCTAAGCCTTATTGTTCTTCTCTCTGTATCTATCTCATGTGTTGAGAATCTCATACTCCAGTCTAGGTGATTCTAAGGATACTTTGGAAGACTGTGAAGATAATAGGAGATCTGTTCAGTTTCTTGGTAATACTCTACGACAGAAATGATACAAGGGTTAGAGAAACTGAAGGAATGACTCATTTATTCCGCTGCATATAATGTAAGTATTCTTATCATTATTTCTCTTTGAATTCAATTTTAGAAACATGTTCTAGGTTATCTAATATTAATTTGTTTAATATTAGATCTACATGAAAATAAATAATGATCATGTATAAGTTTTCCTAACAACTGGCCTTAGAGCATTTGGTAATCTTTATTTTCATACATGAACATGTTAAAAATTGAATTATTTGCTGTCTTTGAATAATTGGATGGATTTTCATGTTTTTATGAAGCATGTTGATTTTATGTGATTATTAGCAATTTTTAGGTTATTTTGTTGTGTTTTCTATGCCATTAATTTTTATATATGCTTTATTTTGTGTAAAAACATGTTAAAAATAAATTAGAAAATGATTTTGGTTTGAAAAATCGCACAAAAAAATTTCCGAAATTTTTTGGCCTTGTTGTCATTGCGTGCGCGCACACGCACACACACCCTCGGCGTTGCCCCTCCTGCGCGCGCGTCCAGCAACCAGCAGCCATGCATCCGCTTCATCCAAAAAAAAATTTTAAATTAAAGAAAATAAAAAATTGCGAAAATTGATTATTTATAATCAAAGCCAAAAATACATATTTGTTTAATCAATTAAAATTGTTTTTAAAAAATAAGATATTTTGTTAGTTGAGATTTAAATAATTAGATATTTTCTACAAAGATTCAAATTCAAATTTAAAATAGACTTACAACTTAATTTTAAATCTTTTAAAATATTGAAATATTATAATTAAGATATTAGATATTTAATATATTTTCTTTTCATCACTTGATATTCTTTATTAAATCTTTATTTGAAAATATAAATATTCGTTTATTCTATAGTTTTAAATATTTAAATTATTTGAAATTTGAAATTTGTTAGTTAGATATTTTTATGGATATTTTAATTTGTTTAACTGTTTTAAGATATTTTAGGGTTATTATAACTATTAATTTTTTTTAAATATTTAAAATATTAGCTTATAGTTGTAACAACACAAGATATTTTTTGAAAAACAATTAAGATATTGATTTTAAAATTTAAAATTGGTTAAATTTTGAAAAATATCATTTTTTTCAACCAATTAATAAAATATCTTTTAATAAATGGGATTTAAATTAACTTTGGTTAGTTGTTGATAAATCCTATTTAAATTTTTTTTTTTTTTTTTCAAATTAACCTAAAACTAAGTTGATTGTTGATAAATGAAATTTAAATGAACTTTTGTTAATTGTTGATCAATTTCACTTAAATTGACTTATTTTTGTAAAAATTTAATTAATTCGACTTTTTGATAAATTCTAGATAATTAATTGTGGTATTTTTGCAAATGAAATAAATTGTGATATTTTTGCATAAATTCATAGACTTGCTCATATAGTAACATGATTAGGCCCATCCAATTATAACATGTCTGTTTGCACTATATGTGGTATTTTTGCAACTGGGCTTAGATGCATATAGTGGCCCATATGTTTGTTAGATATATGGATTTTGCCAAATAAAATATTCATAAAATGATAGGTTTTATTTGGGCCCATTAGAAAATGTAAAGTTTAAATCCCTCTCTTGTGGGTGATTCCTCTTGTGAAGGCTCATTTGCTTTGCATGACTATAGTGGGCCTAATCAATTAATAAAACAAAGGTTTAAATTCCTATCTTTTGGACCTTGTATGGAAGTATGGGGGCCTTAGTAGTGGGAACGACATACTGGACCCAGCCCTCCTCCATACAATCCCAATTGTTAAGGCTCATTTACCTGAGTTGGACTTAATTGTATATGTTCATTATATTAGTTAAACCTAAATATTGATTAGCAACAAATTAATTCTAAATTAATTGAATTTGTTTCAATGTGACACTTTAGAATTAATAGGAAATTATAGGACTTTGGTTTTAAAAATTTAATTTTTTCAATTTTTTGGAGAACCATAGTCATTAATTTTCTAAAAATAAATAATAAAAATACTATTTTTTTTAATTTCATAATGAGCTTATTTTAATAATTATATTCGATCTCCACTATTGGTTTAACAAGGTCAATAGCTTAATGGGGCCTCGAGACGCTTTGATTCGTCCCCCTACGAAAGGTGTTCATTAGTTATTTTGACAGGGTTAGATTTTGAAAGATAGATAATTATAGGTCAAAATTCTACTAGACTCACCCCAACGGTGACTACTATGATTAAATTTATGATTATCGAAATCGTGGGTCTAGCTCATAAAATAAGAGATTTTGTTTTCTTATTTTGATCGAATAGTATGTTGTTAATAATGGTGTCCATTATTAAATGAGTTTACAACTCTATTTAACTAATGGTATTTTTGACTCTCACCAACTGGGACAATGATATCACAGATTAGTTAAAAACCTAAGAAATAGAGATATGATTATTTTGGTATTTTTTTCTCATAACTTACATATTTTGGTATATGTTGTGTTATTTCTTGAAATTTGTGTGAATAGGAGTTTCATTGAGAAAATGTGATTGATTTCTATTTTATTGATAATTTTTAGTTTTAAGTTAAGTAGTTTCTGTGTCTACTCCCATCCTTTCTCAACTTTCGATGGAGAAACTCACTGGAGAAAAATTCCTTAATTGGAAACAGAATATCAACATAGAGTTGATTGGTGACAACTTCAAGTTCGTCATGATTGAGGAATCCCCAGAACAATCACCGTGTCTGCACGTTCGTGATGGCACCGTCAATGTTCGTGATGGCACCATAAATGCTTGGATAGCACCGTCTCCGCACATACGTGATGACACCGTGAATGCTTGAATGGCACCGTGTCTGCACGTTTGTGATCAACTCAACTATGGTCTGACACAGCTCATGAACGAGCTTCTGATTATTAAGCCTATCATGGGTGGACCTAGTAAAGGAGGAGAAAATAAGACTACTACTATTTTCGTTGATCCAACTAAGGCTGAAGCTAACCAAGCTTCGTCTTCAAAAGCTGGAAACAAGAAGGAAGGTGGAAAAATCAAAAACCCCAAGCCTGCAAAGGCTACAAAGACGAGTGCACAACCAAATGTACAAACATCTAAGGGGAAGAACAAGAAAAACTAGAAAGGAAAAGATAAGTGCTTTCACTACAAAGGGAAGGGGCATTGGAAACGAGATTGCCCCAATTTTCTAGCAGCAAAAAAACAAACAAAGGTAATGATTATAGTTCATTTATCTTAGAAACATATGTTTTAGAGAATGATAAATCTGTTTGGATTATTGATTCTGGATCTGCCAACAATGTTTACAACTCTTTACAGCTTCTTGAATCGTGGGAGGAAGTGGAAGAAGGCGGATTAAAGCTTAGAGTTGGGAACGGAGCGTTCGTTAAGGTTCAAGCTAGAGGAATAGCTCGTCTGATGTTCAGAAATAAATACTTAATTTTAAAAGATGTATTTTTTATTCCAGATTTTAGTAGAAATTTAATTTCAGTTTCCATGTTGCAATTAGAACAATTTGTTTTGACTTTCACAAGTTCTAATATATATATTTCCTTCAATGGATCACAATTGTGTATTGCATGTTTGGAAAACGGGCATTATATTCTTCGACCTAACGAACCCCGAGCTCTTAACAATGATTTATTCAAAGTAGCTAAACCTAGGACCAATAAATGTCAAAAGACCAATAACAATAATATGACGTATTTATGGCACTTGAGACTAGGTCACATTGGCTATGATAGGATTCAAAGGCTTACAAAGGACGGGCTTTGAGGGAACTCACCTTAGGTGAATTACCTATTTGTGAATCTTGTCTAGAAGGCAAACTGACCAAACGTCCATTCTCTGCAAAGGGTGATAGGGCCAAAGAACCACTTGGACTTATGCATTCAGATGTTTATGGACCTTTGAATGTACAAGCAAGGGGTGGTTTTGAGTATTTCATCACTTTCATTGATGATTACTCTAGATACTCATGTCTTTACCCAATGCATAGGAAATCATAAACATTTTCAAAATTTTAGGAATTCCTAGCGATGGCTCAAAACCAATTAGGTAAAACGTTAAAGATCTTGCGATCTGATAGGGGTGGAGAATATTTGGATATGCGGTTCCAATATCATTTAACTGAACTTGTAATTTTATCACAACTTACTGCCCCAGGTACTCCGCAACAAAATGGTGTGGCGGAACGCTGGAATAGAACTTTATTGGAAATGGTTAGATGCATGCTTAGTTTCTCAACTCTACCAACTTCGTTATGGGGACATGCAATTGAAACCGCGAATGAAATTCTCAATGTCGTGTCATCCAAATCAATCCCCAAAACACCTTTAGAACGCTGGAATGGTCGCGAACCTAGTTTACGCCATTATAGAATCTGGGGGTGTCCCGCCCACGTCCTGAGGAAAATGAAGGAAAGCTAGAACCGCAAATTGAATTTTGCATGTTTGTTGGCTATCCTAAAGGTACTCGGGGTGGACTTTTCTATATTCATTTGAAAAAGAAAGTGTTTACTTCTACGAATGCTACTTTTCTGGAAAATGTCTATGTCCAAAACTTCAAACCACGCAGCAAAGTAGTTTTAGAGGAGATGGTTAAAGAATTAACTCCAACCAATGTTCCATCGTCATCAACGCGAGTTGATGATGAAATTCCCACTCTTCATGTCCAACCGATGCAAGTCGATTTAAATGAAGAAAGTACCACTATTCCTGAGCAACAGTCAAAGAGCCTCGTCGTAGTGGGAGGGTTTCTAGGAACCCAGTTCGTTATGGTTTGGATGGTGAACCAATATGGTTATTGGTGACACTGGTGATGATGATCCGTTGTCTTTCAAACAGGCAATGGCTAACCCTAAAAAGGAACTATGGATCGAAGCCATGAAACAAGAAATGGAGTCCATGTACTCAAATTCTGTCTGGGATCTTGTAGAAGCACCTAGTGACTTTAGGGTCATTGGGTGCAAGTGGATCTACAAGAAGAAACAAGGTGTTGATGGAAATATCTAGACTTATAAAGCTCGATTAGTGGCAAAGAGTTATATCCAAACAGAAGGCATGGGCTATGAGGAAACTTTTAGTTCGATAGCCATGCTCAAGTCCATTCGCATCCTCCTATCCATAGCAGCCACTCTTGACTATGAGATCTGCCAAATGGATGTCAAGACAACTTTTCTTAATGGGAAGCTTGACGAAGTCATTTATATGGATCAGCCAGAAAGTTTTAAAGTAGCTGGACAAGAAGGAAAAGTTTGCAAGTTGAATAAGTCCATTTATGGACTTAAGCAAGCTTCTCGTTCCTAGAATCTTAGGTTTGATGAAATAATCAAAACCTATGACTTTGAACAAAATATTGATGAGCCTTGTGTTTACCAACTGAAGGCAAATCAAATAGTGGTATTCCTGGTTCTTTATGTAGATAATATCTTACTCATTGGAAACAATGTTAATCATTTACCCCCTCTAGTTAAAACACCACTTAATTCACAAAGATCACTATGGATTAAATCTACTAAATTAGATGATCTTTCTACACTAGGAAATGGTTTCTTAATCATTTTTGCATTAACACACACTGCTACAAAATACCCTTTACGGGACACTTTTTTAGGATACGCACCTAAATGCAAGTCCTTAAAGATATTTATAGAGTTTTTAGGACACTTATTGAGAGTCCTGAAAAAACACAATTTATGACTCACAATGAGTGTCCTAAAAGAATATGCGAGTCCTAAAAAAATCTGGGCTAAAAAATAAGTGTTTGACTTAATAATTTTAAGGACTTGCTTTGGGAGTCCTTAATAGTCTTTTAGGACTCACTATGAGTGTTCTAAAAGAATATGCGAGTCCTAAACACATCTGGGCTAAAAAATAATTGTGTTACTTAATAATTTTAAGGACTTGCTTTGGGAGTCATTAATACTCTTTTAGGACTCGCTTGCAAATCCTAAAAGAGTAATAAGGACTCCCAAAGCAAGTCCTTAAAATTGTTATGTAAAACACTTAAAAAAACTATCATATTTTTCGAAACTATAGGGTTAAACAATAGAGAAAACTCATCAACACTACACATTTGGGGATTTATTCAAAATCACACCATTTAGGGCTGGTAGAGGTGAACGGCGCTCGACGGTAGTGACGGTGGTGAACGGTGCTCGACGATAGCTGGGTTCTCGGTCCCAGCACTCTCGGCGGCGCTCGACGGCAGCTGGGTTCTTGGCGTCGTTGATAGGAATGGTGACAGGGGCGTTGGTTCTCGGCTCCAGCACTCACGGCGACGACGTGCTTCTCGGCGTGGGGATGCTGGTTTCTCACGGTTTCAGCAGGTGGTTTCCAAGTATTGTTTTTATTTTATTTTTTATTTCTTTGCTTATATAAATATATATGTAGTATATTGTAAAGAAAAGAAATTGAGCTTGATCGATCGATGGACTGACCACATCAATAACAATATCATCAATTATTTTGGAACAATCGCCAATCGCCTATAGATTAGTTGGCCTTGTGCTCTTAAGCCCATAGTAGGTTCGAGAATAACCCTGTACCTTTTTATTATTATTGTTATTATTATTATTATTATATCTGTGTATGTTTATGATTGTCCTCGAATGTTGAGTTGGAAATTTATGTTGAGGATTGATCATAGTGACATGTTTGGAGCTATTAAAGTATATATTATTATTATTATAATTATTGTAATATGTAATATATTTTGGAACAATATTTCCCAAATGTCTCTACATTTACTTGAAGTCTGAAATCAATAGTGAACAAAAACCGCATTTCCAATCTGTTTAATTCAGATGTGCTTACTCCTCCCACTTTAGCATAGTATGCATTGTTAAAGAATCTGCAAGAACCAAGTCAAAAATATTAAAAAAAAATAAATATAATGATGATGAAACTTCAAGATTAAAGGCTGAGAACCAAAAGGAACTATTCAAGATTTAGTACTTAAAATTTTTCATTTTGGAACTTACGCATCATCCATAAATTTTGCTGCTAGCATTACATTGGTGATTAGCAGCCTGTGAACGTTGAGAGATGTTAAGTGAATCTCTGTGTTCTTGAGAAATCTGTCCAAATAGATGTTTGCAACAACAAAGCAAGAGGGGCTGCATCCGGAGTACTTGAAGATGCGATCAACGTACTGGCGAATGCTTAATAAACTAGGTGCTCTTAGACCGTGAAATATGGTAAGAACACCTTTAGCCTTTGTTGCCTCCAATTGCAACTCATTTATTTGTACGGATTTCTCAAGGAGTGAGGAGAGAAGTGATAAGACCCGGGGTAGTTTCATAACTCCTTTGCCTATTCCATTAAGCCCCAAAGAAAGGTAACAACATCTGAACCTACATTGCTCTCGGTCTCAACTGCCAGAGTTCCCATTATTAGATCTGCAAAATTAAGCATTGACATACGAAATGTCAGTCAAAGTACATAACACAACATCTAATGTAAGCAAGACTCGGGTGCACATTTAGGCATTTCAGAATGACCCCTATATTATTATGATTTTTTAAATTGATTATATATATCTTCAGTTAGAAAATGTTTTGGTTGTGTGGGAAAGGATGAAGACAAATAAAGTCTTTGTTCGCATGCAAAATAATACTACTCCACAATGTCGTCCCACTTAGCCAAATCAAAAAGTTGACCACAGAAAATGTACTGTCACTTTGTCATCTATATTTTATGGGGCTTAAGAGCCTAAGACTGTGTTTGTTCACTCTACTTACTCACATCAGTACTGGCAGCAATTTATCTTGTGTTGTTGGGACAAATTTTGTGTTCTTTTTCTGATTCATTCATTGAATTCTAGTTCATATGGAGAGTCTTAAAGGCTTTCTTGATGCGTTCATCTTTATTGAGTTGTAACTCTGAGGTCTTGTATTCAAGTATGAAGTTGCTAATTACTTGCCATTGCATGACAGAATAGATTTCAAGAACTCATATATAAAACGTGAATTTACTTGATCATATTTATTGTATGTATTTTGTTTTTATAATCACTATGCATTTATAGAAACATGACTTTGTTTATGAGTTGTTGTAAATTAAAGAAATTCTATTATTCTTGTGAAGTTTCTAAGATTTTTATGCTGTTGCATAGAACATTGCTAATCTTCAAAATGAGCTAACTTCGACCAAACAAATTTTTCAGACCCAATCAAAGATAGTGGACGCTCTAAGTACACGGGTGGGTGTGTAATGACCCAACATATTCTATACTTTGGACCATTAATAACTACTATACATAAATACTAATCTTAAGAAAACATACATATGAAATAGTCATAACTTTATTGAAACTGTAAAACAAAGGTTAACATAAAATTCAGAACATGACATGGGATCCCATTGTTTGAAAATAAAGTAAAAGATGACTTAAATCTTAAATGAATTGGTTACAAAATCAAGTGCGGAAATACATAAAAATCATAATTAAAAGACTTAAACAACTTCGTCCTCGAATCGTTCGCGCAACCCACCGACTCCATTCTCCCTCAATACACAATCCCAAGCTGCCAAGAATCTTCCCGCCGCCATACTATTTTCTTGCACATATAAAACAAAGGAATGAGCCTAATGCCCAGCAAGGAAAATCTACTACAAGCATGAATCATAAACATAAACATAAGTTATAAACATATATCATAATTATAACCCATGTACAGGGTAACTATTGGGGTTTACTAACTAAGCAACTATAAGCCTCATACTACAATGAGGTTTGCTAGCTAAGCAACTATAAGCCCCAAAAACATAAAAGTGTTGGGGTTTGCTATTTAAGCAACTATAAGCCCCAAAACATATAACATATAAAAACATACTATAGCATAATCATATAAGCATATAATACTATCCTATTTTCCTTACCAAATATCGGGATGTGATAACAAGGACGGGATTTTAGAACACTCCTAAAAACCATTAATGAGAAAGGTGAGTATTCGAAAAGAAAGAGATGAAAAGGAATGAACTAAACCACCGAGAAGGTACTTACCAACAAGAATCTCAAGTTCAAAGAACTTAGATGCCTAACCACGAATGAAAACAGCGAGTTAGGAATTGAGTAGAGAAAAACTATAAAAACTAATGAAACAATACAGAAAGGAACTAGAAATAGGAATACCTTGAATGCACTATAACCGAATTACACCTCGATATCGGAATACACACTATTATCCTTACTTCCCAAGTGTTTAATAATCTTATAAAGATAAAGCTTATAACCTCAACCCAAGTGTATAACACTCTAAAGTAAACCTAGCAGCTTGAAGGCTCTGAACTCAACTTGAAGAATGAAAGAAATGGCTGGGTACTAGGTCCTATTTATAGAGTTCAAGAATGAAAAGATCTTCTTTTAGCTTGAATAAAAATAATGACTTTTAATTGAAAAACATTTGAATATTCGTTCAGCAGAGGCTTAAGACTCGGTCAAAAAGATTCTGGGCTTATCAAGAGGTTAAGGATTAAAATGAGCTCGGTTTCAAAATTATTCAAAAATGATGCCCTAGAGCCGATATATCTCCCCTGGTAGGCGATATATCGCCTGGGCTCTTATTCCCAAGGCTCGTCGAAGTGTTCGTGCGAAGTTCACGTGTTTTCGTATCCCTCGAGTGGCGATATATCGCCCCTTAGAGTTGCGATATATCGGCATACGCTGAAATATTATACACGTAATTGCACTTTTTAAGCCTAATTTGAATTGAGTAAATAGCTTTGAATGAGTCCTATAACGATTTCAAAGTTGCTGGCAGACTCTGGGATTTTCAAATATTACTCTTAATAAACTATTCCTCAAAAATACTTTAATTCTTAATAATCATGCACATGACAAATGTCATTATCTTATTGGGTCTATCTAAACCTTATAGTATAATAAATATCAACTTCATAATCAGTCATATTAATCAAACCTTAGGTTATAATTAATATTCTTAAACTATAGGTTAAACTTATAAAATCTACAAGTGTTGCTATGAGTGTCCAACTAAGTCCCGGCTTGAACAAAATCCACAGTAATAAACATACTATAACTACTACTAGCTATAACTGCTACTACTACTATCTAACTGGCTAAGTAAAGTTCTTGGACTCTACAGGGTGGGTGTTTGGAAAAAAAATTATTTGTTATTTTATTGATACTTTAGGTAACTTAAAAGAGCTTCCAAAATTTTAAACACTTTAAATGAGAGAGATTGGTCTATTGATTCGTGGTTTAATTGTTTGTGGTTGACCATTATTATATACTTTATTATATACTTACGCTGAAAAATTCTTAATATTGAATTGGTAGCTAATTGCAAGAGGTATGTTGTATTTGATATAGTTTTAAAAGAATTCAATATTTTACAATTTTGAATGATAATTGTATTACTTTAGTGGAGTTTGAATATCTTAAATATTCATCCGTAGTCAAGTAGGTTCTGGGAATTCTGTGTGATGCGGTGATAACGGAAGATTGAGAACTTGCATGTCTTAGTGAAGTAGGTTCTGATAATTTTGTGTGTTGCGGTGATATATGGATGAAAACCTGTGTGCTGTTTGATTTGTTTGACATGTTGGTGTTGATTGTGACAGATGGCTAGGCTAGTAAATTAGGGGATATGCTGTCCGATTTTCTGTAGATTTTTTTGTACTTTGTTTTGTGTGGAAATATGAAAATGATGACTGCCACAATGATAAATTTGTGATCTGGATATTTAACATTTGACCGTCTAATTAATAATTAAGTTGAATTTAAATTTTGCTACTAATCACAAAATTTGCTTAATTCGAGCCTCAAAAGAGTCAATTTAGAGTAACTATGTGATCACAGATTTGTGCTTTCGAGATTATAAGTGCAGGATAGGTCTTTCTAGAATTTAAATCAAAATCCTCATCTTTTCTCTCCCAAAAGAGGAAGTGGTGTGACTAGTGTGAGTGCTTGGATACTATTTGGTTTATTATTTTAGAAAGCTACGGTTTGGTTTCCTATATTAATATACGGTTTAGTATATATTATTTTTTATGGATTAATTACATATGTTTGCATACTTATATATTAATTATTGTTTTAATTTTTGCACAAAATTTGATAATAAGATACTAAGTATATATGTGAGTGAAATTATATGATACCAAAATTTTATATCTTTGTCCTATTAAAAATTTATAATTATTTTATGATTTTACTATTACATTAAATTTGGTAATCACATTCTAGTTGGTATATATGCGATTGATTGGATCTTAAAATCAAAATCACTCATTGTGATTTGGATCCAATTTATCACAAAATTTGGATGATTTCATGCATTGCATGGTAAAAACATAATAAAAAAAATTGGATTTGGATTTGATTAGGTAATATTATGAGATCATTCATTATTAGTATATATACCAAGAGAAGAGAGATCAAGGATCTATATTTGATCACATCAAGGAAATTTCCTTAAGTGTTTGCTTTGTTTAGTTTAAGTGGAATAATGATGAAGCTAATGTAACTTGTGGTTTACATTTATTCACCTTTCTAGTATTGTTGAAAACAATGCATATAAACACAAACCATTATTATTAACATACGAGCAACTTTTTGCATGCCTTGAATATATAATATAATTAGACACACACACACACACAGAAAATATGTCTAAATAAAAAAAGCTCTTAAAGTGTTCATTAGAAAAATAATAGTTGTTGATACAAGTGTGACTTGTAAAAGAATATACAAGTATGTATGCATATATTTGTTGTGTTGATTTTAACCTTTTTAAAAGAGCATGTCAACATCTGTGTAACGACCCAAATTTGCTAATAAAGCTTAAGGGCCTTGATTAGTGTGCCGGGAGGGCATAATTGGATTATATGTGATTTAATGATTAAAAGCATGTTATATGATTATTTGAATATCTGAAATGCATGACTATGTATATTAGTATGCATATAGGCCCTGATTAGGTTAGAAGGGCATAATCGTAATTTTGGCCCGTTGAGGGCATAACTGTATATATATGTGATAAATTGTTGAGACCACATTATTATGTGGATATATTTGTAATCTGTGATTCGAGGCGATCCTAGTGAGCGGTTTAGCAAAAAAGTTACGGCGGGGATTTATACCCGGCTCGGGGCAAGCCTGGGGGTATTTATGGGAATTTAGAGAATATATTGGAGTCTATTTTGATATTGGAGAATATAATTGGTGATTGGTTAGGTGTCGAGAAGTAAGCGGTAAATATTAGAGACACTCGAGGAATTAGCGGGAATTGGGTGTAATGACCAAAATGCCCCTAGGTTGATTTAAAGGCTTAGAGATAATGGGAGGGTATTGTGGTCATTTGTCTTATAAAGGATAAGTGTTATCAGGCTTTATGCTTTAGTGGAATATGTAGAAGGTCTTAGAAGTCTGAAGGAAAGAAAGAAGAGAAGGAAAAGGGAAAGAAAAACATGGTAATTTTTAAGAACGGTTTGGGACTTCTTCATCATTTTCTTCTAAATATTTGAGGCTAGAATCCAAAGGAGCTTAAGGCTGAGATTGTATACTTGGGGTCTTGATCAAGTTGGGGAAACTAGCTGAGGTTGCTCATCATTTGAGGTAAGATTTTGAGGTTAATATTCAGTTCATGGTGTTGGTGTTGAGCTGGTTTTCCTAAGCAAAGTTCTGTGGGAATTCGAGGGAGTTGAGGCTGAAGATTTGAGGAGGAGAAGACTAAGCAAGAGTGGGAGACAACCTAGGCTAAGCTCATCCATCAAAGGTAAGAAACTTTAGCTTTAAGTTTTGTGATTTCTGTGGTTTTGCTGAGATCTTAAGCTTTAGGTTCACCCATGGTGAATTTTGTGATTTGGAGTGCATGTGATTGAGTTATGTGTGGTTGGGATGTTTGGGATGAGTGGAGGATGTTGGTAGGCTTGTTTTTATGTTTGGAAGAGTTTTGGTAAGGTTTGGCTCGAGGAAAATCGAAGGAGGAAAATGCAGGGTTTGTTGTGTTGTGATTAACGCTATAGCGCTAGTCATTGGGCGCTGTAGCGCTAAGCTAAGTAGCACTCTCCTTAGAGCGTTGTAGCGCTACCCTATTTCCAGAAAGGGGTTTTTGAGTTATTTTCAAGGGTTTTTGCCCAGGGGTTCGGGGTTTGATTCCACCACCCCGTTTGGTGAAATTAGGGCTTCCCAAGGCTAGGTTTTGGACTTGAGGTTTCGTGATGATTCTGATCTATGGCTGTGACCAGGTGTACGCTAGGGCTTGGACGGGATCGTGCTTGAGGATCAAATTGAACAAAGTTAGCGAATCTAAAGGTAAGAAAACTACACCCGGTTATGTGTTTGTGATGGGACTAAGAGCTCCCTATATCTATATGATGTCATAGATGGTATTATGCCATGGGACATGTGATAAACAGCCTAAGGGTGCCGTAAATAATATTTGCGAACAGGGCACAGCTCGACCACTGGTAGTTGAGGACAGCTTAATATTCACTGAGCTCGGTTTAAGCGGGCCGGAGTCAGTGGGATAAATAGAGGGTGCAGCCTAAAGGCGTCAACCCTAGTTATCATATGTGGTTTGATTATTGATATAAAATGATATACTTGGTATGTTGAATACTTGATTAACATGAGTGCTTAGACTGTTGAGTACATGCTTATGCGATATGAGTTATCTGATTGTCTGTTGAATGACTATGCTCTGTATTGTGTTTTCTTGCTGGGCCTTGTCTCACGAGTGCTATATGCTGCAGGTAAAGGCAAAGGCAAGTTGGACCCACCCTGAGATGGAGAGCTCCGGGGCTGAATGTACATAGTTAGTTGTTCGGCTGCCACGGCCGAGGAATGGAACAGGACGAGAAATGCTTAACTATCTATTTTGCCTTAGAGTGGCTAATCTCTGTATTTAAATGTTGAATCTTTTGTAAACAGTCCTTAACTTATTACTTTTGGGATCCCATGTAAAAAAAGAAAATGTTTATTGATAAGAAATGCAGCTTTTGAGACCAAAATCTTTTAACCCTAGTTCAACTATAGTTCCAGTAACACATTTTGAATTAAATGACTTGATTAGCAAGTCTTGCACCTTTATAAACACACAGTGTAACGGTCTTGGCTATCCAGGACATTTCAACTTGGTATCAGAGCGTCCTAGGTTTAAGGGTTCCTGAAGACTGGCTGGACATGTACATTCGCCGCGAAAGACAAGCTCGATTCAGGGTTGGGTAATTGTGTATACATGACTTTGCGTGCTTTAATGATTTGAATGAGATATGATTGTTGATATCTGCTTGATTAATAGGGAGCATGAGATACTGATAGGGCCTGGCCCTTGACTATTGTATGATGATATTGAGGCATGCTTATTAGCATTGCTATGCATGTGAATGAATATATGGATGAATATTTGGATAAATTGTTATATCTCGATTGCTTGTGAATGTTTGGGGTTCTAATGGTGGATCATGGAAAGATTATTACCATGTCATCATAGTCTGATTGCCGAGTCATTGATTGCAGATTGAATTGGATAATTATGCGTCCAAGAAAATCTACGCGACTAGCTAGCAGGTCTGAGACTAGAGATGATGATCAGGGCCAGACCCCTCCGCCAGTCCCTGAGAACTGGCAGCAGCTTATGGCAGACATGCAAGCTCGGCTACAGAGCCAAGATGAACAGATCCAGATTCTGCGGTAGCAGGCTCCATCGGGGAGTGTTGCCCCTATTGTGCCACCTGCAGTGGTACCTGTTGTACAGCTAGTGAAGGTTGGGAATAGATGGGAGTCGTTGTATGAGTGGTTCAGGAAATTGCAGCCCCCGATCTTTGAGGGAGGACTTGATCCACTGAAGGTTGAACAGTGAATGACCATGATTACTACCATTCTGAACTTTATGAGGGTAGAGGGACATGATATAGTGGCCTGTGCCACATATATGCTGAGAGAGGATGCCCGAATCTGGTGGGAGGTGGCATCACAGACCAAAGATGTTACTACTTTGACTTGGGAAGGATTCAAGGACCTATTCAATCAGAAGTATTATAATGTTGCCATCAGGTCAGCGAAGGTAAATGAGTTTGTGGGGCTGGTTCAGGGCAGCATGACTGTTACAGAATGCCCTAAAGTTTGACAGGCTTGCGAAATTCGCACCCGACCTTGTGCATACTGATGCAGCTAGGCAGGACAGATTTATTAGAGGGCTTAATGCAATGATAGCCCAAGATGTGAGGATTACAACAGTTCCTAGAGGGACAACTTATGCTTAGGCTGTGGAGAAGGCTCTTACCGCTGAGGAAACGGAAAATAAGATATGGAGAGAGAGTGCAGCAAGACAGGAGGGCCTCAGGGCGATGCCTCCATATTCTGGTTCTGGTAGGGGCAGAGGCCCCAGTGATTTAAAGAGGAAAACCCCTGATGCTTCGACCGCTCCTGGTCTTGATAGGAGAGGTCGGGGTACTCAGGGTGGCCGTCAGGGAGGCAGTGATACATGGAGGACTTATCCTAAGTGCACGAGGTGCAGAAGACGTCATCCGGGCGAATGTCAAGCTAAGGCCTGTTATGTGTACAGGGTGGTGGGACACCTCAAGAAAGATTACCCGACAGTGAAGAAGGGAGATGCGGGGAAGGTGGACAGCTTGACTCCAGCTCGAGTGTTCACCCTGACACAGGCAGAGGCCGAGGCTATCCCCTCGGTAGTGACAGGTCAGCTTTTTAGTGATGGCTCTCCTTTTACTGTATTGATTGACTCTGGTGCTACACATTCGTTTGTTTCTAGTAAGGTGATTGATAGATTGTGTAGACCTAGTGAGTATTGTACTTCAGGGTTTGGGACTATTTTTCCTACAGGGGAACTGGTAGTATCTAGGAGGCGGATTAGAGCACTGCCAATGATAGTTGATGGTAGAGAGTTGTCAGTAGACTTGATTGAGTTGAGTATGGAGGACTTTGATATGATTTTGGGTATGGATTGGCTGGTTAGATATGGAGCTACTATTGACTGCAGAAAGAAGATAGTGACCTTTGAGCCAAAGGGCAAGGATCCCTTTGTTTTTGTGGGAGCGGTGAATGGACCCCGCGTACCAAGGATATCGGTACTAAGAGCCAGAGATCTATTACAAGGAGGGTGTATAGGTTTTCTGGCTAGTGTGGTGGATACCACCAGGGTTTTTCCAGTAGGGCTGGAGGAGATCAGATTGGTTTGCGAGTTCTTGGATGTGTTTCCTGAGGACTTGCCGGGGTTGTCGCCGCGTAGAGAGATTCAATTTGTCATTGAGTTGACGCCAGGGACAGAGCCAGTGTCGAGGGCACCATATAGGATGGCACCGGCGGAACTGAAAGAATTGAAGATAGAGTTGCATGAGCTTCTGGATTTGGGGTATATCAAGCCTAGTTACTCACCATGGGGTGCTCCGGTTTTATTTGTGAAGAAGAAGGATGGGACCTTGAGAATGTGCATAGACTACAGGGAGTTGAACAAGTTGACTATTAAGAATAAGTACCCCCTACCAAGGATTGATGACTTGTTCGATCATCTGCAGGGTAAGACGGTGTTCTCAAAGATTGATCTTTGATCTGGTTATCACCAGCTGAGGATCAAGGACGAGGACATACCGAAGACGGCCTTCCGAACGAGGTACGGGCACTATGAGTTTCTGGTCATGTCGTTTGGTTTGACCAATGCCCCAGCAGCCTTTATGGACCTAATGAACAAGGTGTTCAAAGACTTTATGAATCAGTTCATTATTGTCTTCATCGACGACATTTTAGTGTACTCCAGTTAGAGGCAGAGCACAAGCTTCATCTTCGACAGGTTCTTCAGAGGTTGAGGGAGCATTAGTTGTACACCAAGTTTAAGAAATGTGAATTTTGGTTTCCAGAAGTGACATTCCTTGGACATATCGTGGGTGCAGATGGGATTAAGGTGGATCCATCTAAGGTAGAGGCAGTTAGGGATTGGCCGAGGCCAAGGAACGCCTCGAAGGTGCGGAGTTTTCTTGGTCTAGCGGGTTATTATAGATGGTTTGTGGAGGGCTTCTCGAAGATAGCGGCACTGATGACGGAATTGACATGAAAGAATTTGAAGTTTATCTGGTCAGACAAGTGTGAGGACAGTTTTCAAGAGCTGAAGCGACGACTTATTACTGCGCCAATGTTAAGTCTTCCCTCGGGGGAAGGGAAGTTTGTTGTTTACTGCGATGCATCGAGGTTGGGTTTAGGATGTGTGTTGATGCAGAATGAGAAGGTCATAGATTATGCATCACGACAGCTGAAGGAGTATGAGCAACGGTATCCTGCCCATGATTTGGAGCTAGCAGCGGTGGTATTTGCACTGAAGATTTGACGACATTATTTGTATGGGGAGAAGTGCGAGATATACACTGACCATAAGAGTCTGAAGTATTTCTTTACGTAGAAGGACCTAAACATGAGACAGAGACGTTGGCTAGAGTTGGTAAAAGACTATGATTGCGATATTCTTTACCATCCGGGGAAAGCTAACGTAGTGGCGGATGCATTGAGCCGGAGAGTCCCAGGTCAGTTATACAGTTCCACCCAGATCTCAAAAGAGTTAGCTGATGAGATGGTCAGAGCGGGGATAGAATTGGTGGTAGGGCGGTTGGCCAATATTATTCTACAGTCGACCCTACTAGAGCGGATTAGAGAAGGGCAATTGACAGACACTCGGTTACAGGAGGTTAGAGAGAATGTCTTAGCGGGAGTAGCTAAGGACTATTCTATATCTGAGGGTGGTTTTTTGCGGCATCAGGGGCAGATTTGTGTTCCGAATGATGAGGGGATTAGATGAGAGATACTGGATGAGTCTCATACGATGCCGTACTCACTTCATCCGGGTACCACGAAGATGTACCAGGATCTACGGACGTTATATTGGTGGCCCGGGATGAAGAAGGATGTGGTGAAGTACGTAGCCAGGTGTTTAACCTGTCAGTAGGTGAAAGCTGAGCATCAGCGACCGGCAGGGTTGCTTCAGCCTTTGGGTATTCCCGAGTGGAAGTGGGAGGATATTACGATGGATTTTGTGGGAGGTTTACCCAGAACTATAGGGCTTCATGACTCGGTGTGGGTGATAGTGGATAGATACACCAATTCAGCCCATTTTCTTCCAGTGAAGTCGACATATACTGTGGATCAGTATGTTGAGTTGTATGTGAGGGAGATCGTACGTCTCCATGGGGTTCCTAAGTCTATAGTGTCAGATTGGGATCCTATATTTACCTCCAAGTTTTGGAGTGGTTTGCAGAAGGCTATGGGGACTCATTTTAAGTTCAGCACAGCCTTTCATCCTCAGACTGATGGACAGTCTGAGAGGACGATTCAAGTGTTGGAGGATATGCTCAGAGCGTGTGTGATTGACTTTGAGGGATCATGGAGTAAGTATCTCTCGTTGATTGAATTTTCATATAACAATAGTTACTAATTAACGATTGGAGTGGCTCCCTACAAGATATTATATGGGAGGAAGTGTAGATCACCCATTCATTGGGATGAGATGGGTGAGAGAAAGTATTTGGGGCCAGATATGGTTCAAAGGACAAGTGAAGCTACAAAGAAGATCCGAGCTAGGATGCTCGCCTCTCAGAGCAGACAGAAAAGCTACGCAGATCCCAAGCGTAGGGACGTGGAGTTTCAGGTTGGGGACCACGTGTTTCTCCGAGTTTCACCATTGCGATGGGTAAGGAGATTTGGAAAGAAGGGCAAGCTAAGCCCTAGGTTCATTGGACCTTTTGAGATCCTGGAATGTATCGGTCAGGTGGCTTACAGGTTAGCCTTGCCACCATCATTGTCAGGA
Organism: Humulus lupulus; assembly: GCF_963169125.1. Taxonomy (NCBI): domain Eukaryota; kingdom Viridiplantae; phylum Streptophyta; class Magnoliopsida; order Rosales; family Cannabaceae; genus Humulus; species Humulus lupulus. The sequence continues at coordinate 30,640,604 of NC_084802.1, read as the reverse complement.
GTCCATGACGTATTCCATGTTTCTATGCTCTGGAAGTATGTCTCAGATGCGACTCATGTGTTAAGGTATGAGGATTTGGAGTTACAGACAGATCTAGCCTATGAGGAACAACCGGTCCAAATCTTGGATCGGAAAGATAAAGTATTACAAAATAAGACGATTCCTCTTGTTAAAGTATTGTGGAGGAATAGTAGGGTCGAGGAGGCAGCCTGGGAGCTTGAGACAGCGATGCGGGATCAGTATCCCGAGTTATTCAGGTAAATTTCGAGGACAAAATTCTCATTAGGAAGGGATAGTTGTAACGACCCAAATTTGCTAATAAAGCTTAAGGGCCTTGATTAGTGTGCCGGGAGGGCATAATTGGATTATATGTGATTTAATGATTAAAAGCATGTTATATGATTATTTGAATATCTGAGATGCATGACTATGTGTATTAGTATGCATGTAGGCCCTGATTAGGTTAGAAGGGCATAATCGTAATTTTGGCCCGTTGAGGGCATAACTGTATATATATGTGATAAATTGTTGAGACCACATTATTATGTGGATATATTTGTAATCTGTGATTCGAGGCGATCCTAGTGAGCGGTTTAGCAAAAAAGTTACGGCGGGGATTTATACCCAGCTCGGGGCAAGCCTGGGGGTATTTATGGGAATTTAGAGAATATATTGGAGTCTATTTCGATATTGGAGAATATAATTGGTGATTGGTTAGGTGTTGGGAAGTAAGCGGTAAATATTAGAGACACTCGAGGAATTAGCAGGAATTGGGTGTAATGACCAAAATGCCCCTAGGTTGATTTAAAGGCTTAGAGATAATGGGAGGGTATTGTGGTCATTTGGCTTATAAAGGATAAGTGTTATCAGGCTTTATGCTTTAGTGGAATATGTAGAAGGTCTTAGAAGTCTGAAGGAAAGAAAGAAGAGAAGGAAAAGGGAAAGAAAAACAGGGTAATTTTCAAGAACGGTTTGGGACTTCTTCATCATTTTCTTCTGAATATTTGAGGCTAGAATCCAAAGGAGCTTAAGGCTGAGATTGTATACTTGGGGTCTTGATCAAGTTGGGGAAACTAGCTGAGGTTGCTCATCATTTGAGGTAAGGTTTTGAGGTTAATATTTAGTTCCTAGTGTTGGTGTTGAGCTGGTTTTTCTAAGCAAAGTTCTATGGGAATTCTAGGGAGTTGAGGCTGAAGATTTGAGGAGGAGAAGGCTAAGCAAGATTGGGAGACAACCTAGGCTAAGCTCATCCATCAAAGGTAATAAACTTTAGCTTTAAGCTTTGTGATTTCTGTGGTTTTGCTGAGATCTTGAGCTTTAGGTTCACCCATGGTGAATTTTGTGATTTGGAGTGCATGTGATTGAGTTATGTGTGGTTGGGATGTTTGGGATGAGTGGAAGATGTTGGTAGGGTTGTTTTTATGTTTGGTTGAAGTTCGGAAGAGTTTTGGTAAGGTTTGGATCGGGGAAAATCGAAGGAGGAAAATGCAGGGTCTGTTGTGTTGTGACTAGCGCTACAGCGCTAGTCATTGGGCACTGTAGCGCTAGGCTAAGTGGTCTGGGGCGTTTTAGGCTCTGTTTGTAGCGTTGTAGCGCTCTCCTTAGAGTGTTTTAGCGCTACCCTGTTTCCAGAAAGGGGTTTTTGAGTTATTTTCAAGGGTTTTTGCCCGGGGGTTCGGGGTTTGATTCCACCACCCCGTTTGGTGGAATTAGGGCTTCCCGAGGGCTCGGGATTGGTCCCGAGGCTACGTTTTGGACTTGAGGTTTGGTGATGATTCTGATCTATGGCTGTGACCAGGTGTACGCTAGGGCTCGGACGGGATCGTGCCTGAGGATCAAATTGAACAAAGTTAGTGAATCTAAAGGTAAGAAAACTGCACCCGGTTATGTGTTTGTGATGGGACTAAGAGCTCCCTATATCTGTATGATGTCATAGATGGTATTATGCCATGGGACATGTGATAAACGGCCTAAGGGTGCCGTAAATAATACTTGCGCACAGGGCGCGGCTCGACCACTGGTAGTTGAGGACAGCTTAATATTCACTGAGCTCAATTTAAGCGGGCCGGAGTCAGTGGGATAAATAGAGGGTGCGGCCTAAGGGCGCCAGCCCTAGTTATCATATGTGGTTTGATTATTGATATGAAATGATATACTTGGTATGTTGAATACTTGATTAACATGAGTGCTTAGACTGTTGAGTACATGCTTATGCGGTATGAGTTATCTGATTGTCTGTTGAATGGCTATGCTCTGTATTGTGTTTTCTTGCTGGGCCTTGGCTCACGGGTGCTACGTGGTGCAGGTAAAGGCAAAGGAAAGTTGGACCCACCCTGAGATGGAGACCTGCGGGGCTGAATGTACATAGTCAGTTGTTCGGCCGCCACGGCCGAGGAGTGGAACAGGACGAGAAATGCTTAACTGTCTGTTTTGCCTTAGAGTGGCTAATCTCTGTATTTAAATCTTGAATCTTTTGTAAACAGTCCTTAACTTATTACTTTTGGGATCCCATGTAAAAAAAAAAGAAAATGTTTATTTATAAGAAATGCAGCTTTTGAGACCAAAATCTGTTAACCCTAGTTCAACTATAGTTCCAGTAACACGTTTTGAATTAAATGACTTGATTAGCAAGTCTTGCACCTTTATAAACACACAATGTAACGGTCTTGGCTATCCATGGCGTTACAATCTAACCTTTTTTCTTTTTTTTTTATAATGTTGATTAAAATGAATTGGTTAATATTTTGATTGGTCTTAAAGCATTGGATTGGTAGCTAATTGCAAGAGGTATGTTGCATTTGATTTATTTTTTAAAAATTTCAATATTTTACAATTTTGAATGATAATTGTACTACTTTAGTGGAGTTTGAATATCTTAGATATTCATCCGTAGTGAAGTAGGTTATGGGAATTGTGTGCTGCGGTTATAACGGATGATTGAGAACTTGCATGTCTTAGTGAAGTAGGTTCTGAGAATTTTGTGTGCTGTGGTGATAAATGGATGGAAATCTATTTGTTGTTTGATTTGTTTGACATGTTGGTGTTGATTGTGACAGATGGCTAGGCTAGTAGATTAGGGGCTATGCTGTCCGATTTTCTATAGATTTTCTTGTACTTAGTTTTGTTTTGTTTTCTATGTTTATTTTATTTTATTTTATTTTCTTAATTTTAATTTTTTATTAAAAACAAATTGGCACAATATGGAAAAAGAATGGATGTCAGCTGATAGGTTGTCAGTAGAATATATAAAAGGGTCGATGAGTTTCTTAAATTTAGTTTGGATCATGCCAAAGATCCAAACTCTATTTGTTGTCCTTGTAGTAAGTGTGGAAATATGAAAAAGATGACTGCCACAATGATAAAAGAGCACTTATAATTCCACGGGATAGACAAAAGTTATAAAATATGGTATTGGCATGGTGAAGAGCTTCATGTTACTCCGGACCCTCCTATGATGAATGAAGTTTGGAATTATAGGCAATTGGATCGTGAGGATAATTTAGATGAAATGATTGACGATGCATATTATGAATCAGAAGTAGATCCCGTTGAGTTTGAAAATCTTCTTAATGACGCTGAAAAGTCGATTTACTCTGGTTGCACTAATTTACAAAGTTGTCAGCCCTTCTTAGATTGTACAATATCAAAGCCAAAAATGGATGGAGTGATAAGAGTTTCACGGAATTGTTAGTTTTTTTGAAAGAATTACTGCCTGAAGAAAACGAGGTGCCAATATCATTTTACGAGGCTAAGAAAACGATGTGCTCATTAGGCTTGCAATATGAAAAAATACATGCTTGTCCTAATGATTGCGTATTATATCGGAATAGCCTTGTAGATGCGAATTCGTGTCCTACTTGTGGTGTGTCCAGATGGCAAAAGAAAAGGAATTTAGAGGAAGTTAAGGAAGGAGTACCAGCAAAAGTTTTGTGGTATATTCCACCAGTTCCTCGTTTGATTCGATTTTATCGAAATATTGATCATGCTAAGAATTTGACTTGGCATGCAAATGAGAGAATAAAGGATGGTAGACTTAGACATCCTGTTGACTCACCAGCGTGGAAGACAGTAGATTTTGAATGGCCTTCATTTTCCAATGAACCTAGAAATATTCGTCTAGCTCTTTCTACGGATGGAATTAATCCTCATACTTCTCTTAGTGGTAAGTATATTTGTTGTCCTGTTATGCTAGTCATATATAATTTACCACCATGGCTTTGTATGAAAAGGAAGTTTACCTTACTGACCTTACTGATATCTGGACCTAAACAACCTGGTAACGATATTGATGTCTACTTAGCTCCCCTAATTGATGACTTGAAAACTTTATGGAATGAAGGAGTTAGGGCTTATGACGCATACTGAAAAGAAGAATTTACCCTTCGAGCGGTGTTGTTATGGACAATCAACGACTTTCCCACTTATGGAAATTTATCTGGTTACAGTGTAAAAGGATGCAAAGCTTGTCCTATTTATGAGGAGAAGACTTTCTCTCAATATTTGAAACATTCCCACAAGGTGTGCTATATGGGACATAGAAAATTCTTGCCCCGGAGACATTATTTTAGAACTTGGAAAAATGCATTCAATGGTGAACAAGAGTTTGGTTTGGCTCCAGTTCCTTTGACTGGGAATGAAGTACTTAATAAAGTATCTGTAATTCAGTTTAAGGTAGGAAAACCTATTGTTTGTCCAATTAAGAAGAAGAAGGGTCGTGGAAAGAGCGTTGGCAAGGATAAGACTGAAGTTAGTTTGCTATAATCTTGTGTTACTTAGAGCGATTCTTCCCACCTTCTTTTTTGACATAATGGTGCATCTTAGAGTCCATTTGGTTGGAGAGATTAAACTTTGCGGATCTGTTTATTTATGATGTATGTATCCCTTTGAGCAATACATGAAGATTCTTAAGAGTTATGTTAGAAATAGAAGTAGACCCGAAGGATGTATTGTTGAATGCTATATTGTAGAAGAAGCCATTGAATTTTGTTCAGAATACTTGCATGGTGTGACAAGCGTGGGTGATAAATCTACATTAAATAAAAGTAATGGTGGTTATGGTGGAAAAGGTGGTGTTATATGCTCAATAACTCAAAATGAAAGACATGAAGCACACTGTCTTGTATTGCAAAACATTGATGAGATTCAACCTTACATCGAGTATGTTATCTTAGGCAGTATGATATCATAAAACATTGTTGTGATATTTGTATTGATTCATACTAATTTTGTATACATTTATGAAGGAATCATTTTGTTTGGCTTCGGAAAAAATATCCATCTAAGTCAAAGAACCAAAAATGGATCCAAGATGAACACTATCGTACGTTTAATACTTGGTTAGAGAACAAGGTATTGATTTGAGTAAATAATTTTAAATCTTTTGTTTTGATTTAATGACATGTTATTAATTATTATTTCATTTTTTGTTTTTAACAAAGGTTGCAATTGAAGTGACCCACACATCGAGCCATGTGTCGGACATAGTTAAGTGGATTTCTCGTGGTCCTTCTTTGAATGTGTTTAAGTACCCATCATACATCATCAACAGTGCTCAATTCAATACTTTGGAACGAGATAATGTAAGAACCACACAGAATAGTGGAGTTTTTATTGTAGCAAAAACTGTGCAAATCTCTAGTTCAAAGGACAAAAATCATGTAGAGTGTGATATGACATTTTATGGAGTAATCCAAGAAATTTGGGAATTAGATTATACTACAACTAGAGTGTCAGTCTTCTTATGTGATTGGGTGAAAAGTGACAAGGGAGTAAAGGTTGATGATTTAGGTTTTACATCAATTGATTTAAATCGAATTGGGCACAAAAATGACCGTTTCATAATGGCAACACAAGCCAAACTAGTTTTTTTATGTGAATGATCCATCAGACAAGCAAAGGTCAGTCGTGGTTCCTACTCAACTGATAGATTGGGGAGACAGAGAGAATGATGTACATGACTTACCACTCCTTCAACAACCTGTCACAATTCCCGAACCACAGCTTACCGAATACCCTATTGATGATGGTGTAGATGACGATGATGTTTATTTGCGTTTTGATGGTGACGGTGTATAGGTTGATCATATACTATGATAAATGTTGACTTGTTTTTTTTTTCTTCTAAAGGTTGGATCGTTTCCTTTTCAGATATTTCCATGGCTGATCCAGGAGGTTTTGATGATGATTGTCCACTTCCAGGACTTGAAAATAATGTTGGTCAAGAGGAGAATGATGATAATGCTATAGTGCATGTGAGATATATTAGGGGACTATGTACCATGCCCAACATAGCCAAGATGCGAAGTGAAGGTGTTAAGGTACTGATCAAGTTCAATGAATATGGACAAGTGATCGGTACAATGAGATCAAAATTATGATCAATGATCGGATCAACTATAAAGAGGTGTGCTTCAATCACACACGCGAGTTGGGATAAAGTCCCTAAATCAGACAAAGAAAATTTTTGGGAAATCATTAAGGTATTTTCTCTATCACTATAATATGTGTTGTTTGTATTTTTAATGTAGACTAACGATATGTATTATTTTCAATTGTAGGCTACAATTGACATAGACTATAAAGCAAAAAGAAAAATTATGTCAAGGGCGACAAAACGATGGAGATCATTCAAATCCTATCTGACTAAGGTATGCATCTATGATGTGCTTGATGCAAATCCGACCATCAAAACGTTCAAAATGCCAAGAGGTTACTCACAGTTGATCACTAAAACAGAATGGGATGAGTTCTGTGTTTCGCGCATGACTGATGATTGGAAGAAAAATACATCAAGATCGTCGAAAAAAAAACAAACACGACCATCATATGTCACGAGGTGGGTATTTGTTGGCACTGGAAAGGCTGCAACAACAAAATTTTGGACTCGAGGTGTCTGAAATCGACAGGTCACAGTTGTGGTTGGTGGGACATTCTAACAAAAAGGGTGAGCCGGTTGGTACCGAGGCAACAAGCGTAGCTCGCAACATATTAAGTGCACTACATTTTATATGGTTGGATTACTTATTTTTAATGAGAATAACTATATTTCTATATTTTGTTTGCAGGAGTACTATACTAAGCTCATGAGTGATGGAAAATTTGAACCTGATGGGTCTAAGGATGTGCTTACTAAGGCATTAGACACCCCTGAGAACAGAGGGCGAGTGAGGGGTATTGGGCTCGGTGTAACGCCTAGCCAATTCTGGAAAACCCCACTATCTAGTAAGAAAAAGGGAAAAGAATTTGAGGCTTCCTCAGTTGAGGCTCGATTTGCAATGATGGAAGAAAAAAAACCGTCAACGAGAAGAAATAATGAAACAACAACAGGAAATGATCAAAAGACAAGAGGAAATGATGCGACAATTTATGGAAAAGATGAAAGGACAACATAGTGGCTTGGAGGATCTTCTCATGCGTTAGTGCCAAACTATGGATCACCCATAGATCAGGTGACACCATCTCATCAGGCATCACCGAAATCGCAGCATCAACCTCTAGCACCACCGCCCCCACAACCAGAAGAGGCACCTATGTTTATCCCCACTCCTGGCTCAAATCAGCTATAGCTTTATCTTTTTAAAATCTAAATTTGTGAACTTGTATAACATATTTATACATATCTAAATATGTGCAGGATAAAATGATTGAATGCAAATTTGCATTAGGCTCTATCACCAACATCGTTGGTAGGAGATACATTCTAGTTACTAGTAGCTTAGACATCCATGGAGAAAAACACCGCAGTGCAATTGAGTTTGCTGACCAACCTGATGCTCTACTTGTTAACCCGATCCCTAACAGTGAGATTTATACAGTCAAACAAGCTATTGGGAGTTTGATACATTGCCCCAAGTCGCTAGTCATCTTCAATGGAGCGACACAGGTAATTCTTTTAAGACTATTAAATTTTATTTACTTATTCCATTATTAATTATTTGTTATGGGTTTATTAGGAGGTCGTGAAAAAAAAAGGAAAGCAAGCTGGAAAAAAAACTTCTCTACCATTAGCACAACAAACTCAAAAACTAGTTCCAAAACGAGCCCCTAAGGAGTCATTGTCACAAGAGGTGCAACAACCATCTCCATTGTCGCCTAAGTTAAGACAAGTATATGAAATCGTCAATGATTGGCCTAAACATGATTATGTCGTTGAAGTGTCCATTGACTTTGATGTGTTTGGTCATGCTTGTGAATACTTTGCTCTATTTCGGGATGAAATACTTGAATTTTGTAGAAATGAGATGATTGGACAATCATGTATTGTCTTCTACATGAGGTATGCTCTATATGAAGTTAATAATATTTATTGTGAGGATTTTATTTCATCAACTATTTAGTTTTCTTTTAATTAATTATATTTATTGGTAGGATTTTGTACCAGACACTATTATTAGACGAGGAAAAGAGAGGATCGTTGTTGTTTATGAATCCGAATAAGGTTTCTACTTCCGTGACTCATGCATATAGTCATGCTCAAGCTTTATGTGATAGGATGTTATATTGCACGTCTAAAAAGCATGATTGGATAGTTATGCCTTATAACCATGGGTAAGTTTAATTAATATACTTTTCATTGATACAAACAAATAGAATTTAAAGTTAACAACTTTGTAATACTTATTCTTTCAACAGGGAGTATTGGATGTTATTTTTATTATATCCCAATTGGCATTATTTTTGTTTTCTCGATCCTCTCAATGCACCATTAGATAACAGGACAGCCATCAAGGAGACCATCTATGATGCATTTGAGATGTATTTCACAGAAAGAATGAAAGCACATCAAAAGATCAATAAACGCTCATCGGGAGTAATGTATTTCCAACCTACGGTATGTTTCTATTTGTATAGTTTATGTATATGTAAAGATGTTTAAGATATTTAATACTAAGAATTGTACATGTATTATCAATCTTAATATAGTGTCGTAAACAACCAAACAATATCGACTACGGATATTACGTTATGAGGATGATGAAGAATGTACTTATCAATGCCCCTCATATCAAACATTTCTTGTCAAAACAGGTAACAAACAATATACAACTACATAATATTAATCTAGTATAATTTTTGTATATGCTTTGAATTTATTACCACTAATATAATTCTAATTAAAGTTTTGTTTCTTTTTTTTTCAGTTCACCTCCAACAAACCATATACTACTCAAGAAATTGACGAAGTTCGAGAAGAATGGGCGATGTCATTTTTACAATTGGTTAGAGCAAAATGAATGATGTTATAGCTAGCTAATTACAATACATGTTTAGAAATTTTAAATTTCTTTCACAAAAATTTTTTGCTGTTTTTTTAGTATTTTCTTTTCAAATTTCTTTTAATACATTTTCGACACTCAAAGAGATATATATTTTTAAATCAAAATGAAAATTGTAGCTGCATTTTTTTTTTTAAAAAAAAATTACTTTTAAGGGCATGCAAAGCGAGTTCTAAAAAATTACTTAAAGGCACTTAACCCGATTTTTTAGGACTTGTGTTACAAGTCCTAAAAACATTTTTTTAGGACTCGCTAAAAAATTACTTAAAGGCACTTAACCTAAAAGCTTAATTAAAGGCACTCAACCAGATTTTTTAGGACTCGTGTTGCGAGTCCTAAAAACTCGCACCCCGCGAGTCCTAAAAACTTTTTTAGGACTCGCAATGATAGTCCTAAAAAACCTTTAGTGACATGTTTCACATTTTACTACCCTTTTCATGGTTGAAAAACCTATATGAGATAGTCTAAGATGCCATAAAAATAAAGAGGCATACTCAACAATATAAGCGGAATTAGCATTTTTATTGATAACATTGAAAGTTACATCATTGGTGCACAACTTAATCATACCCTCACAAGAGTACCCATTTCCCAAAAATACATTGGACTTTGTAAGAAAAAGTTTACCAGACTCAAAAATGACATTAATGCTGGGCTTGCCAAGCAAATCTCCACTTACCAAATTTCTACCCATTTCGGGAACATAAAATACATTCACTAATGTGACTTTCTTGCCAGAGGTGAAAAACACTTCAATGGTACCTTTGCCAAGTACCTTGGATTTGCCCTCATTGCCCATTTGAATCTCATGGTTGCTCTTTGACTCTTCAAAGGTCTTGAACAATGATTTGTCATAGGTGACATAGACAGTGGCACATGTGTCACACCACCACCCTTTCACCTTGCCTTGGACCGCATTCACCACACTAAGGGCAGCAACTATATTGTCCTCTTAAGTTGCATTCACCTTAGGTCCTTGTTGGTCTTTTCTATGCCTACACTCTCTAGCATAGTGACCATTTTCCCACACACAAAGCAAGGACCTTTCTCGCTCTTAAACTTGTTTGGGTTGGTTTTTGGACCCAAAGATGTCTCATTACCCTTCTTGCCTTTCCCTTTATTATTGGGATGTTTTAGTTGTGACACCACATTTGCTTTGGAAGTCTCGTAGACCCCTCCAGAAGTTTGTCTCTACATATCGATTCCTCCTCGATCGGAATATGTTTTTGGATTTCCTCCAAAGAATAATCCTCATTTTTATGAAGGATTCTTTTCATATAGCTCCTCCAAGTTGGTGGTAATTTTTCCAGTATTGCACCAACTTGAAAGGCATCGAGAAGCTAAATCTTCAAAACTTTCAATTTGTTAACAATTATTTAAAGCTCATGAATTTGAGGAAGAATAGGTCTATCACCAAGAAATTTGAAATCAAAAACTTTTTGGTACTTTTCTCTATTTCCTTGAAATTGTCTCAAGTGCATCCCAAATCTCCTTTGTCGACTTAGTCTCGGTATAGAGGTCATAGAGCCTATCGAATAGGGCGTTGAGAATATGACCCGTACAAAGAAGATTGTCCTCCTCTCTCTTCCTTCTTTTCTCCACCTCCTCGAGAGTGTCTTTGTCGAATGGCTCCGGGAGAGGTTCAAGGGTGGACTCTAGGATGTAGGTGATGTTGAGAGTGGTCAAGAGGAATCTCACCTTGTCTTGCCACCTAGTGAAATTGGATCCATCAAACCTATCCAACCTCACTAAATCTTGGTTCATGATCTTGATGGGCTCATCATCCATTGAAACAAACAAGGGATAAGCTTTTGAATGTTAGAGATATTTAATTTTGCCTCAATGGAAATGGTAAAAAAACTCTTACAACTCTAAGCAAATAATACAAAAGACAACTAGATTTATTAAATAAGATTACAACTCTATAACAAAAGATACATGTAAATATAGAAAATGGTAGAGGAAGATAGTAATAGAAAATACAACTCTATGACAAAATGATATAAATAAACTAGAAGTAGTAGAAGAAAAGATGTAGAGGAGATTACAACTCCAAAACAAAAAATACAAGTAAAAGAGTGAATCGAGAATAAGAGAAGAAGATAAAAAGTAATTATAGAAAAGAAAAAGAAAAAGAACAATGAACAAAAACTCTCACACAACCAAAGTGAAGAGCATTGGGGATCACCAACTTGAACAAGGTTTATGTGACAGTCAGAATCCCGTGATCCGCAGAGGGAAAGATCGGGTAAAAGCTGTGCAATCCCACATCACCTGGGGAAGGTCAAGTGTGATGATTCTGAGACTGTGTACGTATGTGACTACACAGTTGAAGAGGACTTAAATTGATTGATGGGTACTACCTATATCAACAAGATGCAGCTTCTTTCGGTAGCCCAGCACTTGAGAGCTCCAAAGTTAAGCGTGCTTGATCTGGAGTAATCTCAAGATGGGTGACCTCCTGGGAAGTTTTCCCAGGAAGCGTGCGAGTGAGGACAAAGCATGCTGGAAAGACTTGTGTTGGTTTGTAGGGCCAGTCGTCATTCCAAGAAGCAGTCATAGTGACGTAGGGCGTTACAGTTTACAACCTTTGTCCAAAAGCTTATTTCCCCCTATCTGAAGCACTAAGGGAACTCTTATAAAAGAAATAGTTTTTTGGAATAAACAAGCCTCTATGGTGAATTTCTAGCCAAGTGCTCTAGTGGATAAAAATTGTTGTGTCTTACAAGTGAGCATTAGACTCCTATTTATAGAGTTTGAGATACCCTTTGAATTTCAAATTTCACCAACCTCCATGCACTACACCAAATACCCCTTTCCATAACATATGAATATAATAGTATTGAAAAAGTATTATGATACATCAAATAATAAAATAATAGGTGGGAAAAAAAATTGGCGGTAACAAATTTTGGAGCCCCGCGTATTAGTAAAGTTATCTTCTACTTTTTACTTTTTCATTTGCCTCTACTTTTTTATTTCCAAAACTCTAAACAATTTTCTATCGCCTACCATCATCGACTGTGTTTCCAAGGCAAAAATTGTTCAACTCATACAATCTGAGCAACCATGGCAGCAGCCAACACTCCGATCGCCATGAGGGAGGCCCTTACGGTCAGTTCTTTCACTCTTAGCTTATTTATCACCTTTCTTTATTTATTATTATTCTCATTTTGTTTGGTTCGATTAGCTTAAGCTCATGGGGTGGTCGAGAAGGAGAAGTAAGAGGAGGTAAGCGGAGCTTTTATTCATCATGAGCTTGCGAGTTTGGAATTGAAAGAGAGTGAGGAAGAGTCGGTTCTGAAATCGGATTTGGAGGAGAAGAAAGAAGAAAAAGAAGAAGAAAACGAAGAAGCGAAGGATGAGCAAAAGGTTGTTGACAGGGATTTGAGTGGAGAAGAAATGGGGAGACGGAATGGAAGTGATGATGGAAATGAGAATGTGAATGAGGATGGGTATGGGTATGGGTATGGGTATGGGAATGGGAGTGAGAACGAGAATGAAAATGAGGATGAGGATGATGATGATGATGATGATGAGGATAGGAAGAGAGAAGTAGAAGAGAACGATGATGAAGATGGTGGAGTGGGAGAGAATAAGAGTGGAAATGAGATTGAAAATGGCAGTGAAGTAAATAATGGTAGCAGTGAGATGGATAAGAAGAACGGGCATGGTGGTGGTATTCGAAAGTATCAGTATCCAGTGAGGCCTGAAGCTGAAGATTGCTCATTTTACCTCAAGACTGGAACGTGGAAGTTTGGATCCAATTGCAAGTTTAATCACCCAGTTAGAAAAAGAAGCAATCAGGTATTTTTTTTTTCTTCTTTTTCTTCTAATTCTTCAATTCTTACCCATATAATTTTATATCAATACTTCACCACAAAATGAAGCTGTTTGTGTATGCGTTGTCTTTATCTTTGTGGGTCTTTATCTATGTAGTGTCTTTTTTTCTTTTACCTTTTCCGATATTTGTATCTATATATATGATGTACTTCTTTGTTGGGTTGTGTTATGGTTGGTGGGTTTTGTTGGGGGAATTTTGCTGGCTATGGATAACATTAGAGACACTCGTTTTGCTGTATTGTTTGCTCTTGGCATGGAGAAAGGCAGTCAAAAAGTAAGGTTTTTATAATTAGAACAATTCTAGATATTATAATTTGATCTTTTTCTCTTGTTTTGTGAATTTTTTTCATTTGATTCATTCTGATTATTTGAATGTTAAAAGTTATATATTATAAGATTTCAGGAGATTTTTTTACTCTCTTTTAATACCACATATTTGACTGCAATGTGTCTTTTGGAATAATAATAGATTTATGGTGCTATAAAATCTTGAGCTTCTTGCAGTATTATTTGAGGTCAGGGGGATGTAAATTTGGAAAAGCGCGTAAATATAACCACACTAGAGGAAAGACTTCTGCAGCACCATTAGCACCAGTTCTAGAGTTTAACTTTGTTGGTCTTCCAATCCAAGTGGTATAACATCATTGTTCTGTCTATATTTTAACCTTTCAACATATAAAAGCTGCAATAGTTGCTTGTGGTCATCTTATGTGGTTTATATCGCAGGGTGAGAAAGAATGTCCATATTACATGCGAACTGGCTCCTGTAAGTATGGAGGAAACTGCAGGTTTAATCATCCTGATCCAACAGATGCGGCAGGAAGTGGCACTTCTGCAGGATATGGTAATGGTAGACCTGTCTCTTTACAAGGTGCATGACAATCAACTCTACCATCTTGGTCTTCACCAAGATCTTTGAATGAGATTGCTCCCTTTATGCCAATGATGCTTTCCCCAACTTAAGGGGTTCCTTCAGAAAATCCAGAGTGGAATGGGTATCAGGTACTTTCATACTAAGAAACTTATCTGTTACTTTTTGAAGTACCGAGATTTAATTAACTTTTATTTCTTTGATGCTACTAGTGAGTATTTTAAGGATGAATTTAAAGCATGTACACTCTTATTTTATTTTTATCTCACTTTCTTTTTATTGAATTCTATTGCTTAATCTTTAGTCCTTTCTCATATACAAGTTCTCATTAAGCTCTCAGTACTCCATTTTTATTAATTTTTTAAAATTATATTTGTCACCCCCTTTTGATTGCTTCTAATAGCAGCAACACATTTTGTTTCTTGCATGGAGTCCTTACCATCCTGTTTTCAGCTATATAAAATTTTCAGCTACAAATTAAAACTGTGTTTTTACTTTCCCAAATTTCCCTAATATCTCAATTTTTTTTCTCTTTCTTTTCTTTCGCTAAACACTCTTTATCCTAGCTCCTCTTTCCTCCATCTCTCCATCTATCACCATCTGCACAGCTCCCTGTTCTCTATACGACCCTCCTCTCATGCATCTCTCTCCAAATCTTCCTACCTATTCTTTCTCTCTCGTTCTTTGTTGTTGCCTTCTCTTCCCAGCTCTCTCTTCTGGCCAACCGTCCAGCATTTCAAGACCAATTGGTATTGTCCAAATTGTAGAGATAAGTGTGATTCTGGTAGGAAGACAGCTGCTGGAGAACCGTCCAGCATTTCAAGACCAATAGTAATCAGGTGGACATGAGTCGTTAAGGCACCTGAAATTGAAATTGGTGGTTGCGTTGTGTGCAGGTCAGTTGCTCTACTTTTTTTGTTTGACCTTGAATTTTATAATGATTTTAGGTGAAAAAAAGGACAAGTTGTCTATATTCTGAAAAACAAATTATTGGAAGTTACATTTTGAAGCTTTTGGTATAATGCTCAAAATAATGATTGACTGAGATATTTATAGCACAGAGGATTTGAATTTGCCTATATATTGTGAATGCCTTTTTTTCCCCACTTTCTGCTATGCTGTGTGACTGCGTGTAATTTTTTATTGATTGTTCTTGCTAAGTTATTAATGATTTCTTTTGACTTGTTAGGGCCCACGATTTCAGTTCAGCTAAATTTGATGAGCGAACTGTCATGCTGTGTGACCAAGTATGGATTTTGTGTTGTCTTCTTTATTATATATGCTTACATTGTCTTGTTATTTTTCTTTGCAAGATAGTAATGTTCTCTTATGTTTCAGTGTGAGAAGGAATTTCATGTTGGCTGCTTGCGTAGAAGTGGACTGTGCGATTTAAAAGTAAGTTAGAGATGTTAGATTAGATTTTGTGCTACTTATTTTGTATATATGGATCTCTATATTAAATTTTGGTATCTTCTTACTATGTTTTGTGTATCTAACTGCAGGAACTCCCAAAAGACAAGTGGTTTTGCTGTGATGACTGCAGTAGGATTCATATAGCTCTACAAAATTCGGTATCACTTGGACCCAAGATTGTTCCAGCTTCATTATCACATATCATACTTAAGAAGCATGGAGATAAAGGATTGTTTATTGATGGAGCAGAGGATGATATTCAATGGCGAATTTTAAGTGGAAAAAGTCGATATCCAGAACATCTGCCATTTCTGTCAAGGTCTGCTGCTATTTTCCGAGTAAGTTATTATTGTACCAGAAATTCTACTCATTTCCATGCTTATTTAAAGGGTAGCGATGATACTAAGTTTTGAAGATTGGGAGTCTATTCAAAGATTTTAGTTTGCATTTGACATTAGTTGCTTCTGCTTGCAAACTCTGGTTTTATTAATGTACTTTATCCTTTATATGACTTCAATCTGTTACTTTTTTGCTTGAATGATCCTTTTTTTTATGAAAAAATTATTTGGTGGTTGCTTTTTGATGGATGTGAAACTATGTGATACGTTTGTCTAAAACAAGTAGGAGAACTATTAAGAAATAGCTTAAGAATCATGTTTCAGTGATGAAAATAGTAATCACCCTTTCCCTTGTCATATTTATTTTTATCATTTAAGTGATGTTTTTTTCTTTTAAATATGTACTGGATACTTTTCTCCTAATGACTGTGAAACTGATTTATATTTCATGTGACACGGTGGGTTCTTCAATAGTACAATTTTTTAACAACATTTAAGAATTCTATTCATGTTATCTTTATGGTGGATGGCTCTTGAGAGCTCTCCACCACATATATAATTATATTTCAAGCTTACACACTCACACATATATTTAAATATATACATATATTGATTGAAAATAGTTTATTAAAAAATAAGATACTGTTTTTTAATTGAATTTGGCAGCAATTTCTGCTTTCTTCTTCTTTTTTTCCTGAATGTTTGTTGGAGTTATCAATTTAAGTGTTGATTAGATGTGTATTTTTTTTGTTTAACTTATCCTTTTTACATATTTACAACATTACCCATTTAGATCTTAGGACATGGGATTTTTATTTTTTATTTTCATGGAGCTTGGTTGTTTAACAATGGAGGTTGGGCTCACTTGGCCTAGTCCAAGGACCTTATGGGTATTTATCATTTACTCTATTTCTTATATCAAATATGCTAATCTTTTTATACACACTGATTTTTTTTTATAGAGTCATTGGGTTCTGCAGCAATACCTGCTAGAAACTCTCCATCTACTACCATTGCAAGAAGATCTCCATCCTAAATGAGACAGTGGGAAATTTATGCAAGGTTATACCGTATAATTTTGTAATTTATATGGACTGTAGTAGTATGGAGTAATATGAATTAGTTTAAAAAATCTTTCTATGTTTTATATTTGTTGTTTGTATGCTTATGTATGATCTCATGATTTGGGTGAGTTTCTTGATTTCACTTGAATAATTTTCCTTATACACATGACCGTATGTGGAATAAGTCTTTTTTTTTTCTTTGTTTACAATTAAATGATTAACTAAGCATTCAAATCTTTTTGTTTGTGTGTTAATCCTCAATATAGTATCAAGTGTTTGTGACTGTGTTCCTTTGACTTATTTGCTCCACATTGACTTGTGGGTGTGCTTTTCTTATATTCTTCTTGTGACTGTGTTATAAATGGGAATATAATTTGATCATGATTATTACATGTATCTTAGTTGGACACTTTGATTATGATTTTGATCATGAATTAAAAGATTAAGATGCTTATGTTCAGCAAAATACTTCCAAGAAATATGATTAGTACAAGTACATAATGAAAAAAGTTGGTAGCATTTGAGGGATTAAACTATAGCAATGAAAGAAAAAAAAAATATATGGGATAATATAGCCTCATCAGTCATCAACCTTCTGCAGGAACACAGCATAATGAAAATTTCATCTGTTTGCCATAAAAATATTGCTAGACAATTTTATTGTGACAGTCTTGTCTCCATGAAGTTTAATAAAAAGGTCCAATTATTATGAGACATGTCTAGAATCCATTCTTTTTTGTTTTTCCTCTTCTTTTTTTATATAATTCTTTTGGCTGCTCCTTCTCATGATTAATTCAGTATTGATTATATTTTTTAGCTCATTACAAGTGTTGAATCACAAATATTCAACACTTGCATATATTTAGATAAAGTTTATTTCATTCATTCTCTATTCTCTTTGATAAATGTGGTGCTATTTGGAGAGACCAGTGATAAGGAACACAGCATAATGAAAATTTCATCTGTTTGCCATAATGGAGTTGTATTGTATTGTATGTATTTGGTTTCGATTCATGTTAGGGTGATTGGTGCAGGATAATTGGCCTTCTGTGATGGTTGCAATGGCAGGAGGGGTGGTACTTAGCCTTGGAAATCTCTCAACTCAGTGTGCTTGGGCTTTTGTTGGCTTATCAATCATAGAAGTGATCACTACAAGCATAACAGTTGTCATAGGTCCTTTCTTTCATTCTCTCTCTCTCTCTGACCATTTCTAAATGTTGATATTTGTCTGTGTTGCTCTTGTAGATACTGAATTTTTTGCTTCTGTTGCGATCTTTAATGGTGACAGGAACAACCTCGAATTACTTTTTAGACAATAGAATTAATAGAGCCGAGATCCTTTTCCCTGGTGTTGGCTGCTTCTTGGTTGCAGTTTGCCTTGCTTCTACTGTCCACTCATCTAATGCAGCTGATAATAAAGAAAAGCTTGAAGGTTTTTCATCTAAAGAGGGGTATGTTTCATTCATTAAATGTTAAGGTTATCAAAGAATTATCTTGTTTTTATTCATTTTTAAAACTAAATCATCGAGCTTGTTGAGTGATGCAATTTTTACTTAATTGTTTTGTTTGATGGTGCACTTAAGGATAATGAGAATGAGCATAAAACTAGCTGTACCATTATAGATGGCACTGTAAAAGACAATAATTTTTAGTATGGAAAATCAATTAAAATTCTCACATTTAGATGAAAAGTGATAATCTTGTGTTGCAAAAATACTACACAAAAATATTTGGACGTTCATCACCTGACATTCAAATCCAAACATCTCAGATTCTCTATCACATTTAATAATTATAACTCTTGCTACAGGTGTTTGGGAAAAGCACTCTCATTGGACTGTCCATATGTTTCTTTGCTGGTGTTTGCTTTTCTCTATTCTCACCAGCATTCAACTTGGGAACAAATGATCAATGGCATACATTGAAAGATGGGGTTCCTCACTTGGTTGTCTACACTGCATTCTTTTACTTCTCAGTATCTTGATTTGTCCTTGCTATAATCCTCACTTCACATTCCTTTACTACCCTGTGCTGGACTTACCGAAATCATCATTCAAGGCTTATATGTTGAATATTTAAGACTACTTGAATACTTTAAGAACATTTTGTTGTTGATGGCAGTGTTGAATGTTTTAAACTAATTTGTGGATTGTTAATATAATGTTGAATGTTTTTACTATTTGTTATTTGAAAATCAAGTTCATTTGATGATGCTAGTATATATTAGAAAGTTAATTTTAATTATATAAAAAAAATAAAAATATAATAGAATAAATTAGTGTTATATAAATGAATATATAATGAGAATTTAAACTTATCTAAATATTAAAATAATACGAAAAATGTGTTATAATATCTATTACAATAACACTTTTTATAAGTAAAGAATTTTGTTATGCAAACTTCATTATATAACACAAATAATGTGTTATACTAAAGTGTAGTATAACACAAAAAATGTGTTATACTAAAGTGTAGTATAACACAAATTTATAAGTATTGAAATGTGTTATATAATCGACTATAAATAATATAATTAAACACTTATCTATTTATTAAAATAACACAGAAAGTGTGTTATCGCTGACAGTATAATAACACATATGTATAACAATGATAAAGTGATATGTAAAGTACCCTGACCTACGATAACATAGTCGGTCTTAACACATCAAAAAGTGTTATGGTATGTTTTGATAACACATTTTTGGTGTTATTAAAAGCATATTTTCTTGTAATGATGGTTGTTACCAATGTTTAATTTGATATTTTATGGAATTAAAATAGAGATTTGAGAGTTACTTGGTTGTTGGAAACGTTCAAAATTGGATAAAATCGATTTTTGGAAAAGGTTGTCAGCCTCTCTGGTCACGGCCACTGGCTTCTGTCCCCCAAGCCACGGCCTGGGACAAACATTGGCCGCTGCCACAGTGCTTTTTCAGCTACCAATTTTCCAAACTTTTCCAAAGCATTCCAAATTCATTCCCACTTGATTTTGTAACTTCCATACACATTATGGGAGTTAAAATCACATCTCTAACAACCATATCTCTTATGGCTTTGAGAAATTCAAATCAAAATGTATAACATCAAATCTGCACATTATTAAGTAACATTTTAGAGTTACAAATTTGTAACTGAATTTGTAATGCCAGATATGTTATATATTTGAATATTCACATATATCCAAATATTGTAACTCTCTTTTATATGTTACAATATATGATACTCATTGTCACATTATTTAATCTAAATATCATATTATAAAATAATATAACAAAATCATAGTCATATTTCTCAAAATATAAGTAACCTAACAAATAACCATTTATATATATAGAATACTGAATATTAATATATGTAGCCAAAATATCACCAACATGGTCGACTACTAATAATAATAATGACAAATGGGATCAAGCGTAAAGTGGTACATCACTACAAAAATTCTTAGTTTTAGTCACAACAAATTTTGTGACTAAAAACAAAAAATTTGTGACTAAAGAAAAATCATTATACCTATGTTATCACTAAAAAGTCCGTGGCTAAAAGTATTAGTCACAAAGATCACAATTTGTTGTCACTAAATGTATTTTTAGTCACAACAAACTTTATCACTAAAAATAATAGGTTGTGACTAAAACTACATTAGTGACAATTTGTGATTAAGTATGACTTTTTAGTCACAAGTAATTTTTTGTTGTTACTAAAAGTGGCATTTAGTCACACAAAATATATGTTGTGACTAAAAAGTTGTCACTAAAGGTTACTTTTATTTGTAGTGCATTAATTTATCTAAAGTAGCCACTTCTTATTAATTAAGGATATATATATGTGTGTGTGTGTGTGTGTGTTAGTTATTCACAACAATTACATGAAGTGAAATTGGTTGATCAATACTGGAACAGTTAAGATATATAGTAAATTTGTGCACTTAATTTGGTCAGATAATCTCAGGCAAAAAAATAAGGTGAGTGCTAAGTAGGTGACCTCTATCATGCAATAAGTACCACCCAAAAACAAGGGTACTAATCCGATAATTCTTCTTTAGGTTTGTTGGGTTTGTTTCCTTAATTTATGTTTTTTCTATTGGATACTATTTGATATGTTAATTCAATATGAAAATGTTATATATTAATTTATAATTGATGAGTTTGAGTGAGATAAGAATTTTTCAAATTGACATGTGCTTATAGCATACTCTTTTTATATATACGCATGCATGTATACATTTCTCGAACAAGATTGCTTATTATTGTACAAGCTATAGCACTGTACCAATAGTGGACATGGCTTCTAAGCCTGGAATCCTCACTGATTGGCCATGGAAGCCTCTCGGAAAACTTAAGGTACTTTTCCTGAAACATTATATCAAATTTCTCGTGCATCTCTTTCTCTCTCTTTCTCAGATCACTACTATTCATCTATATATCTATATACGATATTTAACTTCGAGTAGTTACATGGTTTGCATTATAATAACATTTAATAATGTGTAAATAGTAAAGATTATATATATAAAATAAAAAAACTTTGCTATCAAATAAGAAACTTTCACATATACTATAATATATATATATATATATATTCTTCGTTTTGCAGTATTTAATATTAGCGCCATGGGCGATTAGGAGCACGTACATGTATGTAACAAAGGAGGATCCAAGAGAGAGAGACTTGTCAACTTTTCTCATTTTTCCATTTTTGTTGTCAAGAATGCTTCACAACCAGATTTGGATCTCTCTTTCTCGTTACCGATTGGCCAAAGGGAAAAACAGAATAGTTGACAAGAGTCTTGAGTTTGATCAAGTCGATAGAGAAAGAAATTGGTATAATAAATAAATGTTTATTATTTTATATATATTATATTGTCTATTTTTATTTTATTTTATTCGTTTGCCTATATATATATATATATATATATATATTATTAGGGATGACCAAATACTGTTCAATGGAATACTGTTCTACTTGGCAACCCATATATTTCCAAATTGTACGAACGTGCCTATATGGAGGACAGATGGAGTCATTATAACGATTCTGCTTCATGTTGGTGCTGTGGAATTTCTGTACTATTGGCTACACAGAGCTCTTCATCACCGCTATCTCTACTCTCGTTATCATTCTCATCACCATTCCTCAATTGTTACTGAGCCCATTACTTGTAAGCTATATAAATATATATTTGTATATTACCCATGAGAGTTGAGTTGGAGTACGTACTATATTAATTGATTATTATATTTGTATATTACTGCAGCTGTGGCTCATCCATTTGCAGAGCACGTGGCATATTTCCTTCTCTTTGCAATCCCATTACTGACATCAGTACTTACCGATACTCGCTCCATAGCTGTGTTAATAGGTTACATCGTTTATATCGATTTCATGAATAACTTGGGTCACTGCAACTTCGAGCTGATTCCCAAGTGGCTCTTCTATGTCTTCCCCCCTCTCAAGTACCTTATATATACCCCCTCGTACGTATAAACTCTCTCTAGCTTTGTAATCTTAATTATATGTGTATTGAGATCTTAACATTAATACATATATACATATTTTGTAGGTTTCATTCGTTGCACCACACTCAGTTTCGAACCAATTATTGCTTGTTCATGCCAATGTATGATTACATCTATGGAACAGCGGACGAATCTTCGGAATATTTGTATGAAATGTCACTGAAAAGAAAGGAGGAAATACCAAATGTGGTGTATCTAACGCATATGACCACACCGGAATCCATATACCATATGCAGATAGGGTTTCCTGCTTTGGCCTCTAGGCCTCACTCTTCATCAAAATGGTACCTTTGGTTCATGTGGCCTCTCACTGCTTGGTCTACTCTATTGGCTGGGATTTATGGCCGAACTTTCGTGGTTGAGAGCCACCGTTTCCATAAACTCACATTGCAAACTTGGGCTATACCAAAGTACAAGATACAAGTATGCATGCATATACTACTACATACTTTTATAAATTAATCATGATGATCAAATATTACAGAATTAGCATATACTATAACATTATGTATGCATGTATTTGCTTCAGTATTTTCTACAATGGCAAAAATCATCGATTAACAATTTGATTGAGAAAGCCATACTTGACGCTGAGGAGAAGGGTGTCAAAGTATTGAGTCTAGGTCTCTTGAATCAGGCATGTATATTGCCCTAATTAACTCTTAATTGAAATATATTTAATATATAAAAATGATTAATTTTCATGTATGCATGCAGAAGGAAGAGTTGAATGCATATGGTGAAGTCTACGTGAAAAGACACCCTGAGTTGAAGGTGAATGTTGTAGATGGCAGTAGCCTAGCAGTGGGTGTTGTACTAAACTCCATACCAATAGGAACAACCCAAGTCTTGCTAACTGGCAATCTTACTAAGTTTGCTTATGCCATTGCTTTAGCTCTATGCCAGAAGGGTATCCAGGTAATAAAATTACATTTTTTAAATATAAATAATAATATGTGTTGACATAAAGTCATGATATAAGCATACACTACGTACCAGAATCGACTTGAAAACAAGGATCAAGTCGGTTCAAAAGGAGAAATTAACTGAAAAGAAAAAAGAGTAAAGATTGTCACACATTCAAAAAAAAATCTTTGAGAAATACAGCAAAACTCAACCTATATCAAGGAGAGACAAGAATACATAACCATCAACGCATTTCAAGAAAATCAATCTATCAATAGGTTCTCACAATAAAAATAGCTCTTACTAACAAAACTAATAACAAATCTATATTAAAGAAAGCTTTCAAAAACTAAAATTAATATATAGTTTTCAAAAATCTATATTAAAATATATATCTGATAACCATGACCAAATCATGAATTAGAACAACAAAATCAAAGTTCAAAGAGAAATAATCGAAAGAGAGATCAAAAAGATAGTTATGAAAAGTATTTGTCGCGTGAAGATGTAGATCAATATTACAAGTTGCTACACATTCCTTGAATACTCTAGAATATGCTAGACAATTGTAGAATACTTTACTCTGTAATTTTCTAGATATTTGTAGAACTAGATTACTCTAGAATTTCTTATAAGCATTTCTAGAAAACTTAAGTCTAGAACATTCTAGTTATGCTTGAGAAACAAGAAAATTTGTGTGGTTAATATTCCTTCTAGTAAAAGAAGGATCTAGAACAAGTAATTCTAGCCACAAATGTAAAGTAGGCTTGCCACTATAAATAGCCCATCATGGTTAGCAAATAGTGTACCATAAACAACAAACCATCAATAAATCTCTCTACTACTTTCTACTATCCTCTACTCTCTAAAACATAAACATTACTCCTCGAAACCCAAATTTATTCACTTGTCCACTCAACAACATCAACTATAATATCATAACTCATCGTTACTCTAGCCACTACTACTACTCTAAATATTCTAAACTACAACAAATCATCACTATTTTCTCTATCCCAAATTCACAAACCTTCAATGGTACCAGAGCCAGGTCGATTCAAACACTGGGCGTAATACTTTCCGCACATCATGACAACCGATTCCAACCGCTCTTCTCTACCTCTTCCAATTTTTCATGGAGAAAACTATGATTTTTGGTCCATCAAAATGAGGACCTATTTTCGATCACAAAATCTATGGAAAATTTTTGAGGTTGGATTTACTATTCCAAAAGACACTTCGTCTCTCTCGGAAAATCAAAAGAAGGCCCTAGAGGAGAATCAACAAAAAGATTCTCAAGCGTTATTCTGCTTGCAGCAAGCTATGGCAGATGATATATTTCCACGGATTATGGGCGCATCAACTACAAAAGAAGCATGGGACACGTTGCAGGAGGAGTCCAAGGAACAGTCAAGGTACGCACGGTTAAACTACAGAAGCTCAGAAAAGATTTTGAGAATCTTAAAATGAAGGATAATGAGACTGTAAAAGATTATTATTCTAGAATAAAAGAAATAGTAAATAAAATGGGAGCCTATGGAGAAATAATTTTTTACAAGAAAATAGTAGAAAAAATACTAATTTCTTGTACAGAAAAATATGATGCAATAATCTCTGTGATAGAAGAAACAAAAGATTTAGATACCCTATCACCAACTGAATTAATGGGCTCTCTCGAAGCATACGAAAGTAGGCGGGAAAGGCATAATGAAAATTCGACTGAAAATGTCTTTCAGTCTAAAATTAATCCGCGGTCTCAAAAATCTAAAGTTGATGGGAGAAAATCATTAGAAATTTTAAAAGTAGGAGTTATCAAGAAAAACAAAAAGAAAATAACGACAAATATTCTCCATGTGGCATCTGTAAAAGAAAAAGTCACTTGGAGAAAGACTGTTGATTTAAAGGAAAACCTCAGTGCCAAAATTGTAAAAAATTTGGCCACACTGAAAAAACTGGTCGTTTTAAGAAATCCCATCAAGCTAATTTTTTAGAAGAGAAAAATCATAAAAATAATCTCTTCTATGTCTGCCAAGTTGCATCAGAAGAAAAAGATACTTGGAATATTGATAGTGGTTGCAGTAATCACATGACAAAAAATGAAAGCATCTTTTGTAGTCTTGATAAATCCAAGACTAGAATCAAGATTGGTAATGGTGACTTCATGGAAGCAGTTGGAAAAGGCACCATTGCCATTGACACAAAAAAAGGCAAGAGATACATCAATGATGTACTCTTAGTACCCAACATCGATTAGAACCTACTCAGTGTAGGACAAATGATTGAAAAAGGGTACTCTTTGCATTTTGAAGGAGATTCTTGCACAATCTATGACAAGCAAGATAAATCCTTTCAAATTGCAAAGATAAAAATGAAAGAAAATAGATGTTTTCCTTTACAATGGAGATACGCAAGCAATGTCGTAATGCAAGCGCAAGCAGATGAATCGTGGCTATGGCATAGAAGGTTTGGACATCTCAATTTCCACGGGCTAAAGATCTTCCAGCAGAAGAATATGATGCGAGACCTCCCACCAATCAAGGAGCTCAACACAATATGTGAAGGGTGCATGCTCGGCAAGCAACATCGACAACCTTTTCCATCCGGCAAAGCTTGGAGAGCCAAAGAGCCACTGGAGTTAATCCACACAGACGTTTGCGGGCCTATGTGTACTGCATCAAATGATCAAAACAGGTACTTCATTCTCTTTATCGGCGACTTTACTAGAATGACATGGGTTTATTTTTTGCGACAAAAATCGCAAGTTTTCGATATTTACAATAAATTCAAAACCCGTGTCAAAAAAGCAAAGTGGTCGTAACATCAAGACAATAAGAAGTGACAGAGGAAAATAATACACTTCTAACGAGTTCAACAAGTTCTGCGAAGAAGAAGGCATGGAGCATCAACTCACAGTTGGATACGCACCAGAACAAAACGGTGTGTCTGAAAGAAAAAACAGAACTGTTATGGAGATAGCAAGAGCTATGCTCATGGAGAACGGTCTTCCAAAAAGATTTTGGGCAGAGGCAGTAAGCACTGCAGTCTACTTGCTCAACTAATGTCCAACCAAAGTTGTGCAAGATAAGACCCCGATCGAAGCTTGGAGTGGACGGAAACCATCAGCAAAGCATCTTAAGGTCTTCGGCAGCATATGCTACACTCACATTCCAAAAGAAAAAAGAGGCAAGCTAGATGAGAAAACTGAGAAAGGAATTTTCTTAGGCTATAGTACTCAATCAAAAGGCTATTGAGTCTATAGCTTAGGAACGAAGAAGCTCATAATCAGCCGAGACATACAATTCGACGAAGATGCAACATACAATTGGGAGACAGAAGAAGTTGAAAGAAAGATTGTCAACATTCCTCTATTGTCGAGACAAGAACTTGATCAAAATGATTTTCCAACTCAACCAACCACGGAGGAAACGACACAAGTCATAGAATCCCCGCCAGACTCACCACCATTGCGAACGAGATCATTAGCAGAGATCTACGAGACATGCAACTTAATGCTTATGGAGCCAGAAAGCTTTGAAGCTGCTCAAAAGCAAGAAGTATGGAGAAAAGCTATAAACGAAGAGATAAAGGTGATCGAGAAGAATGAGACTTGGGAGCTTGTAGATCGTCCACAAGACAAAGACACTATAGGAGTCAAGTGAGTTTACAAGACAAAGCTCAACTCAGACGACTCGATTCAAAAGCATAAAGCAAGGTTAGTCGCTAAAGGATACTCACAACAACATGGAGTTGACTACAATGAAACATTTGCTCCAGTTGCACGCCTCGACACAATCAGGGCTTTGATTGCTCTAGCTGCATAGAAGAAATGGAAGATTTTCCAACTAGACGTGAAGTCAGCATTTCTCAACGGCTATCTCAAAGAAGAAATCTATGTGGAGCAGCCCCAAGGGTTCGTGGTGCAAGGACAAGAAGCTAAAGTTCTCAAGTTAAAAAAGGCTTTATATGGCCTAAAGCAAGCTCCAAGAGCCTGGTATAGCAGGATTGATAGCTACTTCACTGAACAAGGATTCAGGAGGAGCAAAAGTGAGCCAACACTCTACATCAAGACTCAAGGTACGAGTGATACACTTGTTGTCTCTCTATATGTTGATGATCTCATCTATACAGACAACAATAAGGAGATGATCAAGAAATTTAAAGAAGACATGATGAAGAGTTTCGAGATGACTGATTTGGGCTTAATGCACTACTTTCTCGGGATTGAAATAACTCAAAAAGAAGATGGGATCTTCATTTCACAAAAGAAGTATACAAAGACACTATTGAAGAAGTTCAAAATGGAGGGATGTAAGACAGTATCAACTCCACTAGACAACAATAAAGCTCTCAAGAAAGAGGACAGGTCACCAAAAGCATATGAATCGAAGTTTAGAAGTTTAATTGGCAGCTTACTCTATCTGACAGCTACAAGACTAGACATTATGTATGCAGTCAGTTTCCTATCAAGATTCATGCACGGTCTAAGTCAAGTTCACTACGGAGCAGCCAAGAGAGTCCTTAGATACTTGCAAGGGACAAAGAACTACGGAATATGGTATGGAGTCACGCAAGAGTCAAAACTCATTGGCTACACAGATAGTGACTGGGCAGGATCGGTTGACGACATGAAAAGTACATCAGGATATGCTTTCACAATTGGATCAGGGATATTTTCCTGGGCATCAAAGAATCAAGCGACAGTTGCACAATCATCAGCTGAAGCAGAGTATATTGCTGCAGCAATGACTATAAGCCAAGCTATATGGCTGAAAAGAATACTTGAAGACATGGAAGAATCACAAAATGAAGCTACAAAGATCTACTGCGATAGCAAATCAGCTATTGCAATGGCCAAAAATCTTGTATTTCGCAGCAGAACGAAGCATATAAGCATCAAGTATCATTTCATCAGAGAAGCTGAAACAAACAAAGAAATAGAACTCAAGCACTGCAGGACTGAAGAACAGTTAGCATATATATTCACAAAGGCACTACCAAGAGAAAAGTTCGAGCTACTACGAGGCATGATTGGAGTTACTAAAATGTGTACCAAGGAGGAGTATTAGAAGTTGCTACACATTTCTTGAATACTCTAGAATATGATAGACATTTGTAGAATACTTTACTCTATAATTTTCTAGATATTTGTAGAACTAAATTACTCTAGAATTTCTTATAAGCATTTCTAGAAAACTTAAGTCTAGAACATTCTAGTTATGCTTGAGAAACAAGAAAATTTGTGTGGTTAATATTCATTCTAGTAAAAAAAGGATCTAGAACAAGTAATTCTAGCCACAAATATAAAATATAGGATAGCCATTATAAATACCCCATTATGGTTAGCAAATGGTATACCAGAAACAACAAACCATCAATAAAACTCTACTACTTTCTACTATCCTCTACTCTCTAAAACATAAACTTTACTCCTCCAAACCCAAATTTCTTCACTTGTCCATTCAACAACATCAACTATAATATCATGACCCATCATTACTCTAGCCACCACTACTAGTACTCATCAAATATTCTAAACTACAACAAATCATCACTATTTTCTCTATCCCAAATTCACAAACCTTCAATCAACGATTGTTGCTCTATCAATGTGGGAACCAAAACCCTAAGGATGAACAATACAAAAAAGATTTTATTTTAAGTATAGTAATATATATATATATATGCATAATAATATTTTTATTTTTATGATCAGGTAGCTTCTTCTAAGGATGACGAGTACAAGAAACTCAAGAAATCATTAATCAACATATCCAGTTCCACCACTAAAAATTGTTTGGTGCTCTCGAAAAGTTACTCTCAAAAGGTAATTAATATTAATGAAGTTTATGATCAATAATAATAATTGTTGTTATAGTCAATAATAAGAATTAGTGAATGATATATAGATTTGGTTAGTGGGAGATGGAGTGAGTAAAGAGGAACAAGTAAAAGCTCCAAAGGGAACAATATTCATTCCCTTCACGCAATTCCCACCTCACCCATTTCGCAAGGATTGCTTTTACCACTACACACCAGCAATGCACACTCCTACATCTCTTGAGAATCTTCATTCATGTGAGGTATATATCTTATTTAATTTGACTATACATATATGTTATGTTAGTGCATGAAAATTGTTACATTATATATATGTATATATATAACTGAAAAAATTAATGTTGAATTTATGAACAGAATTGGTTGCCAAGAAGAGTGATGAGTGCATGGCGTATAGCAGGAATAGTACATGGCTTAGAAGGCTGGAGTGAGCATGAGTGTGGCTTTCACATTGCCAATATTCACAAAGTTTGGGAAGCCACTCTTCGTCATGGATTTCAGCCACTACCAATCACATCTGCTCATCACAAATTTTAACTTATAATTATTATTCTATACATATAATAGTTAAGACTAAATTAATATTATTTCTTATATAAAACTTACATAATAACAAATATGATAGTTTCAAAGTTCTGTAATAATAATATCTTCTAAATGGGGATCAATGTTTATTTTATTAATGTGTGTTCATCATGTTAGTAGGTAGTACTTATAACTAATATTTTTTTCTTATTTCATTTGTTTGGTTTTGCTTATTTAAATATAAAATACATAGCATGATACTACTACAAATTGGTGCTAGCTGTATGACATAAAAAATCTAGATACACAGAAACAGGTTAAACTGTCCAAATCAGCCTACTTTTTGCTAGGGTTTCTTCGGCCATATACTTGGCCCAACCAAACTCTTTTAATTTAATGTCTATTATTTTACTTATATCATAATATATATAGAGGAAATTAAATTTCATGTGGGATTTTTAATAGAGTGTGCAAAAATATGGATTTTTTTTCAAAAAAAAAAATTAATCTATGGTTTTTTAAGAATTTTCACTTTTATGAGTTTCTTTTCTCATATTTTTTTATAAAATTTGGTTTATGTCATAATTTTATTCTTAGTCAAGTTTTATTAATTTGGAAGGGTATGTTTGTAATTTAAGTATTATTTTTTTAGCTTATTTTTTTTTATATTATTTTTATATTACTAATTTTATATTAATTTTTTCTTTGGTTGTTTTGTATTTTTTTTTTTTTTTGTAATATGAATTGTGTTTAAAATTATTTTTTATTTATTATAAACATTTTTTCCTTTTTTTTTAGATTTTACGTTTCTTTTTTCAAATTCTTGGTAAGGTAACCAGTTATTTGATTGATCTTTGACAGTTGTGTAAAAAAAATCTTAGAGTTGGGTTAAATAACATGTACCAAAAGGGGTAACCAGTTATCCTGAGATGAGTAACATCAAAATAAATATGAAAATAAACATCAAATTTGAAGGAAAAATAGGAAGAACACTTCATTAAAAAAAGGAAGAAGAAGTAACTGTGATTTTAGTAACATGGGTAACCAGTTACCCCTAGAAATATACACTCAAAGAACGGGAAGGTAACTAGTTTTCACATCTGTGAAGATAGAAAAATAAAATAGATCCACCCCCTTTCCCTTCTCTCCCATCTTCTTCATATAAATTTTTTTTCTAGATTTGAAAATGTTCCCATCAAGATAACTGGTTACTCATTCACGTTTTCATATTTTTATTAGTTTTCTTTCCAAATTTTGGTGTTGCTATAAGGGTTATAGTAAAAAGAAAATGTTGAAAAAATTTATTTGAATTTTTTTACATATAGTGGAAAAACTATTAAAAAAATGGAATGAGAAAATAATAAGTACAAAAAATGAAGAAAGAAGAAGGAAAAAAACATAGGAAAGAAAACTAAAAATATATGAAAAAAAAAAAACAAAACAAAATAAATGATGAAGGAAAAAAAAACAGATGAATAAATGAAAAGAAGAATAAGAAAAATAATAAAAAAAATAGAAAGAAAAAAGTATGAATTAAAAAATTGGTAGAAAAAAAAAAGAAAAATGGAAGAAGAAAAAAGAAAGAAAAAAAAACTCATATGTGTGAAAAAAGAAAAAAAAATGGAAGGCGAAAATAATAAATAAAAAAAGGAAGAAAAAATATAAGGAAAAAAATGAAAAAGGAAAAAAAGGAAAGAAAACTAAAAAATATGAAGAAAAAAAAACAAAACAATACAAGTGAAAGAAAAAATAAATAAATGAATAAAAACGAGAAGAAGAATAATAGAAAAATGGAAAGAAAAAAAAAAGATGTGGGAAAAAAAAAGAAAAAAAATGGAAGAGAAAATAAGTAAGAAAAAAAAATAACTGAAAAAAATTAAAAAATGAAGGAAAATTTGAAAAAAAATAAAATAAATTACCTTCAAAATTAAAGAAAACATAACTATGATATAAAAAAATGTGGCATTTCCATAAGTTAGCTATTAATTGTGGTTTTCATACTTTAATTTTTTCTTTAATAAATTTTATCATACAAATTAAAAAATATATAATTCTCATATTTTTGCACTGGTATAAAACCCATATTTTTAAAAAATTATCATATATATATATATATATATATATATAGATAGACATATAGGGCAGTGCTTAAGTACGGGCACTCATTTTGCCTCTACGCTTAGGGGCTTTTTTGTATCCGTTGATATAAAGTTCGAAGGTTGTGATTCATTTGCTTGTAGTATCTTTAGTTGTATTTGATTCTTTTCGGTTATGCTTTTTAATTTAACAGACTCATGTGCCTCATTGAATGTGTCACTTGTTTTTCTCTTTTTTTTTTCATGTTTATTTGTTATTTTAATTATTTAATTATTTTTTATATACGTAAAATTTTGTTTTTGCAGTCTTTTGCTTTCCAATCATTTGTACCCATTCTTCTTAATGGAGAAGACCATCTCTGTCCTTTTTCTGGTTACTCATCTAACTACGCGGAGTCATGGCATTACGCACATATAGAATATGTGTGATTTCGTGAGGCATTATCATGGGGAAAAAAATGAAATATCAACATCGCACACAAACTTTCTTAAAATTCACATTTTTACCTCGTTGATACATCTCTAAAATAAAAATAAAAAATACAGAACTCTTACACACATGTCGGCGTTGAAGTATATAATACAGTTAAAGTGGATTTGCCGGTGGAGCTAAACGGTCCAGGTTATAGATAATAATTTGATATTTTCTATGACTTAGTTAAAGAACAAATATATTAGGAGGGCGAGTCGCCAAACCCATTCACCAGTTCCATATGATGATTTTTCTGTAACAAACGACATATTCACAAAAACAAAAATTGACATTTTCAAAAACGAGAGGGGGGGTATTGGGTTCATGAATTCCTTCACACAATAGAGAAGATGAGTGTTTGAAAAAATAAATTTATTAAAGAGAAAAAAAAGGGGAAAAATACTGTTTATACGACCAAAGAAAAAAAAATTCAAAAATATGGAAGCACGAAAAAAATAACAAAAATATGGTCTCTTCTTCACCCTCGGCAATTTCTTCTCCAATGGCCAATGAGTGACGAAAACTCTCGATCAACCATGTCACACCACTGATCGCGATCGAAGCTATAGGCAAACAACAAATAGATCAAAAGCTCAGTCGATCTAGAACAAAATTCATCAAAAACTCAAATAAAAAATGCGAAAAAAAATAAAGAAAAACAACAACTAAATGCCAGATAAACCTACAACCGACCTCCATGGATTCTGGCGATCTTTCTTCTGCAATTTACAACAAATCAATAGGAAATCATCGAACCCAAATGAAGTTGGCAAAATCAACCAAAATTCACACAAATTAACTCTTAAACAAATTTCAATTCTCAGGTGCGTTGTGTTGAAATTGTGTTATTTATATAATCAATTCATTTAACTTAGTTATTGTTTGGTTGATTATAATATTTTATTGTTATTTATTAATATCTGAGATTGCTTTCTGGTTGATTCTGGTAGGAACAAGATTCTTTAATTTCTTCGAAATACAATGAAAACAATGAGGATGTTTTCTTTTAAATTTACTATCAAACATTTTTCTTGTGTTGCTCTTGCGTTGTAGCTGCGCTACATTAACTCAACAAATGATATTAAATTAATTATAGTCACCCATAACAATCTAATTTTACCACAAAAACTTTGATAATCTACATTTTAGGCAATGGAATCAATACCAATTCTGGTACAAAGCAAAGGACACTGGGATAACAGCAAGAATTATGTTGATTTTGAAGCAAGTGGGCAATTAATACAAAAAGACTGTGGATATAAGGATCTTGTTCAGAAACTATGTCAGCAATTGCAGAACAATCCAGAAACACAACAATTCAACTGCATTATCAAGTGAAAGAAGGTTACCCACCACTAAAAATAGTTGAAGATGATACTCTCAAATTTTACATGCAACACAAAATCAAAGAAACAGATTTCACAAAGTATCCCTTATGTGTCAACCCAGTGGAAAATATGGAAACAACATCAAACGTGCCCTTTTTCAACTATAGGGAATCTACAATAATAGAAGACGTGCCACTGATTGAAAATAGTCCACGAACAGCTGAATTAACAATCGAACAACCCCAAGAAACCACAGAAGCATACACTGAGATGTTTGACATCATCGACTATGCGAAAATAGTCACTCAAGAAATTATAGAGCAACTCAAAAACATCCAGCATAAAGAAACTCAAGTCGACACTCTAGATGCTTTGGTGATAACCGAACCTCAACATCAAGAAGTTGAAATCGGCCAAATATACAAAGATAAAGCAACACTAAAGACTGTTCTTAGCTACTTCACCATTAGAAATCACTTCCAATACAAGGTACAAAAATCATGCACAAGAGAGTACACTATTGTGTGTTTGGATGAAAATTGCAAGTAGTACCAAAGAGCATCTAGGAATGGAAACACACAGTCGTTCATCATCAGGAAGTACTACAAAATACACACATGCTCCCTGGAAATACGATTCAGCGATCAACGCCAAGCAACATCAAAATTAATTGGAGAGTGTATAAAGCCAAAGTTCCTCAACATCAAAACAACATGCACACCAGCATACATCAGAGGTGATTTGAATGATAGATATGGGATCAAAATGAATTATATGAAAGCTTGGAGAAGTAAAGAGAACTCTCTGAACAATTTAAGAGGAAAATCAAATGAATCTTATACCCTGATTCCAAGTTACTTGCATATGTTGCAAAAGAAAAATCCTAGGTTAGTGATGGACTTCAAAACAGCTGAAGACAACATTTTGTTGTTCATATTCATGGCATTGAATGAATCGTTGCAAGGCTGGAACAAATCCAAACCTATAATAGTTGTTAATGGCACTTTCCTAAAGGCAACATATGGGGGGACTTTACATTCTGCCAGTGCACAAGAGCGTGAGGTAAAATATTTCCACTAGCCTAGTGTTTTCTCTCTATAATAAACTTAGCAGCTTGGAGCCTCTGAAGAATGCTTGAATAATGAATGAAATGGTTGAGTACTAAGTCCTATTTATAGAGTTCAAGGAGTGAAACTAACCCCTTTTAAAAAGAATAAATAAATGAATAATAATAATTGAATAAATTTGAATTTTCAGTTCAACAGATGCCCAGAACTCGGTCAAAAACATTCAGGAGCAAATCTAGGTTGTTGAGGGCTGTTCTAATTCGGTTCCATGAAATTTCAAAAACATAACAAAGGGCCGATATATCGCCCCCTATAGGCGATATATCGCTTGCCCCTTCGAGCCTCTGTGGTTTTTTTCGTGCAAAGTCGATGTATTTTCCGTATCAACCTTAGGCGATGTATCGGCTCCTATAGCTGCGATATATCGGCATACGCTGATATTTTAAACACGTTTTTGCACATTTTCAACACACTTGAAGTTTGGTAAAAACAACTTTGACTGAGTAAAACGTGATCCTAAGCTACTGCTACTGATACACTCTACTGATACTACTGATACTACTACTACTACTACTACTACTACTACTACTACTACTACTCCTGCTGCTGCTGCTGCTGCTGCTGCTGCTGCTGCTGCTGCTGCTGCTGCTGCTGCTGCTGCTGCTGCTCCTGCTGCTGCTGCTGCTGCTGCTCCTGCTGCTGCTCCTGCTCCTGCTGCTGCTGCTGCTCCTGCTGCTGCTCCTGCTCCTGCTGCTGCTGCTGCTCCTGCTCCTGCTGCTGCTGCTGCTGCTGCTGCTGCTCCTGCTGCTGCTGCTGCTGCTGCTCCTGCTGCTGCTGCTGCTGCTGCTCCTGCTGCTGCTGCTGCTGCTGCTCCTGCTGCTCCTGCTGCTGCTGCTGCTGCTGCTCCTGCTGCTGCTGCTGCTGCTGCTCCTGCTGCTGCTGCTGCTGCTGCTCCTGCTGCTGCTGCTGCTGCTGCTGCTGCTGCTGCTGCTGCTGCTGCTGCTGCTGCTGCTGCTGCTGCTGCTGCTGCTGCTGCTGCTGCTGCTGCTGCTGCTGCTGCTGCTGCTGCTGCTGCTGCTGCTGCTGCTGCTGCTGCTGCTGCTGCTGCTGCTGCTGCTGCTGCTGCTGCTGCTGCTGCTGCTGCTGCTGCTGCTGCTGCTGCTGCTGCTGCTGCTGCTGCTGCTGCTGCTGCTGCTGCTGCTGCTGCTGCTGCTGCTGCTGCTGCTGCTGCTGCTGCTGCTGCTGCTGCTGCTGTCTGTACAACATATAAGTACAGACTACAACAAAAATAAAATATAGTCAAAGGTGTACTAGTACAAAATACTTGAACATAAGGTGTACTAGACATTAAGTTATCAGGACTCTAGCTCAAGGTTTTGGTTGCCCGAGGTAGCTAAAGGGTCAACAAAAGTGCTGGTAACGTGATCTTCAGGTCTTGAACTAACATCACCATCCCCTGGCTGTACTAAGTGTTGGAAAAACTTATACAAGATCTTTATTTATTTTCATGTATATCTAATATTAAACAAATTAATACGAGATAGCCTAAAACATGTTTCTAAAATTGAATTCAAGAGAAACAAAGAATAGAATACTTACAGTATACGCAGCGGAATTAAAGAGTCCTTCTTTTAGTTTCTCTAACTCTTGTATCCTTTCTGTCGCAGAGTATTATCAAGAAACTGAACCGATCTTCTATTTTCTTCACAATCTTCCAATGTATCTTTACAACCACCTAGACCAGTGTGGGAAATTCTCAACACATGAGATAGATATAGAGAGAAGAAGAGAAAATAACAAAGAGGCATAGAAAAGGACTTGTGTTTAGAGAGAATCTAAAACTATCAGAAAATCTGACTTGTGACTTATCAAACTTCTGTTTTGACTTCTCTCTAAGCACTCATTTTATAGACTCAATTAAGCCATTTAATTTAATTAAAAAAATCAATAAAATAATAGTCATTTTGAAGCCCTAGGTCGAAATTATCATGGGCTATAGACCCGTGAAATTTCCCATTTGATTATAAGCTCATTGGACTTAAAATCAAGGCCTGTATTATTTTCTATTGATTTAATTAATTAAATAATTATTTAAATCCTTTATCAAATTAATTATTTATAATTTGAACCTTGATTTAAATTTATTTATTAATTTAGATACCAATTTATCTTAATTAATAAATCTGTCATAATTTCTCTTTTCTTCTCAAAATTACACAACTCTCTGAAACTATCCAAAATTGACCTGGTCAACTTTGATAATTCTAATTGATAATTAAATCAATTAATTGAGACTATCTAGATGATTTTATCCAAGGTACAATGGGGACCATAGGACTATGAAATCAAGCTTCAATAAGTTATCATAAATCTAACAAATAAATTTACTAACTTGTTAATTCCTCGTAACTCCACTATAGACTTGGAATTGCACTCTTGAATTCATAGAACGCTCTATAACAAATATAGATACACTATTAATTATCCATTGTTACAACCATAATTGTCACTCAATCCTCTATAGACGGTCTACAATGAGATAGGACTAAAATATCGTTTTACCCATCATTGTAGTTTATCCTTAAAACACTTAGTTCCTTGTAAATGATATTTCAGTAAACTAATTTAATTACTGAAATGAGATCTCTATCATTTAACACCTTGAACCAAACTAAAAGGAAACCATCGTTTCACTTCTTCATCAGAAGCTATAGATGTTCATATCTATGCTTAACACTCCCACTCAATTATACTACCGAGTTCCCAAGATGCAAGTATGGGCTAGTCCGTAGGGTAAGCTGGTAACAAACAAGTCAAAGAACTCAAATAATACAATCAGTTAGAATACTAACCACTCAGAATTGAGATTGAATTGACCTATGGTCAACTATATGATATGACTAGAATAGATAATAACGGTATGTTTACTTATCTTATCAACTGTCAATATCGGTCTAGTCCGATGTAACAAATACATCCGATCTTATCTACTTTGCTAATGTTCTGGAAAGAACATAACACTATAATGTGTAAGTAGATCATATCGTAGATTGGCAAGTCAGTGTAAATTCGGTGCACTGACTAATCTTAGGACTAACTTATTTTGAACATATAATCATATTTATATTCCACTGTGATTACGTCACTATAAATAAGATTAGCTATATGCTCGGGATTTAATAGAAGTTTATATTAAACAAATAATCATGAAAATAAAACATG
This sequence comes from Humulus lupulus, assembly GCF_963169125.1. Lineage (NCBI taxonomy): Eukaryota > Viridiplantae > Streptophyta > Magnoliopsida > Rosales > Cannabaceae > Humulus > Humulus lupulus. The sequence goes on along the minus strand of NC_084802.1, from coordinate 30,602,821 downwards.
TGAACAAAGTGATTGACCATGTCAAAAAATGATTTCTATTCTTTTATTGATAATAAAATGAGATTACAAAGAATTTGAGTTTTAATTAGGGCATAAAACCCCAACACTAAGGATGTGTGAACAGAAGCATTTTCCTCATCAACAAGTCTCTGTTCGCAAGCCTCTGGTAGGGACTTCTCTCTTCCATTCAGGAATGATAAATCAATAATGTGGCTGTGTTTCCAGACCTGAAAAAACATGTTATTTAATATCTCTCCTTCTTCTTCAAGGGTTTGAAGGTGATAAGCTTCAACATCAGGTTTAAGTTGCTCAATCTCAACAGCATGAGACTTCTGGAGCCGGTTAATCTCAACTTTCAGTTGATTGATCTTTGTACAAGAAGAGCTTTTGAGTTGCTGAAGCTCAGTCCTACAACTATTCCTCTTGCCACAAACAGTTTCTATCTCAGCCATAAGGGTGCGACATGCATTTTCCTTATCATTCTTCAACTGTTCGATAGACTCAAATAGGTTTGTCAAAATGATCATTCTCTACAAAGGATAAAAAGAGATCAATATAGAAAATTATAGGGAGAGATAACAAGTACAAAAATAAGAGAAGAAACATACCTGAACAGTGTTGGCCATGGAATGGCGAATGATCTCACCGAGGATGCAAAATCCGAAGAATGTTTATTATTGATATTTTTAGTTAATTTATTTTCATTTTTTGTGTTGTTGTGAGTTATGGTGTATTTTTAGTTTTTAAGAGCTAAAAGTAGGAAAATAATGAATTTATGCATGAATTATCCAAGGAAAAAGATGAAAAGTAAATTGGCTTCTAAGTAGTTTTGTTTGTGCAGAAATTTTAGATTTTGTTGTAGCAAAGGAAATTTTGCTAGAGCATTTCCATCAAGATTCAAGTCGGGAATTTCAGCATATGAAGAAGAGACACTTGGCATGTCATTAATTGAGTTGGCAAGGAATGATAAGGTGGGAAAAAATAGAGGTAATGAGCTGCATTTTGGAGCATTTTCTAGAAGAGAAAAAAAAATGAGCGGGCCAAAAATAAAGACAAATGTGGTGGGCTTTCTAATTAGGGACAGGATTATTGCCCTAGCATCAGAAAAAAGAGAGGTAGCCACCATTGAGAGGAGAGCTGCCATTTTAGAAAGAGGGAGAAGAGAAATGAAGAAAAAGAAGAAGAAATTCCAAGCTTGAGGAAGAGAATCCAGGGAAGGAAAGGAAGAGGAGGAAGACAAGATTGTTGATTCATCATCTTTGGCTTGTTTTCTTCTCTTTAATCTCATTTAAGTTTGTAATTTTTGTAGCTTTTTCTCTTTAAATACTCATGGATTGTTTTGATTTTGTATTTGTATCTCTTAAGTTAGTCATGAATTAGATCTTTCGAAGCTTGGATTATTAACGATCTGTATGTCTTAGTTTTCAATTTCTAGCACTTTATTTTAGTAAAATTTCCCATTGTTCATTCAAATGTGCTTAATGATGAATTTTTGTTGTTGTTTGGCCATCAATGGCAAGATGATTAGTTATATTTTTGATGGAAAGTTTGAATATAATGGAGGAACTTGAATGACACAAGTAGATAATCTTGTTAGATTATGTTTTGTCAATAGCATATGAATGTGTTAATTACTTTGTGTAATAATTGTGAATTGAAGCTTAAAATTGACTTCTTAAACTTAATTGGCATAGGAATATATTTAATTAGGTGAAAAAATTAAGACTATAGGATCTGGGAAAGTTCAATGAACTTATTTTGAATTATTGTTAAATCTAGGAATTTTGCTACCGCAAACGTTATAGGTTACTTGACATAAGGGAATTTAATAGTTCAAGCACATTTCAACAAATTGAATTTCTCTTGCTTTTAGATTAGCATCTTAGTTTATTTCAAGCATTTTCAATTTATTTTTCACCACCATTAAATTGTTTGGTAATTAATTTGTGCACAATTATTTGCTATTTCAATCTCTGTGGAGACGATACTCACTTATCATTATATTACTTGTTTTGTGACTATGTACACTTGCACATTATTGACCAAATTATATCACAACAGTAAGTTTGCTGGAAACTATGGTTCTTCAAGCTTAAATATCAATAAAAGTGACTAAGTGGACATAGGTCATGTTTTTTAGGTCGAACTACTATAAAATATGGTATTATTTATTTTATCATATCTCTATTTTTGAATCCATGCTCTTGTGTTCTAAGTTGACGAAAAGCGGTGTCAACAGCAAGATCATGGCTATCACTTTATAAGCCACATTGCATAAACTAATTGGGAAATAGTCATTGAAACATGCTGCATATGACTACTTTGGAATAAGAACTAAAGAAGTTTTGTTTATTTCTCTTACAAAACGCCCATTTTGAAATAAATCTCTAACATAATCCACTAGATCCGGCCTAGCTATACTCCAGTAGTGCTTATAAAACTTTGCAGGGAAATCATCAAGGCTTACCACTCGTTTAACTTCCTCTGAGTCAAGGCATGAGACCAATATTAAGTTCGACTCATCCGAGATCGAAGGCAAAATTTACTCATCCAACTCTGAATCTTCCGGAGGATTTGTTGATTTAACAAATTGATGAAATGTTCTCTGAAATAGGATCCCACGCATGTGCCTCCTAAGATCCAATCTTTGCCATTCTCAAAGACATCCCATACATAATTGCACTTCGCCGCACAGCAATTGACGAGTGAAATAAATAGTATTATTACAATCCCCTGCTCAACCAAAACTCTCTCAATTATGCCTCTAAATAAAATGTTGTCGTTCTTCCACTTCAGCTATCTCAAGCTTAATGGAAGGGGGACGATTTTCGACCTCAGTAAGGAGTCTAGATAGCAAATTTATTTTTGGGTTTATACCTTTTTGGACCCTGTGTTTTTTCCTATTACCTGTTTGGACCCTGTGTTTTGACAAATTATTTTTTGGACCTTATGTTTTGTAAAATAGTTAAAATAGAACCCTAAACTCAATTTTGATGAAGAAAAAATTGAATATAACAACACAGTTTTTAAGCAGAATGATTTTATTTTTGTTCTGAATTGTTAGTTTGGTAAATTATTTGTGATTTTAGTTGAAAAAACATTGACCAAAATCGGGTTTAGGGTTATATTTTAACCATTTTACAAAACATAGGGTCCAAAAAGTAATTTGTCAAAACACAGGGTCCAAACAGGTAACGGGAAAAAACACAGGGTCCAAAAAAGTATAAACCCTTTATTTTTTCATTCCAAAAGCCGAAAACTTCTCTGTTCCAAACCTTTAAAGCCTTTGAAGTATTGTTAATTTTCCTCACCTTTAAATCCTTTGAAGTACGGTTAATTTTCCTTATTAGCTTAAAACTCTTAAAATCTGAAACCACTATCTGTCATGCTTTTGAGATAAGTGTAAAACAGTTGGGAGTCTCTACTCCAAGCATCCAAAAAACGGAAAGGGACCTTTACAGGCTTATTCAAGAGGAAAATAGAAGCATGATCTGAATTTAAAATTGGCAAGGATTCAACTCTAGCTTTAGAGATGTTTAAAGCCCATGCTAGAGGAACAAACTACCCTATCTAGCATTTCCTTGCCATTCCATTCCCCTCCCACCAATTTTTTCATCATCAACAAGCACATAGTTCAGGTGACCTTTACAAGCCCAAGGAACACTGAAATCCTGAAATGTGCCCGCTAGATCAGTCCTAACGATTTGGAGATGCATAAGTGAAGAGGCAGATCCACTCAAGCATATTAGCCATTTGCCGAAAATGCACTTGAATGACTGATTGAGTGCTTGAAATAACTTCAATACCAACTTCCCATTTCCAAAACAGGCCCAAGCCGCTCGTGATACCAATTGTCCAAACCACTACCGCATTAGCAAAACTCAGGCATCTCCAAACAGAATTAACATAACTCTCATCTTGCTTAGTTTCCATAAAAATAAAAATAAAAATAAAAGGTTTTCATCTTGCTTAGTTTGGTCTCCATAACAACGAAAATGTGTGGAAAAATATATTTGATTGATAATTTTACATATACAAGAATAGCCTATAAATAGGTTGTATACAAGGTTATCACTTAGCTGTAGTCCAAAAATCAAGCACTTTACACACACAAAAAAAAGGAAACAATTTAATTCGAATTCCCTACCTAGAATGATACCAAATTAATTCACAATATTAATCATAATATATTGCATTTATTTTTACAATATCGTGATCTTCTCTTCTCCCCCAAAGCTCTCACAGCCTTAGCAATGGATCTACGAATTCCCCTACAATTCCAAGACAGATTCTTCATGGCCACGACAACACCAAATCCCAAATTTCAAATGACTGAGAAATAGAAGTTCTCTAAGGGATTTAACAGCCCTAGACCACACTAACAGAGGGTCACAATGCTCTCACCAAGTGGGGCGATAGCGAGGGATGTGACCCACTCCGAACCCACCCTAGTTATATTTATATTTTTTTTATTTTTAATACAAATATTATTATAAGGGCAATTCTTTAGTCCATCACTTGCTTTGGAGGGACTAAATCTATCATAGATTTTTAACCATTAGATTTAACTATAAAGATTGTCAGCCATCAGATCAATTTATTTTGTAAAAATTTGTTAAAATACAACACTACCCTTAAAAACCAATAACTGGTTAGAATTTTTTTTCGGTGGGATCTATTACTCTTTATCAATCAATTGCTTAAAAAAAAAACAATCCTTCGTCTCTCTTCTTCCCTCACGTCCATCATCTGTGCATGCATTTCCTTCTCACTTCAAAAGACCATATTTGTCTTCCCATCTCAATCTTTGTCGGCATGGCTGCTGTAACCTCAAGAATGCAACTCTAACTCAGTGGACCCAGTCGATTTTCTACTCCACCCAACTGCCAAGTCGACTCTAACTCTGAATCTCCATTTCCTATTATATCTATTATTTGTTTGTGTATTTTTGGTTGGGCATTAGATATATGTTGATTCCTCTTTTGGATATACTCCATGAATCAGTCATTTCTACTGGTTGTAAAATATCTCCATCTCTTTCATTCTCCTAGGTTGGTGGCGACAAGGCGTAGATCACAGGCACAAGGCTAGAAACGGTGGCTCAACTTCTCCATTACGGTGGGTCGAGTTCTTCGCTAACGGTGGCTAACAGAGCTCTTCGCACGTGATGGTGGCCTTGGGTTAGTTCAAAATAAGGTTTTGTGTGCATTTTTATAATTTGTTTTTATGAATGATGTTTAAATTTTTCGATGTGTTGTTGAAAATGATATATGCATATATATATATATATGCATATATATTTATGATTGATGGGGGGAGAGTTAGGATTGTTGGAGAATAAATGAAAACTTAAAAAAATCTTATAAAACAACTACAAAATATATATTAGTTTTACTTACGTAGTTATTGTTGCGTCTCACTCAACATAACATATAAATCACTTGGCGGAAGCACAATGCTTACGTTACCAAAATCGTAAATATCTCTCAAATTCATATTAAGTTTACGATCAAGTCCTCAACTGTACATATTATTTTGGATATACTCCATGAATCAGTCATTTCTACTGGTTGTAAAATATCTCTATCTCTTTCATTCTCCTAGGTTGGCGGCGACAAGGCGTAGAGCACAGGCATGAGGCTAGAAACGGTGGCTCAACTTCTCCATTACGGTGGGTCAAGTTCTTCGCTAATGGTGGCTAACAGAGCTCTTCGCACGTGATGGTGACCTTGGGTTAGTTCAAAATAAGGTTTTGTGTGCATTTTTATAATTTGTTTTTATGAATGATGTTTAAATTTTTCGATATGTTGTTGAAAATGATATATGTATATATATATATGCATATATATTTATGATTGATGGGGGAGAGTTACGATTGTTGGGGAATAAATGAAACATCTCCAGGAAAAAACTTTAAAGAATCTTATAAAACAACTACAAAATATATATCAGTTTTACTTACGTAGTTATTGTTGCGTCTTACTCAACATAACATATAAATCACTTGACAGAAGCACAATGCTTACGTTACTAAAATCGTAAATATCTCTCAAATTCATATTAAGTTTACAATCAAATCATCAACTGTACATATTTTTTGACAGGGAATTAGTTTTTTGCCCCTACTTTTTATACTCACATCACCAGCAACTTTCCGCAAATGTAAAAAAGAGACAAACTCCTATAAAAATTTGACACTCGGCGAAAAAATAAACCCCAAAATGAAAGACTCAGTCATGCGAGAGATTAAAGAATTCGTCTTATTATAAATATATCATATAATAATTTTTATATTTTAATGGTATTATTTTATATATAAAAAGTATAAATTTTTTTACAAATTTTGATTAAAAAAATAAACTTTGTCTAATTAAATGAGTACCCGTTGGGCTCCGAACCCATTTACACGGGAAGAGGCAGGGGTAGGGAGCCTACCCAACCCCACCCCATTTACATCCCTACCATATTTTCAATCCTGACCAACATTTACCTCCTCACTAACAGACCCCATATAGATAGGCTTATATGATGGAGATTCCGAATTGGAAAGGGATGAAGAAGCTTGCAGCCAAGCCCAAATCAAACGCATCTTGTAGAGGTGGAAATCTCAAAGAAACCAGCGGCGCGGAAAAACTCAGAAAACTAAACCCACTCTATTCTGACTGAAGGAACCCACTCTATTATGATTAAAGAAAACAAAACCGCCTGAAACACAAAAAAACTCAGATAGCAGCTACAAGAGGAGCAATCGAAACCCATGGTGGCTAGGGTTTCATATTGTAATTTATCACAATAGCCTTATTGTTTTCTCATTGATTTGAAATAAATGGACAACATTCGTTGAGGATCCAAGAAGAAGAACAAAAGTTCTTGATGTTTTCTTGTTATTCTCTCCACCTTTTCTTGTTTGGCACAAACAAAGGATCTTGTTTGAATTAGATTTCCATATATCTTGTTATTAAAGTTGTGGTACTAAAGTTGAAGCCCTGGACAGGTTCTCCCTTGGTGCGAGATGCATGGAGCTGTTTTCTAACTTGAGTAGCTAGGGACTGCATTCACAAACATGAAATTATGTGATAACATTATGGGATGACAAATAGGTATGCCATACAAAGTGATGGTAGAAAAAGAGTTCAGCAAGTACAAAACATAAATATGTTCATTTTAGTATTGAAAGATGATTATAGTCTGGACACTCGTAAAGTTTCCAGGGTAATACTCAGTTACTAACCTTCCCTAATTCAACTCCCCACTGGTCAAAAGAGTTGATGCCCCACACGAAACCTTGAACAGAAATTCTGTGCTCATAGATTGCCAACAACTGATTATTGGCAAGACACCAAGGCAGTTAGTAGATCATAAAGGACAGAAAACTGACATGAATTTAATACGTTCACCAAGCAAATTTGAGAGCTGCAGATTCACTAATTTATTAAATATTGAATTTTAAAAATGTGTGTGTGTGTGTGCAGGCTCAAGATAGGAGAAGGTAGAAAAATATGTGGAAATTGATATGACCTCAATATGAGGACACAACATTACATTAACTCAGTCCAAAGTCCTCTGCTCCAAATATGCTTATTGTAGATATGTATAAAAAAATAAAAAGCATTTTGACTTCTATACATGTTTTAAATCATTCCCTTGAATGAAAAACAAAAAAGAAGTTGAGAATAAACAGAGAAAAAAACTGCATACCTGTCCAATATTGTAAGCAGTTAGTGAAGGCAAAAGAAGGCTGAGAGAAGGCCTATTCCCAGAGAAGGTCTGTGAAAGAAAGGACAAGAGTTAATACTATTCATTGGCCAGATAACAATGACTAATGCACATAGGAAATCACCTTGTGAGGAACAAGATGCTCCGCAACATTCTCCTTTTGCAACTGCTCTATGGTCTACCAAAAAACTCCTCGATGATTAGATATATGGATATCGACTGATGCTTTCATAAAAAATAAAATGTGGTAGTATGACAATAGCACCAAAAGTTGACTATTACAATATCTACTAACCCCACCCCCAGCACACCCTTGTTGTCTTTATTTTATAATTTGCTACCAAATTTTCCTGAATAGCAAACCATAGAAGGTTGTAAATCACTCCACAACCATTACCCCACCTCCTCTTTTGGGTCAAGGAGGCATATTAATATTGGACAAATGAAATTCTAAATGCAATAAAACTCTCCAAAGTACTTGAATAACAAAAAAAGCATCTATGGCGGTGCATAATACCTTCCCATAAGCAAGGGCATCCGGCTGAGCAAAAAAGTTGGACATGAGCTCATCATGGTTACTCACCACTTCACCTGCAACAAAATTATTCATCCTTGAATTATATAAAAAGCTGTGAATCAGAGTACAAACTTCTAGAAAATCACGTGATAATAAATATTAGCTCTAAAAGGTCAATATAAAGAACCTTTCAGGTAGACAGGCTGCTGACTCTTCACAACACCAATAAAATCACAAGGAATAATGCGGCCCTGAAAGTTAATAAAAGAGTAAAGTTCAGCTTTAAGTAGATATAAAGAGAGGTTACGATATGTAGCTTGAAGATCAAGGATTAACAAAGTTTCACCAACAAATTATCAATACCTGGTGAATTAGCTGGTAAAAACTGTGCTGACCATTTGTTCCAGGTTCACCGAAGTCAATTTCACCAGCCTCAAAGGGAAGAGGAACTCCATCAATTGATACACCCTTGCCATTACTTTCCATGCTAACCTACATTGAGTTACAAGGTGAAAGGTTTTCAGACCATGCAAGAAACCACACACAACTTCCAAGAAAAAAAAGGCAGCTAAGCTAAGTAGCAATCTAAGTGAACTTGCCTGTTGAATGTGTGGGGCAAACTTCTCCAGGGCTTGGGAGTAAGGTAAGATGGCCTAAGCAAAAAAAATACTGAGTCAATTTATAAGGTGGACGGAAAAGAAATAAATAAACTTTGAAGTAGATCGAAGCACTCACTCTTGCAGGATATTCAAGAAATGAAACATTCCATACGCTCAACAAGCCTAAAAGCACCTAATAAACAGATGTCTTGTTATTAAGAGATAAAACTGTTGCAGTAATATACAAAAACACAGCTGGATTCCTCAGTTAGTTATACCAAAATGTAAAAAAAAAATGCAGCTTATTTATAACCTGTGCTGAATCTCACTTATGGAGGTTCATTTAAGAAAGAGCGATATGGGGCACCGGTGGTGCTCAGCACCATAGACTAATCCAGGTGGCCCCGCAACATTAATTTATCATATAAGACCTTTATATTAGTGGGGTGGTGTTGAACACCACTGGTGCCTTTTTAGTATTATTCTTTAAGAAAAAAAATGAATACAAAAAAAAAAAAAAAAGAGTGACATGGCAGTCCTCTTTGAAACAGGTTGAATAATAGTGTATGCAGGTGTTTCATAATCCTAAACAGTTTTACTGAACTTTCTTGCATATCAAATTTGCATGAGGGAAATGAAACAGTTGATTATGAAGACCAAAAAAAAAAAAAAAAAAACAGTTCAGGTACTTACAGGAATATTTTTCTCATATGGTGCCGAGTAGAAATGCTGGTCAATGCTGGAGGCCCCCTTTAAGAACCTTTGACCAGATGAAAGAAACAATGTTATGCAAGATACATTAGAAACATGGCAAAAAAAAAATAATTGGCAAATAAAGTTAAATTCAATACAAACAAGTTAAGATATTCTCATCTGCCTTTCCCCTATAGCAACTAGAGATGAAAATCAGACTAATAGTTCCAACTAATCTAATTGACAGCTGAAGCACAAGCAAATTCATCCATCAAAAATTTCAGAACTGATGCATTGGAATTGTAGCAATTATAAAATACATACTTCTCAACAATTGGGAAACCATACTGGAGAGACAAAGGCAACACCCCAACAGCACTACAAACTGCAACCAGAGTTCAAACACCGATCAATTATCAAAGAAAGGACATCTTAAAGCAAACAACATAAACTACTTACCACTATATCGTCCACCAACCCAGTCCCAGAATGCGAAAGCATTATTAGGATCAATGCCAAATTTTTCCACAAGCTGAAACAGAAAAAATATTTAATTACTAATGAATCAACTGGTGCTTAATCACCAAATACAAAGACTAAAAGAGTAATGATACCGTAAGATTTGTGCTGACTGCTACCATATGCTTAGCAACAGCAGAAGGACTGAAAATAGTATGCAATCACAAAAGAGGGAAGTTAAAGCATCTTTCTGCCATTTTGACAATTAATTTAAAGAGGGGCAGTGGTTAAATGCATATCTTTTGACAATTAATTTGTAGCTGAAAAATGCTAAACTATTTGACAAGCAAACAAATTATAGCAGATCTTTTTTTTTTTTTTTGCTGAATAAAATAAAAGATTTTAGTTTGGTGAAAGAAACTGCATGAAATGGTAAACAGGTCTTCATTCTTAATTTCTCCATTCAATGTTCGGTCAACTTTTTTCTTTTACAACAGCTTTGAAGCCAAATTCAGCCATTCAATTATATAAGATAGATCACCACAGAATTCCCCAAGAATAACTGAAGAATTTAAGCTACAGTTGAATTGAACTAACCCAAGTGCAGCTGAAATCCATTCCCTAAGTGTTCGAGCATTCAGCATGGTTTCTGCTGTAGTAAAAGTTTTTGAAACTACCACAACTGCAAATTTCAGATAACAATCTCAACATTACTTAACAACAATAGAAATTATTTGAACTCAAGACCAGCAATTTGAAAGATAATATAAAAGTGTAAATATATCATTTACCAAGAGTAGTTTCAGGGTTTAACCCTGTGATATTTCTAGCAACGTCAATTGGATCAACATTTGCAAGACTGTAGGTGGAAACAAATAAAGAGATTAAGCTGACTTGGTCCATAATAAGAAGGCACATACGCTTTATAAACTGTCATTGATGTTTGTTGATGAAAGAAATATAAATATGTCAAAAAACTCATCATAAAAATTCTTTTGGAAAGGAATCCTATAATATCTTTACACATGTGCTTCAGATATATATTCAAGTTTTGCATGTCTATCTCCTTCACAATTAATCATTGATGACGAAATTGGACACATCTCATTTTTTAATAGGACCTGCCAGTAATTCACAGAAACACAAATGCTACCAGAATAATACAGTAATAAACCAATGAAACAGTAAACCAGCAAAGAACAACCAGAAGCTTTATTGAATAAAATTGGAAATGAGTTTGTTGACGCCGTTTTTCGTCAAACAGTGAAAGAAGAGCACATAAACAATAACTGATAATGGCCAATGGAAATAAGACAATACAAACACACGATTTTTACGTGGTTCAGCAGTTAAATCTGCCTAGTCCACGAGTCTCTATTATTAAACTCAAGATTATCTCTGAAAATTCTTAAGCATGAATTCTTCAGAGTTTTCTCTCAAGGTTCAGAATTTCGGTCCATTACAATGGTGCATGACCTCTCTATTTATAGAGAAGGCTGCAGAATACTATCCCACATATTTTGGGTAGTTACTCTTTTTGTGAATAAAATTAATGACTTTAAATGCCTATAATCAGATATAAAAGGAAACGTCCCCTGAAGACCAGGGGACGTATAACTGACCAAATAATATCTCACGATTCTAGGGGATTTACAGTAATAAATGAGGATTACATCTCGCATTTACAACACTTATAGATATTCAAGGTGGTTATCATGTATCTCTAAGGCTTTAGCTTCCCAGGTTTCCCGTCATCTTTCGAGCTAGAGACATCTCCCGAGATCACATGGCTTTCGAGATCGTATGTGCGTCGAGCTCGGGACCCCTAATCCGAAGTCATCCCTGAAGATGAATGCGTCTCCGGAGCTACCTTTCGAGATCATGATCACTCCGAGGTCACCATACTCGAGGTCATCTATGTCCTGCAGGCTCGATATTTATTCCTGGAGCATACTTCCAACCTTATGAGTCCACTTGTTTGTGAATCCAACTTTCGAGGTCATATTTAACATAGCTCGAAATCTGGGTATAACAGAGTTCATACACAAAAGGAGAGAGAAATCTCCATGATGCCTAGAATTCTCTTAATTCTTGCATAACAGAATCATAGCTTCCTTTTCCCACTAATAGGCTAACACTTGCCCAAATTACCCCTCTAACCAATTAACAATTTATCCACTACAAAATGACTCGGCCTACCCGTGGTTCGTGTACCCGGTTCCCCTCCTAGTATAGGTGAACCGAATGATAGGCTTATCGGGCCTATCATTACTCCCCCCAAATTTGAAACCTTGTCCTCAAGGTTAAAAGCTGGAAACTGGCTGCGAATGGTCTCAAAATTCTCCCAGGTGGCCTCAAAAAGTGGTAAATCCTTCCAGCGAATCAACACTTCAACCTCCTGCCCCGGGGACGCTGGATTCTGCCTCACATTCAACAGTTCAGCAGGTTCAACAATTAATTCCAGATCTGATGTGAGTGTAGGAGGCAGGGTAGGGGACGAATGGGCGTTGCCAATAGCCGCTCGGAGTTGCGAGACATGAAATACTGGGTGAATAGCGGCTGATGGAGGCAAACTGAGATGGTATGCCACCTTGCCAACACGTTTCAGAACAGAAAAAGGGCCGTAATACCTTGCAGACAGCTTCTCATTTTTGCGTGTGGCTAGCGATTTCGGTCTGTAAGGGCGAAGCTTCACGAAAACCTTGTCACCCACCTCAAAATCCACCTGTCTTCGTGACCCATCAGCGCTGTCTTTCATCTTCTGTTGTGCACGCAGCAAGTGCATCTTCAAATCATCTAGAAAAGAGTCCCGTTCTTCCAGCATTTGATCCACCGCGACAACATGAGTCGATCCAGCTGCATAGCGGATTAAAGGAGGCAGATCTCGCCCGTACAACACCTTAAATGGCGTACAGCCCAGTGAAGAATGGTACGACGTATTGTACCAATATTCAGCCCATGAAAGCCACTTTGCCCACGCTTTTGGTCTATTCGAAGCAAAACAACGGAGGTACGTTTCAAGGCACCGGTGACCACCTCCGACTGTCCATCTGTTTGGGGGTGATAAGCGGTGCTGTGGCGGAGTTCTGTGCCTTGCAATTTGAACAATGCAGACCAGAAATGGCTGAGGAAAATTCTGTCGCGGTCTGACACAATAGAGAGAGGTATACCGTGTAGTTTTACTACATGTACAACGAACGCTTCAGCCACTGTTTTGGCGGTAAATGGGTGACGGAGGCCGATGAAGTGGCTATATTTGCTCAATCTATCCACCACCACTAAAATAGTATCCACCCCCTCGGATTTGGGCAGTCCCTCTATAAAATCCATGGTTAATTCCTCCCAAACCTGTGCCGGCAGCGAAAGAGGCTGTAGTAATCCCCCAGGAGACATGGCCAAATACTTGTTTCGCTGGCATACATCGCAAGAGCGAACAAACTCCAATACTTTAGCTTTCATTCCCACCCAATACACGTCTCCTTTCAGCCTGTGATAAGTACGCAATTCCCCAGAATGTCCTCCAATAGACGAACAGTGATACTCCCTTAGAAAATGTGGCAATAAGGCTGAAGAAGAAAATAAAACCAAGCGTCCTTTATAGAGTAACCGCTGCTGGGATAATGAAAAACCAGCAATCTGTTTTCCTTGCTCCAACTCACGCTGAATCCGAGACAAAAATGGGTTGGCTGTAATTTCACGGTGCACTAACCCCCAATCCAGCCACGTGGTCGATGTCAACAGTGCGCATTCTACCTGGCTGACCCGCGATAAAGCATCAGCGGCAAGATTGGCCTCTCCCGGCCGATATTGTATATCAAAATCGTAACCCAATAGTTTGACCAGCCATTTTTGGTGTTCCGGAGTAACCAGCCGCTGCTCCAACAAAAACTTAAGACTTTTTTGGTCCGTTCGAACAATAAACCGCCTACCAAGTAAATAAGGTCTCCATTTTAGTACCGCAAGGACAATAGCCATAAGCTCCTTCTCGTAAATGGATTTCAGCCGAGCTTTAGCCTTCAACACTTGACTGAAATATGCGAGTAGCCTTCCTTCCTGCATTAAAACAGCCCCTATGCCAAACCCCGACGCATCGGTCTCCACTATGAAAGGCTTGGTAAAATCGGGCATCGCCAAAACAGGGACTGTAGTGAGCCGTTTTTTAAGCTCCTCAAAGGCGATTGTGGCCGCTTCATTCCACTTAAACTGGTCCTTTTTCAGTTGCTCCGTAAGAGGCCGGGCTATTTCACCATAGTTCTTAACAAACTTCCTATAATACCCAGTCAACCCAAGAAATCCCCTTAGCTCCTTTAACGTTCTTGGTAGCGGCCAATCCACCATTGACTGGATCTTTGAAGGGTCCACAGCCACACCCGCACCTGAAATGATATGCCCCAAATATTCAACTTGCCGCTGTCCAAAACAGCACTTCTTAAGATTTGCAAAAAACTGGTGGTCCGACAGTGTTTGTAAAACGATCTCAAGATCCTTGACATGGGTTTGCTCATCCGGGCTATACACAAGAATGTCATCGAAGAATACCAAAACCCGCTTCCGTAAATGAGGTCTGAAAATGTCGTTCATTTGTGACTGAAAAGTGGCTGGGGCATTTGTCAACCCAAATGGCATCACCACGAACTCATAATGGCCTTCATGAGTCCGAAATGCAGTTTTATGAATGTCCTCTTGCCGTACGCGAATCTGATGGTAGCCCGAGCGTAAATCCAGTTTGGAGAATACTTGAGCGCCATGGAGCTCATCAATCAGCTCATCTATAACTGGTATGGGGAACTTATCGGGCACCGTGGCTCGATTTAGTGCCCTGTAATCCACACAAAAACGCCAACCCCCGTCCTTTTCCTTAACTAGAAGAATCGGGCTCGAAAAGGGGCTGGTACTTGGTTGTATCACTCCTGTTCGTAACATCTCCTGAACCAACTTTTCGACTTCGTCTATGATGCCGTGGGGGTATCGATAGGGCCAAATACTCACAGGAGCTGCATCTGGCTGAAGAATAATGGCATGGTCATGACATCTCTGGGGCGACAGCGAAGATGGGGTGTCGAATACGTTGCGAAACCATTGCAACACTTGCTGTACTCCTTCCGAATAGACAGCGAAAAGCTGAGATACTTCTGTACAACCCAGTTCGACCCACACGCCATGCTTCTCATTCTGTAATAAGCGAATCATTTGCTTCAACGATATACACGTTTTATGCAGGAGAGGATCCCCGTGTAAGACGATAGGTTGCCCGCAGACTCTAAGCTTCATAGTATGTTCTTTCCAGTGATGTGTAGTCTCTCCCAAAGTTTCTAACCATTGAACTCCCAAAATCACGTCTGTACTACCCAGCTGCAAGGGAAGGAAGTCTTCCACAATTTCAATGCCTTGTAATTGTAAATGAACCGAACGACACACTCCCGCCCCCTTCACTGCGTTCTCACTGCCCATTTGTACCCCGTATGTCTCAGTCTCGGACACCGGCAGCGCAAGTTTCTGGGCCAACTCCGTGGTAATAAAATTGTGGGTCGCCCCACTATCCACCAAAACAACTACTTCATGACCCAAGATCGAGCCCAGAATTTTCATGGTCTTGGGAGAAGTGAACCCAACCACCGCATTCAACGAAACTTCCACCAACTGGGCTTCCGCATCCCCCGCCGATTCCGTCACACCCAAGGTTGCCCCAAGCGGATCAGTGGCTGAATCCTCCATGGCGTCATCTTGAATAAGAATGACCTGCACTTCAGCCTGCGAGCACTCATGGCCCCGCATCCAACGTCCATCACACTTAAAGCAGACACCACGACGTTTCTTCTCTTGGATTTCTGCCTCTGAAAGGCGCCGATACGTCGAGGTCTGGGCTGGAGCCGTGACTGGTTTGGGGCTGGTGATCGTGGAAGTCGAAGTGGAGGAAGAAGAAGGGGAAAGTACGAAAGTACCCTTACTATGAACATCAGGAATAGACAGAGTGCCCAAGGGAGGTCTTGGACTGGACCTAACGGGCCCAACTGGCCCAGTCCGAAGGCCTTTAGTGAGGGCCTGGGTTGCTTCAAGTTGTTTAGCCAGCTCCATCATGTGAATCAGCCCGTTGGGCTCCAACACTCTCAAAGGGGCCTGGATTTCCACTTTCAACCCTTTCAAAAATGCAGCCCGTAAAGCAGCTTCTCCCATCGTCTCCACTGAAGCAGCTAGAGCTTCAAACTTCCTTCTGTATTCCTGAACCGAATTCACTTGCTGCAGAACAAAAAATCGGTCATAAACCGAGCCTTCACCCACGGGACGAAACCGCCGTAACAAGAGCAATTTCAGTTCCTCCCAAGTTGTAATAAGGCGGCGTTGATTCTCCCAACGAAACCAATGCAAGGCCGCCCCCTCCAAACACAAAACCGCAGCCTCTAATTGTTCGGTTGAGGACAGTCGCTGCAACCCGAAGTAGCGTTCAGCCCGATAGGTCCATTCATCTGAATCGTCACCCACAAAAACTGGCAATTCAATCTTACGGGGCCGAAATTCCGACCGCCTCTCACCACAATCGACGCCACGGCTGGAAGAACCACCACCCGTCACGGCCGAACCCTCGCCAGGCAGTCCGCGATGCGAACCAAGGCCGCCCAACATCCCCTCTCGTAGTGATGCGAGTTCGTCAGCCACCCGACCCTGAGCCGTAACCAGGCAATCCAGCACTTCCTTCATGGATCCGAGCTCCACCCCGTGCTCCTTAAGTAGCACACCGTGATCCTGAAGCTGATGCTGGATAGAGGACAGAGACGATTCGACACCCTCCACGCGAGATTCCATCCTGGTTGAGACCGGCATGCACAACATCGGGACTGGTTCTGATACCAATTAATAGGACCTGCCAGTAATTCACAGAAACACAAATGCTACCAAAATAATACAGCAATAAACCAATGAAACAGTAAACCAGCAAAGAACAACCAGAAGCTTTATTGAATAAAATTGGAAATGAGTTCATACACAAAAGGAGAGAGAAATCTCCATGATGCCTAGAATTCTCTTAATTCTTGCATAACAGAATCATAGCTTCCTTTTCCCACTAATAGGCTAACACTTGCCCAAATTACCCCTCTAACCAATTAACAATTTATCCACTACAAAATGACTCGGCCTACCCGTGGTTCGTGTACCCGGTTCCCCTCCTAGTATAGGTGAACCGAATGATAGGCTTATCGGGCCTATCATTTTTCCACCAAGTCTATCCAAATAAAAAAGAAACTAGAGATCTGAATTGGTGAAATTAGTGAAACTACGGGAGATATCTATGCTTAAAAATGCATAAGCACTCACAAACGCAGTTGGCGACCTCTTGCTGAGTTGATAGCCTCTGGATCTGTAGAATACCATGAGCAAACCATTAGAACCTGTGTTGTAAGCTTAAAAATCTTCATTAAATAAAAACAAAGAACACATGTTTTAAGGAAAAACAGAGTTATAGAGAATGGAGCTCAAGATAATCAGAGTGTGATTGCAACCTGTTTGAAGAGCAGTATGCACAAATAAAGGACCTAAGAAGCTGCCACCAATACCAACAGCAACAACATCTGTAAGTGGTAATCCTGTAGCTCCAACCTACCAAATTTGTCTATTATTAGAAAATTGAAGCTTCATATCCAAAAAAGTGAGATTAAAAGGCTAAGGTACACTACCCAAGAACCACTGCGGACCCTCTCAGAGAACTCCTGGATCTTGTCCAGAACTTTCCAAACATCCGGGACCACATTCTTCCCATCACTCTGAATAACAGTGTCCCTAGGAGCACGAAGAGCAACATGGAGTACTGATCTATTCTCTGTGCTATTTATCTGAAGAGAACACCCAGAAAATAATCAAACAATATCAAAAAAGAAACAAGTTTGCTTAAATAATTAACAGTTAATATCAAGGAACCGTCAAATGGATAATCTGTGCGATTTCAAAGACTAGAGGCCACCAATGAGGAAATGCCAAATTGACACGTAATACATTTAAACTATAAATAAATTATTGCTTTCCGGTAAGCACAACAAACTTATTAAACGCAATTTTGAAACAAGTAAACCCTTCATCCAATTACTACATATAGTTAAGAGATAAACTTTGAACTTACATGTTCCCCACCAAACATTTGATTGATCTTCTCTTTGAGATTTGCTGTCTACATTGTCAATACCAACACAATTAGATTAGTTACTACATGAAGAATAGCAGCAAGGTCAGTACAAAAAACAAAAGGAGTGAACCGAGGCTACATCTGCTAATTTAAAGAGTTTGTCAATGGTTGCAATTGTGGAATTCTGCCGTGAGTAATCCAATAGCAACCCATCAAACTCACTGTAGAAAAGTAAAATACACACATATCACGAAGTTAACCATCGAGTACAATTCAAAACATTAATATGGATATAATTAGTGTCAAATTATATTCTAAACAAGAAAATTTCATAATTAAACACTCCCAAAGCTGGAAAAGGATTATCATACACCATCATTGACTGACACCGCTGAGCATCATTCATCAAATCACGTAAATGGGTCTTCTTAATGTCCTCGACATGAACCTGCAAAAGCAAAACGAAGCATATTTGGAATCATGTACGGATTTTAAATGTTACTATTTATCTCTACTACCTTCAATTCCTTCCAGGCCTCGGTGTCAGATATGAGAGCGAAGGGAGCCATTTCAAATAAATGGAAGCACTTTACAACCAAATCCCTGATCAAGAACAGCAATACATTTCATAAGTAACAAAACACAAAAAGAATCACCGAACTATTCTCACACGCGCATCAAGAAAAAAAAACATTTCATTTGTAGGAAAAAAAAATCCCAGAAAAGGATGAGTCTAAGTAAGCTCTTCCATTAACAATTTTATGAATTCTGATAATCAGGGCGTTGGCACATTTCTCTTTTAGAATCGCAAAAAAAAAAAAAAAAAGACAACACTAATAAAATTTTCCAAGGTTAAACATTAAAATACTATTCTTCTTCCCGCACTTTCCATTAAGTTGACCAAAAACATAGAATAGAAAGAAAAAAAAAAGGAGGAACTACAAATCAGCTAAAACCAAACAATACACACCAAATCGATACCGAAAAGAAAAAGAGACTTCTTACTTCAGGAACCAAACAGAGCAAACACAAGATGAAGATGATCGGACCCTAAAAAAGCGAGAGAGAAACGAAGATTTCTTGTCTCATATTTATGTATATACCTGAAAAATCAGAAATTTTACTGGAAAGGAAAACCCAAAACAGAGGAGGAAGAAGAGGATGGAGGGGGTTTTTTATTGGATAGAAGAATAAATGTGGTGATTGAGGGTGTGATTGGTAGGGGATTAAAAAATAGTTTTATCATTTTCAGATTTAAAAAAATGAAAACAGCAATGAAAACTTGATTCGCACACTTGTTTTAGAAAATAAAAAAAATCATTTTTGAAAACTAAGTTAAAATCCTTCAGCAAAAGATAAAACAACAAATTGTTGTTTTCTTTATTTTCAAATCATTTGATTTGAAAATAATTTTCTAAAATTATATTTTTGAATTAACTACCAATTAGCCCCTTAATGTTTTCAGTATAATCTTACTATTTAAAAAAAAAAAAAATCTTGCTATTTTTTTTATAGTCTTGATTTTTTTTCTTTTGTCATTTTTACAAGTCAATCTACTTTTTAAAATTTTTATCTATATAAATTTAGTAAAATAATTAATTATAAAATTATATAACAGAATATAATTTAATTCTAATTTACAATATATTTGCTAAAAAAAATCATTGATCAAATAAAAATTACAACAAATAAATAAAAAAATATTTTCACTTCAATTATTATTATACAAAAAATAAAAAATATATATTACATATTCAATTTTTAGATTTTCTACCAAAAAATTATTCAATTTTATAAAACTAAAAAATAGTTAACGGACAATACATTCAATCACATTTTCATAAACATATTTTCAGACACTAAATCTATATTCTTTTTTCAGAATCATACTTTTTCAAAATACAATTTTTAAATCACTAATCAATCGTGTCCTAAAAAAATATAACTTTAATATAAAAAAAATCAAAGTTAATGACAATGCAATATTGTTATGAATTTAATTAATGCAATATTATTAAATTTTAATTTATCAATATAATTAAATTTTACTTTCAGCTAAACCAATCACATATTCAGTTTCTGTTATATTTTCAAATTTAATCTCAATCACAGATTCAGTTTTTTAAAACTCAAAAACAGTTTACTGACATTAAACCAATCACATTTTCAGAAACATGTTTTCAGTCACTAAATTCAGATTTTCATTTCAGAATCCCACTTTTCAAAAATACACTTTTCTAATCGCGAACCAATCAGACCCTGAAAAACTTGGTAGCGAATTGAGAAAGGAGAAGCTTCTTTTTTCAGAAGAAAAAATTGAAATGAAATGTCGTTTACCCAAGGCCAAGGAGGCTAGCGAACCGAATAGCGTTGTCCCTGTCACGTGGCGGTTGCTCAGGAAACGATGTTAAAATGTTAACAAAAATTCTTTTCCGTTATCTTATTACTACGTCTACGTGGATCAGGTGCTTGAGGTTTACGCTAGACTTCCACGTGGCATCCCATAATGTCAGTTTTCTCGTGACATATAGCCTCCACGTGGCAGGACCATTGTTAACTTTTCTTTCTGAACTCTGCTCTGCTGCTCTCGTTCCAAGATGATGAACAGCAACACAGGCCACGTGGCAACTAGGGCTGATGAAAAACTAATTTGATTAGTCTGCTTAATCTAAATCTAAAAAAAATCAACAAAATTGCAATTTGGAAAACCCAATATTTTTCTCAATTTTTTTTTGAGAGATAAAAAACGATTATCATTAATGAGAAAAATCCATTACAATAAGAGGGAAGAAACATCATTCAACCATAAAACTTCACTATCCAACCCTAAAGCATAACTAGCCAAACCATTAGCAGCCATATTAGTCGCTCTTCTCTTACTTTGAAAGACTTTTACATTAGGAAGAAATGGGAAAAGCTGATCTACATCTAGTAAGATATCAAAAAGGTATTATATTTAGTGGATTAGAAATCATGTCAACCCAACCAATTAAGTTTTTTTATTTACTTTTTATTTTTTAATATATATAATTTAAACTTATAGATTAGTTGGTGAGGATTTGGAAACTATTTTCATTAGATTTTAGAATTCACTGTGTGATGTTTAAATTTTAATCCAACTAATGCTTTAGAATATAGATCAAAGCCTCAAATATATAAATAAATTAAACTTTATCTTTAATTAATTTATAATATTATTTTAATAAATAATATATAAAGTAATTTATAAAAGAAATATCTCTATTCTTTTTTAATTTATCTCTAAATTTTGTAATTACTATTTAATATCTTTAAAGATACTTATTAAATTTAAAAATTAAAATAATTTAATTAGAAATTTAAAAGAAAAAGAATTGCCTAACTAGCTCAAAATATTGGACAGGTTTTAGTCATTTTGGACGGGTTATGTCGATTTTGAGATTGAAATTATAAAAAATCATTCCAACTCAACCAATAAACATTTCTAATGACAGCAGCCTGCAAAAACAGTTGAACAGTCAGTTTTTGTAAGGTGCCAACCAATTGAAATACACACACATCAGCTGCCATTTAAACAGATTGTTTAGCTTTTGTTTTTTTATTGGCTTTATTTTTATCAAATATTCTTAGTTGTTATCCTATGAGGTGAGAGATCATCTTTTGGATTTACTTTAAAACTACTAACACTTTAAAATAAACAAAGAAAGAGGATGATTTGTGGAAAAACACCCAAAAATCAAAAGGAGCGATCGGAGAAGGCTAGGGTTAAGTCATTTTTTAGGTGATGGTGTTCTGTCATGAACATAAAATTATACATCATTATTAAAATTAATTATACATTATTGTGTTTATCTTTTTATGTGTCATTTATAATTGTTTCTACCATTTACTCAATACGAAATTTACTGTCAATATTAATTTAAAATAATACGGAAAAAATTCCCCATTTTGAAAAACTAAAGTATCAAAATAGTAATTCTTAATAAATACAATTTTAAAAGGATATGAATATAAGGAATATAAATAGGATTATATTCTTTCTTGAGCAACTAAATTTTTAAAGATTGATAAAAATAATAATAAACTTTTTTTGGTGTCATTATAAGATAAACAAAATGATTTATTTGTTTAAATCATTCTATTCCCAAATTCACTCCAGCACAATATATATATATATATATATCTGGTCAAACGCTAAATAAATACATTAGTATTATTTAATTTTTTTAACACCAACATAAAACCTACTCTGACCGTCATCTTATTCTTTATTTTTATAAGACACTCATGCTCATTCACCACTACTCTCTCGCTCTCATGCTAAGATAAACAACTTTTTTAATATAACAATTATAATAATCTTTATAAAAATAAAAATAAAATACACGTCACGGACACAGTTTCTTCCCTCTCCTCTATGCTCCCTCTCTGTACCTTGGTGGGTATGTGATTCCATCCATTCCACCACACTATAATAATAGTGTTTGGAAAAAGAAAAAATCAAAATTGGCCTTTTTTAATGGGAATAAAATATTATTTTTGTTGTTTGGGAAAAACAATGAGTGTTTGGCTAATTATTTCAAATATATATTATTCTTTTAAATATTAAATAAAAAATTAATTTATATATTTAGAGAAAATATAATGTTAATGGAAAAGTGTACTTGGATTTTAAACGGTAATGGAGCCTTCTCTACTAAATCGGCATACTTGACGCAAGCAATGAAAAGAGCTCTCAACCCGACTAAGAGTCCATCTGTAGAATAAGTTGTGGAGGGCGAAAATTCAGGAAAGGCATAAATACCTTTGGTGGAGCATACTGAGAAATGCTCTCCTTATAAGAGATAAAATCGCCAAAGTGTTGAACTGTGCTAGTGACCCATGCCCCCTTTGTGGCAAGGAGGAAGAAACAGTAGACCACTTGTTCTTGTTTTGTGACTTTGCTAGGTCCATCTAGTTCTCCAACCAATGGAATGTAATTCCTAGGCCGGACTTGACCCCACGTGTACCCAATGGCTGACCTTTATTTGGAATCTAAACAGGGCAAGTATCAACTCTGACTTTTTTCTCATATTTGCTTTTATCACATTGGACTCGATTTGGTTTTGCATAAATAAAGTTGTCAATGAGAATTGCACCCCAAATCCACTCCAATGTTCTCTTGAGATTAAAGGTAAAGTTGTTGAGTACCAAGGAGCGCTCTTGGTGGATGTTGGCGAAAAGGATACTCGACAGTCTTTGAGTTGGCAACCACCTCTTGAAGGTTGGATTGATTATTGAGGGGGACTGACTCACTTTTGTTACCAAAGCATTAAGAGGACAGGACATGTTCTGGGAGATTGACTTTATTGTTAAAGAAATCTCTATCCTCTCAGCTAAGTATTATGTGAGACAATATGAAGAAAGAAAGTGATGTGAAAAAAAAAAATAAAGGGAGTAACTAATAATAGAGAATAATTTGAAAGAAAGTGATACAAAAATATTGATAATAGAAATGTTTCTTAAAAAATACATAAAATAACTTTTTGTTATTCTCAAAATAATTTTCAATAAAATAATTCTCCAAAAACATTGTTAAACAAGTTTACTTGTGTTTTAGGGAATAATTTTTTGTTCTTAAAATAAAATAAATAATAATCTTTTAGGTGGCGTTTGGTTTGGTGGAATGGAATGGAATAAAAGTGGTAATGAGAATTGATTACTATGTTTGGTTTGTTGTTGGAATGAACATTGAAGTCAGAATTTTTTTGTTTGGTTTGATGTGCGAATGGAATGGAATAAGTGATAAATGGACAAAAATGTCAACACTTCAACTATTTTATTTATACTTTTTAAAATATTCAAAATTTGAGTAATTTAGAAAGAAATTTATGATTTAAATTCAAAATAAAATAATATAATTATTTTAGATAATTTAAATTAAATTTTTTATAAATAAATATTATTAATTAATTTAATATACTAAAATAATAATGATACTTTTAAATATATCAACAAAATGATAGTCTTAAATGAATAAAAGTAATTTTAGATAATACTAATAATAATAATAGCATGTTTAAGAAATATCAAGAATTTTTTTTTAATTTATTAATTTGGGAAGAAGAAAAAAAATGGCAAAGTTGTCATTATGATTGTTATTTTTATTATTATTTAAAAATAAATTTTTATTCCAAAGGTTTCCATAAGTTCAACAATAGAGTTAAAATTCCACCAAATATTGGAATCCTCCATTCTTATGGAATTAATTCCTTAGTATAAAATTCCAAACCAAACATAGGAATGGTAATTTCTCATTCCATTCCAAACTCCATTCCATTGAACGAAACACGCTCTTAGTATAATACCAAGCATGCATTTTGATTATGGTATGTTAATAAAAAATAAATATAAGTAAAAATTCAAATTTGGATTACTTACCTTAGAATAGCTAACCTTTTTTGTTTACAAGATCCAAAGACCTTTTATACCTTTCTAAATATACTGAATTGAGAATATATTCACATAAATTTTTGTTGATGGTGTTTGTTAACATGGGAAAATTGTTAACTATTAATTATTGTCCAGACTTATTTACATGATAGTATAAAATCAAATTTGTAAAATTCAATGTTTTTTAAAATAATATATTTGGATTTAATTGCAAACTTTTTCAATTTTGGACCAAATTGCTAGGTGGGGTCTTTTAGTAGAACCCATGTTAAAAAGCCCTAAATCTATCTATTTTCCCATTAGCCTCTCTCTCACTTGATACACTAGTGTACTCTAGAGTACTCTCTTCCCTCTCTTCCTTTGATTTCCTTTGATTTTCGTCACTGCCGACGCCGTCATCCAGCCCGTCTCACGTCGAGGACCTTCTCCCTGTGGAGCCTCATCCCGTTGTTGAACCCTCGCTCATCCTCCACTATTGTGATGATGAAGAGGAAAATATCATTCACCTTTCAAGAAACATTGAAATGAAAACAAGGAAGATATTTAACTATGTTTATGTGAGAGATTACAAATCTGAACCCCTTTCAAGGGGGGTTCTCTCTTCTTTTATAAGGTGTAGGTTATTGGGTGTAAATGGGTCTTCAAAATAAAGAAATATTTATTAGGCAACATTGAGGGACACAAAGCGAGACTCGTTGCTAAGGGATTCACTCAAAAAGAAGGAATTGACGACACAGAGACATTTTCTCTTGTATCAAATAAAGATTCCCTCAAAGTTAACAGTTGGTATTAGTCGCATTTTCTATGCCTCTACCTTGTTAATATATATTGTGCGTGTATACACACACACACACATATATATATATAATTTTCAGTTTTTGTTTTCACTGTATATATCAAAAAAAATTATTTGTTATTTGATTGTGTTTATATTGCTTTTGTGGTTAGGCATATGTTATTTGTTCATGCCTAACCTTTTTTTTGGCAATAAAATCCTAAAGTCTGGTCACATATCAAATATATATTTCTTTGAATTGGTCGAATACCTTAATAATTTGGTTTTATGATTCAAAACAATTTTTAATCTAAATATCATTAGAAACTATTTAGTGTATGTGTGTTCTAATGTTTTGATGCATAAAAAACGAGTTTTCAAACTCATAATTGTCGTTGAAATCTTAAGAACTCAATAATGGCAAAATTTTATTTTTGATATTAATGATCGATTTTTAGTTGTTATTTAGTCAATCTAATGTCATGGATCTCTTTATCTATTCATTTCCGTGTAATCTGGGCTTTGAAATGAGTTTTTTAGTCATCGAAATGTATTTTTTCGACCGAGTTGTGAAGCGGGTTGCGTGACCCGCGTGCAGTCGAATCGGGTCAATTCGACCTGGCTGGAGATTGAAGACTGGGGAAAATGACACAAACAAAATGACCGGTTGTTTGACTGGTCATACGACACAATTAAGGGGAAAACCATGGCAGAATAAAAAAAATTGAAGAAAAATTCATAAAAATTCTGAAAAATTAACCTTTTTTATTTATTTTTGGAATTTTATTATTTTCTTGATTTTAATGCTTATTTAGACAATAAATTTAATTTTAAAATTTTTTTCCAATTTAATTAAAACATATAATTTTGGTAATTTATATGTTATTTGGAAATTAATTAAAACGTACAAATATTTAATTTTGGTGTATTTACTGTATGATATATGTTGACGCGGTTGTTCGCCAACAATGTATTAAGAAATAATAAGGCAGATTAGTACTTAATGATAAACCGTAATGAAAAATAAACATAATTTACTCAAGAACACAGAACTTTTACGTGGTTCAGTGGTTAAAATCTACCTAGTGCACGAGTCGATATTATTGTTGTTTTTCTCTCTATTTTGGCAGAGTTTTGGTATTACAGAATAATAGTCCCCTTTCCTGTCCAATATTCCCAGTATTTATAGGGGAATTCCATGGACAAGTTTGGGTAACTGCGTAAGTCAATCACGTATTTACATAATGTCTACATTTAATACAAATAATTCTCATTTATATTAGGATATGATTTGATAACAAGATAACAGGTTCCTGTTATCTCGGATAATAAATACGACAACCTGGTCATAAATAAACGTATAAAGGGGATCCTGAGATCTCTGAGTATGCAATATACTAGAATTACCAGGATATCTCCTCCAAGCTCGTGCTTCGACAACTATTTAATATTCCGAGCTCGCACTTCACAGCCATTGTATCCTTAGTTCGGGATAAACTTAGGACGCCTAACACCACGTATGACCACTATGAATCTCGACTTGCTCACATGGATAATAAGCAGATATTATTCCCCTTGGTTATTTCTCCGCTTATTTATATTCTAGTTGTACCCGAGCTGAGTGAATGAACTCGTGCTAAAATCAGGGTACAACATTTGCCCCCCAAGCTCCTGCTCGTGTATGATGTCGTCACTTTCTGACCTACACAGTAGGGGCTTTTAGACTTTTGTTACGTAAAATCACGCCTGCCCACTACTCAAGTACTGAACACGTGGTCTATTGCGATTAGCGTCTGTTCGGGTTTCGAGGACTGCAATAATTATCTTGTCAACTTTTTGCCGCCATTTGGTCTATTTAATCTTCGCCCTTGGATTTTGACTAACTCAATTGGATGGCCCAGATTAATTTCCATGATTTACGTATAAATAGGATGGCCAAATTTCAAACCTCACCACCTTTGCATTTAAAAAATTCCCTTTTCTAAACTTCCAAGCTTCCCTTCTTTCCTAGAATCCCCAAAACTGTTTTTCGTGCCCAGACATTCAGAAGCTTTCTAAGAGCTTCCCATTGCCAAGTCTACTCCCTCTAATCAGCGAACGTATTTTCCTGTAAGTATCTCATCCATTTTTTTTTCAATGGAGTTTCTGTTCTTAACTATGTTCATCCACAGCACATATTGTAGTTACTATTAGGCTATTTCTAAATGTTCATAGGGAATAGGTTTCGATTTAGGTCCAATGGGCGAGTCCAAACATGTTTTAGAAATAAGACATCCATAAAACTGGGGAAATTTCTGGGTAAATATGGGTAACCCTAATGGTGAATTGATTTAAAGAATACCCGTTCGGGGTAAAAAAACTGAAGGGTCTTTAGGTTTAAAACCGGGTCTTTAGGTTTAAAACCAGATAGCTTAGGGGTCACATTTTCTTGGGTGGTTTTGCACTAAACCACTTCCCAAGGAAAGTAGTGGTCTGACATTTCTGACACACGAATCCCTAAATATTAGGGGACTGTTAGGAAACTGAGGCGCGTATCTTAGGATATCGCGTGGCATCACGCGATGGGGTTGAGGCCTACTTTAGCTCGTTTAACCAAAATAACTTGTTTCATCCTTCGTACTCTCGCGTCATAGTTCTAGATCATATTAGGTCACCTACTAACTAGGCCACTTTGTCATCAAGCGATCTGATGGCTCCTCCGAAGAAGAATGCTCCGAAGAAAAATGCCTCGAGCTCATCCTCTTAACACAAGAACAAGGGGAAGCAGGTCACCTCCGATTCTCCCATCCCGCACTTTAGTTTGTTGGTGGAGAAGGAGCTCGTTATTGACCCCCATGCTTATTTCGAGGCTGAGCGTATAGTCTCAAAAATCACGACTCAAGGGAAGCTCAACAAAATCCTGTTAAGTCACAACATAGAAATAGGATCCGGCAGTCTTGTCCAAATTTAGTTTGGGATTTTGCAGGCACATTCTTGTCCAAGTTTAAGGTGTGCATGATTACACTCGGACTTATTCCCACCATATCTTCATGTGACCAAGCGAAAATGTCCAGATTCTCCTGTTAGAAATTGATTAGCTTCTTCTTCCTTTTATCGTCAAGATTCTTCCCAATCTTTACGACTCTTGAAGCTTCTTTGGGGTCAATGTTTACTTCCTCTATGGCTTAAAGTTCTGACCTGTCTTCGCCTATTCGTGGGTCAATGTCATCGTGTTGGGCGACGTGACTATCCTCTTTTTGTTGAGGTTCTTCCGTCTCGCAAGCAACTTCTACTTCCTGGGACTCCTTACCTCCGTCATTTATGACCATTACTTGCTGCTCGACTTGTGATTTTTCTTTAATAGAAATGCTATAGCATTCTCTGGCAGCAAGCTAATCACCTCTAATGGTGCATATTCTCGTGGTTGATGAGAATTTTATTGCTAGGTGGCAGATAGAGGTTATGGCTTCAAACGCCAGCAGCGCAGGTCGGCCCAAAATCGCATTGTATGCAGCTGGACAATCGATTACCACGAACTCAAGTAACTTGGAAACAGTTCGCGAGTCTTCTCTTAATGTCACCACCAATCCAATCGTCCTGATGGTTGCTGAACCTTCACTAGAAAACCTGTACAGAGTCATTGAGGTCGCCTTCAAATCAGTTACAAGTAACCCCATTTTTTCCAAGGTGGACCTGAAAAGTAGATTCACAGAACTTTCGTTATCTACTTGTGTTCTCCGGACCCTTCGGTTGGCGAGCTAAATTGTTATGACCAACGGATCATTATGTGGGAATTGGACATGGCTAGCATCCTCTTCTGTGAAAATGATTGGTGACTTTTCCATTCGTTGTTGTTTTGATAATCGTTGTTCTGGGATGAACTCCACCCCGTTATGGGACTTCGGTTCGTTAATGTACCTCTTCTGGGCCCCACTGCTCGTGCCTGGCAAATGAGGTCCTCTCAAAATGGTGGTTATATCTCCCCTACTATCGGAGGAGGGTCGACCTGATTTGCTTGATCTCTGGTTTGACTTACTGGAGCTTCGGTAACTGATTGAGGGTTTGGTTCAGCAGGCTGATTAGGGACCACCCGATTTTGGGCGTACTGGGCCAACAGTTCGACTCTGATGAGAGTTTTGATCTCATCCTTCAGTTGACGACAGTCATCAGTGTTATGACCGATGTCGTTATGGAATCGGCAGAACTTTGAAGAATCTCTCTTTGCCCTCTAGTTCTTCAACAACTCTGGCTTCTTCCATGAAAGGCGAGTAGAATTTGTGAGGAAGATGTGCTCCATGGTATCCGTTAGGTTGGTATAAGTAGCGTAAACAAGTTTGAACTTCTTCACTGATTTATTTTTCTTCGAACCGCTCTGGTCACCCTCGCCATTTCCCTTCCTTTTGTTATTTCTCCCTTGGTTATTCTGGGTAACGGTTTGAGCCGTAGCTGCAACGTCTGTTACCTCTCCAACGGGCTGGACAGGGGTCTAGCTGGTTCCCGTGATGGAGACTCGCCCCTCCTCTAGGTTAATTCACTCTTGAGCTTAGGCCAAGAATTTGTCCACACTCTTAACTCCCTTTCTTTGGAGTTCCTGCCACAGGTCGCCCCCAACAAGGATTCCCATCCTCATTGCCATGAGTTTGGAGTTGTCATCAGCATCTCTAGCCCGTGCAGCGACATTGGCAAACCTACTTAGATATGCCTTCAATGTCTCACCAGGTTGCTGCTTTACCTTGGCCAATGAATTGGTATCAACGTTGCCTGTGAAGCTCGGAATGCTTTTTTGAACTCAAAAGAAAATTTCTTCCACGAGCTTATGGAATGCCTTTTATATTGCTTAAACCACTGCCTGGCTGGCCCAACCAGAGTTGCAGGGAATAAAATACACCTTAAATCGAGCCTGACATTATGAGCCATCATCATGGTGTTAAACATTCCGAGGTGATCTGACGAATCTCCATCTCCATCAAATTTTTACAAGTGTGTCATTCTAAAGCCCACCGAATATGTGGCTGCCGCAATATTTGGAGCGAAAGGCTAGAGCATGTCCTCTGAGTCGCAATCGTCTTTTTCTTTTCCAGATAAAAGTCTCTTCATCTGCTCTTCCATCAAAGTTAATCTTTCGAGGGTTTAGTCCATAGTCCCTAGGTTATGAACAGCTCCCATCCTATCGTATGCGTTTGACAGATTATTATCTCTCCAAGCTCGAGCTTGGTTTTGTGGGGTATTCCCATTATCGCGTACTATGGACGGACATACTTCTTGTTGAGTATAGCTAATATCTTCATTCTGAGCTGGATTTCTTCTCTGCGAATTCAGACGATCGCGCAAATCGGGTTGTGGATCGTATCAAGGGCTCTGTGTTAAACTCAACTGATTTCTTAGGTCGCCCTCGAACCTACCACTACGACGACTTTCGATCCAGTAACTCCCATTTGCGAAGCTTATAGCTCGCGGTTGGGGCCGAGGATCTGGATTTTTGACACGTGTCCATGGGACGTAAGTATTGGCAGATGGGGGAGGATTCCTCCTACTATCTCTGTAAGTTGGAATGTCCTGTTGAGAATGAGGTGCTGTCGGATGTCTTATAGGCGATGGGGGATGCCTTATTGGTGAGGTTATCCTCGTTCCATCAGGGCAGACTAAATTAGCTCACCTATGTTCTACTCCAATGTCTCTAGTTCTCTATGCCTGGCGATCCGATCGTGACGTAGGAGGGTTTGTTGGAACATTTTGTCTTTGTGAGCCTATCCCAGCTCCTCCTCGTGGACTGCCATGGACATTCCTGGGGACCTGTGAAGAAGGCACCGAACTTGGGGTTGCAGTCCTAACCGACCGACTGACATGTTGACGACCCCTTTGATGGTCGCTAGGTCGAGCATTTTGGTTATCTCTCTCCGCAAGTACAAAAATTGGAGTGGCGGTTCTGACTGATTGACTTGGTTTGGATCGATTATTCCCATGGCACTTGTGAGACCCACTTTGCCTCTTTCCGACATTAACGTCGGTTGCAAGAGGGGGTAACTGGCCCAAAACCTCCTCAATTTGCATGTTTGCCTTAGCGAGATGGCTTCTCAATTGCATGTTTTCCAACTCAACAACTGTTAGGTAGTTTGGATTTGGATTCGACGGAAATGACGCCAAACTCCTAGTGTCGCCATGACCCGCTGGTTATTTTCCTAAACGTTGCTGAATCTCAGGGCCACGTTCATTTGGAATAGCGGATGGGCCTCCTGCTCACCGGGCTGTTCTATCTCATTATTGTGCATTGAGTGAGTGAGCACCATGATGAGAATCGACTGGGATTTTGATGAAGCACTAATTTGCTCTCAATGAAAGCACCAAACTGTTGATGCGGTTTTTCGCCAACAGTGTATTAAGAAATAATAAGGCAGATTAGTGCTTAATGGTAAACCGTAATGAAAAATAAACATAATTTACTCAAGAACACAGAACTTTTACGTGGTTCAGTGGTTAAAATCCACCTACTCCATGAGTCGATATTATTGATGTTTTTCTCTCTATTTTGGCAGAGTTTTGGTATTACAGAATAATGGTCCCTTTTTCTGTCCAATATTCCCAGTTTTTATAGGGGAATTCCATGGACAGGTTTGGGTAACCGCTTGAGTCAATCATGTATTTACATAATGTCTACATTTAATACAAATAATTCCCATTTATATTGGGATATGATTTGATAACAAGATAACAGGTTCCTGTTATCTCAGATAATAAATACGACAGCCTGGTCATAAAGAAACGTATAAAGGGGATCCCGAGTCTCTGGGGATCTCTGAGTATGCAATATACTAGAATTACCACGAGCTGGATATCTCCTCCAAGCTCGTGTTTCGACAGCTATTTAATATTCCGAGCTCACGCTTCATAGCCATCATATCCTTAGTTCGGGACAAACTTAAGACCCCTAACACCACGTATGACCACTATGAATCTCGATTTGCTCACATGAATAATAAGCAGATATTATTCCCCTTGGTTATTTCTCTGTGTATTTATCTGCCAGCTGTACCCGAGCTAAGTGAATGAACTCGTGCTAAAATCAGGATACAATAATATATTTCTTTTATTCATGAAATATTAAATAATTGTGATATTTTAAGAATATAATTACATTTTTGTTTTACAATTAAGTTTGTGCACTTATTTTATTAATTTACCAAATCAATAATTGATTTTATTGTCTTATTTAGCATGGATTTTTTTTTTTGCCATTAAGTGTATATATGGAATTATTGTATTTTTTTTCCTACATATAAATAATTATTCTAATTCGTATAATTATTTTGTTATTATTCATGCAAAATTTATTCTTAGTATAATTATATTTAATTTTATATGTATGACTTTATAATTTTAAATATGTTTTATATTTCATTATTGTGCTAGATACATTAAGATTATATTCAAACATTACGATAGGTTGAATAATATTTAGCATAATATTCATAAAATATTTAGGGTGAATAAAATTATGAATAATACATAAACAATTTTGTGGTTGACATAAGAACACATGAAGCCGAGACAAATGCTCAATCTAGAATGGTTTTTAATGATCTTCGGATGACCACACTAGGAGCACTACTCTATGTGATTGCCTATTATGTTAATAACGAAATTGTTCTTAGGTATTCAGTAGAGCCTAAAACATAATGTCTAGTGAACCATATAATTTTAAATAATTACGGAATAGCCACAACATCTTTAATTATATAAAATTATGTATTAATCTGAAAGGATCACATAATGGACATAAATTGTGATTGATTATAAAGATATTACAATTTTACCCCACAGGGATTTTATTATATTTATATAATTAATTAGGATAATATATTAAATTAATTTTCTTAATGTACCCATAATAATTATGATAATTAATTTAATAGTTTTATTATAAAGTTTAATTTAGATAGAAATATCAAACCTTAATTTATCCCAAATAATTTGTTTGAATAATCTATCACAATGTATATCCAATTTTATTAAATTAAAAAATTAGCGCACATGCAATTTTTGTTTAATAAAATTTAATCTTTCAGCATGTTATACATTGGTAAAACATGACTTCATTAAGCCTCAATCTTTAGAAATCTAAATTTGTAATACTATTCATGCAGCTTCTTCATCCTCCTCTAGTTTCGTTGAAATCCTTACCAAAATTCCTGAGCTTAGGGGTGATAATTTCAAAATCTGGAAGGAATGAGTTCTTCTTCATTTAGGTTGCGCCGACATGGACTATGCAATAAGAAAGGACGAACCTACTACAATCACTGTGACTATCACTGCTGTTGAGATCGCACTATATGAAAAATGGGAGCGATCCAATCATCTCAGCATCATGTTCATTATGTCCAAGATCCCTATGGGAATGCGTGGATCGGTGGAGCAACATGAGAAAGTCAAATACTTGATCAAAATGATTGATGAGCAGTTCGAAACTTCAGACAAGTCGCTATACAACAACCTCATCCACCACTCATCAACAAAGTTCACTAGTATCAAAGGAGTTAGAGAACATATCTCAAAGATGAGGGACATTTCTGCTCAACTAAAGAAGCTCGATGTAGTCACTCCTTAAACTTTCCTAGTTCACTACATCCTTAACAATTTTTCACCTCAATACGGGCCTTTCAAAATTTCCTACAACACACATTAGGACAAATATGGAGTATCAATGAATCGATAACCATGTGTGCTCAAGAAGAAGCAAGACTCCTATAGGAACAAGGTGAAGTGCTCACATGGCCACCCAAGGAAAGAAACGTAAACCATCCAAGAAGGACAAGGGGAAAAATAAAGTGCCTCCCCAAGGTGAAATAAAGAATGATTCCATCAATTATTTTTTCTTCAAAAAGAAGGGACATGCGAAAAAGGTATGCGCCAAGTTCAAGAAATGGATGGACGACAAAGGTATTCCAATTTCCTTAGTGTGTTATGAATCTAATATGGCTAATGTTAATATTAACACATGGTGGATTGATTCTGGATCAACAATTCACATTTCAAATTCCTTGCAGGGTTTACAAAACCTAAGGAAGCTAGTGGGAAGTGAGCAAAGCATCTTATCCGGAAACAAGATGGGCTCACATGTGGAGACTATTGGAACCTGCCATTTAGTTTTAAGTAGTGGTTTTATTTTAAAGTTAGAAAAGACCTTTTATGTACCAAGTTTCTCTAGAAACTTGATTTCAGTTTCAAGATTTGTACCTTTTGGATTTTCCTTTACATTTTCAGACAAATATTTCATTTTATATAATAAATCTGAATGTGTTGGAGATGGTATTTTGTCTGATAATCTTTACTGCCTTAATTTACAAAACAATACCGTTTATAATTTTGTGCATGTTCATGATGGAAATAAAAGATGTGTTATGAATGAGAATTCCTCTACATTATGGCACCAGAGATTGGGACATATCTTCATTGATAGAATTAAAAGGTTAGTGAAAGATGGGGTACTCAATGCCTTAGATTTTACTGACTTTGATACTTCTGTGGATTGCATTAAGGGAAATCATACCTCCAAGTCTAAGAAAAGTGGTGTCCATAGGAGTTCTGAACTATTAGAAATCATGCATACGGATATATGTAGTCTAGACATGGACTCATATGGTCAGAAATACTTCATCTCATTCATAGATGATTACTCATGAGAAGTGTTAGATGTCTTTAAGATATTTAAAGCCGAAGTAGAAAAACAACGCAACAAGCAAATTAAGATAGTGAGATCATATAGAAATGGAGAATATTATGGTAGATACACTGAAGATGGACAAGCACCTTGCCCTTTTGCAAAGTTTCTTCAAGAAAATGAGATTGTTGCCCAATATACCATGCCCGATACACCTGAGTAAAATTGTGTTGCAGAAAGGAGAAACTGAAATTTGATGGACATGGTGTGGAGTATGCTTAGCAGCAACCCTAATCTTCCTAAATCCTCATGGACTGAAGCTCTATAGGCATTCGTGTACATATTAAATAGAGTTCCCACCAAAGCAGTCTCAAAAACTCCATTTGAATTATGGAAAGGGTGGAAACCGAGTTTGCAACATGCACACATTTGGGGATGCCCATCTGAAGTTAGGATATACAATCCACAAGAGAAGAAATTGGACCCAAGGACCATAAGTGGATACTTCATTGGATATATTGAAATGTCTAAAGGTTACAAGTAGTACTAGGATTGTGGAATCAAGGAATGCAAAATTTATTGAAAATGTTTTGATAAGTGGGAGTGATCAATCAAAGGAGTTAGGTTCTGAGAAAGATCCTTCAGAACCCTCCACCTCAAGAGTGAGATTGATTGTGGTTCATAACCCCGTTGAACCACCACAACCAATTTTTGAAGATCCACAAGTCAATGATGAAGTTCAAATGGATCAAGTTGTTCAAGAGTTGCCTATAATTTTTTAACAACAAGTTGAACCACCCGCTCCCCAAGAGGCTGCTGGTGTAGCCTTAAGAAGATCCACTAAGACAACAAATTCGGTGATACCTAGTGACTATGTTGTGTATTTGCAAGAATCTGACTACGATATTGGAGCCAAAAAGATCCAGAAACGTTTTCACAAGCTATGAATAACAAAGAATCAGAACTGTGGTACAATTCCATGAATGAAGAAATGAATTATATGAAAAGCAATGGAGTCTAAGATCTTGTTGAGTTTCCTAATGGGGCAAGGGCTATTGGGTGTAAATGGGTCTTCAAAACAAAGAAAGTCTCATTAGGCAACATTGAGAGACACAAAGCAAGACTCGTTGCTAAGGGATTCGCTCAAAAAGACAGAATTGACTACACGTAGACCTTTTCTCTTGTATCAAAGAAAGATTCCCTCAGAGTTATCTTGGCATTAGTTTCTCATTTCGATTTAGAGCTGCAGCAAATGGATGTGAAAATTGCCTTCCTCAATGGTGACCTAAATGAGGAGGTATACATGAAACAACCAGAAGGATTCTCCTTTAGTGATGGTGAGCATTTGGTGTGCAAGCTTAAGAAGTCCATCTATGGTTTAAAACAAGCGTCCCGACAATGGTATTTAAAATTCCATGATGTCATATCTTCTTTTGGATTTGAAAAAAATGTCATGGATCAGTGTATATACTAGAAGGTCACTGGGAGTAAGATTTTTTTTCTTGTTTTATATCTGGACGACATTCTCCTTGCAACCAATGATAAGGGCATGCTCTATGAGGTGAAACAATTTCTCTCAAAGAAGTTTGAGATGAAGGATATGGGTGATTCCTCTTATGTCATTTACATTCAGATACATCGAGATAGATACAAGGGTATCTTCGGTCTATCTCAAGAAGCCTACATTAACAAAGTTTTAGAGAGATTTCAGATGAAAGATTGTTCACCAAGTGTTGCTCCTATTGTTAAGGGTGATAAATTAAATTTGAGCCAGTGTCCAAAGAATGATTTTGAAAAGGAAGAAATGAAGAACAACCCATATGCTTCTACTATTGGAAGCTTAATGTATGCTCAAGTGTGCACAAGACCCAACATTGCCTTTGTTGTCAGAATGTTAGGAAGATTTCAGAGTAACTCGAGGTTAGACCACTGGAAAGCTGCAAAGAAAGTTATGAGGTACCTTCACGGTACTAAGGATTACAAACTCATGTTCAGACGAACCGACAACCTAGAAGTAGTTGGCTACTCAGATTCAGACTTTTCTGGTTGTAGTAATTCACGTAAATCAACCTCTGGTTACGTGTTTATGTTTGCTGGTGGAGCTGTGTCATGGAGAAGTAACAAACAAACCTTGACTGCTACTTCTACTATGGAAGCCGAGTTCGTTTCCTGTTTTGAGGCTACATCGCATGGTGTATGGCTAAAGATTTTCATTTCAGGCCTTAGAGTTGTAGATTCCATATCTAAGCCATTGAGAATGTTCCGTGAGAATTCAACTGCTGTATTCATGGCTAAGAACAACAAAAGTGGTAGTCGAAGCAAGCACATCGGCATAAAGTACTTAGCCGTGAGAGAATGTGTTAAAGAAAATAAAGTGGCCATTCAACACATTAGCATTGAATTGATGAATGTTGATCCTATGACGAAAGGCTTGCCACCTCATAAATTCAAGGATCATGTAGTGAACATGGGACTTGGTTCTCTTATGTAAATTTATTGTACAAACAAAAGTTATTATCAATTAAACTCTTATTTCAATGTTTTCTCATATTTATGCTCATCTTAATTTTATTTGAGAAAATCTTATCTTCATAGGACCTGAATAAACATAGGGTTTATTCATTTAAGTACATAGCCACATAAAGTACATTGTTATGTAATAAATATATTGTAATATATGGAAGATAATACTCACAATAAAAGATGACCTATCACCATGATTCATGTGTTTATTATCTAACAGGGATAATTATCGAGCTTAAGTTATACATTAATTAAATGCTGACCAAGTGAGAGAATGTTAGAATATATATTTTTACATGTTATATATAAAAAAAATTAGTTAGAATGAATTGATTTAATATATATCAAAGTCACAAAATATTCAATATTAAATCGTCAACATTTATTTGTTACCCAATTTTAATTTTATAATTTAATTGAGGGAATATCTCAACCTCTGTAACTGTGGCAGAGACTTTGATGAAATGTTTCACCTATAAATACAGAGTACCGGTCCCCAAGCTTTCTGCTCATTCTGACTTTTAGTAACTCTATCTAAAAGAGTTAGTGAGAGCTTAGAAGCCCGTGTACTCATTCTTTTCTTTTGTAGATCTAAAGCTTATAGATCGAGATTATCAATAGTAATGGTTGGAGGTACCCATATTTCGATCCTCTAAATTCTATGTAACAATCTGTTTATTCCGCATTAGGATTGTTATGCATCTAAATTAATTTTTAATCAAACATAGGTTACACATCCAATCACAATAATATCCTTATGAATATACAAGGGAAAAAAGAGACAATAAAATGTGTGTCCTTCTCTAATTGCCTCTTTGTTATTGAGTGTCTTACAAGGTAGAAAAAGGAAGAAAAAGAATGTAGCTCAAAGAACACCAAGAAAAGGATGAATGTTCTATACAATTCGACGACACGAAAATGAGTAATAAGATAGTTTATATATGTACACAAGGGGAAAAGAATGTAAACCTAGACACGTTCCAATATCTTATGGTATACAATATATACAATTGAATATAATTGACTAAGAATAATGTTAGACACACTTTCAATTTGCACACTTAAATTATACACTAAGATGTGTAATCTTAATCATACAATTAAATATGATGTGGTCATCACTTAAAAATATTCATGGTTGAGATTAATTACACATCATAGTGTGTAATTTGAGTGTGCAAATTGAATGTGTGTTTATCATTACTTGTTGACTAATAACTAACTAGCAACTAATAACGTTATAAATAGTGATTAGTCACTAAGGGAAATGATGCTCGGTTTAGCATCACATCTCTCAAAATCAACCAAGCACAAAGTAAGTTAACAGATCAAATGATAATAAAAAAAATTATATGTATGTATATAGAGAGACTAATTCTTTTAATATATTACTCTCGTTGGTATTAGCTCCTATGACATCAAGCAATGCTCAACGTCATTGCTGATGTAACGACCCAAAATTACTATTAAGGCTTAAGGGTCTTGATTAATGTGTTGGGAGGGCATAATTGGTTTATGTGTGATTAAATGATTAAATTTATGATTATGTGATTATGTGGATATGTGAAATGCATGTGTTATTAGTATTAAATATGCATGTGGGTCCTGTTTAGCTTATAAGGGCATGTTTGTAATTTTGGCTCTTTGAAGGCATAAATGTGATTATTTGTGATAAATTTGAGACCACATTATTATTGTGGATATATATTTGCAGTATATGGCTCGAGACGATCCTAGTGAGCGGATTGGCGAAATAGTCACGGTGGGGATTTATACCCGGCTCGGGGGGAGGCTGAGGGTATTTTTCAGAATTTAGAAAATATATCGAGGATTATTAGACATTGGATGAATAATTGAAAATTAATTGGATGATGGGATTATCTGAAAAAAAATAGTGGAACACTGGAGGAATTAGCGAGAATTGGGGAGAATGACCACTTTACCCTTAGATTAATTAAGGAACTAAGTTTTATATGGGAGGGCAAAATAGTCTTTTCTTGAAATCTAAGGATATACTCAAGATTTGGGCACAAGAGGAAACTAGAAACAGAAGGAATCAATTGGAAGACTCCCTCATCTCTCTCACGTACTCCCTTTTTCTCATTCTCCCTGTTGAACATTGAGGCTAAGGTGAACAAAGGGGCATAAGCTTGGGCTTTGGCTTGAGTTCTTTGAAGGAAAGCTAGGGGGTTTCTAGCTGGGAATTGGAGCTGGAAAAAACTGAGGAGAAGTCAGCCATATTTGAGGTAAGAGCTTTAGTTTCATCCTTGAATTTTTGTTGGATTTATGGGTATAATTAGTTGATGAAATTGGTTTAGTTATATAGAGTTGAGCTGAGTAATTTGGAGCTTAAGAATAGGTTCAATTATGAGTTTTTGGGTGGTGAATTCTGGTTGAATTGAGAGTGTAGTTGCTGAGGTTTTGGGGTGTCTAAATGGGTAGTTTAATCTTGAATTCGTAGCTGAATAAGAGATTAGTTGGGAAAATTATGGGTTAGTCTTGGTGTTCTTGGCTGGGAGATGCATGGGGAAAAACCCAAATTTTCTGGGTTCGAAGGGGGCGTGCCGCGACCCAGCCTAGGGATGCTGCGTCGCGTGCGACCATTTTAGCTTGGGGGTGCCTCTGACTTGGGGGCGCGCCGCGACTCACTAGGTCAAGTCGCGACCCGCCAGCCCTTTTTGGCTGGGGTGCTTGCTCTCTGACTTGGGGGCAAGTCGCGACCCGCCTGTGGTTTTTAGCCTTAGAATTGTTTCAAGAATCGTTAGGGTTCGGGGGTTCGAACCTAGGCGCTCAGGACAATTTATACTACCCAGTTTAGTAAAAAATTGAGGTCCCAGAGGCTAGTTTCTATTTCCTAGGTATTTTTATTTTGATTGGAAGTTGATGGATACCATTGGCCCTTGTGACTAGGTTTATCGCCAAGGCTCAGGGTTAAGGATTGTGCTCAGAACCATTTCATCTTCTCCACTCGGAATTAAAGGTAAGAAAACTGCACCATTGTGTGGCTGTGTTGGATTAAGGTTCCCTATATTTGAATACAAATATTGTTTGATTGTGATATGCCATGTGAGCATGAAATAAATGGCCTAAGAGTGTCGCGATTGATATTTGCGCACAGGACGCGACTCGGCCACCGAGAGCTAAGGTCAGCTAAATAATCACTGAGCTTGGTCTAAGCGAGCCGGAGTCAGTGGGTTAAATAAGAGGGTACCCTGAGTATTGTATGATGGTTATGATATGTTTATTATTGTTAATTTGATGTTTATGGCTTGTTGAATACTGGGATGAATGGCTTGTGATTCGTTGATTTCCATCATTGATTATGTGTCTGTCATAACATGCTGAATACTTGGTTATCTGCCTTATGGATCATTTGATTGTCTGTATTGTTTATGCTATGCTATATGGTTTTCTTGCTAGGCCTTGGCTCGTGGATGCTACGTGGTGCAGGTAAAGGCAAGGGTAAGGTGGACCAATCCTGAGTTGGAGAGCTCTAGGGGCAGGATGTCCATAATCAGCTGCTCGTCCGCCACGACCGAGGGATAGTACAGGGATAGGAAAACCTAAAAATGTGTATTTTTCCATTAGAGTGTGTAACACCCTACTACCTTAGAGCCATTACTAAGTGAGTTTAAAACATGCAATCACTCGCTAATCGAGGTTTTTAAAGCAAAAGTGTAATTAAGCCATAATCAGAGTAAAAACTTTAGAAATAACTCTATTCCATTGAAAATCATAAAAGTTTAACACTTGGGATCCCAAAATACTATTTAGAAATATTTACAACATATAAATACAACCAAGTCAGCTAAACGACAAAATCTAGGTTTTATTACAACCATCTCCCAAAATCCACTGGCTGTGGCAGCCAGGCAGACCAAACATGTACACGCCGCCTTATGCTTGCTACACTCAAG
Organism: Humulus lupulus; assembly: GCF_963169125.1. NCBI lineage: Eukaryota > Viridiplantae > Streptophyta > Magnoliopsida > Rosales > Cannabaceae > Humulus > Humulus lupulus. Next base: position 30,561,464 of record NC_084802.1, on the reverse strand, counting down.
GTTGGTTGACTTTCTCCTTGCCCTTACCTGCACCACAGAGCATCCGTGAGCCGAAGCCCAGCAAGAAAATCCACAAACAGATAACATATGCAAAAATCAACACATAGCATATAAACAGGCCATCAATAGGCTGAACACATACGACCAAGCCGACCTAGGCGCTTTACCAGGCCCTGGGTTTGCGATCCACACCGTGAGGATATCCCAGGTATCCTTTAGGGTCCCGCTCTGGCAGCTCGCACTCCACATGCTCAATACTGCTCCCGGCCCCTTGCCGTACTCGGCCTTGCACTCAACGTGCCCAATGCCGTTCCCGGCCCCTGCCGACCTCAGCCTACACCGTTCCCGGCTTTTGCCAATCATTCACATAAATTGCACTCATAGCATAATAAACATATACTGAACACTAACAAATTCAATCAAAGGGCTACGTCCTGCAATTCAAACATATTGGGCTCAGCCCTACATATAAGCTCTATGGGAACAAGGGTTTTCTTACCTGAGTTCCGAGCTCTCCGAGCAACGCTATCCCGAGCACAGTTCTCTAACTTGAGCCTCGCCGAAACCCTAGTCACAACACATTAACAATATCCATCCATCAAGTTATAATCCATTAAATAACTTTGAGCCATAACTCTAACCTCCGAGACCTTGAATTCTATCAATCCAGGTGATAAAATCCATCCCGAGCCTTAACCACTGAGTTCTCAAGCCTAAACACACTTAAATACTCAAACTGACACTAAGAGCCACGACCCTACCCACAAGCGTCGCGGCTAGCCTCGAAACAGAGGCTAGCACTTCCCTGCAACACACACGGGCTGCGGCGCGCATCACCAAGCACCGCGGCACACCTCAAGCTTCTCGGCCTCCCATGGTCGCGCGCGCACACGGGCCGCGGCATGCCCCTCCTAGGGCCGTGGCCCTGGCCTCCAACCCAGAAATCTTCATCCTTTTCCTGCATTTTCTTCAAACCAATTCACCCAAAACCAAACTAGCAATCCTAGATAATTATCACAAAGGTTCTAGCCCATTTTTAACATCAAAACCTATCAAGAACCAGCCCCCAAAACTCAGCCTAACAATCAAATCCCAATTCAAACTTAGCCCACATGCAACTTCAATATACAACCTTATACTAGCTGCAAAATTGGCTCAAATCAACATATTAAGAACTTACCTTGATGAATTATACTTCTGTGTAGATTCTCTAAATCCCAAGCTCAGCTTCAATCCTTAGTTCTTGGCTAATGGCCACCCAAAGCTTAATTCCCTTGAGTTTGTCTTAGAGAGTGAAAGAGAGAGAGATGAGAAACTATTTTCAGCTGGGAAGGAAAGGTGAATGTCGGTTTCTAAGTCTCCACTAGCTTCCTAAACTTAATTTTATTTAACTTAAGCTTTAAGGTTACCTCAAGGCTCGGGGTACCAAAACGTCCCCGAGGGCAAAACGGTAAATTTCCCCAATATTCCCTCCTAGACATTCTATCCTCAAATATATCTCCAAATATTTATTTCCATACCATGATAATCCAATATAATAACTAATGCCCAAATTACCCCTCGACTCGCCCTGAGTCGGATTCTCAACCCCGTTGTGACTTTCTGGCTAACCGCTCCCCAGGACTGTCTCGGGCCGTGCTACACAGATAAATCTCATACATATCGCATTTATCACAGTTATACCCCTATTATCCAAATGGGGCCCTCATGCACATTTAACTCAGCTAAACATGCATCTTTATCATATGTTCACATAAATTCACATATTAGCATATTAATTCATTTATTGCCCTCTAGGCACGCTAATCAAGGCCCTAAGCCCTATTAGCAAATTTGGGTCGTTACAGAGTGACCCTTGCTTGTATATAACTTTTGAAAGCTGTAAATTTGTCCGTTAAACCTTGTTTTTTTGGGATCCCATGTACTAAAAATTTATTTAAATGAAAAATTATTCATTTATGACCAAAAATCTTTTAACTCTAGCTTGATTATGACTTTAGGGTCACATTTTCAACTAAACAACTTGATGAGCAAGTCTTGCACAATTATAAACACACAGTGTAACAGTCTTGGTTATCCAGGGTGTTACAGCTGAGGTCATTGTTGCCTTGCCTTGGACGTGGAATTAATCACACTCATTCGATCTAACGAAGCAAATGGTGTCTTCTTATTACCTATAATTTTTTTTAAGAACATTACATGTTACAATTAGGAACATTACCCCTGGGACACGGAGCGAGCACATTGGAGCGTCAATGACCTTGGGGCCTAGAGCCAGTCTCACCTCCAAGAAGGTGCAGTGCTGCCCCTGCACCAATATTTTATTGTAACGCCCTGGTTACTCCAAGACAGTTACTATGAGCTTTGAACCATGCTTAACTCGCTAATCGAGTCATTTGGTTATAAACGCGCATCTCGGTGTTTTTAACAGGCTAAGGTGAAAAACTCGATAAAAAAGGAAAGGATATATTTTATTTAAAACATAAAACTGTTCATGGGCCCATAAAAATGTTTACAAGTAATTTACAATCCAAAATGGTCATTACAGTGTAAAATTACAACCCGTTGACCTAAGCGACAAAAATAGGGTTAACCCCTAGTTCCTCTGAGAAACTCCTTGGCCGTGGTGGTCAAGCGGCCACATATGTACACATCGCCACCTAATCTCTCCACTCAAGGCTGGGTGAGCTTTTCTTTCCCTTTACCTGGACCACATAGCACTCGTGAGCCAAGACTCAGCAAGAAAACTTATTACTGCATGTATATAATATTAGATGATGATTATGATAATCATCTAGAGCTTATAGCCCCAAACAAATGAGTGACTAATGTGTAAGTCACTAATGTGGGTTCTGCACCCTTAGCAAATGAGAGACCATGGTCTCACTAGTGTGGGTTCCGTACCCTTAGCCATGTGACGATGCAGTCACCTGGGCCTTCTAGCCCTGGCTCTGAGTGACTAGTCATGGGACTAGACAAGCACATTTAGTTTTCATCGAACTTGAGGTCGGTCAAGCATTAATGCTCATGATGAGTCATTCAATGCTTATGTCGATTAGATCTAATCTTTTAGACTTGCATTAAACACACTAATACTGTTCTTGACTCTTAAGCCAATACCATACGACCAGTGCTCAGTACTACGACCGAACTTGACTAGTAAGTCACAGCTTCACAGTTAATACTGACACCATTGCCGATTCTGACTAATAAGTCAGTGCCATTCACAAGTAAGCAAGATTTTCTAAGCATTTGATATGCAATCAATGTCCACATTTAAACACTCAACATGCCTCATGAATAACCATGCATGTCACATATGGGGTGTAGTTTTCTTACCTCTGGTTCAAAGCTCACAGTAACTATCTTGGAGTAACCAGGGCGTTACATTTATGGACTTCTTGAAGTTCATGGGCATCGCCCCGTTCCAACTGTCCCTGAATGGGTATCAAGCCACTTGTACATCCTATACCGGAGGGGAAACTGGCATGTGCCTTCTCCAGCCAAAAATTTATACGTGTACAGTTCTTGGGCCTACCCAAGGAAGAAAAATGGTGACGGATACTATACCCTGATAAAGTACACCAACCCGAAATTTATGTACAAGGTTCTCTACCACAACGAGAGCCATGCGCGGGACTACAAAGCTAATCACTTCTTCACGAATGGTTTCCCAACACAAACCAACCTAACCCTTCTCCTCGAGTTCTCCAAAGTTTGTATGTATCTTTGATTTCTTTTGAATTGTCCTTCAGCACCAGTTATCTTCCCGTACTTAGGAATCTTCTCTTGTTAGGTCCTTTACCCCAAACATTAAATGTCGAAGCGAACAATAACCGCTTACAGGAGATGGAGAGCTTTCTGGAGGAGGAGATGAAGCTCAACTTCCTGGTGACGGAGGCAAATTTGCAGGCTGTTGGACTTCTTTAGGAGGCCAACACATTGGCAACGTTGACCTGACCCAATTCTGGAACTCCAAGCAGGCTCGAGAAGAGGCATCTCGCCACATCAATTATATAGATTGACTGACTGACTCGCTTCCAGTATAATCAGTAGATGCAAGAGGAGCGTTTCAAAAATGCTCAAGCTGTTCAAGCAGCTAAAGAAGCTCAGGAAAACCAAGAGATTGAAGAGAAGCTCCAAGCAAGGATAAGGTCTTCGTCCATTGATCAAGGTAAATCCCCAATTATAGTGTATAATGCTAGACAAGTAGGAGACGGGATAAGTCCCAAACATGTTCAGGCTTCTCCATCTGTTCTCTGGTGTAGGCTCACATCCGACCACCACTAGACTACGGAGGAGTTCCAAGACTTTCAAGACTTGATCGATGTCTACCTCCACCATCTGAAGAGAAAATTTCCCTCACGAGGCTTCATGTCATTGGACGACGTGACGTCCTTCCCCTTCTTCAGTCGACAATTTCCATTTTTCCAAGACATCTTTGTGTAAGTTTATGATATTTATATATATTTTTTCATAAATAGTTTATTTGGTTCTTGGGTTCTTGACCATTTCTAGGAAAGTAAGGCATTTTGATTCATTAATTTAGCATATAAATGGTAAAAAATAGGTTTTTAGGAAAAATGGTGCATCTTTTCTGGGTTTTGAAAGGGTTACGTATAGAGTAAGGAACAAGGTTTAGAAATAGGGTTAAGGTGCAAGTTTTACAATGACGACCCCTATTTTGGTAACTGCCCACTTTTTCCCTAGAAATTCGGGATTCTTTTAAACTAATAATAACCATCCCACTCCCACGTGGGAACACTCTCGATGCCCTGAACTTTATAACAGTTCGATGTTGGCATTTGAGTTAATCTCGCAATTCGAGCCTTCAGGCTCGATTAATGCGATCTCGTTATCTCGAGCTTATGAGATATTGCAGCTTTTTTTTTTTCTTTTTTATAATGGGCCCTCACCTTTTTCTTCCTTGTTAGATGTCATAGTCTGCTCCATTTCTGGCCATATCCTTCAAATAACATGATGCATAGACAATCTCATTTTCCATCAATGAGATATCATAATAACTTATAAACTAGTTCTGATCTGTAGGAAGACTCAGAATTCTTCCATAAAGCACACGTAATATCTTGCCCGTCCAAGGAAACTCCTGACCTCTAAAGCATTCCTTGGCCTTGGAAAATCTCCAACTGGGAGTATACCACAATATCATCAGTCAAGACGATTACAAATCCAATTTAGATAATCTTTGAATAATCTATTCATCTAATCCATAAAAACAACTCGGCATTAGTCGAATCCACAAAACATAATTCAACACTTCTAGTGCCCATATCTGGTATAAAAGGCAGTCTTCTGCTTATCCTTCCTCCTGATCTTTAGCTGGTAATAACCAAATTGAAGATCCACCTTGGAGAATACCATCTTACTCAATAATTGAACCTTTAGTTCTTACAGCTCTGCTGAAGCTGTTCAGTAAAGTGTCCTCGACCTAGTTTCGTCCTTGGCACCAACATAATCACCATTCTATCTCTCTGTGTAATGGTAACCCTGACAAATCCCCTGGAAACACATCCAGAAACTCACAAACTAATCCAGTCTATCCTGGTCCCACTAGCACGACCTAAGTGGTATTCACCACACTAGCTAAGAGTCTTATGCATCCCTCCTACCATAGCTCCTTAGCTTTAAGTACATATGTCATAAGCATACAGGGTCCATGCATAATGCCAACAAATACAAGGCTTTCTCACCCTCAAGCCCAAGAATTACCATCCTTTCCCTTACAATCTATCATTGCCCAAAACTCGGCTAACCAATCCATATCAAGGATTATACCGAAGTCAGTCATAACAAACTCTATCAAGTCAACCGATGAGTCCCTTCTCACCATAACCTAACCCATCTCTTAAAATTACTAATAGAGTATCACATTCTCATCACAACATAACCATGTAATCTGCATATCAAGTATATATCGCTCTCTAAATGCAACAAAGTAAAGAATAACCTGACACCAAAACTAGTCAGCATAATATAAAAATCAGAACTAGGAAGCTGATCTGCCACTACTGAGGAACTAGCCTCAATCTCAATCTCCGTCTCTGATTGCATCAGAGCGAACACACGAGCTGGAGTCGAGTTGTAACGACCCAAAATTGCTAATGGGGCTTAGTGCCTTGATTAGTGTGCCGGGAGGGCATAATTGTCTTACATGTGTGTTTAATTAGTTAAATGCGTGACTATGTGGCATGCATGATTAATATGATTATATGAATATATTATATGCATGTGGGCCCTTTATAGCTTATAAGGGTATATTTGTAAATTTGGCCCGTTAGGGCATAAATGTGATTTTATGGGATATATGATTGAGACCACATTATTATGTGGATATATTTGTAGTATAAGGCTTGAGACGGTCCTAGTAAGCGGATTAGCAAAATAGTCACAGCGGGGTATAAATATCCGGCTTGGGGGAACCTAGGGTATTTTTGGGAATTTAGAGAATATTTTGGGATTATTGAGTAATGAATAAGTATTTGGTAATTAATTAGACGTGGCGAGATTAATTGGAAATTTGTAGGATGACTCGAAGAGTTAGCGGGCATCGGGATAAATGAGCATTATGCCTTTGGAGGCAATAGGAGGGGTTGTGCTAGCTAGGGGGCATTTTAGGCATTGTCTAAATTAAGGGTAAGGTCAGCTAAGGCTCTAAGAGTAATCAGAATATCCTAGAAGTCTCTCAAAACTCACCCTTTCTCTCTCACTCAAGTTCTCACTCTCACTCTATCTAGAGAACCCAAGTGAATTTGAAGAAATAGAAGGAGACCAAGCTGAGAATTTTGCTGAACTTCAGCTGGAAAACTTGGGAATTTAAGCTCAAGAATTGAAGGTTTGAAGCTGAGGGTTTAGCTGCCATTGAGGTAAGAATTTTGTTTGATTTCTGTTAAGGATTTGGGTGTTATGATCAATTGGTTTAGGTCCTTTAGTGGTGAATTGTTGTTAGCTGGATTGGTGGTTTTAGTAGAGTTTTCTAGGATATATTATGCTTAAGATACATGACTAAGGGTCCTAGACTCGTTGCTAGGCTTGGTGTGGGTTTGGGAGTGTTATTGGGGTTGAATTATTAAGAATTAGCAAGGGAAAATGCTGAGAAAAGATAATTTTCCTGGGTTTAGGGGTTTAGGTCGCGACCCTGTTCTTCAGGCGTTGCGGCCCGCATGATTTTTTGAGGCTGGGGGGCCTCTGTTCGTTAGGCGTGCCACGACTTGGAGGAGTACAGGACGTGGCCCGTGTCCCCTATCAAGGAGGTTTGAGCCTCTGTCTAAGGGGCGGGTCACGACCCGCAATGGGGAATTAAGGGGAAATAAAGTTCAAGGCTCGTGGAGGCTCGAGAATTCAAACTTAGGCGCTCAGGATGAATTTTACTACCCGGTTGAGTAGAATTCGAGGTCTCTGAGACTAATATTTGTTCCCTAAGTATTTAATTGGATTAGAAATTGATGGTTACCTATTGACACTGTGACTAGGTTTATCACTAAGGCTCATGACTGAGGATTATGCTCGAAACCGTTTTTAATTCCTCGCTCGGGATTCGAGGTAAGAAAACTGCACCCATGTGGTTGTGTCTGGGACTAAGGTACCCTGTATCTAGATATATTTGTTATGTAAATGTATTATTATTATTGTGTGAAATATTAAAGTACGGCCTAAGGGAGCCAGGGCTGACAATTAGCGTAATGGACGTGGCTTGGTCACTGTGAGCCGAGGTCATCTAAATAAACAATAGACGCGGCCTAAGCGAGTCGGGGCCAGCTTAGTAAACGGAGGGCTCGGCCTAAGGGCGCCGACCCTAAGCAGTTGTATTACTGGTTAAAATATGTTCTTGAAAGTACATGTTTACTATTACTAGCTTGATGCTTATAATCTGTTGAGTTTTTGAATAATTGTTTTAAGATTGATTAAATGCTACTATTGTTTATGTGTTTGTTGTTTATGGTTTTCTTGCTAGGCCTTGGCTCACGGGTGCTACGTGGTGCAGGTAAAGACAAAAGGAAGATGGACCAACCATGAGTTGGAGAGCTCTGGGGGCAGAGTGTACATAGTCAGTTGCTCGACCGCCACGGCCAAGGGACAGTACAGGGGCAGAGGCCTAAAACTTGTATTTTTCCATTAGAGTGGTTGTTGTTTGTGTTAAACTTTTGAGGATTGTAAATCATCACTTAAACCCTATTTTTGGGATCCCATGTACCAAACATCTGTATTAATGAAAATTAATCTGTTTACAATCAAAATCTTTTAACCCTAACCTGATAGATGACTTTAGGAACACATTATTATTCCAACGACTTGGTTAGCAAGTCTTGCACTATTTTAAAATATACAGTGTAACAGTCTTGGTTATCCAGGGCATTACACGAGCTGTGCCCCCTTTTTCTCATCCTTCCTTCGCCTTGGGCAATCCCTTTTACTGTGCCCAAACATCCCACATAAGAAACATGCCCTTGCTCAACATTCTCCGAGATGGTGCCTCTTACACCGAGTGCATGTCGGGTAGGGTTTCCAATCCTTGTCCTTGCTCGATCCAATAAATGGAGGTATCACTACTTGAGTGCTACACTCACCAGCACACTCCTTCCCAATCTCATTTCCTGTGCTCTCAACAACAAGAGCCTTCCCTACCACCTGAGCGTAGGTAGAGATTTCATGTACTGGAGCGACTCTAATCCCCTGATCTATTCTGGGATTCAATCCTTGGATAAACTCCTCCTTCCGAGCTACATCCATGGGTATCATATCAAAAGCAAACTTAGCCAATGTAATGCCCCAAAATCCCTAATGAGGTTTAATGGTTGGATTAGGAGTCTGGGAGGGCCATAATTGATTTATATGCCATTAAATGATTATATGCATGTTTATGTGAATTATATTATTATATGATGATAAATGCATGCATGTGGGTCCATTTTTCATTATAAGGGTATTTTGGTAATTTGGCCCGTTGAGGGCATGTTTGTATATTTTCATCCATGTTGGTGATTTATGGATGAGGCCACATTATTATGTGGATATGTTCGAGCTATTCGGCATGCAATGATCTTAGAATGCAAATTAACGGTTTGGTCATAACGGGGTTAATTACCGGGCTCGGGGTGAGTCTCGGGGTAATTTGATGATTAGTACATTACCGAGAATTAAAGGGGTAATGGGATATGATTTATTATTATTTGAGAATATTTGGAATAACATGAATTGGAGGACGTTAATTATAATTAGCGAGACAGACGGGAAATGATGATTTTGCCTTTGCTAGCCTTGAGAGGAAACTATTTGACATAGGGGCATTTTGGTCTTTTGACCATAGGTTATATTTAAAATCAGAAAGTTGTAGAAGATTAAGGCAAAATAGGGGCTGGTTCTTTCACTCACTCGATCATCTCTCTCCCTCTTTTTTTTTTTGAATTTCTTTGGTGGAAAAGGTAGGATTTGAGAAGTTTAAGCTAGGGAATTGCTTTAGGGATTACTAGGAAGCTCTTAAGTTCTTGAGGTAATGATTCTCCAAGCTTTGATCCTAAGTATCCTTTGTTTTTTTTCTTCAGCTTTTACAGAGTTTATAGTTTGATGCTAGTTGTGGTAAATCAATGAGGTTTTTGGGAAAGTTTGTTTGGGTTTTGATGAGTTAAGGTATAGATGAAGTTTTGGGATTAAATTATAGGTTTGGATGGTGTTTGGGTTGGTTTTGAAGCTTGGTATTCAAGGGAAAACGCAGGGGAGAAAAACCAGAATTTTTCTGGTCTGTCAGTGGCGCCTCAGCTCTAGGCAGAGGAGAGCAAGGGTGATCTTTGACTTGGGGCAGCTCCCCAACGCTACCCAGCAGCACCCCAATGCTAGGTCATTTTCAGCAAGGCCCAGTTTTAGGGTTTGGGAGGACTTTGGGGGATCGAGGGATGGTTCCACTACCCCGTTTGGGTGGATTGGAAGTCCTGAGAGCTCGGGAGTGGTCCCAGGAGCGGGGTTTTAGATCATAAACCTTTTATTATTTATTTTATTGAGGGAGTTCCATATTTGGTTATGACTAGGTGACCGCTAAGGGATCAAAGGATCGATCGTTCACAAGGGTCATTTTTAACTTGTTTCACGCTCGAACCAGAGGTAAGAAAACTGCACCCAGTATATGACATGCATGGTTATTAATGAGGCATATTGAGTGCTCTATACGTGGACATTGATTGCATTGTAAATGCTTAGCAATCTTGCTTATCTATGAATGGTACTGACTTATTAGTCAGAAACGACAATGGTGTCAGTATTGATTGTGAAGCTGTGACTTATTAGTCAAGTTCAATAGTAGTACTGAGCACTGGTCGTATGGAATTGACCTATGAGTCAAGAACGGTATTAGCATGTTTAACGCAAGTTGAAAAGATTAGATCTAATCGACATAAGCATTATCATCATAAGTATGAAATGCTCGACCTACCTTAAGTTCGATGAAAACTAAAAACGCTTGTCTAGTCTAAAGGCTAGTTACATAGAGCCAGGGCTATAAGCTCAGGTGAATGAAACGTCACATGGATAGAAGGGTGTGGAACCCCAGAGATAAACTTATTAGTCATCTACACATAGATAGACTTATTAGTCATCTATTCAGAGATAGACTTATTAGTCATCTATTCAGAGATAGACTTATTAGTCATCTATTTAGAGATAGACTCATTAGTCATCTATCCAGAGATAGACTTATTAGTCATCTATTCAGAGTATGACTTAATAGTCACTTATCTGATTAGGGTTGCATGCCCCAGCATGATTACCAGAATCTCGATATTATCTGTTTAGGGCTACAAGGCCCAGTATGATTATCATAATCATCAATTGATATTGTATACATACAGTAAGAAGTATTCTTGCTGAGCCTTGGCTCACGGGTGCTATGTGGTGCAGGTAAAGGGAAAGAAAAGCTCACCCAGCCTTGAGTGGAGAGCTTAGGTGGTGATGTGTACATATGTGACCGCTTGACCACCACGGCCAAGGTGTTTCTCAAAGGAACTAGGGGTTAACCCTGTTTTCGCCGCTTAGGCCGGCGGGTTGTAACTTTTACACTATAATGACCATTTTGGATTGTAAACAACTTGTAAACATTTTTATGGGCCCATGTACAATTTTATGTCTTAAATAAAATATATCCATTCCTTTTGATCGAGAATTTTTACCCTGGCCAATTAGTGACACCTAGATGCACCTTTATAACCAAATGACTTGTTTAGCAAGTTAAGCACTGTTTAAAGTCCACAGTAACGATCTTGGAGTAACCAGGGCATTACAGCCGACCCATCGAATCTATTAACATACTCAGTTACTATTGTATTTCCCTAAACTAGATTCAGAAACTCATTTGTGTTAGCAGTCTTGACTGCATCACAATAATATCTCTCATTAAACAGCTGCCTAAATTCTTTCCAGTTCATTGCAGTTGTATCTCGTGTCTGGGATACCACTTCCTACCACGTTCAGGCATCTTTCCGTAACACATATGTAGCACATATCACCCTATCGTGACCTACCACCTCCATACTGTCGAGGATGGAATTGATTATGCCCATCCATTGCTTAACTCTGAATGGATCTAGGCTTCCCTTAAAAACTGGAGGGTAATATTCCTGGAATCTTCCACATAGAAACTCCCACATGTTCTCAACCTTAGGCTGAGCCAATACTGGTGCCACTCTTGGCATAACAAAGGAAGATGGGATCCCTGGCAGAACCTGCTGTTGTTTTAAACACCTGATCTCTTCCTCTTGCCTCTACAATCTTAATTGCATATCTGTAAACACTTGCTGCAAATTCTAAGGGGCTGGTGAAGGGTTCAAGCCTTGGCTGAAATTCCCAGCCTCGGTATAACTACCATTGGATCCCATTAACTGCCTTGGATACATAACCTCTGATTAGTCTGCAGTCAATAACTTGATCCATTAAGCATGATAAGCACATTCAAAAGCCTTCCCCCACGAGAACAATCACATAACACCACATTCATATACCACTTCGGTGCTAAAAACACACCCACAACATTCACACATTAATTCATAACCCCTGCTCTTCCAACATACATACCATGCTCTCAACTCCAGCATGCAAATAACATGTTTATATATTCACTGAGCAGGTAATCATATAATCATATCAATAGTCAAGGGCTAAGCCCTAACAGAATCTCATCCTCCCCAATAAGGCATGCAGGTAAAGCATTTACATTCTATTTAAGCAGTTAAACATATAGCCACATAAATAGTTACCATACCCTGAGTGAAGCTTGTCTTTAGTGACGAGTGTACATGCCCAACTTGTCTACAGGAACCCTTAACCTTGGCTTGCTCTGATACCAAGTTGTAACGCCCTACTACCCAGGGACTGTTACACTGTGTATTTTAAACAGTGCTAAACTTGCTAAACGAGTCATTTGGCCATAATCATGTAACTAAGTGTGATTAACGGTTTAGAGTTAAAGATTTTGGTCAAAGATACAACGTTTCACTAAAATGTTTACTGTATACATTGGGATCCCAAAATACATTTTAAAGGTTAATTACAATAAAATAGTTACAACCAGCCGACCTAAGTAGCAAAATAGGGTTTAACCCTAGTTCCTCTTTAAACCATTGGCTGTGGTGGTCGAGTAGCTGCATATGTACACATCGTCACCTAAGCTCTCAAACTCAAGGATGGTCCAACTTTCTTTTACCTTTACCTGCACCACATAGCACCGGTGATCCGAGGCTCAGCAAGAAAACTCCAACACATTCTCATAGGCAATTAATAATATGTTATCAAATCATAGTAAGCATGCCTAATTGTAATCACCCTATTCATGCATGCAGGCAAGTACAAATAAATGATTATGGGGTCCTGTGCCCTGAATAGATGACTAATAAGTTTCTCTGGACTCCCGCGCCCTGAATAGATGACTAATAAGTCTCTCTGGGGTCCTGCACCTTGAATAGATGACTAATAAGTCTCTCTGGGGTCCTGCGCCCTAAATAGATAACTAATAAGTCTCTTTGGGGTCCTCTGCCCTAAGCCATGTGACGTTCCAGTCCCCAGAGCCTTTTAGTCATGACTCTGAGTAACTAGCCTTAGACTAGCCAAGCGCTTTAATTTTCTTCGACCAATAGGTCGGTCAAGCATTTAATGCTCTTGTTAATTAGATCTAATAATTTCAACCTGCGTTCAATACGCTAATGCTGCTCTTGACTCATAAGTCAATTCCATACGACCAACACTTAGTACTACTGCCGATCATAACTAATATGTCAGAGCTTCATGACCCATACTAAATACCATTTCCGTTTCTTAACTAATAAGTCAGTGCTTCCTCAATGAGGTAATGCAAACATGCATATATCATATGTAAAATATCTAGATATAAGGCATTCAACATGCTTAATCAATAATCACAAGCGTAATCATAATCATGCACAATTACAGAAACTCAAGCTCTGATCAATTCCATATTCAACATTCATGTCATGCCATAACCACATGTATCACATGCCTCACATGCATCACATACTGGTGCTGTTTTCTTACCTTTGGTCCAAACACATGTTACCAATAAACGACCCTCAAGCACGATCCTGTTTCCAAGCTCCTAACGACACCTAGTCACAACCATAATATTGAATCTCATCAAAAATGAGTAAATAAAGACTTTCGGACCAAGTCTTAGTCTTCGGGACGTCGAATCCTACCAAACTGGGTAGTAGGATCAATCCCGAGGCCTTAGAGTTAAGTTCCCATGACTAAAAACCCACTTTGGCCAAAAATTCCCTTAAACAATGTGGCCCCTCAGCCCTGAGCCGCGACCCGCCTCTAGACAGAGGCCAAGTCCCCTCTTTGCCTGCGCCTTGCGGCCCTAAATGCCTAAATAGCAGGCCTCCTCCTTCATCAAGCCTGGCTCGTGCCGCCCAAGAACAGGGTCGCGGCCCAACCACGAACCCAGCAAAAACCTTCATTTGCTTCATTTAAAAATCTTCCAAAAACTTATCTGAACATCTCCAAATCCCGAAATCAAAGTCCCCAAACATCCCAATGATCCAAAACCATCAAAACCCAAATCTTAAATCATCCAAAAACTCATCAAAACATAAAATCCAGTCAAAGCTTAAAAACTCAAAAACTCAAAACTTAAAACTTGGATTACCTCTGAATAAGTCATTTCCCAGCTAAATCCTCCGGCTAATAAGCTTCTAATCTTCCCTAGAATCACTATGGCTCGGTCCTTTCCTTAATCTGAGTCCTAAAACTCAAGTTTCCTTCGAAAATGCGAACGGTGTCAAAAAGAGAACGGGAGAGAGAGAGAGAGATAGAGAACGTTCTTTTTATTTCTGATAGGTTACTTCGAGCTTAAGTAACCTCAAGCAAATCCTAATGCTCGGGGTCCCGAAAACGCCCCCAGGGTAAAATAGTCAAAATTCCCATAATTTCCTCATGATCTCACTAACTCCCAATATATCATCAAATAATCATTCCCATTACCCGATATCCCGGTAATGTGCTAAATACCCAATATACCCCTTGACTCACTCCGAGTTAAGTATGGGTCCCGTTGTGAGTTTCCCACTAGCTTTCTTCCTAGGGTCATCTAGTGCCGAGTAACCCAAACATATCTACATAATAATGTTGTCTCGCACACACACATATATCACACATATGCCAAATATACCCAAAACGAGCCAAATTACAACAATTGCTCAATTAATCAGGGCCCACAAGCATATTTAATACACCCAAACATGCATATCATATTATAATATAACTCACATAATCACATATTGATACACATATATATATCACATAATCACATAATTTCCATAATTTGCCATCCTGGCCCCCTTGTCAAGGCCCTAAGCCTTATTAGGAAATTTGGGATGTTACAGTGGCCGAGGATCCTCTCTTGATGACCTCGAAAGCCGTCTCCAATGAGCCTAAGGTCCGACAGTTCGTGGCCGCATCCAACATGCAAGAATATATGGAGCTTGGGGTTTCGGTAAGTTTGTTTCATGTGATTTTTACTTTCTTGGTTACTTGTTACACATTTTCTAACCATTGTAACCTTGTGTTTTAGACTCTTCTTGGTATCTTACGCCAAAGCTCACTTTTTTCGATGGCTGCTGCGAAAATCTTGGTCTATGACATAAACCAGGCTCGAATTCGTGCCGAGGACGACTTGAAGGAGGCCAAGGGAGCCTAGGAAAAAGCCGAGGACCTGCTCAAGGAAGTCACGGAGGCTCGAGCCCGCACTAAAGCATTGTTTCAAGAGGTCCGAGAGGCCCAAGCGATGCTCGAGGATGCTCTCAAGGCTTCCCATGCCAAGCTCGACTCATCCGAGGCCAACGTCAATGACTTGAAGGCGGAGCTCGACATTAAGACAGCTGATTTTGACATCGCTAGGGTCGAGATTGATCGCTTGAAGGCAGAAATGAGTCCTGCTAAGGTAAATACCGAATGCTAGAAGGAGGAAAAGAACTCTGCCTTCGAGATCCTCGAGGATGAGAAGAAACTCATGCTCGATAAATTCAAGGCCAAGAAGGATTGGGATATAGACCGGACCATGTACATGATGTGGTCTTTGAACCCCGAGATGGACACTTCATTCCTCCAGGATAAGGAAGAAGAGTTTGTCTCCAGGTGGAAGGCTCGGTTGGCCGAGAAGGATGTCATGACCACCACCTTGGATGGCGGAGGCGAGGAGGAGAAAAGCGAGGAAGCTGAGTCTGTATCTACTAATAAAAAATGATTTGTTCTTTAAAAATGGCTACGTCCCTTATTACTTGTTTTTTGTAATTAAGGATTTATTTTTATGCCCTTTGGGCAAAGACAATTATAACTCGAGGTTTGAGTTTTTTCAATGGTATTTTTTATTTTTATGCTTATATTTCTTGCTCGAAACATTTATGCATATTGTCTACCTTGGATGTTTTTTCCTTTATCACATGCTTACATTTCTTGCTCGAAATATTTACGCATATTGTGCATAAAGTGCTATATTTGTTTATCTATACAAATATTTGTTGGGCTTAATCTCAAATTTCAACGTATTCATACATAGTTCATTTGATTGCCCTTTTTCGACTTTGTTATTATCAAGGTTGAATATTATTTTTACCACGTATTTTTAAAAGAACTTGGTGGCGTGTAACCTCGTTAGTCTAGTCATATTTTGCTCTTCCATAGTAACTTTTCCTCTTCCTCAAGTATGGTCTCGAGGTTGCGAGATTGAAACTTATTTGCAAAAATTTCCAACCATGTCTCGACTCATGATTTTTGTTGGTTTATCTAGAATTCCAACTTTTTTTCTTGTCGATTGGGGTTTGCTTGTTTGTTCCAGACTTGTTTAATTTGTGTTTGGATAATAATCCATACACTGTTATTAGAGTTTATTTTTATTGATGTTATGTTTTTTCGAGCTCCTGGTATGATTGTATGCCACTTATGCCCCCTTAATATCCTATGATTGTGATCTTAGGTTATTGGATTTTGAGAGCTTGCAAAAAGTATAACAATAAAAATTGGTGCTTTATTGATGAAAAACAAAAATTAAGTACAAGTTGGGTTAAAATGAATAAACATCGTTCCAATATTACTGATAATAAGTTCATAGATGTTCACCATTCCAAGCTCGCAGGACCAACTGTCCATTCAATCTCGCTAGTTTATAAACACTAGGTCGAATGATGGACTCGATTTGGTAAGGTCCTTCCCAATTAGGCCCGAGCACCCCTGCAGATGGTTCTTGTGTGGTCAAAAACACGCGTCTGAGCACCAACTCTCCCAATCCAAATTTCCTGTCTCAAACCCTCTTATTGAAATATCTTGTAGCCCTCTACTGGTATGCAACATTTCTTAGTTGGGCTTCGTCTCGTCTTTCTTTAATTAGGTCTAAACTTTCTTCGAGCTAGAATTGGTTCGAGGTTTGGTCATACTCCTCATGCCTTATTGTTTGGATTTCGACCTCAATAGGAAACATAGCCTCGCAACCATAAGCCAGGGAGAAGGGCGTATGTCCCGTTGAGGTCCGTGCTATTGTTCTGTATGCCCATAGGACTTGTGGTAGTTCCTCTGGCCATCTTCCTTTAGCTTCTTCTAGCCTTTTCTTAATAGAACTCTTTAGAGTTTTGTTTACTGCTTTGACCTAGCCATTTGTCTGTGGGTGGGCCACAGAGGAAAAACTTTTCCGGTATGCCGCTCCGCTTCTTCGGCAGTTACGCGATTTTAATTATTCCATTCCTTTCATAGAAATGTGTGAACATATCGCTATCGAATTGGGTTCCGTTATCCGATACAATCTTTTTGGGTATCCCGTATCTACATATTATATTCTTCACTACGAAATCCATAACTTTTTTCGAGGTGATAGTAGCTAGAGGTTCAGCTTCAATCCACTTTGTAAAATATTCTACAGTGAATGCAACATATTTTACTCCTCCTTTTCCAGTTGGCAAGGAACCTATGAGGTCGATTCCCCATACTGCGAATGGCCATGGAGAGATCATCATGGTGAGCTCGGTTGGTGGAGCTCGTGGTATCGAAGTGAACTGTTGACACTTGTCACAACGCTTGACGTATTCGAACGAGTCAGCTTTAACTGTAGGCCAGAAGTATCCTTTTCTAATCACCTTTTTTGACAGACTATGTCATGGTCTCTGCAAAATCCTTCATGGATTTCTTCTAAAAAAATTCTTGCCTCGAGCGGAGTTACACACCTTAGGAGTGGCATGAAATACCCTCTTCTGTACAACTTTCCTTCCAAGATGGTGTGTCTTGGTATTTTGTACATAAGTTTCCTAGCCTCGTGTCGGTCTGCTGGGAGACTTTCAGTTTCGATGTATTCAATTATGGGGGTCATCCAGGTAGGTTGGGAGTCAATCATGTTGATATCTTCTTCCTTGGGCTCGGTTATACTTGGGATCGGTAGGAACTTGATCGGCACCATGTTGTGTGTGTCAGCTTCTTTGGTCATGGCGAGCCTAGCCAGGGCGTCCACATTTGAGTTGTTCTATGGCATAGAACTAAAATTCCCAAAACGCCGCCTTAACTTTTCTCCATATACGCTGCCATTTTAATGCCACAAGCCTGATATTCACCTAGGATCTAGATAACGACTAATTGGGAATCACTATAGCAATGAATGGCCTTTGCCTTGAGCTCAGAAGCTATCAGGGGTCCTGCTAATAGTGCTTCATACTCAGCCTCGTTATTTAATGTTTCGAAGCAAAACCGTAAAGCTGAGTGAAACTTACTTCTTGTCGGGGTGATCAAAATGATTCTTGCCCCCGACCCATTTTTGTTACAGGATCCATTGACGTAAAGTCTCCACAGCTCGTGAGCTAGGGTTATGACTTCCTCGTTGGTCATTCCCGTACATTCAACTAAAAAATCTGCTAAGGCCTGCCCCTTGATCGTTATCCTTGGATGGTAGGTGATCTCGAATTGCCTGAGTTTGACAACCCATTTCAACAATCTTCCGGAGGCCTAAGGCTTAGATAGTACTTGGCTTAATGGTTGATCAGTTAATGCATGTATAGGATGTGCTTGGAAATAAGGTCAAAGCTTTTGAGATGCATGTATCAAGCATAACGCCAACTTCTCCATTAACGGATACCTCAATTCTGCCCCCAGTAACCTTTTACTAACATAGTAAACATGTTTTTGCACTTTCTTATCCTCCTGAACAAGTACCGCGTTGATTGCATGCTCAGTTGTGGCAAGGTATAAGTATAATACTTTCCCTGTGATTGGCTTGGAGAAGATTGGTGGTTTGGCAAGGTGTTTCTTAAGGTTTTGAAACGCGAGTTCACACTCGTCCAACCATTCAAACTTTTTGCACCCCCCCCCCCCCCCTTCTCAAAAGGTTAAAGAATGGGAGGCATCGATTTGTAGATTTCGAGATGAACCTACTTAAGCCCGCCATTCGTCCAGTTAGGCTCTGGAAATCCTTATGTTTTCAAGGTGATGGCATATCAATTAATGCCCTAATCTTATCGGGATTTGCCTTTATGCCCCGAGCATTCACTATGAATCTGAGAAAGATTCCCGAGGATACTCCAAATGAGCATTTTTGCGGGTTAAGTCTCATATTGTACTTCCAGAGCACAGCGAAGCATTCAGCGAGATCATCCACATGGTTACAATTATGCTTGGATTTAACTAGCATATCGTCCACATAAACTTCCATGTTATTCCCTATTTTTTCAGCAAGCATCCTATTCACCAATCTTTGGTATGTGGCTCTGGCATTCTTGAGCCCGAAAAGGTATCACATTGTAGCAATATAGGCCTTTATCAGTCATGAAGATCGTATGTTTTTAGTCAGGTGCGTGCATGGCTATCTGATTATATCCAGAGTACGCATCCATGAAGGACATGAAGTCGTGACCTGCAATGGCGTCTATGAGCTGATCAATTCGAGGCAAGGGAAAGCAATCCTTTGGACATGCTTTATTGAGATCTGAATAATCAATGCAAGTTTGCCACTTGCCATTGGGCTTTGAAACTAGCATAGGGTTGGCTATCCAGACAGGGTAGAAAGCATCTCGGATAAACCGATTTGCCTTCAACCTTTTGACCTCTTTTTTCAGATATTTCTTCCTTTCATCGTCCTAGAGCCTTCTTTTCTGTTGCTTTGGAGGGAAGCTTTTGTGCATGGCTTATAATGTTTGGGCTGATCCCAACTATGTCCGAGTGCGACCATGCAAAGACATCTTGATTTTCCCTCAGGAGGCGAGGTAATTGCTATCTCGCATATTTGGGGAGGTTTTTCCCTATCTTTACAACCTTAGTGGTATCCTTTTCATCGAGTTCCTTTATTGGACTGAGATCAGCCCTATCCTATTCTACTCTGGGGTTGATCTTTTCTTCGATTTCGAAGACAGACTCACTTATTTCCCAGATAACAAAAAGTGCTTGTGCACTTGTTTGGCCTTTCCCTCTCATGGAAATGCTATAACATTCCCTAGTGGCCAGCTGGTCTCCCTTCAGAGTCCCAATGCCACTAGATGTTGGAAACTTGATGGCCAAATGCCTAACAGATGATACTGCCCTCAGTCCAATCAGGGCTGGTCTCTCGAGCAATACATTATAGGCTGACGGGGTGTCCATCAATATAAAGTCCATGATCATGGTTACCAAGACAAGATAGTCTCCCAAGGTTACTAGGAGCTTGATGGAATCCGTACTGGCTATCCCTTCTCCTAAGAAATTGTACAATGTCATTGCATAGGTTTTCAAGTCTCGAATTATGAGTCTCATCTTTTCTAAAGTGGCTTTATAAAGGATGCTGACTGAGCTCCCGTTATCTATCAGAACCTAGCGCACCCTTTTGTTGGTGAGCTGGAGTATGATGACCATAGGGTCACTATGGGTAAACTGGATGTGCGATACGTCCTCTTTTGTGAAAGTAATGGGTTGAGTTTTAACCCTTTGGTGTTTTGGAGTTCGCGATTCAGGCTCGTAGGAAGATCCATCTCCCATCTTGAGCTCGTTGACTTTTCTAGGAATTTCTACCTCGACCCATCGAGGTGTGGTCCTCCGGAAATGATTACCACATCCTACCCATCTATTGGGAGAGGTCGGTCATCCTCCCTCGTTCGCGAGGTCGTGTTCCCCTGGGCAGGTTGTGTAGGAGCTGCCTTCTGTCCAGCGGACACTTAGGCTGGATTTTTGTTCCTTACATATTTCCAAAATATCCTCTTGAGATCAGACCTTCGATCTCGTCCTTCAGTTGCCTGCATTCATCGGTGGTATCTCTGATGTCTCTATGGAATCTGCAGTATTTATTAGTATCTTTCTTTGATTTTTGATTTCGCATTGGATCAGGTTGTCTAAACGAGACCTGATTTTCGTTTGCAATAAAAATGTTTTCCTGAGTTTATGTAAGCTCGGTATAAACTGTGTAAATGGAGAAATATTTATCTCCTTTTTTCTTTTTCCCCTCATTCTCCTTCGAGTTATTCCTTCATTTTTCTCCCTTTATGAAGGATTGTCTCCTGAGGGTCGTGACGTTGATGGGGAAGCCGAGGTCGAGGTTGAGTTGACATTTTTCGTTGTAGTTATAACAGGTTTGGGGGTCAATTTTAATGTTGACCTTGCCTCCTCTACACTGACGAACCTCTAAGCCATTTTATTGAACTTAGTTATTATCCTTATAGGTTTCTGTTGCATATTGTCCCAAAGGGGACTTCCTGCCAATATCACAGCTCATACTACCATAAGATGACCACTATCATCGACATTACAGGCTCGTGCCACCTCTATGTTAAACCTTGCCAAGTAGCTATTTAATGACTCTCCCGACTGCTGTCTAACATTAGTCAAGGCCGAGGCTTCGGGTCTGACGCCTACCATGGCTTTGAATTGTTTCTTGAAATCTTTTGCTAATTGTTCCCAAGACGAGATCGAATGCCTTCGAAACTTTTCGAACCATTTTTTTTTGCTAGTTCCGTCAATGTGGTTGGAAATAGCATGCACCTGAGCTCGTAACCAACGTTGCTAGCGCGCATTATTGTGTTAAACGTGCTCAGATGGCTGTACGGGTCTGAGTTCCTGTCAAAAGGAACCACGTGGAGTATCTTGAATCCGTAAGGAAACAGAGTGTTTGATATGTGTGGAGCAAAAGGCTCGAGCTTTTCATCGGAGTCGTCTGCCTTGTCCTTATTCCTTTCATCTTGAAGGAGTTTGAATGCTCTTTTGAGCTAGTTAATTCTTTCCTAGATCAAGTCCACCAGAGGTTTAGCTAGCACTTGGGGCAGTTGGTTATTGTTTGTGAAAACTCCAACTCCCTGCCCTAGTACAGGGTTATACTGATTCCCGTATACTGGCTGCATGGGCTATTTTCGACTATTCTAATGTGTTCGTAAATCCGGGTTCAAAGGGTTAGCCTGCCCTCGGTTTTGATTCAGATGATCTCGAAGATCTGGGTTCTCATAATCCCAGTAATCCTGGGCTCGGTGTTGTATACACTCACCGACCTTCAGAGGTCCAAATTTCCACTTATGAAACTAACATTTATTTCTGGATATGTGGCTCGATGGTTGTGAGGTGGATCTTCCAATAGCCCCCTCGCTCCAGTCATTTATGACCTCGACATGTGACTTCCTACTGGCTAGGATGCCCTATGTCCTCAGGGAGCTTCTCACTCACCCCCGTGTTCAAGTCAAGCACTGTGGTTCCTGCCTTGGCTACCACTCCGAGACGGCCTTTGAGGTGCTTGTTCCCTCGTCCGATTCCTATTAGGAGCTGGCGAGGGTGCTTCTCGAACCGAAGATGGGTGCCTTATTGGCGACGGATGATGCCTTATTGGCAATGGTGGTGGCCTTCCATTGTAAGGCCTGGAAGGTCCAAAATTGGCTCATACTGGCTCTGGGTAATTCCTGATAGGCTCGAGGTTATTGTTCTGAGCTACAGAGGGAGCTCAATTATTCCCCGCTCCAGCAGTTACACTCGCCGTAGGATTGCCAGTAGCAACATTTTAAGTATTTCTCCCAGGGCGACTGTTGCCGGTATTAACCCTAGGCCTCGGACGGGCCTGATGGGCCCTTTGTTCGGCCATTCTGGCAACCGTACTCCCACAAGGATGCCCTCTGGTCCTTCGAGGAGATGCATGTGCCTTGACGACTTACCTAGCCAATTCCTCGTTACGTCGTGTGGCTTCGGCCAGTTGTTGGCGTAGATGGCGATTCTCCAATTCCACAATGGGCACATACCTCTCAAGATTATAATACAGATCCTCGTCAGGCCTGGGGGTTGGAGCAGATGGCCTCCTAGAGTCAGAAGATATACTCCCTTCGCCCGGGCTCTAGTCTGTCATGGGCTGCTTCCCAGGCCTTCGTGGGTAGTTCTAAGTTTGAGGAGTTCCTTCCTCAGGGATCTGTGGCAATGGTCGTCCACCAGTTTCTGGATTGTTCGTGGCAGCCATTGAAGCTATGTAGGAGGTTTCTGATTAAACAATATGGAGATTTTCTTAATTCTATCAATGAAAGCACCAAACTATTGATGCCATTTTTCATCAACTTAATTATGAAGAGCACTAAACAATGTTACAGAAATAACAGAAGAAATCACTAGCTTTTTACGTGGTTCAACAGTTAAAATCTGCCTAGTCCACGAGTCAATATTATTTCTCTTAACACTCTCAATGCTCTTTCAGAAAGCAATTTGGCATAGTATTCTTAGTACAATTTGTGCATGACTACAAATTAAATTCCCCAGGCTATTTATAGACCTGGTTGACAAAATATATCCCCCTCATTATAGGAAGTTATAATCAATCATTCAAATTTGAAATAAAATGCAAATAAATACATTAATTACATAATATCCCATGATAATTGAGATTTAATATCTGATAACAACAAATCCTTAAGTTTCGAGACCGATCCAGACTTCGAGCTCATCATTCCAGTCAACCTCCTCCTCATCTAGTGATTTCGTCAAACTCATTCCTCAGAGAAGGTTGGTGCCTTCGAGCCTGCAAATCAGGCTCAAATAGTACAACTCATGCCCGAGTGTTTAATAACTGATGGCAGATCTTGAATCATGTCAATTTATACAAGTGTACAGCCAACACTTGTTGTTTTTGAGCTACATTTCGAGGGTATTTATTCATTCTTGAATTTGGGTCTAAGAGGTTGTAAGTATCTCTTCGGTGCGTGGAGATTACTGCCTCAACTAGGAGCATGGATTCATACCCGTAGGCCATGGAGAATGGTGAATGGCCAGTAGAGGTCCTAGCAGTGGTGCGGTAGCTCCACAATGCCTTAGGAAGATCTTCAGGCCAGGCGTTTTTAGCCTTCTCCAGCCTTTTCTTCAAAGTGGCTTTAAACATCTTGTTGAGTGCTTCCATTTGTCCATTTTCTTGAGGATGAGCTACAGAGGAGAAACTCTTCATGACTCCATGCCTTTCACAAAAGTCAGTAAACAATTCACTGTCAAATTGACGGCTGTTGTCGAAGACTATCTTCCTCGGGAGCACGTAATGGCGAACGATGTTTTTGATGACGAAGTCCACCACCTTCTTGGAGGTGATCATAGCGAGAGGTTCGGCCTCGACCCATTTTGTGAAGTAGTAGACTGCCACTATAGCGTACTTTACTCTTCCATTTCCCGTGGGCAAGGCTCCAATTAAGTCAATGCTCTAAATGACGAAGGGCCAAGGACTTGTCATCTTAGTGAGCTCATTTGGAGGAGCTCGGGGTATGTTGGCATAATGTTGGCATTTCTATCATCTCTTGACATAATCCATTAAATCTCCATTCATCATAGGCCAAAAGTACCCTTGTCTCAGAATTTTCTTGTCGAGGCTCTGCCCCTAGCGTGGTCACCACTAAAGCCCTCACACACTTCTCGAAGCATGATTTTTCCTTCCTGCTCGGACACACATTGAATTTCCTCGCTTGTACAACTTATTTTCGATGATAATGTACCGAGGCACCTGGTAGAGTAGCTTCCGAGCAAAAAAAATTTCGGTGGTAACTCTCTAGACACAAGATACTTCACGATGGGTCCCATCCAACCATTCTGGGGCTGGACCACCTCTACCTCCTTGGGAGTTGTGATGCTCAGAGAAGCCAAGTAGTCAATCGGGACCACGTTGAGCAACTCTACATCTTTGGTGTTCGCGAGTTTGGCCAGAGCATCAACGTTGGAATTCTGCTCCCGTGGCACTTGTCGGATGGTGAATCTTTTGAAGTTGTGTAGCATTTCATGGGTCCCTGCTAAATAAGCGCCCATCTTGGTTCCTTGGGCCTGGTACTCTATGTGGACTAGGTTCACAACAAGATGAGAATTAAAGCCTTATACTCGGCTTCGCTATTTGAGGCTTCAGAGCCAAACCTTAAGGCAATGTGAACCCTATGCCCCTAAGGGGACACCAAGAAAAGGCCTGCTCTGGCTCCATTCTCATTGGAGGACCCATCTGTTGGTTTTTATAGATCAAATAAGAGATTATACGCAGCGGAACAACAATTAAAATTGTTAATTTAATCCCACAAGATTTCAAGATCTACTTCTTCACATACATATATATATATTGAATCAAAGATATGAACATAAAATTACCTCAAGTCCTTCCTTGCTGCTATCTTTTTGTATGGCAAAAATCCTTGAGATCTCACACCAAGATCTTTCAAAATGTTCTCAGCACACAAAGAACGAGTGTGGGCTCGCTATACAAAATAATAGGCAAAATCTATTTATCAGATGTTCTCAACACATGAGATCTGATAAAGTTTGGACTTAAGATTTTGAAGAACAGTGACCTATGCTTGTATCACTGTTCTCTTTCTCTTAGAGAGATTTCACGATATATTTTCTATCCCTGAAAAAGTATCGTTCTGAAAAACTGATATCCTATATTTAATATATCCAATATATTAAAAATAAAATATTAGTTATTTTAAACAATTTGAAAATAACTAATTAGTTATCAAATTTTGATTAAATAATAATATTTTAACCATATTACAATATCTCATTATTTATTTAATATTTAAATAACTAAAATTGTGGAACCAAGAAACTACCAAGAGCTTCTTATGTGTGTAGCACAGCGATTGACCATTGTGCTACACATGTACCATATGCCAAGGAAGGCATGTGATTTTTCCCAATTTTTTATTATTATTTAAATACCAAAATTTGCAAAAATAAATTAATTCAAAATTAATTATATTTTTGTTAAATCAAATAATTAATTAATTCTCAATTAATTAATTAATTAATTACACATAATTATACAATAATTATTTTTAGTGCATAGAAAAATATTTTACTTATCAAATAAGTCCTCTTGCCCATTTTTGTATTTACCTTTGTTAGTGTTTGTTTGAGCCATTTCGGGGACCATGGACCTATAACATTAAGCTCCAATAAATTGTAACTAAATAATTAAATTCTTTAATTATAATAGTTAATTTATTAATTCTGATATTTCTCCACTATAAATTCATAATTGCACTCTTTATGTTATAGATATACTTTTACAGAAATCTTATTCTAAGATGTCCATTGATATAACCATCTTACAATAGTTCAACCCTCTAATTAATTAGTTCATAAATTAGAATGGAACAATTACCATTTTACCTTTCTAATTTGCTTCTTATTCCTTAAGTACTATTAATTCACTAGTGAATAATTAATCTATAATCTAATTATAGATTTAAGCTCAAAATCATTCAGTGCCAGAATTAACCCTTAAGGGAACTAATATACGATCCGTTAGGAAATATTAGATTACGCATTGTTGATACATGTTCCCAGCCATCCATGATATTAAATCTCCAAAACAAAAGTCATTAGCCTCATTCTATGAAGAGACCTTAATGAATAAATCAAAAGATTTAACAAACATGAACAGGAGTTCATGAACACTCAGGATTTAGGTTGATCTATAAATGATCATCAGTTATGATATGAATTACAAGTCTTTATTATTAAATGGTTTTGGATAAAGACTTTTATTCATATCGGTCCATGTCATATATAATCATATTATATAAAGCACCTTTACCGAGATGTCTTACCATATCAATAATCTGAATCTAGATTATTTGTATCATCATGATACTCAGCAAACCGTACTTACAACCTCAATTAAAGAATTCCATAACTTTAATTTGTTGTTGTTGACTATTTTTATTCATTCATGTGATCTTAATTCTCTCGTACTAATACAAGATCACATCCTCAATAATGAATATGGAATTTTTCTAATATTTACAAAATTATTCAAACAATAATTTAATAATCCAAATATAATAATAATAAACCATTGTATTTATTTATTCATAGAAATAACAAATGTCTTTTACATGCTTTTATGACATACTCCTAACAATCTCCCACTAGTACTTAAAGCAAGTGAGGCATTTCTCTCAATCCCATATTACGTACATGACCCTCGAATTACTTTGGAGGAAGCGTCTTCGTGAACGGGTCTACTAGGTTGTGTTCTGATGCGATTTTCAGAATGGACACATCTCCTCTATGTACAATTTCTCTGACCAAGTGGTATTTGCGCTCTATATGCTTTCCCCTCTTGTGGCTTCTTGGTTCTTTAGAATTGGACACTGCTCCACTGTTGTCACAGTAAAGAACAAGTGGTTTCTCCACTTCTAGAACCACTTCCAGATTTTTTCAGCCAAACTTCTTCTTTAGCTGCTTCACAAGCTGCTATGTATTCAACTTCCATGGTTGAATCACACTACTACAAAAAATACTTTTTAGGACTAGCATTGCGTGTCCTAAAAAAGTTTTTAGGACTCGCGGTGCGCGGGTTCTCTATTTGAGAGCCTTAAAAACTGAGGTTTTTAGGACTCGCATTGCGAGTCCTAAAAAGTTTTCACTACTACAAAAAAAAAGACTTTTTAGGACTCACAATGTGTGTTCTAAAAAATTTAGTTGAGTACCTTTTAATTAATTATAATTTTATTTTATAAATCAATATTTAGGTAAAATGCACAATTTTTTTTTAAATCTCACTATTGTCTAATGACTAATAAATATATAAGTATATATTTAAAATATATTATAGAAAATTTTAAAAACATTACTATGATTAAATGAATAAATACAGTACATATAAACAAAATCAAAAAGATACAATCTAATACAAAATCAAATCATAAATACAAAACCAAAAATACACAAGTAATGAAGATTCAATCGAATACAAACACAACACAAAACAGAAATAAATCAACAACAACAAAATGAGAGATTGTATATATTTTTTTAAATGAAGACCCAAGATTGCCCTTGTTAGCCACCACTGCCGCGAGCTACAGTCGCTGCCAGCCACCTCCGCGAGCCACCTCCGTGCTAGCCACCGTTGCAGCGAGCCCTTAACCCCTCGTGAGCCACAGTTGCAGCAAGCCCCCACCAACCGTGAGCCTTCGTCCGCCACCACTGTGAGCCTTCGTCCACCACCGCAAGCCTTCATCCGCCACCACCGTTGCCATCGGCGTGAGTAATGAAGGATGGGAAGCTAGTGAGAGAGAATGAGGAAGAAAGAAGATGGGAGGAGGAAGAGGATGAGATGGTGAGGCTGGCGGCTAGGGCTTCATTATTTAGAAAGAAAAAGATAAGGAGGGAGAGAGAGATATCACGTGGAAAGAGGGAAGATGATGGGGTTTTAATAATAATAATAATAATAATAATAATAATAATAATGGTAAATGGGCTGTTTTTTTTTTTAGTATTAAGGACTCCCAAAGTGAGTCCTTAAAATTATTAAGTAAAACACTTATTTTTTAGCTCAGATTTTTTTAGGACTCGCATATTCTTTTAGGACACTCATTGCGAGTCCTAAAAGAGTATTAAGGACTCCCAAAGCAAGTCCTTAAAATTATTAAGTAAAACACTTATTTTTTAGCCCAGATTTTTTTAGGACTCGCATATTCTTTTAGGACACTCATTGCGAGTCCTAAAAGAGTATTAATGACTCCCAAAGCAAGTCCTTAAAATTATTAAGTAAAACACTTATTTTTATAGCCCAGATTTTTTTAGGACTCGCATATTCTTTTAGGACACTCATTGCGAGTCCTAAATTGTGTTTTTTCAAGACTCTCAATGAGTGTCCTAAAAATTCTATAAATATTTTTAAGGACTTGCATTTAGGTGCGTGTCCTAAAAAAGTGTCTCGTAAAGGGTATTTTGTAGTAGTGTCAGCTATACTAGATTGCTTAATGCTTCTCTAGACAACTGCTCCACCACCAAGAGTGAATATTGACCCAGAAGTAGACTTTCTACTATCTTTGTCAGATTGAAAATCTGAGTCAGTGTGTCCAGTAGGTTCAAAATAACTCAGTTTGACCGCCCGCTTAAGGAGTATCTTGGAGGACTACGACTTCTAAAGGACTTGCCTTAAAGGCTGGTTGGTGAGGACCTTGATAGGATGTTCCTGGAAGTAGGGCCTGAGCTTCCAAGAAGCCATCATCAGGCAAAAAGTTAGATTCTTCATAAGCAGATATCTAGACTTCACCTCGAGGAATCTCTAACATACATAATAGACGGGGTGTTGTACGTGGCCTTCCTCGCGAACTAAGGCAACATTGATGGCGTTCTCAGAGATAGCCATGTAGAGGAGGAGGGATTCTCCGTCTACGGGCTTTGACAATATTGGAAGATTCGTCAGGTCGGCCTTCAACAGCTGGAATTCATTTTCGCACTCCTCCATCCATTCAAACCTTTGGCCTCCTTAGAAGGTCTTCAAGAATGGAGTGCACTTATCAGTGGCCTTAGAGACAAAGAGGCTGAGAGCTTCTATTCGACCAGTTAAGCTTTGCACATCCTTGTGCTTTCTGGGGGATGACATCTCGATGAAGGCTCTGATCTTCTCAGGATTTGCCTCTATTCCTTGGGTGTAGCGTCCTGAAACTTCTAATAGAATGAAGTGCTTTGATTAGTGTGTCGAGAGCACACATGGGGTAATTATGTGATTTATATTATTATATGATTATATGGTTAAGTGTGCATAATTATGTGTATTAAATGTGTTTAAAGACTCGCTTTTGTTAAAAAAAGGGCAATTTTGTAATTTTAGCTCGTTGATGGTATATTTGTAATTTTATGTGCTATGTGCTTCAGACCACATTATTATGTGGATATATTTACGATATTCAGTTTTAGTGGATCCTTTCAAGAAAATTTAGAGAAAAAGTCACAACGAGAATAAATGCCAGGCTCTAGTCGAGCCCAGGGGTATTTTGGGAACTTTGTATATTTTGGGAATTTGGTAAATAAAGTAAATTGGGGGAAATGTTTGTGTTTGGAAGATTAGTGAATTTAATTTGGAGATTAGAGGTGTAATTTGAGGCCTCGTAGGAATTATAGGTAAAAGACCAAAATGCCCTTGAGGTTAGTTTAGAAGTAAGGAAGAGGCAAAGGGTAAATTGGTCATTTGACCAATTTTTAGAGTAAATCCAATAAGTGTATCAGCCATTCACCTATTCTTCTTCATCATCACTGTAATGCCCCACGTCACATTGGCTGCTTCCTGGAATGATGACTGACCCTGCAAACCAACACGAGTCTTTCCAGCATGCTTTGTCCTCACTCGCACGCTTCCTGGGAAAACTTCCTAGGAGGTCACCAATCTTGAGACTACTTCAGGTCAAGCATGGTTAACTTTGGAGTTCTCAAGTGATAGGTTACCGAAAAGAAGATGCATCTTATTGGCATAGGTAGTACCCATCAATCCATTTAAGCCTTCTTCAACTGTGTAGTCCCATACCTACATAGTCTTAGAATCATCACACTTAACATTTTCCAGGCGGTGTGGGATTGCACATCTTTACCCGGTATTTCTCCCTATGGATCACGGGATACTAACTATCACAATCACCCACCCTTAGAGGTCCGACGTCCCCGTCGGCCACACTTCCAGCTGGGTCAAGGCTCTGATACCAATTGTAACGCCCCACGTCACATTGGCTACTTCCTGGAATGACGACTGACCCTGCAAACCAATACGAGTCTTTCCAGCATGCTTTGTCCTCACTCACACACTTCTTGGGAAAACTTCCCAGGAGGTCACCCATCTTGAGACTACTCCAGGTTAATCATGCTTAACTTTGGAGTTCTCAAGTGATGGGCCATCGAAAAGAAGATGCATCTTATTGGCATAGGTAGTACCCATCAATCCATTTAAGCCTTCTTCAACTGTGTAGTCCCATACCTACATAGTCTTAGAATCATCACACTTAACCTTCCCCAGGCGATGTGGGATTCCACAGCTTTACCCCGTCTTTCCCCCTATGGATCACGGGATACTGACTGTCACAATTACTAAGATGGTAAGTTGGGATTTTGGTGTGTATTTGGTGTTTTGATGATGTATTAATGTCGTATATAAGTTGTTTTAACTATATAGAGGTTTGATTTTGTATAAAACTAGTTGGAAATTCTGTTTTGGATTGAGTTTGGAGCTGAGAAATCGCAAAGGAAACGCATATTTTTGGGTTTATCGTTGTGGCCGCGGCGCATATGCATTTCTTCGAGAGCAGGGTTTGCTCTCTGACTTCTATGGCACTCTGACCCTTTTGGAGGGCGCTGCAATGCTATTGCTTTTTCAGGGTGCAATTTTTCTGGGTATTGGGAATTAACCTTGGAGGGCTCAGGGGACGATTTCATTACCCGGTTGGATGGAATCCGAGAGCTAGGACATAGTCTCGGAGCCCGTTATCATATATAGTTCCTAATGAGTGTATCATTTATGTTGTGACTAGGGTTTCCGCAAGGCTCAAAAAAAGGATCGCACTCAGGATCGTTCTGTTTTCTACACAGGACTCGAGGTATAAAAATTGGCACATGAACCGTGAATAAGGCCATGGCCCCGAATGTTGAACGGAGTTCTAACCATGTGTTCATTCTGATTAGAATTATATATTCTTATTATCATGATTGCATCTGTGGTATCTGTTGTCATATATTTGTTTGTGTGTGATCGGCAAGAGGGCCGTAATCGGCGATAATCATGTCGAATGTAGGTCGTTATGGCAGGGCCACTATGTAGGTGTAGTATGCACTTGTTCAGCATAGGCCGTATAACTTGTTTGAAAGTTAATATGAGTTTATTTATAATCTGGGAAGCATATATTTGATGTTGATGCTTAATTGAATACTTGTTTTGCCTAGTTAAGTTTTCTTGCTGGGCCTTGACTCACAGGTGTTTGTGGTGCAGGTAAGAGCAATGGAAAATTGGACTAGCCATGAGTTGGAGGGACGTGGAGTTCCAGGTAGGGGACCACATATTTCTTCGAGTTTCAGCATTGTGAGGGGTAAGAATATTTGGGAAAAAGGGCAAGCTAAGCCTTAGATTCGTAGGACCTTTCGAGATCCTAGAAAGGATCGAGCAGGTAGCCTACAGATTGGCTCTGCCACCATCATTATCAGGGGTTCAAGACGTATTCCACATCTCAATGCTTCAGAAGTACGTCTCAGATACGACCCATGTATTGGGATATGAGGATCTGGAACTACAGACCGATTCGTCGTATGAAGAGCGACCAGTTCAGATCCTAGACAGAAAGGTTAAGGTTTTGAGGAAAAAAATGATTCCTTTAGTCAAAGTATTATGGAGGAATGGCAAGGTCGAGGTAGTGACCTGGGAGCTAGATTCGACTATGCGGGATCAGTATCCTGAGTTATTCAAGTAAATTTCAATGACGAGATTTTCAGTAGGAGGGGATAGTTGTAACGTCCCAAAAAATGCTAATAGGGTTTAGTGTCTTGATTAGCGTGACGGGAGGGCATAATTGGATATATGTGTGATTAATTGGTTAAATGATTTATATGTTAATAAGAATATATTTATATGCATGTGGGCTCGTTCTTGGTTATAAGGGCATATTTGTAATTTTGGCCCATTAAAGACATAAATGTGATTATATGCGTTAAATGGTTGGGACCACATTATTATGTGGATATATTTGCAGTATTCAGCTCGAGGCAATCCTAGTGAGCGGAATAGTCACAACAGGGTTTAATACCCAGCTTGGGGTGAGCCTAGGGGTATTTTTGGAATTTAGTGAATATTTGGGGATTTATCGAGTAACGGGTAAGTATTTGGTGATTAGTTGTGTATGTCACGATTGATTGGGAATTTGTAGGATGACTCAAGGGATTAGCGGGAAACAGGCAAATGACCGTTTTACCTTTAATGGCAATTAGGGGGCTGAGTTAATACCAGGGGTATTTTGGTCTTTTGTAGGGGATAAGCTTGAAAAACCTTAGCGAGTGATCATAACTTAACACAAACTTCTCAAACTCTCTCTCTCTCTCTTGCACGTTCTCTCTCTCTCCATCTCTTGTGCTTTGAAGCTGAAGGAATTTTGAAGGAAAAGTCTGGGGATTTAGCAAGGAAGTCTGGGAAATTAAGCTAGGATCAATCAAGGAATTGTTGAGGATTGAGGCTATTAACAGAGGTAAGAATTATGTATTGATTCTTTTGGAAATTCAGATTGTTAGGATGAGTTTCGACTAGGTTTTTGAATGTTGATTGATTATTGAGGATTTTTGGAGATTTTTATGCCTAGGCTATGTGGTTAAGAGTCCAAAACTCAATTCTGGGTTTGGTTCTAGGGTTCAAGGGGTTTTTGTTGAGTTGAGTTGGGAGAAAATGCAGAGAAACCCAAGGATTTCTGAGTTCAAGGGGGTGAATCGCGACCCAGTTCATAAGCAACGTGGCTCGCGTGACCCAAAAGGCCTTGTGGGGCTTGCTGACTTGTGGGGGCGCCGTGGCCCTAGGGGGCAAGTCACGGCCCACCTCTCCCTAGGATAAGAGGCTGGCGCCTCTGACTTAGGGCGTGCCACAAACCTTAGGGCTAGGTCACGACCCGATTATGCAGTCATAGCCAAGATTGGTTTTTGGGTTCGGGGAGGCTCAGGGACTAAAACCTAAGCGCTTAGGATGAATTCTACTACCCGGTTTAGTAGAATTCGAGGTCCCAATGACTAGTATTTAATTGGATTAGATTTTGATAGTTATCAATTGTCTCTTGTGACTAGGGTTACCGTTAAGGCTATGGATTGAGGATCGTGCTGGGGACCGCTCTACATCCTCCGCTAAGGACTCAAGATAAGAAAACTGCATTCTAGTTGTGAATGGGACTGAGATCCCCTGTAAATGAACATATGTGTTCTGCAACTTGTATATCTATTATGTGTGATATGAAAGTACACCCTAAGTGAGCTGGGGCTAATGTTGAACGTACTAAACGTAGCTCGGCCTAAGTGATCTGGGATCAACTAAATACCCAGAGGGCTCAGTCTAAGGGCGTCGACACCTAAATATTTGTATTAAGATTGAATTATATATTTGGAACTATATGTTTATTGTCGCCTAATTTATTGCTCGTACTCTGTTTTTGGTTGAACTAGTTGATCTAAAGTTCACTATGCACATTCTGTTGTTATCTATGCTTGTTGAGTTTGGTTTTCTTGCTGAGCCTTGGTTCACAGGTGCTACATGGTGCAGATAAAGGCAAAGGAAAGCTGGACCAGCCATGAGTTGGAGAGCTTTGGGGGCGGTGTGTACATTGGTAGCTGCTCGACCGCCACGGCCGAGGGATTTACAGGGACTAGAGCCAAAAATTGTATTTTTCCATCTAGGCTGCCTACTGTTATATTTATTTTAAGGGTTGTAACCGCCAGGTAAACATTATTTTTGGGATCCCATGTATCAAACTCTTATTTTAATGAAAGTCAACCATTTTACGATCAAAATCTTTTAACTCTAACATGTCAGTTGACTTTAGAAACACATTTATGTTCATACGACTTGACTAGCAAGTTTGCACTATCTTTAACACACTGTGTAACGGTCTTAAGGGTTCCTGAAGACTGGCTGGGCATGTACACTCGCTGTTAAAGACAAGCTCGACTCGGGGTAACCATATATGTAATTATATGTTTGAATGTTTAAATGGAATATAAATGCTTTATCTGCATGATTATATGGAAGCATGAGACATACTAATAGGGTCTGGCCCTTGACTGCTATGTGAATATGATAAGGCGTGCTTATTAGCATTGCTACTATATGTGGATAACTGTTTAAATGTCTGCTTGCATTATGATTGTGTTTTGTGGGTTGAGTTTCGACGTTAGACTATGGAATGAATATAAACCTGTTATCATTGCCTGACTAGTCGAGTCGTTGATTGCAAATAAACTTGGATAGTTATGCATCCAAGCGATCAATTCGACTAGCTGGCATCGGGGTCTAGACTAGAGATGATGAGTAGGGCCAGAACCCTCCGCCAGTCCCTGAGAACTGGCAGTAGTAGCTTGCGATATGCAAGCTAGACTTTAGACTCAGGAAGAAGAGATTTTCCTTCTGAGGCATCAGGCTTCGCCAGGGAGTGCTGCACCTAACTTGCCACCTGTTGTGGCACCAGTTGTACGACCACCTGAGATTGGGAATAGGTGGGAGCCGCTTTATGAAAGATTTAGGAAGCAACATCCTCCAATCTTTGAGGGAGGACCAGATCCACTTAAGGTTGAATAGTGGATGTGTATGTTCACCTCCATCCTGGATTTTATGAGGGTGGAAGGTAATGACAGGGTGGCCTATGCCACCTATATGCTTTGTGTTGATGCCCGCATTTGGTGGGAGGTGGCATCCCAGACTCGAGACATTTTTACCCTAAGTTAGAATGAGTTCAGAGATTTGTTGAACCAGAAATATCACAACGTTGTCGTCAAGGCAGCAAAGGTGACTAAGTTCATTGGGTTAGTACAGGACAGCATGACCGTTACTGTGTATGCCCTAAAGTTCGACAGGCTAGCAAAATTTGCACCTGATCTAGTGCCTATAGATGCAGCTAGGCAGGACAGGTTCGTTTGAGAGCTTAATGATATGATAGCCTTTGATATGAGGATCACATCAGTACCTGGGGAGATAACTTATTCTCAGGCTGTTGAGAAGGCCCTCACTACTGAGGAGGGAGAACCCTGCGAGACGGGATGTTCGCAGGGCAGTGCCTCCATTTACAGGGTCTGGTAGGGGCGGAGGCCCCAGTGATCAGAAGAGAAAGACCCCAGACACCTCGACCACTACTGGTCCTGATAGGAGGGGTCGGGTTGCCCAGGGTGGCCGCCAGGGAAGCGGTGGGACATAGAGGAGCTACCTGGAGTGTGCTAGATGCAGGAAGCGCCATCTGGGTGAATGTCGGGAAAAGGCCTGTTACTTGTGCGAGGTGGTTGGACACCTCAAGAAAATTGCCCGACATTGAAAAAAGAGGAACTAGGGAAGGTGGGTAGCTTGACTCCAGCTCGAGTGTTCACCTTGACACAGGCAGTGGCTGAGGCTAGCCCCTCGGTAGTGACAGGTCAACTTTCTAGCGCTGCCTCTTCATATACTATATTGATTGACTCTGGTGCTACACATTCATTTATTTCTAGTAAAGTGATTGATTTATTGTGTAGACCTAATGAGTATTATACTACGAGATTTGGAACTATACCGCCTACGGGGGAGCTGGTATTTTCTAGGAGATGGATTAGAGCACTGCCAGTGATGGTGGATAGTAGGGAACTATCAGTAGATTTGATTGAGTTGGGTGTGGATGATTTTGATATTATTTTGGGTATGGATTGGCTAGTCATATACGGGGCCACTATAGATTGCAGGAAGAAGATGGTAACTTTTGAGCCTGAGGGTGAAGACCCCTTTGTTTTTGTGGGTAATATGCATAAACCTCGCGTTCCTATGATATCAGCGTTGAGGGCTAGGGACCTATTACAAGGAGGTTGTATAGTTTTTCTAGTTAGTGTGATGGATACCACTAGAGTTATGCCAAAGGGGTCGCGAGAGACTAGACTGGTATACGAGTTCTTGGATGTGTTTCTTGAGGATTTACCGAGATTGCCGCCGTATAGGGAAATTTAGATCGTTATTGAGTTAGCGCCGGGTATAGAGCTAGTATCGAGGGCACCATACAGGATGGCTCCGGCAGAGCTAAAGGAGTTAAAGATACAGTTGTAGGAGCTACTAGATTTGGGATTTATTAGACCTAGCTTCTTTCCATGGGGTGCTCCGATTTTATTTGTGAAGAAGAAGGATGGAATGCTGAGAATGTGTATAGACTACAGGGAGTTGAACAAATTGGCTATCAAGAACAAGTACCCCTACCGAGGATAGATGACCTGTTCGACTAGCTGTAGGGTAAGACGATATTCTCAAAGATTTATCTTTGATCTGGTTATCACTAGTTGAGGATCAAGGACGAGGATATTTTGAAGAAGGCCTTCCGTACGAGGTATGGGCATTATGATTTCTTGGTCATGTCATTTGGTTTGACCAATGCCCCAGCAGTGTTTATGGATCTGATGAACAGGGTGTTCAATGACTTCTTGGATCAGTTTGTGATTGTTTTCATCGATGATTTCCTGGTTTACTCTTGTTCAGAGGTAGAGCATGAGAAACATCTCCGACTGGTATTACAGAGGTTGAGGGAGCATCAGTTATATGCTAAATTAAAGAAGTGTGAGTTATGGCTGCCGAAAGTGACATTCCTTGGACACATTGTTAGTGGAGATGGGATTAAGGTGGATCCGGCCAAGGTAGAGGCAGTTAGGGATTGGCCGAGGCCAAGGAACGCCTCGGAGGATAGAAGTTTCCTTGGATTAGCAGAATATTACAGGCGGTTCGTGGAAGGGTTTTCAAAAATTGCCACACCATTGACTGAGTTGACATGGAAGAATCTGAAGTTCACATGGTCAGACAAATGTGAGGGTAGTTTCCAGGAGTTGAAGCAACGATTGATTACTGCTTCGGTGTTGAGTCCTCCTTCCGATGGGGACAAGTTTGTAGTGTACTGCAACACATCGAGACTGGGATTAGGATGTGTGTTGATGCAGAATGAGAAGGTTATTGCCTATGCGTCGCAACAACTAAAGGAATATGATCAGCGGTACCCTACCCATGATTTGGAATTAGTAGCAGTGGTGTTCGCACTGAAAGTATGGCGACATTATTTGTATGGAGAGAAGTGCGAGATATACACCGATCATAAGAGTTTGTATTTCCTCACCCAGAAGGACATAAATATGAGACAGAGACGTTGGTTAGAATTGGTGAAGGACTATGACTGTGACATCCTTTACCACCCTATAAAAGCCAATGTAGTGGCAGATGCTTTGAGCCGGAGGGGCCCAGGACAGTTGTTTAGCTCGAAGCGGATATCGAAGGAATTAGCCGTGGAGATGACTAGAGGGAGGATAGAGTTGGTTGTGGACCAGTTGGCCAATATTACTTTACCATCCCTTTTGGACAGGATAAGAGAGGGTCTGATGGATGATGCGTAGTTGCAGGAGGTTAGAGGGAATGTCCTAGCTGGAGTGGCTAGGGATTATTCCATCTCAGAGGCAGGTTTGCTGAGGTATAAGGATCAGATCTGTGTTTCGATGGATATGGGTATTAGACGAGAGATTATTGATGAATCCTATACTACACCATACTCACTCCATCCAGGCACCACGAAGATGTACCAGAATCTACGGACTTTATATTGGTGGCCTGGGATGAAGAAGGACATGGTTGAGTACATAGCCAAGTGCTTAAACTATCAGTATATAAAGGTTGAACAATAGCGACCAGTGGGGTTCTTACTGCCTTTGGGTATTCCCAAGTGGGAGCGGGAAGATATTACCATGGATTTTGTGGGAGGTTTACCTAGGACGGTGGGCAACATGACTCAGTGTGGGTGATAGTAGACAGGTACACAAAGTCAGCTCACTTTTTGCCAGTGAGAAAGACCTATACTGTGGATCAGTATGTAGAGCTGTATGTGAGGGAGATTGTACGACTGCATGGGGTTCCTAAGTCCATAGTATCGTACCGAGTCCCATATTCACCTCTAAGTTTTGGGGTGGTTTGCAGAAAGCTATGGGAACTCAGCTGCAATTCACTACAACCTTTCATCCTCAGAAGAATGGGCAGTCCGAGAGGACAATTCAAATATTGGAGGACATGCTTAGAGTATGTGTGCTAGAGTTCGAGGGGTCTTGGAGTAAGTACCTTCCGTTGATTGAGTTCTCGTACAACAACAGTTATCAATCAACGATTGGAGTAGCTCTATACGAGATGTTGTATGGAAGGAAGTGTAGATCACCCATTCATTGGGATGGGATGGGAGAGAGGAAGTATTTGGGATCGGAGATGGTTCAGAAGACTAATGAAGCTATTGAGAAGATCCGAGCTCGAATGCTCGCTTCGTAGAGTAGACAAAAAGCTACGCTGATCCTAAGCATAGAGACGTGGAGTTCCAGGTAGGGGACCACATATTTCTCTGAGTTTCGCCATTGCAAGGGGTGAGAAGATTTGGGAAAAAGGGAAGGCTGAGCCCTAGATTCATAGGACCTTTCGAGATCTTGGAGAGAATCGGCCAGGTAGCCTACAGATTGGCTCTGCCACCATCATTATCAGGGGTTCATGACATATTCAACATCTCAATGCTTCGGAAGTACGTCTTAGATACAACCCATGTATTGGGATATGAGAATCTGGAACTACAGATCGATGTCTCGTATGAAGAGCGACCAATTCAGATCCTAGACAGAAAAGGACAAGGTTCTGAGGAACAAAACGATTCCTTTAATCAAAGTATTATAGAGGAATAGCAAGGTCAAGGAAGTGAAATGGGAGCTTGAGTCAGCTATGCAGGATCAATATCCCGAGTTATTCGGGAAAATTTTGAGGAAGAAATTTTCAGTAGGAGGGGATAGTTGTAACGTCCCAAAAATGCTAAATAGGGTTTAGTGCCTTGATTAGCGTGCTGGGATGGCATAATTGGATACATGTGTGATTAATTGGTTAAATGCGTGACTATGTGGCATGCATGATTTATATGATAATATGAATATATTTATATGCATTTTTTTAGTATTAAATATGCATGTGGGCCCGTTCTTGGTTATAAGGGCATATTTGTAATTTTGGCCCGTTAAGGGCATAAATGTGATTATATGCATTAAATGGTTGGGACCACATTAATATGTGGATATATTTGCAGTATTCGGCTCGAGGCGATCCTAGTGAGCAGATTAGCAAAACAGTAACAACGGGGTTTAATACCCGGCTCGGGGTGAGCCTAGGGATATTTTGGGATTTATCGAGTAGCGGAAATTATTTGGCGATTAGTTGGGTATGTCGGGATTGATTGGGAATTTGTAGGATGACTCAAGGAATTAGTAGGAAATAGGGTAAATGATAGTTTTACCCTTTATTGCAATTAGGGGCTGAGTTAATACTAGGGGTATTTTGGTCTTTTGTAGGGGGATAAGCTTGAAAAAACTTAGGGAGTGATAAGAACTTAACAAATACTTCTCAAACACACACTCTCTCTCTTGCACGTTCTCTCTCTCTCCCTCCCTCTCTTGTGCTTTGAAGCTGAAGGAATTTTGAAGGAAAAGCATGGGGATTTAGCAGGGAAGTCTGGGAAATTAAGCTAGGATCAATCAAGGAATTGTAGAGGATTGAGGCTATTAACAGAGGTAAGAATTCTGTCTTGATTCTTCTGGAAATTCAGATTGTTAGGATGAGTTTTGACTGGGTTTTTGAATGTTGATTGATTGCTGATTTTGGATGGTAATTGAAGTAGGATTTTTGGTGATTTTTATGCCTAGGCTGTGTGGTTAAAAGTCCTAAACTCAATTTTGGGTTTGGTTGTAGGGTTCAAGGGATTTTTGTTGAGTTGA
This sequence comes from Humulus lupulus, assembly GCF_963169125.1. Lineage (NCBI taxonomy): Eukaryota > Viridiplantae > Streptophyta > Magnoliopsida > Rosales > Cannabaceae > Humulus > Humulus lupulus. The sequence continues at coordinate 30,521,246 of NC_084802.1, read as the reverse complement.
GTTGGGAGAAAATGCAGAGAAACCCAGGGATTTCTGGGTTCAAGGGGGCGCGTTGCGACCCAGTTCATGAGCATCGTGGCTCGCGTGATCCAAAAGGCCCTAGGGGGCTTGCTGACTTATGGGCATGTCGCGGCCCTACGGGCAACTCACGACCCCTCTCTCCCTGGGACAAGAGGCTGGCGCCTCTAACTTGGGGCGCGCCGTGACCCTTAGGGCCAAGTCGCGGCCCGCTTAGGCAGCCATAACCAAAATTGGGTTTTGGGTTCGGGGAGGCTCGGGGACTTAAACCTAAGCGCTCGGGACGAATTCTACTACCCAGTTTAGTAGAATTCGAGGTTCCAAAGGCAAGTATTTGATTCCAAAGTATTTAATTGGATTATATTTTAATAGTTATCCATTGTCACTTGTAACTAGGGTTACCGTTAAGGCTTGGGATTGAGGATTATGCTTGGAACCGCTCCACATCCTCCGCTCAGAACTCGAGGTAAGAAAACTGCACCCGAGTTGTGAATGGGACTGAGATCCCCTGTAAATGAACATATGTGTTATGCAACTTGTATATTTTTTATGTGTGATGTGAAAGTACTGCCTAAGGGAGTCAGGGCTGATGTTGAGCGTACTGAATGCAACTCAGCCTAAGCGAGCCGGGATCAACTAAATAACCAGAAGGCTCGGTCTAAGGGCACCGACACCTAAATATTTGTATTGAGATTGAATTATATGTTTACTGTTGCCTAATTTATTGCTCGTACTCTATTGTTGGTTGAACTAGTTGATCTAAAGTTCACTATGAACATTCTGTTGTTATCTATGCTTGTTGAATTTAGTTTTCTTGCTGAGCCTTGGCTCACGGATGCTACGTGGTGCAGGTAAAGGCAAAGGAAAGTTGGACAAGCCATGAGTTGGAGAGCTTTGGGGGCGGTGTGTACATTGGCAGTTGCTCGACCGTCACGACCGAGGGATTTACATGGACTAGAGCCAAAAATTGCATTTTTTTTATATAGGTTGGCTACTGTTATATTTATTTTGAGGGTTATAACCGCCATGTAAACATTATTTTTGGGATCCTGTGTATCAAAAATCTTATTTTAATGAAAGTCAATCATTTTAATTCAAAACCTTTTAACCTTAACCTTTGAGTTGACTTTAGAAACACATTTATGTTCAAACGACTTGATTAGCAAGTGTTGCACTATCTTAAACACATAGTGTAACGATCTTGGTTATCCAGGGCATTACAAAGCCCCATTTTAAACACAGAGTTTAACTGTCCTAGATTAGTAGGGCATTACATTGAGCGCTGATAATAAATCCCAGGAGCTTCTCGGAGGCTACCTTAAAAGTGCATTTCTAGGGATTCAACTTCATCCCAAACTTGCAGAGGACTGAGAATGCGTCTGCCAAATCTTTCACATGGTCGGAGGCTATTCTGGACTTCACTAGCATGTCGTCCACGTATACATCCATGTTTCGGCCCAGCTAGTTTTTGAACATCTTGTTCACCAACCTTTGGAATGTGGCACCAGCGTTCTTGACCGAAAGGCATCACCTTGTAACAATAGACGCCTTTGTCTGTTCGGAAGCCGGTGTATTCCTGATCTGCGACATGCATGGATATCTGGTTGTACCCCGAGAATGCGTCCATAAATGATAGGAGCTCATACCCAGAGGTAGCGTCAACCATCTGATCAATCTTTGGCAAAGGAAAGCAATCCTTTGGGCAGGCCTTGTTGAGGTCGGAGAATTCGATACACGTTCTCCAGGTGTCGTGAGACTTTGGCACCATCACTGGATTTGACAACCGCTTAGGATATTGCGCTTCTCGGATGAAGCCATTTGCGGGAAGCTTGTCGACATCTGCCTTCAAGGCCTCTCCCCTGGTCGGGTCTACCGTCTTCCTCTTCTGTTGCCCCGGGGCAACATTTGGATCCACATTCAAGGTGTGGAAAATGATATTAGGGTCAATGCCCATCATGTATACGTGGGACCAGGCAAAGACATCTTGGTTCTCCCTGAGAAAGCTCATCAGAGCTTCTCGGACATCTGCCTTGAGGTTCTTCTCGACCTTTGTTTTTCTTTCGAGGTTGAAGTCGTCAAGGATGACTGTTTCAACTTCCTCCATAGGCTCAATAACTCTCTCATCTCTAACCCTGGGGTCCAACTTGTTGGACTCCCTTTCTTGCTGAATAACCTATACCTCCATCTCCTCTGGAGGAGGCTGCTCAAAGGCTACTGCTTCAACAATCACCACTAGATGCTTCAGTGACACGTTGTAGCACTAGCGAACCTCTTTTTGGTCTCGTGGATAGTGCCTATTCCCGCCTCTGTGGGAAACTTCATGCATAAATGAAGAATAGAAATGACTGCCCCAAACTCCACCAGGGTTAGATGTCCTAGGATGGCGTTGTAAGCGGAGGAGCAATCCACCACCACAAAAGTGCAGTACTTGAAGGCCTCACGAGGCACTTCTCCAAGTGTCACTGGCAACTTGATCTGCCCCATTGGATTTAGACCTTCACCCAAGAACCTATAAATCGTGGAGGTGCACGGGGAAAGGTTGCTTGTCATCAGCCCAATCTTCTCGAAGGCTGACTTGAACAGGATGTTCACAGAACTCCCATTGTCCACCAGGATCCAAGCAACCATCTTGTTGAAAATCTGGGGTTCGATCACCAAAGGATCATGGTAGGGAAAGTGTACTCTCCGAGCATCATCCTCAGAGAAGGTGATGACCTGATCCGTCATTCGAGGCATTTGTAATGGGACCAGGGCTAGCGCCAATACTTCTTTGTCATGATTCATGGCTCGCGTATACCGATTCTGCGAGCCCCTTGACGAGCCCCCATCTGGGGTCCTCTAAAGATAGTCCCTACTCTTCTGTTCACTGAAAGAGGTCCATGGGCTGCCTACTGCGGCGCAACAGTTACATGGCCTGGGCTTTGAGGAGGTGCCGCCTATTATGGATGAGGCATGGCCATGCCTAGATCCTAGGTAGGGCGTGCTCCAGCCTTGGCATACTGTGAAGGTGTCCCAACTTAATGAGATTCTCAATGTCATCGTGAAGTTTTCTGCACTCGTTGGTGTGGTGCCCAACGTCATTGTGGAATCTACAGAACTTTGTCGAGTCCTTTCTCTCCCGGTCACTCTGGATGGACTGAGGTTTCCGATAGTGGACTTGCTGTTATGTAGCAAGGAAAATGTTTTCCCGAATATCCACCAAATTTGTGTACTCATAATACTGAGGAGTATAATTCTCCTTGGGAGCACCAGTTCTCTTGGGCTTTTTGCCCTTGCCTTTTTACCCCAGGTATGCTCCCACTGGGGGTCTCGCTGGGTGCTGCTAGCTGGGCCAGAGCCATTGTTTCAGCACTGAACACATGCTGAAAATCCCTGTATCCAGTGGGAGCTGCTCTATAGCGGGAAGGAGCAACACTAAAACCAGCTTGGGGAATAGTTGGACTTTACTGTGGGGCACTCATAACACTCATTTGTACGGGAGTGTATGGTGAGGACTGTGGTCTCGGAGCTGTGGCAGTTGGGACTGTTGGAGTCGGGAAGGAAATCGATCCTCTAAATGCTCCAACCTGGGCATCTTCCCAGTGAATATACTCTTCGAGTCTTTGGTACCCTCTCTGTTGAAGGTCGTGTCGTCCCATAGTAGAGAACCTGGTCGGATACCAGCTTGTAAGGCCATCAACTGTTGGCCATCTGATAACTCTATAAAAATAGAGTTATTTAACTCTTTTTGTGCATTAAAATAGTTTTGTTCTCAAGTATTTTTAGTTAAATTTAGTGACTTTTAATTAGTTTTATTTAGTTTTTAATAAATATTAATTTTGACATTATTTAGTTTCCTATCTATAATTATTAATCTAAATTTTGTGTATTTTTAGGAGCTTAAATGGAAATATTGAAATTAAAGGAGATTAAAGAACAATTGATGCCTCATTCAAAGTCTATGTACTCACCAAAAGCCCAAATTGATTAGTGGTTATTTTAATTGGACACATTTCCAATTGGATTGGGCTCATGTGGACTTTATTTGAGATATCTTTAAATCAAAAGAAAGAAGAAAAAAAAAAGAGATAAAAGATGGGCCATCACGTATTGGGCTTTGGAAAAGGGAAGTGACAAAATGAGACCTTACATCATATATGTGTATATATGTGATGAAGGAAAGCAAATGGGCCACGTGATTAGCCTTGGACATTACAACAAAGGGTATCATATGCATATGATATATATATCATCAAAGGAAAAGAAGGGGTGGCTGCTACAAAGGGGAGGCCGACAAAAAGAGAACAATGAAGAAAAAGAAGAAGAAAAAGAAAAAAAGAGAAAGTTTATTTGAGTGTTATTTAGGGTTTTAGTTTTGCATTTTAATTTTGAGATTGGAAAATTTTCAAAGGAAGAAGAAGAGGAATTTGGAAGAAAAACTTAGAGTCTTGTGACAACTCTAAATTGGGTTTTTATTTCTATCTTTCTCTCTTTTTCAATTTTGTAATTTTTGCACAATTTATGATGAGCTAAACTTTTGAGACTTGAATGATTAAAGACCCCCTTTTTCATGTATTTCAAGTTTGAATGCATTACTTAAGCTAAATTGCCATTGTTCATTCAAGTGAGCTTCATGTTTATTTACTGTTGTTGTTTGGAAATTAATGGCAGGTTATTAAGCTGGATTTAATACTGGAAAGGTTAAATCTAGTAGTTGGTACTTGAATGATGCAAGAGAACACCCATTTTCTAGGTTGTTCTTAGTAAGTAGAATAGGAATATTTTACTACCTTGCATAACTTTGAGAATTGATGATTAAATTATGTTCTTGAATCTGATTTAATATAGGAATATATTGGGTTAGATGATAGAACTTATTTCATGAGTTTTGGAAAAATCTCATGGGCTTGTAAGGAATTCTAGTTAACTCTGTGCGTTTTGCTGAAGTAATGCTGTAACAATTGGGCAGATAAAACATGGGGGGGATTTAGCTATTCAAGTCTGTCATTCCGTAGATACTTTTTCTGGCAGTTAATTTTCCAGCGTTTGTAGCAATATTTTAATCTTGATTCCAGTTTAATCATTTTATTTTAGTTCACAACATCCAATCTATTTATTTTCTTAAAATTCCAAATTATTAAATAAGTGGTTTTACATTAAATTTGACTTGCAATCCTTGTGGAGACGATCTTACTTATCACTTTATTACTTGTTTGACGATTGCGTGCACTTGCGTATACAATTTTCACAACACCATCATCGACCTTCTTGGACCTGGTTGTTTCCTCCTAAAAGCGCTTGATGTACACTTTAAGGGTCTCAAAATGTCTTTTCTTAATATTGGCCAAAACATTGACCTTGAAGTGTACCTTCCAAGCAGCTATGAATTGTCTTCGGAAGTCACTGGAGAGTTGAGGCCATGAATTTATGGATCCTAGCGGATGCTTATTGAACCACTCATCTGCAGGCCCCGTCAAGGTCAATGGGAAGATGTCGCACTTAGCACCTTGAAGACGCGATGGACCAACATCAATCTGTTAAACTTAGACAGATGGTCGGAAGGGTCTATCCCTCCACTGTTGGGAGTGATGTTTGGCATCTTGAAGCCTCGAGGCAAAGAGGCTTCAACAATGTGTGGAGCACAAGGGTCCCCATCTTCATCCTCTGAGTTAGAGTCGTAGCCTTGTCTCTGGGCCATCTTCAGCATTATTCTCTACAAACTATCTAACTCTGCACAGAGAGGGTTGTAATCTTTGTTGGCACTCTGGTCGGGAATGGCTTCTCTCCTCCGAGCCTTAAGATTTTATTGGAGGCCTGGTTGTGGTTGTCTCTTGGGGAGGTCCTCGAGAGCTGCTCTGTTCCAACGAGGGTTCAAATAATCTCATAGGTCGAGTTGTGCACCATTCTCGAGGTATCTACTTTTGTTTCCCCCTTGGAATCAACGTATTTATTATTAACCGAGATGTTAATTCCTTGTCCTCGGTTAGTGGAGATGTTCCTCCTATTAGCCCATTTTTTGGGTTCCTTTGAGGTTGGGGTGGCATCGGAGGGACACCACTTCCAGGACTAGCGCGATTTGTCGCGATGCGCCTGGGTGGAAGGCCTTGTGCTCCACAGACGCTAACAGCCTGGCGATGCCCTTGGGCACCATGACCTTGAGGTTCGTTTTCCATCCTCGAGACATGAATGGGCTCAGAAGCCCAACGAGTCCTCTTTCTCTTTTGAGAGTACTCGCTCTCATAGTAGTCGCCTCCGTCCTCGCTATCATATTCATCATCTTCACTGTAGCCATCTTCGTGGGACACCTCCGGGTTTGCTGGTGGATGTAACGTCCCAAAAATGCTAATAGGGTTTAACGCCTTAATTAGCGTGCTGGGAGGGCATAATTGGATATGTGTATGATTAATTGATTAAATGTATGACTATGTGGCATGAATGATATATATGATAATGTGAGTATGATTATATGCATGTTTATGAGTATTAAATATGCATGTGGGTCCATTCTTGATAGTTGGGGCATATTTGTAATATTGGTCGTTGCGGGCATAAATGTGATTATATGTGAGTCAAAGATTGAGACCACATTATTATGTGGGTATATTTGCAGTATACAGCTCGAGGCGATCCTAGTGAGCAGATTGGCAGAATAGTCACAGCGGGGAATAATACCTGGCTCGGGGTGAGCTTAGGGGTATTTTGGGAACTTAGAATATGTTTTGGGGTTTATTGAGTAATGAGTAAGTATTTGGTGATTAAATGGGCATGTCGGGATTAATTGAGAATTTATATGACTACTCGAGGAATTAGCGGGAAATGTGGAAAATGACGATTTTGCCCTTGGGGCCATTTAAGATTAAGGGTATACTTAGGGGGGCAATATGGTCTTTTGGTAAGTGGATAGGCTCATTAGAAGTCTATGGACATAAGGAAAAGGCAGAGTCTTTCTCTTTCTCTCTCGTTAGTCGGTTTGCACATCTCCCTTTGGAATGCTTTGAGGCTGAAGGGAAAACTTGAGGAAAGCCTGGGCTTCAATTGGGAAAAGTCTGAAGATATAGCTTAGGAATTGAAGAGGGTGGAGGCTAGGATTACTGGGGTTCAACTTAGAGGTCGAATCTCTGTTGAGGTAAGCTGTACAATTTGAATTTCTTTGTGAATTTCTGGGTTTGGATAATGCTTATGTTGAGTTTAGCTCTAGCTTTGGTTTTGAGTTTGATTGCGGATTTTATTATAGATTCTAGGATGTTTGTGTTGTTTATGATGTGGGGTTGAGAGTTTTAGGCTTGATTCTAGCTTTGGCACACATTTGGGATGATTTTAGCTGAGTTTGGTTGGGAAAAATGTTGAAGAAACCCAGGGGTTTCTGGGTTCACGGGAGCGCGCCGCGACCCAGTTCATGGGCGCCACAGCCCGCATGCCCCAAAAGGCCCTGGGAAGGCTATTGACATGAAGACGTGCCGCGACCCTAGGGAGCAAGTCGCGGCCTGCCTCCCCCCAGATGAAGAGGTTGCGCCTCTGACTTAAGGCGTGTCGCGACATTCAGGACTAGGTCGCAACCCGCCTAGATAGTTTTGGCCTAGGTTTGTCTTAAGGCTTGGGGAGGCTCGGGGATTAAAATTTAAGCGCTCGAGACGATTTCTACTACTCAGTTTAGTAGAAATTGAGGTCTCGGAGGCTAGTATTTGAATCCAAAGTTTTTAAATGGCTTAGGATCTTATGGTTATCCATTATTGCATTGTGACTAGGTTATGCCGCAAGGGCTAAGGTCTAGGGATCGTGCTCGGGATTGTTGTATGTTGGCTGCTTAGGACCTGAGGTAAGAAAATTGCACCCGAGTGATGGTTAGGGCTTAAACCCTTTACATGAATATATTATGAACATGAACATATCTGTAGTTGAGAATATCTTATTGGGCATGCTTGTATGCGCTGCCATTGATTACTTGTTATGCAGTGTGCATCTGTGATTATGTTTACAGGTCAGCCTAAGGGTGTCAGGGGCCGATAGAAAGCGTGCAGAACATAGCCTGGCCTAAGGGTGCCGGGGTCGGCCATAAAGCCAGTGGACTCGGCCTAAGTGCGTCAGGCCTGGACATTATACAATAAACAGAAGCGTGGTTCACGCTTGACTATTTGTATTGGTTTATGAGGTTGATTTATATGTTTGATTAAGTTGAGTACTTTTATTGAGATTGTTGCATATATTCTATTGTCGGTTGAATTATAATTACTGCTTTTATATTGTTGCCTAGTTGTGCATGTTGTTTTAAGTTTTCTTGTTGAGCTTTCGCTAACAGGTGCTACGTGGTGCAGGGAAGGGAGTTGATAGCTGGACCAACCATGAGTTGGAGAGCTTCAAGGGCGGTGTGTACATATGCAACCTGCTCGATCGCCACAGTCGGAATTGCTTGGGAGGAACTAGGGTTAAACCCTATTTTTGCTGCTTAGGACGGCTAAATTGTATCTGTTTATCTTTTAGAAGTATGTAAATTGATTTTTGGGATCCCATGTACAAACTTAATATTTTAATGAAAAATAATCCTTTTGTTCACCAAAACTTTCATTACTTGACCTTCACTTAGTTTTTTATTACACATTTAAGTTCAAACGACTTGCTTAGCAGGTTAAGCACTATTTTAAACACACAGTGTAACAGTCTTGGTTATCCATGACGTTACAATGGAGGTGGTTGGCTGGGCTCTCCTCCTTTAGTGATGGTGGGAGGAGGGATTTCGTTAGTGACATTCCGTCCGGTAGTCACCATAGCTGAATCTTAAAAAATTTCTTCAAGCTCTCAATGAAATCACTAAAATGTTGACTCTTTTTCGCTATCAACTAATTAAATAAAATCTTAAAGAAATTGCAAGAAGAACACATAGATTTTACGTGGTTTAGGTTATTAATTAACCCTAGTCTATGAGTTGCTTGTATTAGGATTTGGAAAGCTTGGGGGTCTCTAGCTTCTATGGAAATCATGCAGCGTTTTAGCAATGCACTGGATATAATAGTATAGAAAATGAATTAGTGATAATTTACAAAGTGTGTCCTACCCCTATTTATAGATGGCTGAGGACAATTAATTCCCTTAATGGGAATTTAATACAAACATTCTCCCTTAATGGAGTCTTAACAACTGATAAATACACATTCCTATAGTTAAGGAACTGGTGGGCCCAGGCTTATTGCACGAGGCCCATTTACGAAGTTACAGCCGACGACTTTTTGGGGTAACACGTTCTTGACAGTGTCAGGAGGTAAGCTACATATTTTAACATGTCAAGCGGCGTCACGAGACATCCTTCTTGTCGCTTGTACGAACTCGACACCGTGAGTTGGGTAACAGTAACATGTCAGATAGCTGCTCGTGGTCTAGGGTCACTGTGGTTGACACCTGACACTACATTCTAGGCTCCAAGGATGGTCTTCGCAGACCCAGATGACTTTAATGGAAAGGACCTAGAGGACATTGTAATCATAGTCCTCGGGACATAGTCCTCCTCAAGAACATACTTCTCTGGATTCGATGCACGAGTAACATGGGTAAGACCTTCCTTCCGAGGAGCTCTAGGCAAACTAAGAGGGCTTCATTACCTTCTGCGAAGATCAATTACTCCTTCGTGACTGCCACGTGTCACTTGGAGAAAACACAGACAACATTAACATAAATATATAATTCTATACTAAGCTCCTTACTTTTTCTTGTTTTTTTTATTTAATCAATTATTATCATTATTATTATATTAACAATTACAATAAACTAAAATCAACTGTATAATAAAAAATAATTTAAACTACAAAATTACATAATGCACAGTATAAAGAATAAATTATCACTAATTAAAAAACACAAATTAAAACAAAAACATAGTATAAAAATATTAGTTTTTTTAATTCTAGTATATTTAATTAAATAATTATTTTAATAATATAGTAATTAACTAATATTTTAATAATTAATTTTGTGCCCAACTTCAACACATAGACTTTATATGTGATAATCAATCATATATTAAAACATAAAATTTTAATTACTAAATTATATATACACATATTATATATAATACTCCATAAAAAGATGGATAAATTATAATTCAAATTTTTGTATATAATGATATACAATTGTAGTTATAGTAGGCATCCCACCAGTTTTTCAGGAAATTTTAAATTATTTATGATGCAAAAAATAAGATTTAAAACATTCAGTTGCACACACATATTAAAAGAATAGGCACGAGTGCAACTACTGTTTAAACATTATTTTCGCCATCGTAAATTATTCAAAATTTCTCGAAAACTAGTGGAATACTTGTTATAACTACAATGTACATCGTAATATAAAAAATTTAGATTATAATTTCTCTATGTGACGAAACCCTACTAGTAAGGACAAAAATGTCGTCCCCACTAAAAAAATTCTCCTATATATTTAACTAAGTTAATGACACTACTACAAAGAAGGATTTTTAGGGCTCACAAGTTTTTAGGACTCGCAAAGCGCGAGTCCTCTATTTGAGAGCCTTAAAAATGAGGTTTTTAGGGCTCACATTGCGAGCCTTAAAAGAATGTTCTTTGGACTCGCATTGTGAGTCCTAAAAGAATCTTTTTTAGGGCTCGAGTTATATTTTAATTTTTTAAAAATAATTTATATTTATTTTAAATTAAAAATTACGATTTAAATGAAACATTTATATACAAATCTAAAAAAATTATAGATTAAAATAACAAAACTTGTATATTAAATAAGATAAAATCTAAAAAAATAAATTTTGGAACAAATATAAATAATCAATCTTTTCATATGAATATTCCCCAAAATTCTAATTGATCTTTAATGAAACACAACAATAAACAACTATTCTAATAATTCTAAAGATAAACAACAATTTTATATAATTAAATCTACACAAGTTTGTAAATTTTCTTAGAAAAACAGGCAGCATAACAACTGCAAATCGGACATCCCCAAAGTTTAAAAACATGCAAACACAACACATAAACAATCTCAGGCTGTCCAAATAATGATCAAATTATTATGTGTAATATAGATTTAAGGGTATCATTTAAACAAAAGAAAAAAAAAGTGGCAGTGAAGTCACCGTTCACTGTGGCGGTCGGAATGTGGCCAAGAAGCCACAAAATTTCATGACACCGGTGAGTACCATCGGCGGCTTTTGGGTCTGATCTCCATGTGGGTTTTGTTCCCCATGGTGTGCTGAGTCCAATCGTGTAGCTAGATCCACGGTTGGAGGTCACCAGACGCTGGGGAACTCCTTGGAACCCATGGAGACAGCCGAGCTTTGTCTGGCTAGTTGCGGCGGAGGACGGCGAGTGTGGAGGAGAGCTCGCCGGGGTTTCAAATGCCTGTGAAGTCGCCTGTGCGGTGCGTGTCATCGTCGGAGACCGGTACGGCGACCGTCAAGCCTGGAAAAGGTGAGGCACGAGAGAGAGAGAGAGAGCTTCGTCTGACTGGTTGCGGTGGATGGCGACGAGTGTGGAGGAGAACTCGCGGGGTTGGGGGTTTCGGATGCCTGTGAAGCCGCCTGTGCGGCGCGTGTCGTCGTCGGAGAACGGTATGACGACCGTCGGGCCTGGCAGAGGTGAGGCACGAGAGAGAGCTTCGGGAAGAGAGAGAGAGAGGGCTGAGAGGGAATCCGAGAGAAAGATAGGTTTCAGGGTTCTTGTTTTTCTTTTTAATTTAAATTTTCTTATTTAATTAATTAATAATTTTCTTAGGAATATATTTATTATTATTATTTAAAGACACTCATTGCGAGTCCTAAAATATGTTTCTAAAGACTCTCAATGAGTGTCCTAAAATGTCTAAGAATTTTTGTTAAAAAAATTTAAACTTTTAGGACACAAATGAGTTTTTAGGACTTGCACCGCGTATCCTAAAATAAATTCTTTAAGGACTCTCAATAAATGTTATAAAAAGTCCAAGAGTTAGTTTTAAGGCTCACATCTAGGTGAGTGCCCTACACAAGTGTCCTAAAAGGCTGTTTGGTTGTTTTTGTAGTAGTGTAAGTTAGAAATATGAATCAATCACATCAATCAAATAAATATGTATAATATGAACATGGATGTACCACTAGTAGCAAATAATGTAGAGGAATACCAGTTGTAGTGCGTATACATGCATGCAGATACATTTTAGTATCAAAGGATATTCACCAGAATTAACTCGGCCAACTAATAAATCCAGTGAACGCCAGTAGACTGCCACTAACATATTCACTTTCTTATATATGTTGTAGATTAATAATTATTATGTGTTCCAATTATATGTTTATAACTTAATATTATGCTAGAATTATATATGTATTTGTTTTTTATTTATTGACATTTCATTGTATTTGTTCACAATATATTTTTTTAAAATAATAATAAAACACACGGAGGAGTATGGCACGTACCTTGCTAGCATAATTTAAAATGTTTACATTTATATTCATTGCAATAAAATAGTCATACAATACACACCACACCATTACAAGAAATAGGATTCTTCTAGCAATTCAGTACCAAAACAAAAATAATAATTTCTGGAAAATTCTTGATGTCTAAACATAAATTATTCCTTACTCTTATGAATTGAAAACTAAAAACAAACCACTATAGCTAGATTATACTTATAATAATAATATGAAAGCCAACATACATGTATATATTATTAATATTATTATAGCTTAGGCAGATGAAATGCTGGTGAGAGGCTGAAAGCCATGTCTAAGGGCTGCGTCCCAAACTTTGTCAAAGCGAGGCAAATCGGCAGTGGTAGGAATGCCACACTCATGCTCATTCCAACCTTCTAACCCATGTACTATCCCAGCTATACGCCATGCACTCATCACCCTTCTTGGTAACCAATTCTGTTCATGAATTAATTAATTAATGTAATTATTAATTAATATTGTTATATGTATAAATATCAACGAAATTGATGTAAAAAAAAAATAAATAAATAAAAGTTATGTATACCTCACAAGAGTGTACATTCTCGAGAGATTTAGGAGTTAGCATTGCAGGAGTGTAGTGGTAGAAGCAGTCTTTACGCAATTTCTTTGGTTGGAATTGAGAGAAGGGAACGAATATGGTTCCTTTTGATGCTTTTAATTGTTCTTCTTCACTTAATCCATCTCCCACTAACCAAACCTGTATATATATAAACATATCAATTATATATACCATTAGTTATGACTATATCAATTGTCAGAATCTTTTGGATTTATTAAGTCAATATAAGTTAATTTTTTTTCCTCTATATATTGTATAATAAAATCAATAAATACTATCTCTTAAATTAGCAAGTCAGTACAACTTTCACTATTTCTTTAAATTGCCTGATTTTAAGTTAGTGCACTTGATTTGATCATAGAAAAATAATCTTACTTAATTTAACCTATTATTGGTAATAAAACTACTCTTTATTATTATTATTACCTGGTAAGAAGTACTTTTGGTGAGAACCAAATTACTCTTTGAATTAACATCTAATGAGTTGTTGAGTTTGGCACACTCATCATCTCGCAATGTAGCCACCTGAAAAAGATAATGTCATTGTTATTAAATCAACCTTGGTAGTTGGTAATTAACACTACAAAAGAATACATACATATATATGTATATGTATAATAATTATGTTAATGAAATTACCTGAATACCCTTCTGGCACAAAGCCAAGGCAATAGAAGTAGCAACCTTGGTAACTTTGCCTCTAAGAAGTAGTTGGGTTGTGCCCTTAGGTATGCTGTTGAGGATAACAGCCACTGCGAGGCTACTGCCATCCACCACTCTGGTCTTCAACTCAGGATGCCTTTTCACATAAAGAGCACCGTATGCATTCAGCTCTTCACTCTGCAATAATAACATTTTCTAATTTAATTTTATAATTTGTCACAAAACTACTACTATATCATGTTTATATTAATGTATTAAATTACTTAATTATAGTATGCAACATGAGGAATTTAATAGTCCAAAGTGAAACTACATTCAAAATATAACTTGCCTGATTCAAAAGACCTAGGCTCAGCACTTTAACTCCCTTGTGCTCAGCTTCAAGTATGGCTTCCTCAACCAAGCTGTTGATGGATGCATTTTGCCATTGCAACGAGTACTAGCAAAAGAAAAACAAAAAAAAAAAACAATATATATATATATATATATTATAAGTTACTACATTTCTTATAATAAAATAATAATCTATGTTTCGAACAAAACTCAAAATAAATGTACGTTCAATTGAGTATATATATATATTTGTGAAAAGTGCTATATTTTAAAATTAATAATGTTAATAATGATGGTTATTAGTTACGTACTTGGAGCTTGTATTTTGGTATAGCCCAAGTTTGTAAGTTGAGTGGATGAAAACGATGCCTCTCCACAACAAATGTACGGCCATAAATCCAAGTTATCATGATGGAGCAGAGAGTGAGGGGCCACATGAACCACATGAGGTACCATTTGGGTGAGACGTAGGGCCTTGATGAGACATGGGCAAATCCTACTTGTAAGTGGAAAATGGACTCCGGCGTTGTAAGATGAGTTAAGTACACCACTTGGGCTGTGTCTTCCCCTCTTTTCAACGATCTCTCGTACAGACTATCAGTACTTTCGTCCATCGTTCCATATACATAGTCGTAAAATGGCATAAACAACGAATAGTTGGTTCTAAATTGAGTGTGGTGCAAAGAGTGGAACCTGTGATAATTAAGTAAATATACACATATATTATTATAATCATCAACAATAATTATACTACCTACATATTTTGCTCTCTTGATCGAGTTTATATAACGAGTATATTTGCTTGGTGGTACAAATTAATATTCGGCCTCAAATATTTTAATTCACAATAGAATATATACTACCTAATGTTAAATTACATCAATAATAATATAAAGTAAGTAGTATGTAAATTATCAAATCTGTCGACTTATTTTTCTTTTGTTCTCAACCCTAGCCTTTTATTTTCGTTTTAAAATAAAATTAAAAATGAATGATATGTAACCCTTTCTTATAATAAAGAAACAAAATTTAATAATTAGTTTTAACCCAGAAGATCAATATAAAAAGAAAGGAGAGACTTACGAGGGGGTATACATGAGGTACTTAAGAGGAGGAAATATAGAGAAGAGTTTTTTTGGAATGATCTCAAAATTGCAGTGACCCAAATTGTTCATGAAATCAATGTAAAAGAGATAACCAGCAAAGGATGCTATGGATGATGTTCCTGATAGCAGTGTTGTCAACATGGGAATTGCAAACAGCGAAAAATACGCTATGTGCTCTGCAAATGGATGTATCACAGCTGCATACACATATACATATATAGCCCATTAAATATATATATATATAATGATTAATAAATACAATGGTATGTATATATACATATTTATATAAATTTGACTTTATTACTTACAAGTAATGGGCTCAGTGACAATGGAAGAGTGGTGATGAGAGTGATAACGATTGTATAAGTAATAGTGGTGAAGAGCTCTATGAAGCCAATAGTATAAGAACTCCACTAAAGTAACATGAAGAAGAATTGATATCACTACTCCATCGGTTCTCCAATAGGGTAGGTTTTTTGCTCCATTGATTGTGTGAATTCCCACGAAAAATAAGATCCCATTAAACAATATCTGGTCATCCCTGAATAATAATAATAATAATAATAATAATAATAATTAGATCATGATGATGTGATATATATATATAATCTTTTTTATGTGTATGTAACAACTAAATTAATAATTATTACCAATTTTTTTCCCTGTCGACTTGATCAAACTCAAGACCTCTATCGAGGATTCGATTGTTGCCTTTGGCATTGATGTAGCGAGACAAAGAGATCCAAATCTGGTTGTGAAGCATTCTAAAAAGTATGTATGGGAAAACCAGAAATGTGGACAAATCTCTTTCTTCTGGAGTATCTTTTGTCACAAAGTTGTATGTGCTCTTAATTGTCCATGGAAGCAATAGCACATGCTGCCATATTACATTAAATTAACCAAATAAATAAATAAACCATGCATAGTATATACTACAACATTTCATAAAAAATCTATTAATTATATATATCATAGTCCCTTGCATGATATTATGTTGTCTCACTGAAAGTACATGTTCTGCTTGGTCTCATAACAATAATATAGATCACCAACTCTACTACATTAACCATGACTCTCTGCATGATATGTATTACCATATGTTGTAAACAATCCACCATATGATGAAAATTTGTGTAATTTAATATTGGATCTTACATGTTTTATTTTAAATTTAAATGTGTTGTATTGCATCAATCATCATACGACGTATCATGTGATGTTGGATATGAAGATATGTCATATAACAACACGAGTAATTGGAACGCACTCTCAATTTACACACTATGATCTGTATTTTAATTTCAACCATATTTATTTTTAAGTAGATAATCTATAACTAAAATTATATATGCATCATAGTGTGTTATTGAGTGTCCAAATTATCACTCTATTAGAAAGAATGTTGTTATTTGACACCTTAAGGTGTCCAACAACATATGAGGTGACATTCTATAATTAGTTAGTGATATTATATAATACTTATTAAATTAAAATGTGTGAGACTCGATATTAGATTGCACTAATAACAGTATATTACTTCCTTGTGCCCATCACTTATGGGCACCAAGTAGAAGTTAAAGTGGTCCCCTATGCACGTACCTACACTACATTAATATAGGTGTTGTTTGGTAACACTTAAAGAAAATAGTGTTATTTGATAACTCTATTTTTATTTATTATTTTAAAAAAATTTAATTAAAATTTATTAAATTTTGAAAATAGAATTTTTTCACTTTAAAATTTTTTTTTAACCATTTTCGACTTTTTGTTTCCTTTTTTTTCCTACTCTTCTTCAAATCAACATCTCATTTTATATTATCAAACAAAAAATAAAAATAAAAGTTATCCAACACATTTATTATTCTTTGTTTTAAAAAAAAACAAAAATAGTTACCAAACATATTTTTATTTTTTTTAAATAAAGAAATAAAAATAAAAATAATATTTCTATTTTTTGTTTAAAAATATCAAAAACAAAAATTTTAGCGAATACAACCATAATAAATCTACTTATATAATTATCACACTTAATTGACATTAATTGGTTTTGAAGAAAAAAAGAAATCTCTCCTTAGAAAAAAAATCTTCAATGTTAAGTACAATTAATTGGGTAGGCGAGGTAGCAATAACAGAACAAAATTGAATTAACTTAATGGTATGAAATGACATGGTACAATCTCAAAGCTATAATAAATTCTTCCCAAAAAAAAAAAAGCTATAATAAATTCTTAAGCACGTGCAGTGCATGCTCTTTTTTTAATTAATTATATTTTCTACAAATAAAATGAGATAAAATAATTAGTGTCGCAATGAGAAATGGCAGAGAAGCGGCGAGAGACATTTGTGAAGTTGTTGTGGGACCATTCTTTGATGTGGTCACGTGTGATACCCCACATATCTATCAAACATTAATATGGGGCTTCTCTCATTACAATTCTTCAATTTTAGTTTTTGTTTTTTTACGAATCTCTTCATTTATTGTTAACATATTTATAAAAGAAAATAAACATAATAATTCATGACATATATAAAATTATATTTTTTAGTCTCAGCATAAAATTTATGATTAAAAAAATTTAATTGTAATTTATATAAATTGAAAAGTTTTATAGTGATGAAAAAAAATAAGAATTTTTTATAACTAAATATACGTTTAAAGAAAAAATATTGTTATTTAATCACAAGCCTGAGGAAAATCTTCCTCTCAAAAAAAAAAAAAAAAAAAACAAAACAAAAAAAAAAGCATGGGCAAAATCTTCCTCTCCAAAAAAAAAAAGCATGGGCGAAATCTTGATCAAAATGAGACATAAATAAATAAAAATGGAATTTACAACTTTTTTTTTAATCTATCCACATAATAGATACTAAGCAAACTTTTAAAATTATAATAAATTTTAGCACATTAGATTGTAATCTACTAAAAAATTCAATTTATTTTACTATACTGAAACAAAGGTGATCGAAAAATACTTAACTTTATATTTATATATCCTCCTTTTTTTTTTTTTTTTTGTATTTAACAGATACATAGTTATATACATTTTAAATAAATAAAAGAAAAAGGTAACATTGATGACTGTGCATTAAGGAAGTGGGTCTTAAAAAATCGGCATCTTTTAGCTCTGTCATTGTCCTCTTCTCCCTAACTCAACTCAATCCCATTTTTTCTTTCATTTTCCCTTATTATAATAATAATAATAGAAATTTCTATAGTAGGGGTTTGTGTTCTCAACCCATTAACAGTTTTCGATGTAATTTTTTTTATAACAGTGTATATTGTATTTATTTAAAGCATCCTGTAAATTTTTACAAAATTCCGAATAATGTAAAATGCCGAAAATTAGTTTAAAAACTGGTTGTTACACTTGTGACTAATTTTTTTATGCGCGTAAAAAACAACATGCTTGAACCTAGTTTTCGGCACTATAAATTATTCGAAATTTTCTGAAAATTTGCAGGAATCTCTAAATAACTACAATATACACGATCATTAAAAAGCTAAATCACGCCGAAAATTATTCACGAGTTGAGAACACAAAAGAGCTCTACCAATGAAGCTCTTTTTGAAGCCCTGTATCCTCTAATAATAATAATTATGAAATTAGTAAATGTTTCCTAAAAATGTGTTTTTGATTTCATGATTAGAATTATAATATCATGTTATTAATCATTATTATAAAGTTAGAGACGTAAATCTATAATATATATTTAAGTATAATTATCATTAATGTGTAACAGTAATAGAAAACCTTAAAAAAAAAAAAAAGATAGAAGAGTACTATATAGATATGATTGTTAATAAGTGATATGTCGATCTTATTATAAATATATGTACACACAGAGCATATTAATTAAAAAACAATTACTAAAAGGAGAGAGATATAATATATAATCATGCAATATAGTACTTTATATGTTATTAAAAACTTATAAAAGAATACTATACGTATATTAGATAAGACAAACACAGTGCAAAGTATTAGTTACCTACTTATTAGTCCCAAAAAAAAATCCACCTCTAATTATAGATCGATCATGGCATGTATATATATATATAGGAACAAAGCTATAAATACATATTTTTCTGCTTTCTCATTACTTAAAAATGTCTTCTTCTATTTTATTTTATTTTCTTAATGGATGATATATACCAAGAAGAAGAAGAACAAACGAAACATAACAACTTGAAAAAATATATATAGTTTTTTCATATTTGATTTGATCTGTATAAAAGAGATTTAAGGAAAATAATTTTTTTTTGTAGAAATAATATAATGTTATATAGATCGAAATGCACCAAAATGGGATGGATTACTATACTTAATTAATTAAGGTTGAAGAAAAAGATAAATACCTTAAAGCTTCCAAGGGGCTTCCATGGCCACTCAGTGAGGATTCCAGGCGTAGAAGCCATAAATGGAGAAGCTGCTAATTTCTACTTCTTTCTTTCTCTGCTCTTTCCTCTAAATTAATTTTGTGTAATGTGTGATCCAATTTGTTGGAGAGGTATGCCTCTTATATAAATATAAATATATATGGTGCAATTGATTATAAATGTCTTAAATCCAAACGTTGTAGATATTTTATGTGAAATAATACTCTATATATAGAGAAAGTAGTTAACTAAGCCTATATTTGTATCCAGCAAGCATGTAAGAGAAAGGGACCAAAAATTAAATAAATAAGTAAATAAATTTATATTTAAAGTAACAATAAATATAATTAAAAGATGTAACAATTATGATTCCCAACCAATGCCAACCCTAACGTGGCAGCCTACTGATTCATCAATTAGGACCTGAAAAACATCTGCCATTTGTAATTTATTCTTCTCAACTGCTTCTGCTGGACCACATTTATTTTCTTCATCTTCTACATTTATTTATTTATATTTTCTCTATTTATTTTAGGTCTTTTTTTTAATTGAATTTCTCTCATCAAATTATTGCCTCCACCTTCCCCCATTATTCTTCCTCTTAGGATTAGGCATAGCTGCCTAAACTGGTACCACACATATCCTTTTATAGAAATTGTTGTTGGGTTGAAGTATATGAAGGGCAATTTGAGTTTGTACGCTTATGCTTAGTGAGGACTCATAATTAAAAACAATATACCACTCATTATTGACATCAAAAAATGATGGCAATCTTTCATTGTTTTCACGAAATGCCCCTAGTATATTTTTTAGCTGTCTCTTCAAATTCTTTCTTCTCCTACCTCTCTCTCTATTTTCTCTCTCTTTCTCTCAAAGAAAAAGTTCTTGGGTAACTAAGTAAGTACAAGTAAACCCAATGTAATGGCAAATGCATTATATTGAGTTACTTGTCATTACATTGAGTTGTTTTATACTTTACTTTACTCATGGATTTTTTTGAAAGTGTGTGGGTGGGTAGCATAGCATGGGTGGCGACACAGTTAGGCTGGAGGAAGGGTCCTTTGGGGGTCAGTGTAGGTGCTTTAGGGTTTTGGGTCCTTCAAAAGTGGGGGTGCTTCTGAGTAGAGAAATCTAGAAAATAAGATAGAGAGGTGGGTGGAATGGAATCGGTTGGGGGAGAAAGAAAGGGGAGAAATTATGCCAGGAGTAATTTTGGAAAACAAGAAAATAAGAACATCATTTTATAATGACGCTAAAATAAGAGATTATTTTTACAATTTGATACCTCATTAAGCATATAAACTCAAATTTTCCCATATAAATATATATAATCACGATGTGGAAAAATTATGTTAAAAAAAGGGTAGGTAACCATTTGGTATCCTGTGTTTTTGCAAAGTATTATTTTGGTACCCTCTGTTTTCAATAATGCTCATATGGTACCCTGTATTTTAAAATCGTACATATTTGGTACTCTAAACTCAAATTTAATTAATAAAATTTTACCAATTTAATTAAACTGTTGTCAATTATGTAAATTCCAAATTTAAATTTAATTACTTAATTACATATAACTGATGAAAGTTTGATCATATTGACAAAATTTTATCTATCAAATCTGAGTCTAAGGTATCAAATATGTATAATTTTAAAATACAGGGTACCATATGAGCATTATTGAAAACAGAGGGTACCAAAATGATACTTTACAAAAACATAGAGTACCAAATAAGTCAATTCCCTTCAAAAAATACAACATCAATTTTTTTCTTTTTAGTTTTTTTTAGTAAAACATCAACTATTATCCAAGGAATCTGAAACCTCATTTGTTCCTGGGAGAATATTATTTTTCTTGGAAAATTAAAACATTAACTTTTTTCGAAGAGTAAATCATAAAATTGAAATAAAAAATTAGTTGATGTCATAAATTTGAAAAAATAATCCTTATAAAGATTTTTAATTATGGGTATATACGTAAAGATCCATATATATTATATGTATATATTAGGGGTGAGCATCTAAACCGACAAACCGCGGTGACCGACCGCACCGCACCATACTACACCGCAAACCGCGGTGTCAAAAGTGTAATGGTTCGGTATGGTTTGTATTTTAGCTAAATCGCGCGGTGCGGTGCGGTGCGCGGTTTGGCGGTGTGAAATTTTGGTTTGCACCGCACCACACCGCATACTTACAAATATATTAAAAAAAAATAAACTTTACATATATACCATTTTTTATAGTTACCCAATATGAGAGACTTGTATATTTTTTTTGTGTTTCACTGAACTTAATTGATAACTTGTGATGTTGTTTAGAACTTATTAAGGATTTATTATGAACTAAGGATTTAGTATTTTTTAAAAAATTTAAATTTTGTTATGACATATTTTTTTACACAAACCGTGGAAAACCGCCCAAACCACACCGCAAAAAATGATTTGGTTTGGTCGGTTTGGTGCAACCAAATCACACCGCATGGTGTGTTCTAGTTACTAAACCGCACTTGTGGCGTGGTGTATTAAAAAGTGTTCAAACCGCCCAAACCACACCGTGCTCACCCCTAGTATATATACTAAAACAAACCATCGATTATTTAGAAGAAAAAAAAACCATCAACAATTTAGTCACATTTCAAAAATATATACAACTACATATCAATTTTAAAAATAGAAATTAACAAAATATTGTGATTTAAAATCAATTTCGGTCACATATTATTGTTATACTGAATACAAACAACACGCAAATTGCACGTTTGTTTAGTTTTATTTATAGATTATATTAATTAATTTTATTAAATTTATATCTTTGTCATATAATTTTCAAAACATATTAACCTTGTGCATTAATTCATTTTGTTTTATTACGCATTTTAAACTAAAACATTGTCTATGATTTTTAAAAAATATATATATATAATATAATAACTATTTTAAACATAAATAATAATTTTTTTTAATAAAAATTAAGATCATGTACTATATATTATTATAATAATGATATTTTATAACATTTTAATTTGAATTTATATTAATATAATTATTAGAGTTAATTACATTATTCAACATGATTTGAATTTTATTTACAAAAATTACATATAAATAATTATTTACACATATACCGTAATCTATTCCTTAAAACAACTTTTTTTTTTATTATTTTTTTCTCTTTTTTCAAATCTCTACATTTCTCTTTTCTCTATCTTCTTCAAAACCTAAAAATAAAATTCCAAGCACACCACTAGTCGGTTGGGCTCAAAAGTGGTACCGCTACTACAATAATAGCCTTTAACTTCAGTTTTTTGCTAATAATCTTCGGTTCTCGCTGAAATAAAAACCGAAGTCTATCCATGCGAAGTTAAAACCTTACAATAACCGAAATTAAAAATTAAGAATAGACCTCGGTTACTACATAAAACCCAAGTATATTCTTACCTTTAACTTTGGTTTTTATGTAATAACCGAAGTTAAAGGGTTCCAACGTGATTATTTAAACCTTTTAACTTCGGTTATTACATAAAAATCGAAGTTAAAAGTATAAATAGACTTAAGTTTTTATGTAATAACCGAAGTTAAAGGGTTATTTAAAAAAAATATATTTTGTTTTGTAATAATCGAATTGTATATATATTTTTGTTTTGTAATAACCGAAATATATATTTGTTTCATATTATATAACCAAATATTTATTTTAGATTTAATATTTAGAAATCTAATTTAGTTTAATATAAATAATATTTTATTTCCTTTACTAACATTATTATGATTTAATTTATCATTTGCATAAATAAAATTCAACAAGTTTGTAATCTTATAAAAACATTCATATACTAAACATTCATTCTGTGTCTAAAACAAAAGACATAGTATTCATACCAATTGATATAATTATAAGTAGCTATAAAACTAAACTCACCTAATAATAAATTCAAAGTGTAAAATTGAAAAATAAAAATTAATGAGCATACTAATTATTTTTATAGTTTATCATAAGCCAAAATAAATTATAAAAATATAAACAAACCTACTTTATTTTTTAGGACTCCCACCATATTTGCTGCCCTTACAAGATCCCTGATGTATTTTAATACATAGAAACGACATTTGTAACGTCCCGAATTCCCTAATGTTGCTTAATGTCTGGATTAGGGGGTCAGGAGGGTCATAATTGATTTAATATGTAATTATGTGATTATATGCATGATTATGTGAATTATATTATTATATGATGATAATTACATGCATGTGGGCCCACTTCTTATTAGAAGGACATTTTCATAATTCTGGTCGTTAAGGGCATAGTTGTATATTTATGTGAATGTGTGTGATATATGGGTGAGACCAAATTATTATATGGATATTGTTGAGCTATTCGGCATGAGACGATCCTAGGATGCAAGTTAGCAGTTTGGTCATAACGGGGTTAATTACCGGGCTCGGGGTGAGCTTGGGGATAATTTGATGCTTAATACATTACCGGGAATACACGGGTAATGGGATATGATTTAATAATTATTTGAGAATATTGGGAGTAATGAGAATTGGATGACGTTAATTATGATTAACAGGATTGGTGGGAAATGACTGTTTTGCCTTTGGTGGCTATGAAGGCTTTAGAAGGCCCTAGGGGCAATTTGGTCATTTTGAACATTAGATATGTTTAAAGTTTAGAAGATTGTGGAGTGAAATTCAAACTTGAGGTTTTGGAGGCTTAAGATTTATGAATTGCGTTTAACAGCTGAAAGGAGTTTAATCCATAACTGGGGTAAGAATTCTAAGCTTTAATTTCTGAGTTTTTACTCTGTTTTGAGGTTATTTGAAAGCTTGAGATTTTGATCTTAGAAGTGGATATTTGTTGGTGTTTTAGGTGTTTCCAAGCTTGGGTTTTGCTGTTAAAGTGGTGATAATGTTGTGGTGATGTTTAATTGTGGTATTGGGATTGGTTTGATGAAGATTTGGTTGAGTTTGAATTGAGAAAAATGCAAGGGAGCTGGGTTCGTGAGGTCAAGTCGCGATCGAGTTCATGCAAGTCGCAACTTGAATGCATCCTAGAGCATCCCCTGTTGAGTGCTCTATACATGGACATTGACTGCATTGTAAATTCCTGACAGCTTTGCTTACTTGTGAATGGCACTAACTTATTAGTTAGAAACGACAATGGTGTTTAGTTCTGGTCGCGAAGCTCTGACTTATCAGTCATGATCGGCGATAGTACTAAGTGCTGGTTGTAGGGTATTGGCTTATGAGTCAAGAGCGGCATTAACGTGTTTAACGCATCCCGAAATGATTAGATCTAATCAACATGAGCATTAAATGCTTGACCGACCTATTGGTCGAAGAAAACTAAAGTGCTTGGCTAGTCTAAGATTAGTTACTCAGAGCCAGGGCCAAAAAGGCTTAGGTGACTGAAACGTCACATGGCTTAGGGCGCAAGGCCCCAAAGTGACTTATTAGACATCTACCCCAGAAAGACTTATTAGCCACCATTTGATTAGGGTTGTAAGCCCCAGAATCATTTAATATTATTTGTATACATGCAGTAATAATTCTTCTTGCTGAGCCTTGGCTCATGGGTGCTATGTGGTGCAGGTAAAGGGAAACAAAAGATCATCCAACCTTGAGTAGAGAGCTCAGGTGGCGATGTGTACATATGCGGTCGCTTAACCACCACGGCTAAGGTGTTTCTTAGGGGAACTAAGGATTAACCCTTTTTTTTTGCCGCTTAGGTCGTTGGGTTGTAACTTTTAAACTGTAATGACCATTTTGGATTGTACATAACTTTGTAAATACTTTTATGGGATCCCATGTACAATTTAACGTTTTAAATCAAATATATCCATTCCTTTTGACCGAGATTTTCACCCTGGCTTTTTAATAACACCTAGATGAATATTTACAACCTAATGACTTGTTTAGTGAGTTAAGCACTATTTAAAGTACACAGTGTGACGGTCTTGGGATAACAAGGGCATTACAACTTGGTATCAGAGCATGCCAAGGTTTAGGGTTCCTATAAACTGGCTGGGCATGTACACTCGCTACTAAAGACAAGCTCGACTCATGGTTTGGTAACTATGTATGTGGTTATGTGTTTAACTACTTAAATAGAATGTAAGTGTTTTACCTGCATGCATGAGATACACTAATAGGGCTAGCCTTTGACTACTGCATGATGAGCAAGAACGTGCTTATTAGCACTGATATTAGTAGAACATGCTTATTAGCATTGTTAATTATTAATTACTGATTGCTAAATGTTAATTGCTATGATCATGAATTAATATGTTTGTTAGCATGATTGTGGAACATGGATGAGTATCTGCATGATCTTGGACCGTGAGGCGGCAAGAGATTTATTTATCACTACCTAATTGGCCGTATTGATTATTGCAACAAGGTATAGGTTGAAAGTATGATTCCAAGGAAAATAGAATCATCACCTGGCTAGGAAGATCAGGGCCAGAATGACAGACAGGGTCAGGAAAATGACCAGAATTAGATCCCTCAGCCAACTCCTGATAGCTGGTAGCAGTTGTTTGCTGAATTACAAGCCAAAGTAATGAGGCAGGAAGAAGAAATCCGCCTCCTGAGACAACAACAGGTTCCTGTAGGGAACATTCTACTAGAGGCACCACCTGTAACGGTGCCAACAGTTGGGCAGTTGCCAAAGGATGAAAGTAAATGGGAACCTCTTTATGAAAGATTCAGGAAACAACACCCTCCAGTTTTTTAGGCTAGTGCATATCCAGCTAAAGTTAAGCAATGGATGAGCATGGTTACCACCATCCTTGACTTTATGAGGGTGCCTAGTAATGAGAGGGTGGCTTGTGCCACATACATGTTTTGGGAGGATGCCCGAATTTGGTGGGAAGTGATATCCCAGACCAAAAATATAAATGCCCTGAGTTGGGAAGAGTTTCAGACTCTGTTTAATGAAAAGTACTATAATGATGCCATCAGGGCGGCAAAAGCTGAAGAATTCAGCAAGCTGTTTCAAGGAAGTCTGTCAGTGACTGAGTATGCCTTAAAGTTTGACAGATTGGTAAAGTTTGCAGTGGAATTGGAGCCCACTGATGGGACCAGAGGGGAGAGGTTTCTCTAGGGGCTACAACCTAGGATAGCCCGTGATGTTCGTAATACCAATGTGTTTGGAGTTACTACTTATGCATAGGTGGTTACTGTTAGGAACTAGTTTCCTAATACGCAGTGGAATGGTGGTGTGGTTGGCCCAGTGTACAACAAAATTTTTTGTAACATATTTAAACTACTTTTAAATATGCGGATCCATTAATATACATACATTAATCATAAACAAGGTAAGGATAGAATTCATATCTCTTGAAGCCTATCAAGTGTCCTTGCTATCTTTTCGTATTTAGAACGATCTTCCTATCCAAGCCGCTCCTACGTACTCACACCAAGATCTTCCAAAACGTTCTCTACACCTCAAGAAATGTGTGGGCACTTAGAGAATGAAGGATAGTTTATTTGTGATTCTACTTGATGTTCTCAACTCATGAGATCAAGAGAATAGGCCTAAGAATTGGTTCTTTATTTTTAGGGAGAGAAAACCATTGTTCTATTTTTCACAGAGCGAATGTTCAGAGTAGTCTCACTCTCTTCACTTCTCTTATCTGAATAATTTTCTGATCAGTCATACTTAACAGAAAATATTCAAAATTTAAAAAATAAATCTGTAACCATTTTACAATTTACTTTTTAATTAATTAATTATTCTATTAATGAAAAAATCCAAAAACCAATTTTTTGAATTATCCATTAATTAATTAATTAAATAAATAAAATTGAAAATCCCATCCCTGAAAATGCTAGCCCTACACGCCACACACAGTCCTGGACTGTGTGTGAACGTGTAGCTTCCTAATTTCTAGGGATATTGGTTTTTCAAATTTTATTTAATTATTTATTCAAATTACTTTGTCAGATAAGATCTAACAACCTGATAACTAATTCAAATTTGAATTAAAATTAATTATCTTTTTAATTAATTATCAAATATAATTAATTATTTGAATAAATATTAATCTTTTAAATTCAAATCCAATTTGAACTTATCAGATCATTATCTCCCACTCAAATAAAGATATTTAATTAATTCTACCAATTAATTAAATCCAAAATTTTCGAAAGTAAATATTTAATTTATTATAATTTCGAAAATTATAGTTAATTAATTATTTAATTAAATTTTGAAAATTAATTTAATTATTTAATATAATTTCTAAAATTATACAATAATTAAATATTAATTAATTTTGTTAACTACAACTAATTTGTAATTAATTAATTAATCACTATTATCATATAATTGCATATTTGCATATTTGGCCTGAAGAATAAGTTTCTTCTTAAATATGTCTTTAAACTATTTTCCCTTCATATCAACTCTTACCTTGAACAATGTTGATAGAGCCGCTATGGGGACCTATGGACCTATAATTCCAAGCTCCAATAAATTTGAGATTATTAATTAAACTCTTTAATTAAATAATCTTAATTTATTAATCTCATGATTATTCCACTATAAATATGAGACTGCACTCTTGTAATTATAGACATTTCATTTACTGAGTACTTTATAATCATAAAGCATCCATTGATATAATCATTGCATACAACTTGACCCTCTAATAATGGTTCATAATTAATCGGGAATAAAATTACCGTTTTACCCTTTTAATTATCTCTTGTTTCCTCAAGTACCATTGACTCTACTAGTGAAGGTTAATTCATAATAAATTATGAATTTGAGCTCAATAACCTTTCAGTCCCAAAAGTCAACCCTTAAGAGAACCATCATTCAATCTCTTGCGAGAAGGTATAGATTCCATATCTGTATACTATGTCCCCAGCCATCTATATTAATGAGTTCCCAAAACAAAAGTTTCTAGCCTGATCATTCTGACAGATCCTAACAAGTGAATTAAAGAACTCATATAATATAAACAGGAGTTCATAGTAACTTCAGGATTACGATCTATTTGTATATGATCATCAGTTGATATATTTAATTAATACTTCGAAACGGTATTTAACTAAGTATTAACAAACATATCTGGTCCAGTTCTATATATTCTCTAATATATAAAGCACCTCCACTAAAGTGTCCTACCACACTAGTGATCCGGATCTAGATCACATGTATTCATAATACTTGTGGATCGTACTTGCAGTAATTAATCTAAAGATTCCATAATTTTATTTTACTGCGAACTATTCAAGTTCATTTATCTCAAACACAATCCTCCCGTACCAATACGTGTTTGAGATTACATATATGAACTTAGGAATTTTCCTGATATTTACATAATATTATCATAGAATAATACAGTCCATAAAATATATGCATAACAAATTCAATTCATTTATTTATATCATAAAAACAATGTCAACTACATATGCTTTCAGGGCACATTTACAACAGTTACTACTTACGCACACGTGGTTGATAATGCATCCAGAAGAGACTTTAGGAGGGTGGGACGTCCATTTATAAGTTCATGTAGGGGAGGAGGCCCCAGTGATCAGAAGAGGAAGGCTCCTGATGCCTTCCCAGCTCCAGGCTTTGACAGGCGACCACGTGGTATTACAATGGACTGCCAGGGCGGCAGTGAGGCCTGGAGGGTTTATCCTGAATGCCCTAGGTGCAAGAGGCACCATATAGGGGAATGTAGGGAAAAAGCTTGCTTCTTATGTGGAGTAGTTGGATATTTCAAGAAAGATTGCCCAAAAGCAAGAAAGGAAGAGCCTAGAAAAGCGGACAACTCGGCCCCAGCTCTAGTGCTCGCATTGACTCAGGCAGAAGCTGAGGCTTGTCCCTCAGTAGTTACAAGTCAGCTTTTTAGTGTTGGAACCCCTTATATTGTTTTGATTGATTCTGGTGCTACACATTCTTTTGTTGCTAGTAGAATTATTGATAGACTGTGTAGACCATGTGATTATTATTCTGTGCGGTTCGGGACCTTATCACCCACTAGGGAGTTAGTAGTATCCAAAAGATGGGTCAGATCACTGTCAGTGACAGTAGAGGGCAGAGAATTGTCAGTTTATTTGATAGATTTGGTTATGACCGACTTTGACATGATTCTGGGTATGGATTGGTTAGTGAAGTATGGGGCAACCATAGATTGCAGAAGGAAGATGGTAACCTTTGAGCCTGAAGGTGAGGATCATTTTGTGTTTGTTGACACTGTGCATGGACCCTGTATACCTACGATATCTGTTATGAGGGCTATAGATCTATTGCAAGGAGGTTGCATAGGATTCTTAGCCAGTGTGGTTGATACCACTTAGGTCATGCCAGTGGGACCAGAGGAGACCAGACTAGTCTGTGAGTTTCGGGACTTGTTTCCAGAAGATTTACCAGGGTTGCTGTTACATCCCAAATTCCCTAATATGGTTTAGTGCCTAGATTAGAGGGTCGGGAGGCAATAATTGTGTTAATTATGTGTTAGTATAGTATGAGCATGTTATTATGTGAATTATATTATACTATGATTATGCTTGCCTGTTTAGAAATAATAAATGTGTACGTGGGGCTGCTTCTTATAAGAGGGGCATTTTAGTAATTTGACTCGTTCAGGGTATAAATGAAAATATGTGTTTGTATGATTGAGACCACATTATTATGTGGATATATTTGGGTTACTCGACGTGATGCGATCCTAATGAGCAAGTTAGAAGAAAAGTCACAATGAGGTTTAATACCCGGCTCGGGGTGAGCTTGGCAGTACTTTAGTAATTTAGTACATTACCGGGATTTAGTGGGTAATGGGAAATTATGTGGTAATCATGTGAGAATATTGGAAGTAACGGGAATTATAGGGCGTAAATTGTGAGTAGTGGGGTATGAGACAAAGGACAACTTGGGAGCATGTGATGAATAGGCTAAGGGCAAAGTGACAATTTGGTCATTTCTGCCCAAGTATAGGACTTGGTGGGCTGGGAACTTCTCAAATGGTTTAGGAAACTAAAGGAAAAGAAAATTCTCAGCAGCTCACTCATTCTCTCTCACATTTTATTCTCTATCTCTTGGAGCTTTGATGGGTTGAGTCAAATTGAAAGGAAGTTGGCTTGGAAGTGAGGCTTGAAGCTAAGGATTTGTTGGGAGCAGATTAAAACTTGAGTCATACAGTTGAGGTAAGGGTTTTAATTTGAATTCTTCATGATAGTTTTGTTGCTTTGTTGAGAGCTTTGGTGTTTGCATGTATGTGAGATGGGAGAAAGAGATGTTTGGGATTTATGGTGAGTTCTTGGTTAAGTATTAGTTAAGTTTTGTTGTTGGAAGGAAGTTATATTGATTAGGGAAGTTGAATTGAGGGTTAAGCTTTATTTGGGGTGATTATGTTTGAGTTCAACTAAGGATAAAACCCATAAATTCTGGGTTCGAAGGGCTGTGCCGCGGCTCTGTTCTTGGTGTGACGCGGCCCTCTAGGGAAAAATGGGAGCCAGGTTGGCTCAGTGGCAAGGGCGGGCCACTGCGCCACAGAGGCTGGGCCACAGCACGTGTCGGATGGCTGGGGAGGCTGAACCTCTGATAAGGGGCGGGTCGTGGCATGGGAGCATGGGGTCGTGACCCTTAAGAGAATTTTTGGCCCTGAGAAGGTTTTTAGTTCAGGAACTTAACCTTTTGGGCTCGAGATCGATTCTACTTCCGTGTTGGGTGGAATTCAACGTCCCGGAGGCTAGGACTTGGTCTGGAAGCTTTTATTCTCTCATTATTGATGGAATTCCTTATTATGGTTGTGACTAGGTCAATGCTAAGGGCTCGAATCAAGGATCATACTCAAGGGGTGTCGCTAGTAACTTGCATTTGGACCGAAGGTAAGAAAACTGCACCCAGTATGTGATTTTGTGATTAGGGCTTAACTTGATGGTTAAATACAGACATGATTAAGGCTTTGGCCCTATTAATGAGCATGATTATAATTGTGTTTGTGAGTGTGAGTGTCTGGTTAAGCACACTGAAACGCGCATGATTATGATTATGCCTATGTATGTTGTTTGAGTGTATTATAATACATTGTATTTGTATCTATGTATGATAAATGATATAGGTGATTGTTTTTTATGACTAGAGAGCTCAGTTTATAAACCAGGAGATTATTAGGATGTTAGTTGGAGATAGACTTATTAGTCGAGCGTACGTTGGATATTGAAAGACTCGTCTTATAAGTTGAGGGTCCTAAAGTTGGGACTTATAAGTCGAAGGCTTGTGAGGCTTGACTTATAAGTCGAGGATTAGTAGGACTTGGAGTGCAGGCCACCATGGCTTGGCCACCTTGGGAGTGCAACACGTACTTGACTGGCTCGGATGCCAAACTAATGGAAAGATAGTGCGACACGCACTTATGCAACTCTATGGTTGCCAATTTGTATAACAAGTACACCAAATTCAGTTATTACTGTTTGGCATATATATTACTCTGTGAATTGTTTAATATGTTTTCTTGCTGAGTCTTTTGGCTCACGGGTGCTTTGTGGTGCAGGTAAAGGTAAAGAGAAGCTCAACCAGCCATGAGTCAAAGGGCGTTAGCAGTGACATGTACATATGCAGTCCGCTTGACCACCACGACTAAGATACTCATGGAAACTAGGGTCAAACCCAACTTTTACCGCCTAGGTCGGCTTACTATGTAACATGGATATTGTAACCAGCTTTTAAACTAATGTTTTTGGGATCCCATGTAAATAATATGTTTTGGGGTTTAATGAAATGGTTATGACTTGACCAAAATTTTAAATACCTAAACCTTTTGTAGCATAATCACATATTTAGTCCAAATGACTTGTTTAGCAGGTCCAGCACTGGTTTTAAACACACTTGGTAACGGACCCTAATTAGCAGTGCATTACAGTTGCCACCACATAGAAAGATTGAATTTGTGATTGATCTGGCACCAGGGATGGAGCCAGTGTCCAGAGCACCTTACAGAATGGCCCGCGCAGAATTAAAAGAATTGAAGGTACATCTGCAGGAGCTGTTAGACTTAGGTTTTATCAGACCTAGTTTCTCACCGTGGGGTGCACCAGTTCTGTTTGTGAAGAAGAAGGATGGTTCTCTGAGGATGTGTATTGATTACAAAGAACTGAATAAGTTAACAATCAAGAACAAGTATCCTCTGCCAAGGATAGACGATCTGTTTGATCAATTGCAAGGTAAATGGGTATTCTCTAAGACAGACATTCGATCTGGTTATCATCAGCTAAGGGTCAAGGAGGGGGATATACCGAAGATTGCTTTTCGCACTAGATATGGGCATTATGAGTTCTTAGTTATGTCATTTGGATTGATTAATGACCTAGCTGCTTTTATGGATTTGATGAATACAGTGTTCAAGGATTATTTGGACCAGTTTGTGATCGTTTTCATCGATGATATTGTGGTTTATTCTCAGTCAGAGTTAGAACATGAGCAACATCTGAGGTTGGTTCTACAAAGACTGAGGGAACACAAATTATTTGCGAAATTCAAGAAGTGTGAATTCTGGTTATCTTAGGTAACTTTCCTTGGGCACATTGTCAGTAAGGAGGGGATTAAGGTGGACCCAGTCAAGATTGAGGCAGTTAGGGATTGGCCAAGGCCAACGAATGCTTCAGAGGTTAGAAGTTTCCTTGAATTGGCAGGTTATTACAGACGTTTCGTGGAAGGATTCTCAAAGATTGCCACTTCATTAACTGAACTGACGCGCAAGAATTAGAACTTCGTGTTGTCAGACAAGTGTGAGAACAACTTCTAGGAATTGAAGCAGAGGTTGATTACAGCTCCAGTTCTGATTCTACTAATAGATCAGGAGATCTTTGTGATATACTGTGATGCATCACATCAAGGTTTGGGTTGTGTTCTAATGCAGTCAGGGAAGGTGATTGCTTATGTCTCACGTCAGCTGAAAGAGTATGAACAGAGATATCTCACTCATGATTTAGAGTTGACAGCAGTGGTTTTTGCATTAAAGGTATGGAGGCATTACCTTTATGGGGAGAAGTGTGAGATTTATACTGACCACAAGAGCCCGAAATACTTCTTCACACAGAAAGACTTGAACATTAGGCAAAGGCGTTGGCTAGAGTTAGTAAACGATTATGATTGTGAAATTCTGTAACACCCAGGAAAGGCAAATGTGGTAGCTGGAAGGGTCCAGGATAGATTTTTAGTGCAAGACTGATATCCAGAGAGATAGCAGAGGATATGACCAAAGCTAGCATAGAATTGCCGGTAAGCCAGTTGGCCAATATTATGCTACAGTCTACGCTGTTGGAGAGGATAAAGGAAGGTCATTTGGGTGATCCATTGTTGACCAAGATCAGAGAGGATGTTCTATCTAGAGTATCCATGGATTATACAGTGTCAGAGATAGGCTTGTTGAGATACAAAAGTCGGATATGTGTTCCGATGGACACTGCTATGAGGTAGGAGATTCTAGATGAATGTCATATTACTCCTTACTCTTTACATCCAAGCACCACGAAGATGTATCAGGATGTGAGATCACTATATTGGTGGCCTGGGATGAAGAGGGAAGTGGCAGAATATGTGGCTAAGTGCTTGACATGTCAACAGGTCAAAGTTGAGCATTAGAGGCCAACAGGGTTATTACAGCCTCTGGACATCCAAGAGTGGAAATGGGAGGACATCACGATGGATTTCGTGGTGGGGTTACCCAGGACTGTGGGTCAACATGATTCAGTATGGGTTATTGTGGATCGATACACCAAGTCAGCTCACTTCTTACCAGTGAGAACTACTTATACAGTTGACCAGTACGCAGATCTCTATGTGAGAGAGATTGTGCGCCTTCATGGGGCACCAAGGTCGATTGTGTCAGATCGGGACCCCACTTTCACTTCCAAGTTTTGGGAAAGTTTACAGAGGGCAATGGGTACACAACTGAAGTTCGATACTGTTTAAATGGACTCTTGAACGAAGAGGCTTATTGTAACGACCCAAATTTCCTAATGTGGCTTATGCCTGGATTAGGGGGCCAGGAGGGCCATAATTGATTTAATATGCAATTATGTTATTATATGCATGATTATGTGAGTTATATTATTATATGATGGTAATTGCATGCATGTGGGCCCACATCTTGTTAGAAGGGCATTTTCGTAATTTTGGCCATTGAGAGCATAATTGTATATTTATGTCCATGTATGTGATATATGGGTGAGATCACATTATTATGTGGATATATGTTTGAGTTATTCGGCATGAGACGATCCTAGAATGCAAGTTAGCGGTTTTATCATAATGAGGTAAATTATCGAGATATTGGGTAATGAGAACGATTATTTGATGATATATTGGGAGTTAGTGAGATCAGGAGGAAATTTTGGGAATTTTTACTAGTTTACCCTTGAGGGTGTTTTTGGGACCCCGAGCATTAGGATTTACTTGAGGTTACTTAAGCTTAAAGTAACCTGTCAGAAGGAAAATACGTTCAAACACTTTTTCTCTTTCTCTTGTTATTCCATTTTGCTGTTCGTCGCATTTTCGAAGGAAACTTGTGTTTTAGGACTCGAATTCAAGTGAGGATTGAGTTATAGCGATTCTAGGAAAGATTAGAAGCTTATTAACTGGAGGATTTAGCGAGAAACGACTCAATCAGAGGTAATCCAAGTTTTGAGTTTTTGAGTTTCTAAGCTTTGAATTGGATTTTATGTGTTGATGAGTTTTTGAGTTTCTAAGTTTTGAATTGGATTCTATGTGTTGATGAGTTTTTGAGTTGTTTGAGCCTCGGGTTTTGATGGTTTTGGATCATTGGAATGTTTGGGAACTTTGATTTTGTGATTTGGATATGTTTGGATAGGTTTTTGGAATGATTTAAAAGGGGGAAAATGAAGGTTTTTGGTTGAGTTCTAGGTGGGACCGCAGCCCTGTTCTTGGGCACCGCGGCCCAAGCTTAGTGCAGAAGAGAGGAGAGGTTGATGGGCATTGGGGCCACGGCGCCTGGGAGGCGGGCTGCGGCGTGAGGTGCAAGAAAATTGTACCTGGCGCCTCTGTTTGGAGGCAGGCCGTGACTCAGAGGTGTGGGACCGCGGTGCTTAAGGGCAGGTTAGGCGAAAAGTTTGTTTTGATCACGGGAACTCAAACCTAAGGCCTCGGGATCGTTCCTACTACCCGGTTTAGTTGGATTCCACGTATCGGAGGCTAGGTCTTGGTCCGGGAATCTTTTATTATTTATTTTATTGATGAGATTTTATATTTGGTTATGATTAGGTGACCACTAAGGGGCTTAAGGAACGATCATTCTCAATGGTCGTTCTTTTATTATTTCACGCTCGAACCAGAGGTAAGAAAGATGCATCCAGTATGTGACATGCATGGTTATTGATGAAGCATGTTGAGTGCCCTATATATGGACATTGATTGCATAGTAAATGCATAGTAGCTTTGCTAATCTGTGTATGGCACTGACTTATTAGTCAGAAAACGACAATGGTATTTAGTATTGATCGTGAAGGTGTGACTTATCAGTCAAGTTCAGCGATGATATGAGCACTAGTCGTATGGTATTGGCTTAAGAGTCAAGAAGGACATTAATGTGTTTAACACAGGTAGAAATGATTAGATCTAATCAATATGAGCATGAAATGCTTGACCGAACCCAAGTTCTATGAAAAATAAAATCGCTTGCCTAGTCTAAAGGCTAGTTACTTAGAGCCAGGGCTAAAAGCTCAAGTGACTGAAACGTCACATGGCTAGAAGGATGCGGGACCCCAAAGATAGAATTATCGGTCATCTATACAGAGATAGACTAATTAGTCATCTATCCAGAGTGTGACTCATTAGTCACCTATCTGATTAAGGCTGCAAGCCCTAGAATGATTACCAGAATCATTTATTGATATTACATACATGCAGTAATAAGTTTTCTTGTTGAGGCTTGGCTCACGGGTGCTATGTGGTGCAGGTAAAGAGAAAGAAAAGCTCACCCAGCCTTAAGTGGAGAGCAGGTGGCGATGTGTACATATGCAGCCGCTTGACCACCACAACCAAGGTGTTTGTTAGAGGAACTAAGGGTTAACCCTATTTTTTTCGCTTAGGTCGATGGGTTGTAATTTTTATAATGTAATGACCATTTTGGATTGTAAATAACTTTGTAAACACTTTTATGAGCCCATGCACAGTTTAATGTTTTAAATAAAATATATCCATTCCTTTTGATCGAGATTTTCACCCAGACCTATTAATGTCACCTAGATGCACGTTTATAACCAAATGACTCGTTTAGCGAGTTAAGCACTGTTTAAAGTCCACAGTAACAATCTTGGAGTAACCAGGGCGTTACACTTATGTTGAGCAATCCAGAGGGTTTGATGACCCTCACTTTCCAAATCATGTTTTTAAGCTGCAAAAAGCATTGTATGGGTTGAAACAAGCCCTTCGGGCTTGGTATGAAAGATTATCCCATTTTTTGGTCTCAGAGGGGTACAAGAAAGGGGCAGTAGAAAAGACACTTTTTATAAAAAATGTTGATACCGATATTATGATAGCGCAAATATATGTTGAGGATATAGTATTTGGTTCTACTAATGACTCTCTAGTGTAGGAATTTGTGAAACAAATGCAGGAAGAGTTTGAGATGAGCATGGTGGGAGAGCTCAATTTTTTCTTAGGGATCCAAGCTAAGCAGTTAGATGAGAGAATTTTCATTTCACAAAGCACGTATGCCAGTAATTTGGTGAAGAGATTTGGGCTCAAGGCATCCAAACCTACTAAAACTCCCATGGGAACCACTGTCAAACTATCTAAAGATGAGAATGGGACGAAAGTCGATCCAACTCTTTACAGGAGTATGATTGGGAGTCTTCTATACTTAACTGCTAGTCGTCCAGACATCAATTATAGTGTTGGAGTGTGTGCTCACTTCCAAGGGAACCCCATGGAGTCTCATGTGACTGTTGTAAAAAGAATTCTTCGTTCTATCAATAATACTCTTGAATTAGGCATTTGGTACTCCAAAGAAACAAACTCTAACCTTGTGTGCTATAGTGATACAGATTGGGTAGGAAACACTAATGACCGCAAGAACACAAGTGGTGGTTGTTTTTATTTAGGAAACAATTTGGTTTCCTCGCATAGTAAAAAACAAAACTCCATCTCCTTGTCAACAACTGAGGTTGAGTACATAGTTCATGGAAGCCTTTGTACTCAACTTTTGTGGATGAAACAAAAGTTGGTTGACTATGGGTTTGATCTAAAAACTCTAAACATTTTTTGTGATAATAGAAGTGATATTAATATCTCCAAAAATCTTGTTCAGCACTCTCGCACCAAACCTATTGACATTTTTCATCATTTTATTAAGGAACTTGTTGAAAACAAAATTCTGATTTTAGAATATGTTGAGACTAACAAACAAATTGCGGATATTTTTACTTAAGCTTTAGACACGGTCAGATTTGATTCCCTCAGGAAATCCTTGGGGGTTTTTTTTATTTGAAATTGCCAATAATTGACTGTCTTGCCTTGCATATGTGATTGTGTAAATCTCTTGTCCTGTTTGGAAGAAATTTGTTGACCATATTTTTTCAATTTTTTGGAATAAGAACGTTATAATTCTTATACTTAATGAGGAATAAAAACTTTATTTGAAAAAATTTGTAGACCCTCCAATTTATATTTGATCAAATCATTATGTCCGTTTTAGTACGAGCATTCCTTAATTTAATTTCTTTTTCAGGCTCCATTCTGGAAAAGAGCTACCTATACTGATGTGTGAAAGTCGTCATTGAGTAAGTTGGTACCAGGTAATTAGCAATTATATTGGAGGATACTCTACCAGTGTAAAGGGCTACCATCAGAACAAGAGTTATAGCCTCCATTATGGTTACAATTGTCGAACATGGGCAATGGCCCTAGCTTTATAAGGCCAAAAAGAAACGCTGAATTGACTACACTTGCACACACAAATGCTTGTTGACTAGACTGTGTAAGAATGTTGTCAGACTCATGCACATAATGAATTGATTAAATTATTTTTTGTGATTGGTATATATATATATATATTTAATTATGGTTATCGTTATCACTTAACTATTCTCATTATAATTCATTTTTCTAATTTTTGAAGAAAATGGTTATTTTGTTTCTCTTGAACAGGACTTGGCATTTACATGGACACAAATGGTACGACAATTTAACCTTTTAATTTTGGCAATTTTATTTGAAATAAAATAAAATAAATCAATTCCTTGTTGACCGAGTACTAAAGATAAATCAAATTTGAAAAAAAAATACAATTTATTTGTTTTATCTCATTATATTCAAATTCTTGTAAAAGTTTCCAATTTTGAGGTGAGAGAGAATATTTTTTAAAAATGAGATATATTGGCATTTATTACACTAAATTTGGTTACCCATTTTTTGGTTACCCATTTTCGAACTTGTCTCTTTTGTTTACTAAATTCTCCATATATTTGGATTCCCTTTGGCTTTTTGGTTTTAAGTGTTTCTTGTTCCTTTTTCTCGCTCACTTGTGCCCAAGGTTCTAGGTTTTTGTTCTTTGTGTGTCTCCTTTCATTTTCTTTCAGTAGCCATGAAGACCCGAGGTCGTGGTTCCACCTCCAAACCTATGAAGCCTCAGAAGGAGACAGTTCCTGAGACGGTTCCCTCAATCACTCCTCCAGTTCCATCGTTGACCCTACATGTTGCTGCTTCATCGTCCCCAGCTGCCTCTGCTCATCCAGGCCGTCGACCCAAAACCACAACAAGGAAGAAGGTCCTTGCCCTTCTAGGCCCCGAGGGATCTCCATTGGTTGGGGTCGCTAGTAAAGGCATGACCTTTTTCGACCTCAATGTGCAGCAAAATCTAACCTTGGCGATTCTACTCACCTCACCCGAAGGTCCTGCCAAATAGAAGCCATCCTTGACCTCAAGCCCTACACAGTCTGTCTCCACAAAAGTCGAGACTGATCCATCTGCTCAAGACTCTAAGTCATCATTATCCCCTACTGTACTGACACCCAAGGCAAAGGGCAAGCACAAATCCAAAGTTGCTGGCACAAAACAGACCAGGAAGGCCAAAGTAGCTCAGGCAAAAGGTACTAGCTCCATCTCTGATTCCACTCCCTTATCCAAATTCAAAACGAAAGAAAAAATCAATCCTCCTCCTTGCACCTCCTTGGAGGATGTCTAACCTAAAACTGAAGATTCGTTGCCCGAGCTCGACCCCTCTCTAACTGAGCCAATTCCTATAGAACCACAAGGAGATTCTCTTCATGAAGATTTAGAGGAAGAGACTGAATCTGAAGAAGACCCATCAGAAACCACTCCTGTTGCCTCTGATCCTAAAGGCAAAACACCATTGTCCTTTCCCGAATTGTCTGCCAAAAGCACCAAACACAAAGGTGCCCCAATTCGTTCTTCAGGCTCCTCTTTCAAGGCTCATTCTCTTACTTTCTAATTTAATGGTAATGAGAAAAATATGCAATTTTATGTGCATCGTCACTTCATTAGTGAACACAATTTTCTTTTTGCTCCACATCATGTTTTTGGGGTATTGCTTACATTAGAAGAGAGGGGATGGTTACGTTCTTTGTCTGGCTTTGATGGGTTTGTGTCTCGGGTAGTTAAGGAATTTTATGCTAATCTGAATGATGAGTTGTTAGATCATAATTCATTTATGTTTCATAAGGTTTATGTTAGAGGTCAATTGTATAAGTTTAATCCTGCCGAAGTTGCTAAGGTCCTAAATCTAGTTCCTGTGGAGATTGATGATTCCATTGAATTTGCAAATGACCAAGTTTTGTCTGAATTAGTTGGTCAAGCTATGGTGTGGGAACTAAGTGCATCTCTCATAGTCTCGGACCTTACACACTACTATGGTGCTCTTTTTATATATAATAATGAATTGTGTAAAATATATATTATTTTTTTGACAAATTTTAAAATATATATTTAACATACCAAATAATTTTTAACTAAAATTTTCATTATAACATAATTACACGATAACAATTTTTTTAGACAAATTATATTCTGATGTCTATAAAATTGTCATCTATAAACTATTACTGTCAATGATTGTATATTATTATTTATACTTGCAACAAAGAATAGATTCTAAATTTTCTTGAAAAAATAGAAATTTTAATTTTTTAATACATAGAAAGAACATCTACATATAAATAGCATAATTATAGTCCACATACTAGAGACCATTTTTTAATTACCAACTCTATCCTCACAAGTTAATTATATGCCCATACTCACCTGTACAACTGATAAAGATGGTTTAAGTATTAACTAATAAAAAATAGGAAAAAACTATAGTTACTTTGATAATGATAATTCTTTCTTTTTAAAAAAAAAAAAAAAAGTCTGAAATAATTTAATTGAATTTATCTCTCCCATAATTTAGATAGACTAATACTCTAAATCCAAGAAATATTAACAAAATCAACATATATAAAAACGAAAATAATATAAAATTAATTTAACATGGTACATCACAATTTGTTTGGTTTCCTTTTTTTCCATTTTTTTTATACTTTGACTGAAACTTTTAATATTTCAAATAAAAATAAATATGAATTATATAATAATTATAAATGAAGTAAATAAAATATATTTATTATATATATATATATATATTTATCTCAAAAGCTCATTCACAACAGATTACTATGGATATCCGTAACTAATAGTGAGCCTTCGAAGAACCAATAATAACACCCACAATTATATATTTATATGTTTTTTTTTTTTTGAGAAAATATTTATAAGCATATGTAACATTAGATAAATACTATAAACTCAATATTGTAGCTTAATTGTCACGATGCATGTGCGTGACAATTGTATGTTCATATTGTTGATGACGTTTTTCGTCAATTTTATTATGTGGAGCAATAAACAATTAATATAGGAAGAATAGAAAAAAAAAAAAAAATTAACGTGATTCAGCAGTTATAATCTGCCTACGTCCACAAATTACTGTTATAATGAACTCTGTGTGAAAGCTTCAAGTGAAAGCAATTTGGCAGAGTCTCTTCTCATTACAAAATTGTGCGTGAGTGCAAATAAACAAGTCTAGGCTACTTATAGACCTGGTTGTAAGAATATCTTCTCCCAATTCAAGAGAGTTACAATCAAATATTTAAATTCAAATAAATATCCGAATTAATAATACAAATCAAATGCATTAATTGAATAATAATCCCATATAAATAGGGATTCAACACACGGTTTTAAAAAATCCTAAAGAAATATGGATTTCCCAACAACTTTTCCATGTGGTAAATGCGTCATCGAGCTCGAACGTTGCTTTAACGCGCTTTCGAGACCAACCAAACTTTGAGCTCATCATTCCAGTTGTTGCTCCTCCTCACTCACTAAGTCGATTGAACTCATCCCTCAGAGAATTTTGGTATCTTCGAGCCTGCAACTCATGCTTGAGCGCTGATAACAGATCTGGAACTATTTGACAATTTGTACAAGTGTACTGCTAACACTGGTTAATCCCGAGCTTACTCTTTACGAGCCTACATTTTGAGGCTCTCTATTTAATCTCAAAATTTTGGTGTAACATTTTCCCCCTCAAAAGTGTTGGTTCGAATCCTCTGAGAAAGAAACTTTTGAACTTCACTTTCGAAAAACATGTCCACCTACCACACTCAAGTGTGGACACGTGTCCTTAGGGGATTCCATGCTCAGAGTACTCGAGTACTCTTTTCTTTGTGCACGTCCTTTCCTAATCCCTTTTTGACGCCAATTCTTGAAA
Source organism: Humulus lupulus (assembly GCF_963169125.1). Classification (NCBI taxonomy): domain Eukaryota; kingdom Viridiplantae; phylum Streptophyta; class Magnoliopsida; order Rosales; family Cannabaceae; genus Humulus; species Humulus lupulus. The sequence goes on along the minus strand of NC_084802.1, from coordinate 30,479,012 downwards.
TCAAACATGGTCCACCGGATCACGTTTTAACCCAAATCAAGGGCTCATACTTCCCTTCGAATATCACTTTTTTTTTTTTTTGCTTATTTAAACCCCTTCTTCACCTTCTTCCTCTTCACTTTTGATTTTCAACCTTAAGAAAAAAAAAACTCGAACCAGAGTCCATAACCCTTTGCATGTTCTCCAAGCCAAATAAACAAAGCAACTGGGATTCACCTAGTTCCACCGCCTCATCCTTGCTCCCAATCTTCCACTCTACGATCACTACATTCCCAAGTTCAACTTTGTGTAAGTTCTTAAACCTTACTTATCACATTTTTTTTTATTTTTCTTAGTTTTTATGCATAAGAAATCTCTTATGACTCTTACTATGTTCTTGAAATCTTCTTTGTAAAAGGAAGTTCATGAATTGTATGGATTTGTAGTGAACAAAGATTTGTTTAGGCAAAAAATTTGATAAAAACAGGAAAAAATGGCACCTTTTTAGGCTATGGGGTAATAGGTTATACGTTTCGTGTAGTGTAAGAAAAATAGTTTTGAATTAGGGTTTTAACACACATATCCCGATACTATCTCCTTTTGGGGTAACTTCCCATTTCTTCCTAGAAATTCAAGATACCCCAAACTGAAAGTAAACTCCCTACTCTCGCTCGGGTTCACTCTCGATTCCCCGAACTTTTAATAGCTCGAGTTTGGCATTTGAGTCAATCTTGCTATTTCAAGCCTTCAAGCTCGACTTAATGCGATCTCGTTATATCGAGCTTGCAAACTCGAGTTATGAAGCCTTAATCATTCCCACTCTTTTTTAAATAATGGGCCCTTGCCTTTTTCTTTCTTGTTAGATGTTGCAGTCTTCAGAGAATTGGTGGGGGCCCGAGCACGCGATTCCTTATCATTCGTCGTCTCCTTGAGCTGAGTCTCCATTTTCCCGAAACTAGCGACTGATCCAAGAGCACAAGGAGCTCCTCAAACGGGAAAATATTCGAGCCCATTTTCGATGTCAGATCGACAAGGTCAAAGAGGGAAAAAGAAAGAAGCTACGATTTGCTGTGTATCCGAACCGAGACCCCGAGATCCGACCAATCCCACTAGATCCTAATTGTAGGGTCACAATAGCCTTTTCCTCTGGTGAACTCTCATTAAACTTCGTGGAGAACTCATTGAATCAATAATCCACACACACAACCCCCAAAATCCCTTCCACCCCAGCCTCGGAGGACTCTTTCTTCGAAGCTGAACATTACCAGAGCTCTGTTACATCTACTAGAAAATTTTTAGAACTCCTAACTTACCATGGACTAAAGCTAACTGGGAAACTGGTGTGCCAACCCGCCAACCCCAATGAAAGGAGTTGCTTTGCCCCAGGCGAAAACAACCAGAACAAGAAGATCCAGCTCACGGTCTGGAGTCGGGAACACAAGCAAGCTGAGGCATTGCTGCCTCTGAAGGACTATTTCTGGAACTTCACCGACTACGTCGACATTGCCCCGTTCCAACTTCAGTCCAACTCCTATAGGGTCCTAGGAGTCCTAAGGTCGCTCTACTACGAGAAGAAGCGGTATGGACCTTCGGCACGTGAGATCATGTATCTCTTCTGCCTTAAAAGTAACCCTTCCCGAGCTCATGGTCGTGATGGGTTTTATTATCTTTCAAGCTACCCCAAGGACAGAAGGTTGTTCAAGGCATCCCTAACCACCCCCCCCCCCCCCTCCCCCCCCAACTTCAAGACCATATTCTTCTGGACTAATGGCCGTTATTCGTCCAGATTTTATTCCTTTCAACGGATCCCTAGGTACTTTGCCGAACTCCTCTAATAAAAAAAAATTGTACTCTGAGCTCATAAGGCTCATTCCATTAAATTGATCAGCCAACTATCACCGCCCGCAACCCACCAAGGACATGAAAGACCATCAGGAGGAGATTTTCAAGCTCCCGTATGGCCGACAGTCCCTCAACTACCTCTTTCACGAGGATAGGCTCCAAAGGTGCGGTCTCCTGGGCGAAGGCGAGTCTACAGACGATGTCGGGATTTGCGAATTTGCGAGGTGGGAAGACATCCCACTACCAAGGATGAAGCTTCCCTCTAGGATGAAGCTCATGAGCTCACACTCACGTGGCCCTATTCCCCGCTTCGTTGAACCTTCGTGCTGGGGAACTGAAGCACAAGACAAGGCCTTGATGAGCTCGTCTGATGGAGGTAAAGTTGTGCTAGACCTATCCAAGTGATCTCTTACCCTTCTTAGACAGGAATGCAATGTTGTAGTCCTGTTTAAAGATCCTCGGAATAATTTCACGGTCTGGTCGGGGTTAGATCTTAAGGTTCATAGGTTCAATAATTGGCTGGGGAAATACCAAACAATGTATAGTTTAAATGAATTTTGGGATAGGACAGCAATCCAATATGGGAATAATGATTATACGGACCTATCGAGGATGTCCCCTACTTTTATGGAGGGGACTCGCTTAGCCTCTTCAGAAGATAGGGGGATTTCCTAGCCCCGAGCTCGAGCTCAAAGGAGTCCTCCAGTTAGGTTCCTTTTACTTAACAGTTTTCAATGTTGGACTTATATAGTTTCTTTGTTCCAAACATAATCAATCTTTTTTCTTTTTCAAGCGATATGGACTCAGACCTCGATAACATCCTCGGGATGCCCCCCAAGGCCTGAGGTAGTAAGCTGGGTCGCGTACCCTAGAAGAAGGGCGCACCTCCCTCTAAAGTCGCGAAGGTGACTGAAGACCCTCCTCTTAAGACCTCGAAGATTGCCACAAGTGAGCCAAAAACCAAGGCACCTTCTCCCTAGAGAAAGAAGACTCCACCTCCTCTAGCCAGCATAGTCCCTGCTAAGGACAAAGGCAAAATGATCATAGATCTTACAGCCTCAAAACCAGCGGGCGCTTCGACTCCAACCTTGTTCTGCAAGTTTTGCGCCATGTCACACATGCCAGAGTATCCTTTGGCAAACGAGGCTGGGGTCCTAGGGGTTGATTTATGCTCGGAATTGATGTCCTAGATGGGACAATCATGCATCAACATTGACGCTAATGTGTGGAGGTTTCTGAAGAGAGACAACACGACTGCCCTCTTTGACCAGACCCTGGAGCTTGGGGTTTCTGCAAGTCTGCACTACTTTGCTCTTTATTTTCACAGTTATTTCTCCATTATCTAGTTGTTATTGTTTTTCCCTTTAGCTCTCCTCAGTTTCATATGCCAGTGCTCTCTCTTTTCCTCGAAGGTCGCGACTGCCCATCAAGCTCGAATCCAAGCCGAGGATAATCTAAAAGAGGCCAAGGGAACCCAGACTAGGGTTGACTCCAAGAGGTCAGGGAGGTTAAAGTCAAGGTTCAGGACGCCCTCAAAACCTCCCAAGACAAGCTTGCTTCTTCCGAGGCTGATGCCAGTCGTCTGAAAGTGGAGCTTGACACCAAGACAGCCGAATTCTAAGCTGCCAAGGCCAAGATCGAGCGCCTTAAAGAGGATAAGGGCACCACCTATGAAATCTTCAAGGACGAGAATAAACATATGCTCAAGGAGTTTATTGCAAGGAAGGAGTGGGCCACTGATTGAGCTATGTATAGGATGTGGTCACTTAATCCTGAGATGGACACCTCATTCCTAATGGACAAGGAAGAGGAGTTCCTGACCAAGTGGAAGGCTCGGTTGGCTGAGGAAGAGGTGACCATGGGCACCACCTTGGAGGCGGGTGGTGAGAAGGAGAAAGGAGAAGAGGATGAGTCAGTTCCCGCCGCTCAAGAATGATTTATTTGTTTTTTAAGGGCTGCGTCCCTAATTTTGTTTGTGTAATTGACTTTTTGATTCCCTCTTAAGGCTAAAACAATCATAACTCGAGGTTGAGTTATTTTATGAATGCTTGTTTTTTATATGGTAGTTTTTTATGCTTAAATCTCTTTCTCAAAATCTTTATCCATATAATCTACATATAAATTTTGTCTTATCTGTAATGCCCTGGTTAACCAAGACCGTTACACTGTGTATTTTAAGTAGTGCTTAACTCGCTAAACGAGTCATTAGGCCATATAAACGTGCATCTAAATGTGATTAACGGTCCAGGGTTAAAAATTTCGGTAAAAAGGAATGGATATTTCATTAAAACGTTAAGTTGTACATGGGATCCCATAATAAACATTTACAAAGTTTTTTACAGTTCCAAAAAGGTCATTACAACTCAAAAGCTACAAACAGCTGACCTAAGAAGCAAAAATAGGGTTTAACCCTAGTTCCTCTGAGAAACCTTGGTCGTGGTGGTCAAGCGGCTGCATATGTACACGTCGCCACCTAAGCTCTCCAACTCATTGCTAGTCCATCTTTCCTTTCCCCTTACCTGCACCATATAGCACCCATGAGCCAAGGCCAAGCAAGAAAACTTAAACATGCTCATAAGCAGTGAATAACACATCTCCAAATCATAATAAACATGCCCAGTAGTAATAACCCTACTCATGCATGCTTACCATTCATATTAATGACTACAATGTCATATGGGACCAGATGCCCTAATGAAATTATCAACTGAATAATATCAGGGCCTGTTGCCCAAGTTACATGATTAAGGGCCCAGCCATAGGATATGGGACTAATAAGTCACCTCGGGGCCTATTGCCCTATCCTCTGAATAACCAGTCTTGAAGCTGGCCCAGCAAACCTGGCGCTTTAGTTTTCCAGGACCATTGGGAGCGTATAATGCGCTCTTGATTAGATCTAACCATATCGACCAGCGCTCAGCACGTTATTGCCGCCCTTGAGTCATAAGTCAATGCTTTTCGACCAGTGTTATTGCCGTCCTTGACTGATAATTCAATGCTTTTCAGCCAGCACTCAGCGCTATTGCCGTCCTTGACTCATAAGTCAAGCCTTTCTCAATTATATAATGCTAACATGCATTCATCATATAGCAAATATCCATATACATAGCAGTCAACATGCTTCATTAATAATCACAGGCATAATCATAATCATGCGCATTTACAGGGGCCAACGCCCTAATCAAGACTATTTAACATTTGGGCCAAGCCATAATCATGTACATCACATAATGGGTGCAGTTTTCTTACCTCTAATCCAAGTGTAATGAAAAAATAAGAACGACTCTCGAGCACGATCTTGATACTGACCCCGAGCCCCTAGCGATAACCTAGTCACAACAAAATATAGAATCTCGTCAATAACGAGCAAACACAGGCTTTCGGACCAAGTCCTAGCCCCCGGGACATCGAATTCTACTAATCCAAGTAGTAGGATCGATCCAAGCCCAAAGGTTTGAGTGCCTGCCCTCAAAACCTCCATAGGCCAAAAACTGCCATATGTGTCGCAACGTACCAAATTAGGGTTGCAACGCCCCACGGTAAGAGTTGCGACTTTCACAACTAGAGAGCTCAGCCCCAAATCACTCAGGACCAAGGCCGCGACACTACCTAGCTTTAGGAAACTGCCAGATGCCAGAGTTCATGAGAGTCGCAGCGCCCAAGAATAGGGTCGCGGCGCGACCCCATGAACTCAGTTTTCTCAGGCCAAAATCCTCTAAAAAATCACCCCAAATCCGTACCAAACTCACCATTCAATCACCCAACATCCCTTGAACCTCCCAGGCTACAAAACCCGTGGTTCTGATGGATCAAAAGCTCACTGAACTGTGAAATCCAATTTATAACTTAATAAAATAGAAACTTGGAAATTCAAAGCTTAATGTACCTCTGATTATGTCGTTTCTTGCTAAATCCTTCGACTATCAAGCTTCTAATCTTCCATAGAATCGTTATGACTCTAACCTTGCTTGAATCCAAGCCCTAAAACTCGAGTTTCCTTCGAAAATGTAACGAGCAGTAAAACAGAGAACGGGAGAGAGAGAGAGAGAGAGAGAGAGAGAGAGAGAGAGAGAGAGAGAGAGAGAGAAAGTGTTTGAACGTACTTTTCTGTCTCTGTCAGGTTATTTCGAACTCAAGTACCTTAAGTAAAACCCAAGGCTTGGGGTCCAAAAAATGCTCCCGAGGGTAAAATAGTCAAAATTTCCTAAATTCCCTCCTGATCTCACTAACTCCAAATATATCATCAAATATTCATCAACATTACCCAATATTACGGTAATGTACTAAATACCCAAAATACCCCTTGACTCACCCCCGATTCAAGTATTGGTCCTGTTGTGACTTTCCCGCTAACTTGCTCCCTAGGATCGCCTAGTGTCGATTAACCCAAATATATCCATATAATAATGTGATCTCACACATTTATCACATATATGCCAAATATACCCATAACAGGCCAAATTACGAAAATTGGCCTTCTGATAAGAAATGAGACCACATGCATATTTAATACACCTAAACATGCATATCAAATCATATTATAATATAACTCACATGATCATGCAATGATACACATATATATCACATAAGCATATAATTTCCGTAATTTGCCATCCTGGCCCCATAATCAAGGCTCTAAGCCTTATTAGGTAGTTTGGGACGTTACATTATCCTTATGCATCATACTCCAGGTTCAGAATATTTCGAGCATACATGGACTTGTTCTTATATCTGTTTATTTATACAAATATTTTCGTGCTTAAATTCAAACTTCCATATATTCATACATAGTTCATTCGATTGCACATTTTTGACTTCGTTATTCTCAAGGTCGAATATTACTTTTACCACGTATTTTTGTTTAAAAATACTTATTGGTGTGTAATCTCATTAGTCTAGTTATTTCTTGCTTAAATATAGCAACTTTTCCTCTTCCTCAAGTATGGTCTCGAGGTTGCGAGGTTGAAACTTTTTCCAAAAATTCCAGCCTTGTCTCAACTCATGAATTTCGTTGGTTTATCTAGAATTCCAACTTTTGATTGTGTCAATTAGTGTTTGCTGGTTTGTTCCAAACTTGTTTTATTCACGTTTGGTTAATAATCCATCCACTATAATGTTATTTTTATTGATGCTATAGTTTTGAGCCTATGGTATGATTGTATACCACTTATGCCCCCTTAATCTACTATGATTGTAAAATCTTAGGTTATTTAATTTTGGGAGCTCGCAAAAGATATAACAATAAAAATACCATTGGAATTAGGAAGAATGCTTTACTAATGAAAAACGATAATTAAGTATATGCTTGGTTATAAAAAAATAAAAATCATCCTATATTATTGGTAATAAGGTCCTAGATGTTCACCATTCTAAGTTCGTGGAACCGATTCTCCATTTAATCCGCTAGTTTATAGACACTAGGTTGAATAATGGATTCGATTTGGTAGGGTACCTCCCAATTAGGCCTGAGCACGCCTGCAGATGGGTCTCTTGTGGCAAAAAACACACGCCGAAGCACTAGATCTCCCAATCCAAAGTGTCTGTCTTGAACCCTCTTATTGAAGTACCTTGTGGCCCTTTGTTGGTATGCGACATTTTTAAGTTGGACTTCTTCTCGTTTTTCTTCTATTAGGTCTAGGGTTCCCTCGAGCTGGGTCAGGTTTGAGGTCTGGTTGTATGCTTCGCATCTTATCGTCAAAATTTTGACCTCAATGGGCAACATAGCTTCACAACTGTAAGCCAGAGAGATGGGTGTATGTTTAGTTGAGGTTCGAGTTGTTGTTTTGTAAGCCCAGAGGACTTGTGGTAATTCTTCTGGCCATTTTCCTTTAGCTTCTTTGAGCTTCTTCTTAATGGAGCTCTTCAGAGTCTTGTTTACTGTTTCGACCTAGCCATTTTCTTGTGGATGAGCCACTGAGGAAAAACTCTTGATTATCCCATTCTTTTCGCAAAACTGCATAAACAGTTCACTATCGAATTGGGTTCCCTTGTCTGACACTATTTTCCCTTGTACCCCATACCTGCAAATTATATTTTTTACCACGAACTCTAGGACCTTCTTCGAGGTGATTGTGGCTAGAGCTTCAGCCTAGGTCCATTTACTTAAGTAATCAAAAACAACTACGACATATTTGACTCCACCTTTTTGTGTTGGCAGTGATCCTATGAGGTCGATTCCCTATATCGCAAATGGCCATGGGGAGCTCATCATGGTGAACTCGGTTGGGGGAGCTCGTGGGATTGAAGAAAATCGTGGAGTTACACTCCTTAATAATGGCATAGAGTATCATCTTCTATACATTCTTCCCTCCAAGATAGTGTACCTTGGTATCTTGTACATTAGTTTTCTAGCCTCATTCTGATCTACAGGGAGGCTCCTGGTTTCGAGGTAGTCTATTATGGGAGTCATCCAGATGGGTTGTGAGCCTACCATATTGACGGTGTCTTCTTCAGGCTCATCTATGCTTGGCATATGTAGCAATTCGATTGGTACCACATTGAGTGTGCTGACTTCTTTGGTGGTGGTGAGTCGAGCTAGAGCATCTGCATTCGAATTTTGTTCTCGTGGAACTTGCTCAAATGCATAAAATTCGAATTGTCAGAATGCCGCTTTGACCTTCTCCAAGTATGCTGCCATTTTAACCCCCCAAGCCTGGTACTCTCCTAAGACCTGATTGACAACCAATTGGGAGTCATTATAGCAGTGAATGGGTTTTTCTTTTAGCTCAGAAGCTATTCGAAGTCCTGCTAAAAGTGCCTCGTATTTAGCTTCGTTGTTTGATGCCTCAAAGCCATACCATAGGTGTTGACGATGTTTTTCGTCAACTTAAATCTGAAGAGCACTAAACAAAGATTTAGAAAATAAGAAAAGAATAGTAGGATTTTTACGTGGTTCAGCAGTTAATGTAATGCCCTGGTTACCCCAGAACTGTTACAGTGAACCAGAAAGTTGACTCGCTACCCGAGTCCTTTGGTTAAAAATGTGTTCTAAGTGTTATTAACAGGCTAAGGTGAAAAATCAATAAAAAGGAAATGATATGTTTTATTTAATACATAAAACTGTTCATGGGCCCACAAGAACAATTACAAGTTATTTACAACTCAAAAAGGTCATTACTGCTTCAAAATTACAAACCCGCCGACCTAAGCGGCAAAAAATAGGGTAAACCCCCTAGTTCCTCTGAGCACTCCTTGGCCGTGGTGGTCAAGCGGCCGCATATATACACATCACCACCTAAGCTCTCTACTCAAGGCTGGGTGAGCTTTTCTTTCCCTTTACCTGCACCACATAGCACCCATGAGCCAAAGCCCAGCAAGAAAACACAACATTATATGTAAACATTATCAAATGATTATCATTATAATCATACAGAGCTCATAGCTCTTAAACAGATGAGTGAATATCACTTGAGGTTCTAGAAAACCATACTGAGTGACTGACAAGCAAGTCACTAATTTAATCAGAAAAGTGGCTGCTAGGTAAGCCACTAGCCTTAAACAGATGAGAGACTGATAGGTCAGTCTCTAACTTAACAGATGAGTGACTGATGGGTAAGTCACAGAAGTGCTTATAATATTCATCGAACTTGAGGTCGGTCCGGCATTAATGCTCTTTGAGTCATCCAATGCAGATATCGATTAGATCTAATCTTTATTAGCTTGCGTTGGACACGCTAAAGCTGTCCTGACTAATGAGTCAGCACTATGTGACCAGTGCCCAGTACCACTGCCGAACCTGACTAATGAGTCACAGCTTCACAATTGATACTGACACCTTTGCCAAATTTGACTAATGAGTCAGTACCATGCACAAGTGAGAAAGATTTGCTAAACATTCAATAATCAATCCATGTACACATTTACACAATCAACATGCCTCAAGAATAATCACGCATGTCACATATGGGGTGCAGTTTTCTTACCTCTGATTTGAGCTAGAATGAACAAAAGAACGACCCTTGAGAACGGTCTAGCTTTTAGTCCTTTAGCGATTACCTAATCATAATACATTATAGGATACCATCAATAAAATGATAATCAAGAGTTCTCAAACCAAGATCTAGCCGCTGAGACATCAATCCCCACTAATCCGAGTAGTAGGAGTGATCCCGAGGCCTAAAACCATGTTCCCGGGGCCAAAACACTCAAACGAGCTCAAACCTGCTTAAGGGCTGCGGCCCTGGAATCAAGGGTCGCGGCCCCCAGACACCTCTGAAACAAGGGCCATGGAACCCATCATCAAGGGCCGCGGCGCCCAGCAGGCACAACTTCCCCACCTGCTTCTTCAATCAAGGGCCGCGGCTCTCCAAGAACAGGGCCGCGGCCCCCAACCCTAGGCCATTCCCAAACACGTTTCCAACTTCCCAAAGCCTCCAAAATCATACCTAAACATTCCCCAATCATCAAATCAAAGTTCCCAAGCTTCTCAATGCTCCAAAACCATCAAAACCCAATGCTCAATCGAGCCAAAAACTCAACGATTCACAAAGTCCAATTCAAAGCTTAGAAACTCTAAAAACTCAAAACTTTAAACTTAGATTACCTTCAATTGGGTTGTTTCTCATCAAATCCTTCGGTCAAGAAGCTTCTAATCTTTCCTAGGATTGCTATGCCTCGATCCTCGCTTGATTCTGACTCCTAGAACTCAAGATATCTTCGAAAACGCTTCAAACAGTGAAAATGAGCTAACGGGGAAGAACGAGAGGTTTTCTAACGTACGTTCTATCTGACAAGCTACTTCATGCTTAAGTAACCTCAAATAAAACCTAGTGCTCGGGGTCCCAAAAACACCCCCGGGGACATTATAGTCAAAACTTCCAGAATTTCACCATGATCTAACTCCCAATTTATCATCAAATAAACATTCTTACTACCCGATAATTGACCCCGTTATGACAAAACCGCTAATCCACTAAGTAGGACCGTCTCATGCCGAATAGCTCGAATATATCTCCATAATAATTTAATCTCATTCACAAATCACATCATGCACCCAAATACACAAATTTACCCTCAATGGGCCAAATTATCAAAACATCATAATATTTCAAATGTGGACCCACATGCATGCATATAACATCATATTATAATATAATTCACATAAACATGCATATGTTCATTTAATGGCGTAATTAAACAGTTACGGCCCTCCCGGCCTACTAAACCGCCACTAAACCACATCAGAGAATTCGGGGCATTACAGTTAAAATCTGCCTAGTCCACAAGTCAATATTATTGATTCGTAATACCCCTACAAAGATTTCTCAGAGAAATTCCACAGAGTATTCTCAGTACAATATTGTGCATGACTACAAATGAAAAATACCAGGCTATTTATAGGCCTTGTTGGAAGAATGTCTTCCTCTGATTCAGAGAAGTTACAACTAATTATTCTAATCTAAAATAAATGTAATTAAATACATAATATCCCATGATAATTGGGATTTAGTTATCAGATAACAAAAAATCCCTAAGCAATAGGGATCTCCTAACAACTGCTGCGTGCAAAACGCATTGCCGATCATGAATGCAAGGTTAACACGCTTTCGAGGTCGATCAATACTTCGAGCTCATTATTCCCTTCAACCCCTCCTCAGCTGGTGGTTTCATCGAACTCAATCTTCAGAGACCAATACCTTCGAGCTTGCAACTCAAGCTCGAATAACATCCATGTGCTTTGGAGAAGATTCATTCTTTCGAGCTTGATGCTTAAGATCGAGCCTTTTAAACTAGTGCTCGATCGTCAACAAGAACAAGTCAGGAATCATGAAAATTTGTACAAGTGTTCATCCACTGCTTGTTATTTTCGAGATTACACTTTACTAGCCTACATTTCGAGGCTCATTTATTCATCCTCAAAATTTGGGTGTAACATTTTGCTCCCTCAAAAGTGTTGGTTCGAATCCTCTGAGAAGGAAACTTTTGAACTCCATTTTTCAAAAAACGTGCCACCTACCACACTTGAGTGTAGACATGCGTCACTTGGGGATTGCACACCAAGAGTACTCAAGTACTCTCTATTCGTACACACATCCTTTCCTAGGACCTTTTTTCCGCCAATGTTAAAATTAAACCCCATCCATCAGATCCTTTTTCAATTCAGACAAAGGGCCCAGATACATTCGACCTTTGACATCCCCACTTTGATTCTTCAGAGATCACAAACCAGAGAGAAAAACAAAGAAAGAACTAGAGTTTTCCTTCCATGTTCTCTAAACCGAAAAAACAAATCCATTCCAACATATTCGATTATGTGAGATCATCCTTGCTTCTGCTTCTTCAGTCGACGACCTCCTTGTATCCTCACTTCAATTTGTGTATTTGTTCAGATCTTTCTTTGTTATGTATACATTTTTGCTTTTTTTACGTGTTTCTTCTCTCTATGAGGATGCCTCTAGTTATACCAAATTTTTATGGTTCCTTTATTGCATTAGGAAATTTTTCTTATTTGAGTAGTTTTGGCATGCTTAGAATCACGATTTAGACTGAATTTTTTTTGGTAGAGATGTGTAAAAATGGAGTTTTTCTGGTAGTGGGGTTTTTTTTGCCATAGGTTTCGTGTAGCTTAGGAAATAGGGATTTGGTTTAGGATTTAAATGCACAAATCTTGAAAACATCGCCTTTTCGAGTAATTGCCAACTTTTTCCTTGGAAATCTGGAATTTCTTTTGTTTTAAATTGATAGTATCCATCCTACTCTCGTGTGGGTGCATTTTTTATGCCCGAACTTTACAATAGTTTAGGATAAACATTCGAATCAATCTCGCCATTTCGAGCCTTCAGTCTCGATTAAGGCAATCTCGTTATCTCGAGCTCGCAAACTCAAGTTATCAAAATTTTAATCCTTTCTTATTATTTTCTATATGATGGGCCCTCACCTTTTTCTTCCTTGTTAGATGTCGCAGTACTCTGAGAATCGGTGGGGGCCCAAGTTTGCTATCCCTTACCAAACATCAACTCCCAATCCTGAGTCGTCTTTCACTCAAAACCAGTGATTGATCCGCGAGCACAAAGAGCGGTGTGAGCAAGAAGATATACGAGATCACTTTAGACGTTAGATTGACGAGGTCGAAGAGAAAAAAAGGAAGAGACTCCGAGTGGCAGCTTATCCTGACCTAGACCTCGATATTAGGCCTATCCCACTAGACCGCAAACTCAAGGTTACCATAGCCTTTTCACCGGGTGAGCTCGTAATCAGCTTAATGGAGGGTCCTTCTAACCAACCAAGTAAAGCTCCTAAACCCCTTTTCCATCCCGATCTCGGAGAGTTCTTTCTTCGAGGTCGAACATTATAAAATTTCCATAACCTCGGCCCAAAATTTTTTCGAACTCCTCTCTTGCCATGGGTTGAAGCTCTCTAGAAAGTTGGTCTATCAACCTGCCAGCTTCGACGAGTGGAGCTGCTCTGCACCTGGGGAAGACAACCCAGATAGAAAGGTTAAGCTCATGGCCTGGAGCCATGAGAACTTACGAACTGGGGCCTTGCTGCCCCTAAAGGACTACTTCCGGAGCTTTCTCGACTATGCTGGCATAGCTCCATTTTGATTCCAAATGAAGTCGTACAAGATTCTGTCTGCGCTGAAATTCACTATATAAGGAGATGAAGTGGGAGGAGCCCAAAGCGCACGAGATCTTGTATCTCTTCTGCCTCAAAAGCAACCCTTCTTGAGCTCATGGCGAGGATGGGTTCTACTATCTGTCTAGCTACCGAAAAGAGAAGTGACTATTCAAGGACATTCCAAATCACCCCCTGAACATCAAGACCGCATTCTTCTGGACAGACGGTCTTCCTCCCTCTTGATTCTACTCTTTTCAGAGAATTCGTAAGTTCCTTGTATTTTTTTTTGGCTAAATTCCCTTTTAATTTGTGAATCCTATTCACTTACTTAAGTATTTTATACAGCTACCTACCATCTTCCTCAGCCTATGGATGCCATGAGGGAATGTAGGGAAACCATCCTCAAGCTTCCCTATGGTCGACAATCCCTCTCTTACCTTCTTCAAGAGGACAAGCTTCGGTTGTGCAACCTTCTAGAAGAAAGCGAGACCACTGACGACTCCAGCAACAGCAAGTATGCTAGATGGGAGGACGTACCCGTGCCTACCACCAAGCTCCCTACGAGAGGAAAACATGCGGGTCAAAGCTCTCGGGCCCATCGACCTCGCCCCTTCGAACCTTTAGGCTCGGGAAATGAGGCACAAAATGGAGGAAAAGTCGCGCTTGATTCATCCATGTGGTCTCCTTCATTACTTAAGCACGAGCTTGATGTAATGATCCTTTTCGAGGACCCCAGGGAATATTTCTTTGTATGGTCGAGGGTAGACCTTAGGGTTCGTAGGTTTGATAGTTGGCTAGGTAAGTACCAAACCATGCATAGCCTAAATGAGGTTTGGGATGGGGTAGTAGTGCAATACAACACAAATGATTATAGGGACCTTTCGAGGATGTCCCCCACCTTTAGGGAGGGGACTCCCATAGCCACATCAGAAGACATGGGAATTTCTTGGTCCCCAAGTTTGAGCTCTAGTGAGTCTTCTTGTTAGGTTCTTGACACTTAGTCATTTTCACTTATACAAGTGTGTATGACTTTTTTCTTTCTTGGCCTGATTAATTTTCCTTGTGCATTTCAGATGACATGGAGTCAGACCCAGACAACCTTTTGGAACCAGAGGCACTAAACGAGGTTGTGTAATCTCGAAGAAACGGGTCGCCTCAAAGTCGGCCAATATTGTTGAGGGTTCATCTCTATCGATGTTTGCCTCATCCGGGCCAAAAGCCCAGGCTCCTGGCTCTTCGGTCGTGGTTTTGAACACTGCCATCCCGACCTCCACGGATGCCACCACTGAACCTCTGGAGGTTATGCCACCTCCTCAACCTATTGGGGATAAAGGCAAACAAGTTATACCTCCTTCAACTCCCAAGCCTACGGGTGCCTCGGCGATGGTCCGCAAATTCATGGCATCGTCCCACTTTCGGGAGTACCCTGTGGAGAACGTGGCACAGACCTTAGGAGCTGACCTATGCTTAGATATGTTGTCTTGGGCAGGCCAGGCTTGTAGCAACATCGACGCCTATGTGTGGTGATTTTTGAGAGGAGAAAATCCCACACGCCTCACTGACCAAACGGTGGAGCTCTCTGTCTCGATAAGTCTAGTTCTCTTGTCTTCTAATTTCTTTGGTCACCTGTTTATTCTCTAACACTTATAAACATCATTTCTTTTTGTCATTTTTTAGGCCTTCTTGGTGTCCTCCGCCAAAGTTCAGTGTTTTCCTCAAAGATGGCGACAGTAGAACCCTAGTTTGCGAAGCAAACCAGGCTTGCATATGAGCCGAAGATGGCCTGAATGAAGCCAAGGGAGCCCAGGTCAAAGCTGAGGAGACCCAAGCCAGGACCGAGGAATCCCTCAAGCTTCTTCAAGTTAAGCTTGACTCTTTTGAGGCAACTATCAATCGCTTGAAGGCGGACCTCGACACGAAGACAGTGGAATTTGATGCTGCTAGGGCTGAGATAAGTACTGCCAAGGCCGAGGCTAAACGCCTTAAGGAAGAGAAGGATTCCACCTTCAGAATTCTTCAAGACGAGAAGAAGCACCTCACCGAGGAGTTCAAGACCAGGAAAGATTGGGCTACAGATCGACCCATGTATATGATATGTCTCTAAACCCCGACATTGACACCTCGTTCCTTCAAGATAAAGAAGAGGAGTCATCTTTAAATGGAAGTCTCGGTTGGTCGAAGAGGAGGTCACAGTCACAACCTAAGATGGCGGGAATGGGGAGGAAAAAGGCGAGGAGGCTGAGTCTGGTTCAGTCGATCAACAGTGAATTACTTCTAACAAGGCTGCGTCCCTTAGAATTTTTTGTAATTATATTTTTTGTGCCCTTGGGGCAAAGACAATTTACAGCTTGATTATGAGCTATTTTAATTATCTTCAAGACTTTTTATATTTTAATAGTATGCTTTCAATTTTTTTGGCTCAAAAGCCTTTTTGCACATTTTCTACCTTTAGCTTTTTGCCTCAATACTATGCATCATATTTCTAGGTCGAAATATTTCGAGCATGTTATGATTAAGGACCTGTTTTTATACTTGTTTATTCATACAAATATACTTTGGGTTTAGATTCGAATTTCAATACATTCATGCATAGTTTATTCAAAAATGCCCATGTTCGACTTCGTTATTGTCAAGGTCGAACTTTACTTTTACCACGTATTTAAAAAATACTCAAATCGTATGTAACCTCGTTAGTCTAGTTATAGTTTTCTTTTCAGTTACTTTTCCTCATCCTCTTTGGCCTCGAGGTTGTAAGGTCGAAATGTATTTGTGAAAATTTCCAACCCAAGCTTCGACTTAAGGTTTATAGTTGATTTATCTAGAATTCCAACTTTTAACTGTGTTGATTAGGTCTTGCTGGTTTGTTCCAGATTATTTAGTTCGTGTGTTTGGTTAATGATCCAAACACTTATTATTTTCTTCATGTCGGGTTAATAATCCAAATATTGCCATTAGAGTTAAGTTTTATTTATGTTATATTTTTTCGAGCCTATGGTATGATTGTATACCACTTATGCCCCCTTAGTATCCCAAGATTGTGATCTTAGGTTATTGAATTTTGAGGGTTTGCAAAAAAGTATAACAGTAAAAATACAACATATGAATGATATTGAATACTTTATTAAAAAAAAGTAAAAGCCAAATACACGCTTGGTTAAAATGAGCAAACATTATTCCTATATTATTGATAATAAGGTCTTAGATGTTCACCATTCCAAGCTTGCGGAACCAATCCTCCATTCAGCCTCGCTAGCTTATAAACTCCAGGTCGAATAATGGACTCGATCTGATAGGGTCCCTCCCAGTTAGGCCCAAGTACCCCAGCAAATGGGTCTCGTGTGGCCAGAAACACGCTTCTTAACACCAAGTCTCCCAATCCAAATATCCTATCTCGGACCCACCTATTAAAATATCTCGTAGCCCTTTGCTGGTATGCAGCATTTTTTAACTGGGCTTCTCTCCTCTTTCTTTGATGAGGTCCAGACTTTCTTCGAGCTGGGATTGGTTCGAGGTTTGGTCATATTCATCGTGCCTTATGGTTGGGATTTCAACCTCGATAGGCAACATGGCCTTGTACCCATAAGCCAGGGAGAAAGGGGTATGCCCCATCGAGGTTCTCGTCGTTGTTCTGTATGCCCACAGACTTGAGCCAGCTTCTCTAGCCATCTCCCCTTTGCTTCTTCTTGCCTTTTCTTCATAGAACTTCTTAAAGTCTTGTTCACTGCTTCGACCTGGCCATTTGCTTAGGGATGGGCCACGGAGGAAAAGCTTTTTATTATCCCATTTTTTTTGTAAAAGTGTGTAAACAAATCACTGCTGAATTGGGTCTCATTATCCGACACAATCTTCATGGGAATCCCGTATCTATAAATGATGTTTTTCACCGAAATCTAGGAATTTCTTTGAAGTAATGGTTGCTAAGGGTTCGACTTCGGTCCATTTTGTGAAATAATCGACATTGACTATAGCATATTTTAATCCACCCTTTCTGGTTGGCAAGGAGCCTATGAGGTCGATTCCCCATATTTCAATTGGCCATGGGGAGCTCGTCATGGTAAGCTCGGTGGGTGGAGCTCCAGTATCAAAGCGAACCGTTGACACTTATCACAATGTTTGACGTACTCGATCGAGTCTGCCTTGACTGTTGGCCAGAAATATCCTTGCCTAATCACCTGTTTTGATAGGATATACCCCCCGGTGTGGTCTCCACAAAATTCTTCATGGATTTCTTCCAAAATCTTCTTTTCCTCGGGGGGAGTTACACACCTAAGTAGTAGCATAGAGTATCCCCTTCTTTACAATTTTCCTTCCAAAATGGTGTATCTTGGTATTTTGTACATAAGATTTCTAGCCTCGTTCCGGTCTGCTGGGAGACTTCCAGTTTCGAGGTAGTCAACTATCAGGGTCATCCAGGTGAGTTGCGAGTCAATCATGCTTACATCTTCTTCCTCAGGCTCGGTTATGCTCGGGGCCAGTAGGAATTCTACTGGAACAACGTTGATTGTTTTAGCTTCGTTGGTCGTGGCGAGCCTGGCCAATGCATCTGCATTCGAATTTTGTTCTCGGGGAACTTGTTCTATAACGTAGAACTCAAACTCCCCAAATGCTACCTTAACTTTCTCCAAGTAGGCTGCCATTTTTATGCCACGAGCATGATATTCCCCCAAGACTTGGTTAATGACCAATTGAGAGTCACTATAGCAGTGGATGGCCTTTGTTTTGAGCTCGGTGGCTATCCGTAGGCCTGTTAAAAATGCCTCGTACTTAGCCTCGTTATTTGATGCCTCGAAACCAAACCTTAGCGCCGAGTGGAAGCAATTTCCCGTCGGGGTGATTAAAATGATTCCTGCCTCTGATCCATTTTCACTAGAGGACCCATCGACGTAAAGTCTCCACAACTTGCGGGATGGGGTTACGAATTCCTCATTGGAGATCCTTGTACACTCGACAATGAAATCTGCCAAATCCTGTCCTTTGATCGTTGTTTTGGGATGATAATTGATCTCGAACTGTCCGACCTTGACAACCCATTTTAACAATCTCCGGGAGGCCTCAGGCTTGCATAATACTTGTCTTATTGGTTGATCGGTTAACACATGGATAGGATGTGCTTGGAAATAGGTTCGGAGCTTTCGAGATGCGTGCATTAGGCTCAAAGCTAGTTTATCCATCAATGGGTATCTCGATTCTACCCCCAATAACCTCTTTTTGACGTAGTATACGGGCTTTTGTACTTTCTTATCCTCTTGGACAAGTAATTCACTAATCACATGCTCGGTTGTGGTGAGATATACGTATAAGACTTCCCCTACGATTGGTTAAGACAATATTGGTGGCTCGGCGAGGTATTTCTTCAGGTTCTGGAACGCGAGTTCACATTTGTCCGACCATTCAAACTTCTTACCCCCTCTCAAAAGATTAAAGAATGGAAGATGTCAATTTGTAGATTTCGAGATGAACCTACTTAAGGCCGCCATTCCTCCAGTTGGGTTTTGGACATCTTTATGTTTTCGAGACAAGGGCATGTCAATTAACGCTTTAATCTTGTCAGGATTAGCCTCTATACCCCGAGCATTCATTATAAATCCTGAAAACTTACCCGAGGATACTCCGGATGAGCATTTTTGTGGGTTGAGTCTCATATTGAATTTTCGAAGCACCGTAAAACATTTGGTGAGATCGTCTACATGGTTATAGTTATGTTTGGACTTGACTAACATATCGTCCACATAAACTTCCATGTTATTCCCTATCTGCTCAGCGAACATTCTATTCACCAACCTTGGGTATGTGGTTCCTGCATTCTTGAGCCCGAAAGACATAACATTGTAGCAATACAAGCCCTTGTCGGTCACGAAGCTCGTATGTTCTTGGTCAGGTGCATGCATGGCTATCTGGTCCAGAATAAGCGTCCATGAATTACATGATGCCATGACCTGTAATGGCATCTACGAGTTGGTCGTTTCGAGGCAAGGGAAAGCAATCCTTGGGGCATGCCTTGTTGAGGTTCGAATAGTCGATGCAGGTTCTCCACTTGCTGATGGGCTTCGAGACCAGTACAGGGTTGGCTATCCAATTAAGATAGAAAGCATCTCAGATAAACTGATTTGCTTTTAACCTTTCGGCCTCCTCTTTCAAGGCTTTCTTTCTATCATCGTCCAGAAGTCTCCTTTTTTGTTGCTTCGGAGGGAAGCTCTTATCTATGTGGAGTGAATGGCTCATAATACTCAGACTAATCCCTACCATATCCAAGTGCGACCATGCAAACACATCCTGGTTTTCTCTCAAAAAGCAAGTTAATTGCTCTTTTGCATTTTCGGAAAGATTTTTCCCTATTTTTACCACCCTCATGGTATCTTTCTCATAAAGCTTCACTTCTTCAAGCTCCTCCATTGGTTCGAGATCGGCTCCCTCTTCAACCCTTGGGTTCATCTCTTCTTCTATCTCGAAGACAGATCTGTTCATTTCCTGAATAACCACAAGTGCTTGTGCACTTGTTTGGTTCTTGCCTCTCATGGAAATGCTATAGCATTCCCCTGCGCACGAGCTAGTCTCCCTCCAGTGTCTCGATGCCACTAGATGTTGGGAACTTGATGGCCAAAGGCCTGAAAAACGACATTGCCCCCAGCCCAATCAGGGCTGGTCTCCCGAGCAATAAGTTGTAGGTCAACACGAAATCCATCATCTTGGTCACCGAGTTTGGATAGTCTCCCAAGGTTACAGAGAGCTTGATGGATCCTGCACAAGAAATCCTTTCCCCTGAAAATCCATTCAACGTTGTTGCCCAGGCTTTCAAATCTCAAATCGCGAGTCCCATATTTTCTAGAGTGGCCTTATAAAGGATATTGACAGAGCTCCCGTTATCTATAAAGACTCTACCCACCCTTTTGTTCGAGAGCTGAAGTGTGATGACCAGGGGATCGTTATGGGGAAACTGGACATGTGACGCATCTTCTTCTATAAAAGTAATGGGTTGAGATTCAACCCTTTGTAGCTTTGGAGCTCGTGGTTCAGGTTCGTAGGGAGAATCGTCTCTAGTTTTGAGCTCGTTTACAAATCTCTTCTAGGCATTTCTACCCGATCCGGCAAGGTGCGGTCCCCCAGAGATGGTAACCACATCCTCCCCATCTATTGGGGGAGGTCGATCATCCTCCCTTGCTTGGGGATTGTTATTCTGCTGGGCAGGTTGCGCATATGTTGCCCTCTGTCCAGACGACACTTGATTGGTATTCTGATTTCTTAAATACTGTTCAAAATATCCTCTCGAGTTCAAGCCTTCAATCTTGTCTTTCAGTTGTCGGCATGCATCAGTGGTACGTCTGGCGTCCCGGTGGAATCTGCAGTACTTGTTGGAGTCTCTCTTTGTCTTTTGATTTCGCATTGGGTCGGGTCGTCCTAATGGGACTTAATTCTCATTTGCAAGAAAGATATTTTCCTGAGTCTCATTGAGCTCGGTGTAAACCGTATAAATGGAGAAGTACTTGTCTCCCTTCTTCTTTTCCCTCCCGTCGACCTCTGAGTTATTCCCTTCAGTTTTCTTCCTCTTTAAAGGGTTATCTACTGAGGGTTGAGATGTTGATGGGATAGCCGAGGTCAAGGTTGAGTTAACATACATTGTTGTAGTTATAGTGGGTTGAGTGGTCAGTTTTAATGCTGACCTCGCCTCCTCTACATTGATGAATCTCTGAGCCCTTTTGTTGAACTCGGTTATTGTTCTTATCGGCTTTCTCTGCATATCATCCCAAAGAGGACTTCATGGTAATATACCAGCCCGAATGGCCATAAGATGACCACTGTCATTGACATTGCGGGATCTTTCCACCTCTATGTTAAACCTCGCAAGGTAACTTTTTAATGACTCTCCAAGCTGTTGTCTGACATTGGTCAAGGTCGAAGCTTTGGGCCTGACTCCTACCATGGCTTTGAACTGTTTTTGAATTCCTTCGCCAACTGATCCCAAGATGAGATTGAATGTCTTTTGAATTTTTTGAACCAGTTTTTTGCTAGTCCTATCAAAGTGGTTGGAAATAACATGCACCTGAACTTGTAGCCAACGTTGTTGGCTCATGTATAATTCTCATGTTTGTGAATATAGTGGATGTATGGGTCTGAGTTCCAATCAAATGGAGCTATGTGGGGTATCTTGAACCCATGAGGGAATGGCGTGTTTGAAATATGTGGAGCGAAAGGCTCAAGCTCCTCATCGGAGTCGTCGACCTTTTCCCTATTCCTTTCATCCTGAAGAAGCCTGAACGCTATTTCAAGCTGATTAATTCTCTTCTGGACTAAGTCCACTGGAGGCTGAGATTGTGCTTGGGGTAGCTAGTTATTGTTTATAAAAACTCCAGCTCCCTGTGTCGGCATAGGGTTATATTGATTCCCATATACTGGCTGCATAGGTTCTTTTCAGTAGTTCAGATGATCGCGTAAATTGGGGTTTGCGGGATTGGCCTACCCCCAGTTCTTGTTTAGATGATCGCGAAGATCAGGATTATTGCCATAATTCCTAGTATTCCTGGGTTCGATATCATATACACTTATAGACCTAGTGAGGTCTAAGCTCCCACTCATAAAACTAACATTTCTTTCTAGTTGATGGGCTTGATGGTTTCAAGGTAGATCTTCCACCAGCCCTCTTGCTCCAGTTGTTTGCGATCTTGACATGTGCCTTCTCGCTGGTTGGGTAGCCTTATGTCCTCAGGTCACCTCTCGCTCGCCCCCGTGCCAGGTCGAGTTCGACGATTCCCGTCCCAGCTGCCACTGCGAGATGGTCTTTGTGTTGCAGGTTCCTCCGGAGTGTCCTATGAGGAGCTGGTTGGGGTGCCTCTCGGAGTGGTAAGGGGTGTCTTATAGGAGATGGTGGATGCCTTATAGGTGATGGTGGTGGTCTCCCATTGTTGGGCTTGGAAGGCCCAGAATTGGCCCGGACTGGTTCCAGGTTCCTGACAGATTCAGGGTTAGAGCTAGGAGTTGCTGGGGGAGCTCGATTATTCCCTGTTCCTACAGTTACCTCCACAGTCGGGTTGCCAGTAGTATTGGCTTGAGTATTCATACAATACTATTAATCATGCAACAAATATATATATATAAATACACAATATATTTATATATACAACATATAAACACAAAATATCAAGACCATGAATATTTACCTCTTGAAGTCTATCAAGTGTCCTTGAGTCTTTTCGTAGTTTTATCGATCTTTCTATCCAAAGCTTT
This sequence comes from Humulus lupulus, assembly GCF_963169125.1. Lineage (NCBI taxonomy): Eukaryota > Viridiplantae > Streptophyta > Magnoliopsida > Rosales > Cannabaceae > Humulus > Humulus lupulus. The sequence goes on along the minus strand of NC_084802.1, from coordinate 30,456,416 downwards.
GAGTACTCAAACCACGATCTTCTAGAGTGTTCTCTACACCTTAAGATGTGTGTGGACACATAGAGAACAAGGGTTTGTATTTTAGGAATCACAAGTATTTCTCAACACATCAGAACTTGGATTATGGTCTAAGAATGACTAGAATAAAGAAGAAGAAATAGAGAGCGTCTTTGTCTGACAAAAGCTCACAGAACTATTCTGAATTTTCTCTGTATTGTTGTGTGTTTCTATTGTGTGTCTCTTGTTGTATATTTCTTTTCTATATCTTCTTCTTCTATATCATATATATAGAGATTTATGTTACCTAATTATTCCTAATAATAATAGTAATATAAAATATTATAATAATGATGATAGGATTAGATTTTAGGTAAAAGTCTAACTTGCCATATTTGAAAAATTGTTTTCAAATTATTAAATAATTAAATAAATAAAATAAAAACTACACATATACAATATTTGTATAGTGGTACACGCATGGCACAGTCCTTGGATTGTGTCAGGCGTGTACTACTATTCCCTTTTTAGGGATTTTGCATTATTCTTTTATTTAATTATTTAACTAAATCAATCTCCCACAAAATAAGGTGTTAATCTTTTTAAGGAAAATATGACAACCATATTTCAAAATTTAAATTCTAAATTCTAAATTCAAATTGATGATCATCATTTTCATCTTCTTTTAAAATTCAATAAAACAGAATCTATTTTTGACTTACCAATTTTATTTTCTCTCACTCAAATAAAATAATTAATTTCAAAAAAATAATTAATTAATTTATATATATATATATATATGAAATTCAAAATTTTATATATTTAAATTAATAAATATATTTTTGAAATTAATAATTAATTATAAATTAATTATTCAACATTAATTGTCATATAATTGCATACTTAACCCTAATAACAAAATTCTTCTCCAATTCCCAAATTACAGTTATACCCTTGAATCAACTCTTACCTTGATAGAGCCACCTAGGGGACCTATGGACCTATAATATCAAGTTCCAATAAATATTATATTATTAATCAAAGCTCTTTGATTAAATAATCATATTTATAAATCTTATGATTACTCAACTAAAAATATGAGATTAAATTCTTGATAATTATAGACTTATAATTACTGAGGAATTTATTAAGAAGTCCATTGATATAGTCATTACATACAACATTAATCCTCTATTAATAGTTCATAATGAAAAGGGAATAAAATTACCATTTTACCATTTTAGCTATATCTTGTTTCTAGAGTACCATTGACTTTACTAGTGAAGGTTGTGTCACAACAAGTTTGCGACGTGAGCGCTTATAACCTTTTTAGTTCCAAAAGTCAACCCAATAGGGAACCATTATTCAATCTATAAGAAGGTATAGATTCCATATTTGTTAAACTGCGTCCCCAGCCATATATATCATTGAGTCCCCAAAAAAATTGTTCTTAGCCCGATCATTCTGACAAACCTTAACACATGAATCAAAGGACCAGATGAGATATATAGGAGTTCATAGTAATCTCAGGATTAAGATCATCGTGTATATGATCATTTTTTTATTAATACTGTGAAACGGTGTTTAAACAAGTATTAACAAATCACATCTGATCCAGTTCTACATACTCTCAACATACAAAGTACCTCCACTAAAGTGTCCTACTACACTAGTAACCCGAATCTAGGTCACATGTATTCATAATACTAGCGGACCGTACTTGTAGTAATTAATATAAAGATTCCATAACTTTATTTTACTGCGAGCTATTTAAGTTTATTATCTTAATCTCGATCCTCTCATACCAATATGACATTCAAACCACATAGATAGACTTTGAAAGTTTTTGATATTCACTTAATATTATCATATAATATCGGACATAGTCTATATATATAATAATTTAATTCAATTATTTATTTCATTTAAAACATTTGCCAACTACAATTGCTTTAAGGGCACTATTCCCAACAGTAGTCCCATCGTAGGGCACCACGTTGGCTATTTTGAAGCCGTGAGGAAACAAGGTATTTGAGAAATAGGGAGCAAAATGATCAAGCTCCTCGTCGGAATCGTAAGTCTTTTCCTTATTTTTCCCCTCTTGAAAGAGCCTAAATGCCTCATTGAGTTGATTGATCGATCCACCGAAGGTGGAGCTTGCACTACTGAAAGCTGGTTATTGTTCGTAAGAACTTCAGCTCCTTGTCTTAGTACAAGTTTATATTGATTCCCATATACTGGCTGTAAAGGCTCTCTCCGGGTTTGGCTGATTAGATTTCCCGTGGTTCTGATCTAGATGATCCCAAAGGTCAGGATAATCATTCTCGCAATCTCTAGGCTCAGTGTTATACACATTCACCGATTTGCTGTAATCCTGACTTCCGCCAAAGAAATTGACATTCTTTCTAGTTGTTGCAATTGTGTGGCTCGATTATTACAAGGTGGGTTTTCTACTTGCACCCTCACTTCGGTCGTTCGTGACCTCGACATATGACTTCCAGATGGCTGAGGTTGTATATGTCTCTGATTAGCCTCTCGTGGAACCTCACATTCATCCCTGTGCTCAGGTCAAGCCCGAAGGCTCTTGTCTCGGCTCCCCCTTCAAGCACTTTGAGAAGGCCTCTAAGGGGCCCGATCTCCTGCCCGGTTTCCACTTGGAACTGGCTGGGGTACATCCCGTGCTAGAGAAGGATGCCTTATCAGAGAAGGAGGATGCCTGATTGGTGACGGTGGCGGCCTTCTGCTGTTTGGTCTGGAAGGCTCAGAGTTAGCCCAGACAGGCTCCTGGTTGTTCCTGATAGGCTCTGGGTTATCATTCTAAGCTATTGAGGGAGCTCGGTTATTCACAGTTCCCATAGGAACGCTTCCTGTAGGGTTGTTCCTAATAGGGTTCCGAGTAGTTTCTCCAGGCTGACTATTTACGGTGTTCGCCCTAGGTCTTGGTTGAGCCTGCTGGGCCCTGTTCGACCATCCTGGCAGCCTTACTTCCCTTAGGTCTTCCTCTGGCCCTTTAGGAAGGTGCCTGAACTTCAACATCTTGCCTTACTCCTCATTTATTCGTGTAGCCCCGGCCAGCTATTCACGCAGCCTGCGATTTTCTAGCTCCATTATCGGCACGTATCTTTCAGGATTATAGTACAAATACTCATCGGGCCTAGGATTCTGATTAGGCCGTCTAGCAGATGATAAGGCACTCCCCTCATCAGGGCTCTGGTCAACGATGGGTTGTTTCTCGGGCCTTCGGGGGGGGGGGGGGGGGGGGTCCTCAGTTCGTGGGGTACGCTCCTCAGGGATTTGAGGCAATGGTCGCCCACTAGCCCCAAGGATGTTCAAGGTGGCCATTGTTATTGTGCAGGAGGTTTTAGACTAAACAATAAAAAGAATTGCTTTAATGCTCTCAACGAAAGCACCAAACTATTAACGTCGTTTTTCGTCAACTTAATTATGTAGAGAAATAAACAATTAATATAGGAAGAATAGAAGAAATCAGATATTTTTAACGTGGTTCAGCAGTTATAATCTGCCTACGTCCACGAGTCACTGTTATTATGAACTCTGTGCGAAAGCTTCAAGTGAAAGAAATTTGGCAGAGTCTCTTCTCATTACAAAATTGTGTTCCAGTACAAATGACAAAGTCTAGGCTATTTATAGACCTGGTTGTAGTAATATTTTCCTCCAAATTCAGGGAAGTTACAATAAAATATTTAAATTCAAATAAATATCTGCATTAATAATATAAATCAAATGCATTAATTAAATAATAATCTCATAAAAATAGGGATTCAACACACGATTTTAACGAATAATCCCAAATAAATAGTGATTGCCTAACAGTTTTTCCGTGTAGTAAATGCGTCATCGAGCTCAAACGTTGCTTTAATGCGCTAACTTCGAGCTCATCATTCCAGTTGTTGCCTCCTCCTCATCACTCGCTAAGTCGATCAAACTCATCCCTTGAAGAAGGATGGTATCTTCGAGCCTGCAACTCATGCTCGAGCGCTGATAGCAGATCTGGAACTGTTTGACAATTTTTACAAGTGTACTACTAACACCTGTTAATCCCGAGCTTACTCTTTACGAGCCTACATTTCGAGGCTCTCTCTTTAATCTCAAAATTTGGGTGTAACACATATAGCTTCATCGGTCGTCCCTAACAAAACTTGTAAAGATTGCCTTATCTACATGAATAAGGACAGCTATAAGTGCGGAGAAATGCTCTCCAATGGAATTGAGTGCCAAATAAGTGATACATTGCTAAAATATAACTCATTTTACAAAAAACTTGCTCTAATGGTGTGTCAAAAGTTGTGGCAAATTTGACACATGCTAAAAGTTTGGCCAAATTTAGCATATAATATAGCATGATGCATATTTTGCATTGATATAAATGCTACACTTTTTATTTACTTTTATGTCATTTTTATTATTTTTATCTATTTGCATTAAATAATATACTTTTTATCTTATTATAATATCAACAATAAAATATAAAGAAAAATGATTACTTTTTGTATACTTTCAATAAACATCAAATTAGCGCTAATGAAATATTAAATTTTATAACAAATTTTATAATTATGTATTGGAGCATAATGCTAAATATATAATATATTGACTTTTTGAACCAAATATAGCATATTATTTACATCTTTTATTAGAGATTATCTAACTATCACCTAGTTTAGACCATAAAGTATCATGAAAGAACGTTATTTTTATCACAAACAAATTAGGTCAAACAATGAAGACTTAAAATTTGGAGAAATATAAATACGATACAATTATTAAACATGTCATTCAAAGAATTCAAACACGAATACAACACATTTAGTTAGCAGGTTGAATGACACAACATGACAAAATTAACAAGCTAATAAACATGTCATATGACCCAAGGACTAGATTGACATGTTTAATTAACAAGTGTGTTTGGTAACCCATATTATTATTTAGTATTGTATTGTACTATATTTGGTATTAAATACTGTATATTTATATCTTATTTCAGAACGCTTTCTTTGATATTGAGGAGCTTTTCTAACTATTTATGTTGTCTCAACTTAATAGTTTTTCAAATGAAAAAAGGCATATGTTAAAAAAAAATAGCTAATTTAAACTTTTATGAGTTTTTAATTATTATTCAATTTTTTATTTTATTATTGAACATTTGAAGTTTAAAATAATTTTTTCATTAATTTAAACAAAAAAAAATAGTTTCGTCTTTATTTTATTAGTTTTAATTTTATTTTTAGCATTAAAAATTTTAAATATATTAAAAAATTAAAAAAAAGGGTAAGAGAATATTTTATCAACACACAAATTGTAGGGATCAAACCTATTTACTATAAAAGTTTTAAGAAGAAATTTAACGAGTTGGTTTTAATTAAGAAGGTAATTGCGTCAAAAAAAAAAATTAGGACCAATTTGCTTAAAAAAAAAAAAGAAAGACCTACTTACGAGCACACATAAAAGATAGAAATCAACGTACAAATAAATCTTCTCAAAATAATGACTGACACTCATGGCCCCTTTGTTGCACTAGACAAAAAAGAACTAGACAATTATGTCCAATCCAAAATTTAGAGATTTTAGAGGACATAAATCTTCTCTATTTCTAGAGCTTGAGTTTTCTTGAATCTTTCTTAAAAATTATGTGCATAATTTTAAAAATATATACTTCTATACATTTTTTAAAATTATAATATGTTATAATATTGAAATATTAATGTAATTTTTTAATAAGTAATATTTAAAAAAAAATTGTCTGATAAAATTATTTTATATTTCACCAAACACATACTCAGATAAACAAATTCAATCCAATCATAGTTAATAGTAGTCTATATAAAATCTAATCCAGATTTACATACCAAAATTTTTCCTCACTCAAATGATATGTCATGTCAGATTTAAGTTCTCAATTTTTTTATTTGTGTTATCTCATCTTAATTGTAAAACTTTTTTGTCTAATTTTTCTCGAGACAATTTTCTTTTTGTTGGTCGTTTCTCTTTTTTAGCAATTAATGTTTTGGTTTGCATATCATGTTAGCTAAACAATAAACTATTTGGAAAGAATTAATCCCTCCAATTATTTGAATTCTTCAATTCAATCTATAGATTACTTTTTTTTTAAAAAAAGACATGCCATGCCATGCCATGTCTCTATAAATATACCAAATTAAGTTTAAAAACCAATTAAACGGGTCAATTTAATATTTTAGTGCCATCTCATTTTTCAGTATATGTATTATTATTATTGCTAAAATACGAAGCTAAACTAAAAACAAACTAATTTTATATAAAGCCGTACTTAATTAGTGCAAACTTAGTGCCACCAAAACAGACGAATTTATTGAATATATGTATATGTGCTTAAATAATAAAAATAGGAAAATCGTCCAACACAACGAAACCAGTTTGTTCATTTAATGCCCATATAAGAGAACAATTAATGAGCTGAAGTATTGGTGGCAGTGGATACTATATCACCAAGAAAATATCAACTGCCTGAATATACACTATAAAACTTAGTAATTAATATCATTAGATCAGCCCCACCAAACTCCTCCTAGTTTAATTACATTTTAAAAGAAACTTAACTCAATCGAGGTGTTTGGTACGATGTTTGGGTATGTGTGAGTAGAATTAGGGGCGATTTAAATTAAGAGAATTTAAAACTCAAATGTTCAAATGAGTTAAGATTACCTTCAAATCAAGCTAAAAATGAAACTCACTTAGAAATACAAACCCTCAAACCAACAAAAATAAATTTATTAAACATAAGATAGATTTAATATTTTCATTCCCACCAAATCAAACAACAATACCAAACTCATCCTGTCCATTTTTTATTAACAGATACAATACTTATTTGATTCTCTTCCCCTTCCCATATGCCAATAAAAATCTTTTGGCCCAGAACTTTCTGTCCCTCTAATTAAAAATGGACACGTATCTACTTCTTTTAACCTCACGTGATTAACAAATAAGGCATGTTAGTTAATACCCTGTGATTAACCTTTACAAAAAAAGTATATAGCTACACATATTATTTTGTTAAAATTGTAATATTTTTAACTTTTTCTTAATTTTGTTTCTACATATATCTTCAAGACGAGACAGAACCATATTAGTTAATTTGTGAATATCATCAAAATCATAATTTTTTTTTTTAGTAAATAGGAATTTGTGTAATGAAATTCCAATTTACACATTTAATCGTAATGAGATTTTTTTTTTTTTCATTTCACTATCTTTTTCTTATTTTTTTAGTATCTTTATCCACTATAAAATTTGTATTTAACGTCTCTATTTTCTTTACACCAATAATAATGATAATAAAAAAGTTTGAGTAAAAAAAGAATTTTTTTTTTAGATTGTAGTGATTTTTTTTTATATAAATAAAATTATAGGATTATAATATAAACATAATAATAAACATTTTTCAATACAAAAACATCATTTAATACTAGATATATATTGTTGAGTGCTCCTTACAAACAAAAGGTGGAGAATACATTTATTAATACTGCAGTAAAAGAGTACAAACAATGACTACCATTACAATGGATGAAGAAAAGTAGGAAACTAACACAATTTTTCAAAGGAAAAATGAAAATAACTACTAACTGAAACTAATACACACCAAAAGAGATAATAGGGAGAGTACACTTTAAAAAATAGAATATAATGAATAGGTTTCAAATCATTGCTCAAATACATCATGAGCAAGTGATTAATTTTTGTTGAATTCTCCATTCATATTCAAACTTAATGAAACGTGACAATATAAATATATAAATTTCTCTCATAAAAACTTATTAAATTAAAACATGAGTTTATACAATTTTGGGCTCTATGTTTTGTTTTAATACTAGTTTAGATCTTCAATTTTAAATAATTATAAACAATACCATATGTTTTGTATATTGGTCAAAATGGTATCTCAATTTAAGAGTTTGGACACTTCTTTCTCATTTTTTCACTTTCTTCTCCCAAAATCTCAATCCCCCACCCACAACAGACCAGCAACGAAAGTCCAAGCTATATTTTAGTTTATTTATTGACCAAATTTGAGCAGATGGCCCTATGTTTTTCTTACCAATTTACAAAATAAAGACCTGTTACACTCAAATTTCGAGATTAAGTAAACAACCTCGAAATGTAGGCTCATAAAAGCATAGGCTCGAAATAAATGAATTTCCACATAACACTTGTGCAAATTATCATAGAATGTCATAGCCACATGGTTCTAGATTTGCCACAAGCTTTTAAGTATGAGTTGCAGGCTCAAAGGTATTAACATTCTCCGAGGGATGAGCTCGACACACTTAGCGAGGGAGGAGGAAGCAACAACTGGAATGATGAGCTCGACACACTTAGCGAGGGAGGAGGAAGCAACAACTGGAATGATAAGCTCGAGGCTATGAGTGATCTCGAAAGCGCGTTGAAGCAATGTTCAAGCTCAATGACGCGTTTACCACATGGAAAAGGTGTTAGTTAAGACTGTATGTCAAATCCCTAATTTTATGGGATCTTTATTTAAATAATGCATCTAAAGTTGCACAATTATTATTCAAATATTTAATTGAATTTGAATATATGTTGTAACTCCCCTAAATTAGGGGGAAGATATTCTTATAACCAGGTATATAAATAGCATGGATCTTGTCATTTGTACTCAAACAAAATTTTTTACTAGGAAAGACTCTGCAAATTGTTTTCACTTGAAGCTTTCGCACAGAGTTCATAATAACAGTGACTCGTGGACGTATGCACATTATAAATTGTTGAACCACGTTAAAAATCTCTGTCTTTTATTTTCTTCTTAATCAACTGTTTATTGCTCTACATAATTAAGTTGATGAAAAATAGCGTCAACAGTTTGGTTCTTTCATTGAAAGCATTAAGCAATTCTTCCTACTGTTTAGTATAAAACCTCCTACGTAACAACGATGGCCGCCCTGAACATCCCTGGAACTAGTGGGCGACCTTTACCTCAAATCCCCGAGGAGCGTACTCCATGAACTGAGGACCATCCTCGAAGGCCTAGTAAGCAACCTGTTGTGGCCTAGAGCCCTAATGAAGAGAGTGTCTCATTGTCTTCTAGAAGGTGGCTTGGTCAGAATTCTAGGCTTGATGAGGATTTATACTATAATCCTGAAAGATACATGCCAACAGTGGAGCTCGAAAATCGTAGGTTGCGTGAACAGCTAGTCGAGGCGACACGACTAAATGAGGAGATGGCAAGGCGAGCTGATGAAGTCCAGGCACCACCTCAGTGGACCAATGGACGACCTTAGGGAAGTACGACTGCCAGGATGGCTGAATAAAGGGCCCAGTAGGCTCAACCGAGACCTAGAGAAAATACTAGAAAAAATTGACCTAGGGAGACTTCTAGGAACCCTGTTAGAAACAACCCAACGAGGATCATTCCTGCAGAACCTGAGAATAACTGAGTTCCCTCGATAGCTCAGAGTGATAACCCAGAGCTTGCCAAGTACAACCCAGAGCCTGCTCAGGGTAACCCTAAGCCTGCCAGGTCGAATAATGGGAGGCTACCACCCTCGCCAATTAGGCTTCCTCCCTCTCCGATAAGACATCCTTCTCCAACACGGGGTGTATCCCAGCAAGTTCCCAGTGGGAACCGAGTAGGAGACATGACACCTTAGAGGCCTTCTTAAAGTGCTCAAAGTGGGAGCCGAGACAGGAGCCATCGGGCTCGGTTCGAGCACAGGGGTGACCGCGAGGCCCCATGGGAATCTCATTAGGGACATAGATAACCCCAACCATCTGTAAGTCATATGTTAAGGTCACGAACAACCAGAATGAGGGTACATAATGAAAACCCACCTCGTAATCGAGCTCCATAATATCAACAACTAGAGAGGAATATCAACTTCCTTGGTGGAAGTCAGGATTATAGCAGGTTGGTGAATGTGTATAACACCGAGCCTAGAAATTACGATAATTATCAGAATGAGTATCCTAATCTTTGAGATCACCTAAATCAGAACTGAGGGCAATCTAATCAGCCAAACCCGGACCTACGAACACACTTAAATACTCGGAGAGAGCCCCTACAACCACTATATGGAAATCAAGATAACCCTATGCTGCAATAAGGAGCTGGAGTTCTCACGAACAATAACTAGCTACCAGTAGGGCAAGCTCGCCCTCCAGTGGATTTGGTCCAAGAGATGATCAACTAGTTGGAGGAAGCATTCAAGCTCCTTCAAGAAGGGAAAAATAAAGAAAAGGCTTAGGATTCTGATGAGGAGCTTGAGCCTTTTGCCCCCAATATCTCAAATACATTGTTTCCTAATGGTTTCAAAATAACCCATGTGACACCCTACGATGGGACTACCGACCTAGGCAGCCACATGAGTACATTCAATACAGTAATGCAGGCCAGTAACGTTGGATATGAGCTCAAGTGTATGCTCTTCCCGAACACACTCACTGGACCAGCAAAGAATTAGTTAGAAAAATTCCAAAGACATTCGATCTCTTCATGGGAACAACTGTCCAGAGAATTCAAAAAATTGTTCCAAGTTGTGAAGAGCATCATGCCTGAGGCATCCACATTGACCAATGTCAAGCGGCGGTGGGGTGAGTCACTAAAAGGCTACATGGCAAGGTTCAATATAGAAGTGGTGCGAGCTTGCAATGTTGATGACAGTGGTCATCTCATGGCAGTACGGGCTGGAGTATTGCTAGGGAGACCCCTTTGGGACGACATGCAGAGGAAGCCTGTGAGGTCGATAGCCGAGTTCAATACTTGGGCTCAGAGGTTTGTCAATGTAGAATAAATGAGGTTGGCACTCAAACTAACTCCTCCACCTGTAATAACTACAACGACAAATGTTAACTCAGCCACCACCTCAGCTACATCCTCCACGATGTGACCCTCAAGAGATAACCTTTCTAAAAGAAAGAAGAATGAAGGGAGTAACTCAGATGTAACGACCTAAATTTGCTAATAAGGCTTAAGTGCCTTGATTAGTGTGCCTGAAGAGCATAATGGGAATTGTGTATGATTTTAATTATTAAGATGCATGATTATAAGTTAAAGCATGTTATATGATTATTTGAATATTTGAGGTGCATGACTATGTGTATTAGTATGCATGTAGGCCCTGATTAGGCTAGAAGGGCATAATCCTAATTTTGGCCATTATGGGCATAATTGTATTGATATATGTGATAATTGTCGAGACCACATTATTATGTGGATATATCTGAGATCTGTGACTCGAGATGATCCTAGTGAGCAAAGTAGCGGAAAAGTCATGGCGGGGATTTGTACTCGGCTCGGGGTGAGCTTAGGGGTATAAATGGGAATTTAGTGAATATACTGGAGTCTATTTTGACATTGAGGAATATTATTAGTGATTAAATAGGTAACGGGAATTAAGCGGGTAACATTAGAGACATTCGAGGAGTTAGCGGGAATTGGGTAAAATGACTAAAATGCCCTTAAGTGGACTACAGGTTTAGAAATAAAGGGGAGGGCATTAGGGTCATTTGGCATGTAAGGAATAGATATGCTGAGGTTTTATGTTAGTGGGATTTGTAGAATATTGTATAAGTCTGAAAAAGAAAGAAAATGAAGGGAAGAGAAAGGAGGGAAAACAGAGAGAGTTCTCTAGGTCGGTTCATGTTTTCTTCACCTGTTTCTTGAGGATTTCTGGAGTAAATCTCAGAGGAGAGCTGGGATAAACTAAGCATCAAGGATTCTAAGTTAAGCGTGGGGAATTGACAAGGGTTTAGCAAGATTAGGCCATCACTTGAGGTAAGGTTCTGTAATCTCTTTAGTTGCTGGTTTGGTTTCTGAATTATGGTGTATAAGCTGAGTTTGATGGGGAACTTTGGGGAAATTCAGGGCAAAGGTTAAGGAGAAGCAAGCCAAGGAGGTCTAGAGACAGCTTGTGGTCGAAATCCTATCAAAGGTATAAATACTAAACTCTAATTATGTTGTTCAGCTGGTTTTTACTGAGTTTTAGAGCTTAGGAGTGGCTATGGTGAATTTTGAGTTTGAGGATGCATGTGCTTGAGTTCTAGGTATTTGGGATGCTTGGGATGAGTGGAGTATGGTCATAAGGTTACTTTTGAGGTTGGGAAAGGTTTGGAAGATTTTGGTTGAGGTTGGTTCGAGAAAATCGCAGAATAGAAAAATTGGTGCTGGTCTGTCTGTGACTAGCGCTACAGCGCTAGCCTTTGGGTGCTGTAGCACTAGGCCATGGTGCTGAGGGGGTTTTGGCTTCTGTTTGTAGCGCTGTAGCGCCCTTACTTGAGCGCTGTAGTGCTACCCTGCTTCCTGAAGGGGATTTTAGGGTTATTTGCAAGGGTTTTTGACCTAAGGTTTGAGGTTTGTTTCCACCACCTTGTTTGGTGGAACTAGGACTTTCCGGGGGACTCGGGATTGACCCCGAGGCTAGGTTTTGGACTTGAGGTTCGATAATGACTTTGGCCATGATTGTGTTTAGGTGAGCGCTAGGGCTCGAGGGGGATCATGCTCAAGGAGTCGAGGGATCAAAGCTAGAGAATTGGAAGGTAAGAAAACTGCACTCGATTATGTGTTTGTGATGGGACTAAGTGCTCCCGAGAGTTGTATCGTGTCAATGATGGTATCACACCATGGGACATGTAAAAGCGGCTTAAGAGTGTCGTACATAGTATTTGCGCACAGGGCGCGGCTTGGCCACTGGTAGCCGAGAATATTCACTGAGTTCGGCCTAAGCGAGCCGGAGTCAGTGGGATAACGGAGGGAGCAGCCTGAGAGTGCTAGCCCTAGTTATCATTTGTGCAGTGATATATGATATGAATTGATATGTTTAACATGTTGGATACTTGATTATACTGAATGAATATATGGCTGAGATTATGTGATGCAATGTGAGATATCGATTTGTCTCTTGATTGCTTATGCTCTGTTGTTATGTTTTCTTGCTGGGCCTTGGCTCACGGGTGCTACGTGGTGCAGGTAAAGGCAAAGGCAAGCTGGACTAACCCTGAGATGGAGGGCCATGAGGTGGAATGTACATAGCCAGCTGTTCGATCGCCATGGTCGAGGAGTGGATCAGGACAGGGATTGCCTAACAGTTTGTTTTGCCTTAGTATGGCTTGATATTGTATATAAACCTTGTGTCTTTTGTAAACAGTCTTAAACTTGATATTTTTGGGATCCCGTGTAAACAAATAATGTTTCTCAATGAAAATGTGGCTTTTGAGACCAAACCATTTTAAACCCTAGTTCCTTTATAGTTTTAGTAACACATGTTTAATTAAATGACTTGATTAGCAAGTCTGGCACTTTATAAACACACAGTGTAACGGTCTTGGCTATCCAGGGCGTTACATCAGAGGCTGACGGGGTAAGAAAAAGAAAGGAGAAAAATAATTCTCCGTTTATATAGTTTATACCGAGCTCACACATACTTGGGAAAATATATTTGTCATGAATGAAACTAGATTCCTTTCAAGCAACCTGAAGCGATCTTAAACTAGAAATCCAAAAGGGATTCAAAAAAGTTCTATAGTTTCACAGGGATGTAGGTCATACCACTGATGAATGCAAACCATTAAAAGATGAGAACGAAGTATTTATCTCGAGAGGATACCTCGAGCAATATGTCCGAAATAGAAATCTAGCCCAGACTTCACTAGGATAAAAAGTAGTTCTAGCCTAACCTGCCCACCAATCTGCGGCCCCGCATGTGAGGGAGGATAATCGACCTCCCCCAATAAATGGAGAAGATGTAATAACCATAGTGGGAGGACCGCACATTGCAGGATCGGGCAAGAATGCCCAAAAGAGGTATCTCCAGGAGCTCAAAAGAGGGGATGGATCTCTCTATGAGCATGAACCACAAGCTCCAAAACAACAGAGGATTGAGTCCCAACCCATTACCTTCATTGAAGAGGACGCCTCGCATGTCCAGTTTCCTCATAATGACCCTCTGGTCATAACCTTTCAACTCGCAATAAGAGGGCGCGTCGAGTCCTAATCGATAGCGGGAGCTCGGTCAACATACTTTATAAGGCAACTTTGGAAAAATGGGATTGTCCATTCAAGACCTGAAGGCATATGCAACAATATTGTATGAATTTTCAGGAGAGGGAATCTCCAATACAAGGTCTATCGAGCGCCCAGTGACCTTGGGAGACAATCTGATCTTGATAACAAAGAGAATGGAGTTCATTGTGGTAGACACCCATTCCGCCTACAATATACTGCTTGGGAGACCAGCCTTGATTGGGCTAGGGGTAGTTACATCTTTCAGGCACTTGGCCGTAAAATTCCCAACAACCAGAGGAGACCAATTAGCCCCCTGAGAATGCTATAGCATCCCAATGAAGGGTAAGGGCCAAGCTAGTGCGCAGGCACTGGTAATTATTAAGGAAATAAGCGAGGAAATATACAAGGTCAAAGAAGAGATCAACCCAAGGGTAGAAAAGGATAGGGTCGTGATAATTCTCGTTTAGGGTAGTTTTAGAGTTTGTTTTAGTCTTAGTTTCGAGTTAAATTGTGGGTTTTGCGTGATATTATGCTTGTGTTTATTTTGTTTTCAGGTTTTTGCTATGAATTTGAGAATGGAGAGGAAATGAGCAGATTTAGTGATGAAATTGGGTATTTCGTGGAGCTTTTGGCCATTTTTTGTGAGTTTGGGAGAGCAGGGAACATTCGGGATGAATCTGGTTCTAAACAAAGGTTGAAAAGGTTGTGAAAGGAAAAACGATCCCAGAAGTCGCTACATGGTCTATCAAGTCACGATGCGCATGAAGACATAGGTGAATCAGCAAAGGGAACCAAAAATAGGCGGGTCGATCCGCCTCACCAACAAGAGAAACAATGTTTGTTTAAGTACGATTTTTAGGTAATTTGTAAATGAGGTTCTTGGATAACGGGATTAGCAGGTGTTTAACTCTATTGATCTATTTTTCTTCAGTTTTCTCTCAGTTTTTAGTAGTTTAATTCTATGTTTATGAACATTTATTTTATTGTGTTAGTCATTCCTGTTATGAACTAAACATTTGTTCTAGGGTTTAATGTAGTCACTTGGATATTTGTTAATTTTCTATGAAGTTTATATAATTTCTACTTTTTCTATCCTTTCTCTATATGATTTGTGCTTAATGTGTGTGCATAATTGACTATCTTTTACATGATTTATGATTTTGATTCGAGATCCGAGAGGGGAGAGTTGAATATTATATAATCATATAGACATAAATTGCATATAGGACTATAGTACCTATTGGGTTTGTGTAGCGTTTAGGGTTTTTATGCTGCATGCCTGCTATATGTTAAAACTTGTCACAGATATGTAGAAATTTTGCATATAGGTTGAGATCTTTTTATCTTGAAAAAGAATTAGGATTGGTTTAGTTAACCCGCTATTAGGATAGAAATTGAAGAATTATATGCATTGATTAGTAAGATTAACAGGTTGAAAAGTTTATTAAGTTAATACCCTAGGTTTTTAATTATTGAATTAATTTTTATAATTGCATAGTTTATTTCAAGTTTCAGTTTAGGTAAAAAATCACTATATTTTCGACAACTAAATAAAATGTTAAAATTGGTTATTGGTACTTGATTGATAGTCTTCTTGGGAACGATTCTTATTGATTATCTAAATTACTTGAATTGATTGTGTATACGTTCGCATTATATTTTCTCTGCTAAGTTTTTGGCACCGTTGTCAGGGACTATTTAATCAATATCAAATATAATTGATTCTTGTTCTACTTTGGCTTTTCTTTAACATTTTTTTTGACGTGTTTCTCAATTTCAGGATCAACATGTGGTTTTTGTTTATGCGACGAGGTAAAACAACTGAGATATTACCGGTGAATCCTGAGATTGAGAGAACCTGTAGAAAGAACCGGAAGAATAAGAGGTTGGAGGTAAGGATGGTTGCAAACCAATGGAATGCAGTAAATAATGATGCCAACAATGTCGAAGGGGCAATGGTTGCTGAGTTCCCTGCTGAACAAGGGGCTAGAAGTTTAAGAGATTATGTTCTCCCAACTGTTACGTGAGTGCATTCATGCATCCGACACCCCACAGTTGCCGCTAACAATTTCGAGATTAAGCCAGGAATTCTAAAAATGGTCCAATCTACTGTTCAGTTTGGAGGCTTGCCTACAGAGGACCTTAACTTGCACATAGCTAATTTCTTGGAGCTTTGTGTGACGTTTAAGATGAATGGAGTGAGCGATGACGCAATAAGGTTGAGGTTATTTCCATTTTCACTAAGGGATCGCGCAAAGAGTTGGTTGATTTCCCTATAGGCTAACTCTGTTACCACATGGGAGGAGCTCGCTCAAAAGTTCATTGCAAAGTTTTTCCCTTCCTCAAAAGCTGTAAAGTTGAGAGGGGAAATTAATATTTTCTACCAGACGGAAGGGGAATCGTTGTATGATGCATGTGCGAGATTCAAAGAGTTATTAAGGAAGTTCTCACATCATGGTATAGAGAAGTGGATGTTGGTCCACAACTTTTGTAATGGGTTGAATGGTACTTCTCGTACCATAGTAGATGTTGCAGCAGGAGGTGCGTTCATGAGCAAAAGTGCTAATGAAGCTTATGAATTGTTAGAGGAGATGGCCATGAACAATTACCAGTGGCCTACTGAGAGGGAAAATATAAAGAAGGTGGTTGGGATGATTGAATTAGATGTCATCTCAATGCTTATAGCTCAAGTGGCATCCTTGACGAAACCGCTACAACAAAATAACCTCACAGCTTAAGCCATGCAATTACAAAGTGTGTGTGAAATATGTGGAATGGTGCATTCACCTAACTAGTGTCCTGCAATGGATTTAAATAATTTTCCTATGGAACAAGTTCAAGCCATAGGAAATAGCCAAAGGCCAGTCAATAACCCATATTCCATGTTCTACAACCAAGGGTGGCCGAATCACCCTAACTTTTCTCGGAAAAATAATAATCAGAGTGTTCAACAACCTTTCCAGCAGAGCCAACAACAATTCCAACATCCTCGTCCTGGTTTTTATCAACCACAAATTAGACCACCACAACATCCAATACCCATGAAGCAACCTGAAGCACAGCTACATGTACAGAACCAATTTATGAGTGAGACAAGGGCATCTATTTGAAATTTGGAGACTCAAATAGGGCAGTTGGCTACTTTAATGACAAACCATGCTCAGGGGAACTTACCAAGCACCACAGAGGTAAACCCAAAAGAACAATACAATGCAATATCTTTGAAGAGTGGTAAGGAGTTAGAAGAGCCAAGTAAGAAGCCTATTTACTTACCAAAAGTGGTCAATGAGGAAAAAGGTAAAATTGAAGAAGAGGTTAATGAAAAAACTTGAGAAAAATGAGCCAGAAATAAGTATAGAGCATCACATTAAGATCTCATATCCTCAGAGGCTTCAAAAGAAGGTACTAGAAAAGCAATTTTCTAAGTCTTTAGATGTCTTTCGGAAGCTTCACATCAATATTCCTTTTGTCGAAGCACTTGAACAGATGTCGAGTTATGTGAAGTTTATGAAAGAAATTTTGACGAAGAAAAGGAAACTAAAGGATTATGAGACAGTGGCACTTACTAAGGAGTGCAATGCGATACTTCAAAAGAAGCTACCTCCCAAGCTTAAAGATCCTCGTAGTTTCAATATTCCATGCTCTATAGGGGGTTCAGTAGAAACCAAGGCTTTATGTGATTTAGGGGCTAGTATAAATTTAATGCCTCTATCTATTTTTCAAAAGTTAAAATCGGGAGAAGCTCGACCTACTACTGTAATGCCCTGAAATCCCTAATGAGGTTTAAGGGTTGGATTAGTAGGCTGAGAGGGCATAACTGATTTGTTATGTCATTAAGCTATTACGTGCATGTTTATGTGAGTTATATTATAATATGATGTAAAATGCATGCATGTGGGTCCACATTTCATCTCAGGGGTATTTTGGTAATTTGGCCCGTTGAGGGCATATTTGTATGCATGAACTGTTGTTGAGACCACATTATAATGTGGATTTGTTCGAGCTATTCGGCATGAGATGATATTTGAATTCAAATTATTGGTTTGGTCATAACAGGTTTAAGCTCGGGGCTCGGGGTGAGTCTCGGGGTGGTTTGATGATTAGAGCATTACCGAGAATTAAAGGGTAATGGGATTTGATTTTATTGGTATTTGAGAATAACGAGAATTGGAGAGCATTAATATGATTGAAGAGATAGGTGGAAAATGATGGTTTTACCCTTGGGGGTTGTTAAGGGATGAATTAAGGATGGAGGGTATTTTGGTCCTAGGACCTAGGCTTTATATAGGTTGAAGGCTGTAAAAATAGAACCAAAACATAGCCTTGTTTCCTTCCTCACGATCATCATCTTTCTCTTCTCCTACCCTTGAATTTTTGAAGCAAGTTTGGGGATTCAAACTTGGAGTTTGAACCTTGAGGTCTTAGGCTAGTGTTCAACCATTAGAGAGGTTTAAATTCAACCTTAAGTAAGGTTCTAGTTCCATTTTATAGTGTCTTGCTCTATTTTTGTGCTGGTTTTAAGGTTTGGAGTTTTGATCATTGAATGGGGAATTTGATGAAGTTTTGATTGGTGTAAGGCTTAGGTTTTGATGCTTATATGGTAGATAAGTTGTGGTAATAGTTAGTGGCTTTGATTTGTGATATTGGGAGAGATTTTATGGGGTTTTGAAATGAGTTCGAAGGGGAAAAACAGAGGTTTTTGGCTGAGTTTCAGGTGGGGTCGCGGCTCTGTTCTTGAGCACCGTGGCCCAAGCTCATTGAAGAGGAAAGGAGAAGTTGTTGGGCCGTTGGGCCATGGCATGGAGAAGGAGGGTCGCGGCCCGTGTTGGGGAAATGAAAGGGGGCCGCTTCTGGTTGAGGAGGTAGGCCGCGACATGGTGAGAGAGGATCATGTCCCTTAGTGGCATTTTGGCCCAAATTGTGTTTTTGGCTTGGGGATTCAAACCTTAGGCCTCGAGATCGATCCTACTACCCGGTTTAGTAGGATTCGATGTCTCGGAGGCTAGGTTTTGGTCCGGGAACCTTTTGTGATTCATTTTATTGATGGAATCCCGTAATTGGTTATGACCAGGTGACCGTCAAGGAGCTAAAAGGTTGATCAGTCTCAAGGGTTGTTCTTTTATTAATTCTCGCTCGAACCAGAGGTAAGAAAACTGCACCCTATATATATGACATGCATGGTTATTATTGAGGTATGTTGAATGTTTAAATGTAGACAGTGATTGCATATCAAATGCAATCTTGCTTACTTGTGAATGGCACTGACTTACTAGTCAGAATCGACAATGGTGTTAGAACTAGCTATGATGTTGTGACTTACTAGTCAAGTTCGATAGTAGTTTTGAGCACTGGTCGTATGTTACTGACCTAAGAGTCAGGAGCGGCATAAGCGTCATGAACGCAGAGCCGATAAAAGATTAGATCTAATCGACATCTGCATTGAATGACTCATCATGAGCGTTAATTCCGAACCGACCCCAAGTTCAATGAAAACTAAAAGCGCTTGCCTACTTCTATGACTAGTTACTCAGAGCCAGGGTCGGAAGGCCCAGGTGACCATATCGTCACATGGCTAAGGGTACGAGACCCATAGTAGTGACTCCATGGTCACTTACTTGGTTTTAATTGGTGACTTGCTCATCAATCAATTATCATGTTTAAGCTAGTGACTTGATCACTTATTTATAAAGGGAACGGAACCCACCATAGTGACTTTTACAACTGTCACTCCTCTATTTAGGGCTATAAGTCCTGGATTATTATTATGATCATAGTTTGATGTTATATTCTTGTAGTATTGAGTTTTCTTGTTGGGCTTTGGCTCATGGGTGCTATGTGGTGCAGGTAAAGGGAAAGAAAAGTTCACCCAGCCTTGAGTGGAGAGCTTAGGTGGTGATGTGTACATATGGCCACTTGGACACCATGGCCAAGGAGTTCTTAGAGGAACTAGGGGGTTTACCTTATTTTTGCCACTTAGGTCGGCGAGTTGTAAATTTTACACGGTCATGACTGTTTTGGATTGTAAATAACTTGTAAACACTTTTATGGGCCCATAATGGTCTTATGTTTTAAATAAAATATATCATTTCCTTTTGATTGGTTTTTCACCTTAACATATTAATAACACTTAGATGCACATTTATAACCAAAGAACTCGATTAGCGAGTTAAGTACGGTTCAAAGTTCACAGTAACGGTCTTGGAGTAACTAGGGCGTTATAACTACCGTGTCTTTGCAAATGGTGGATCGCTCAATAAGCATCCTAGGGGTATTATTGAGGATGTTCTAGTAAAGGTGGAAAAATTCATCTTCCTTGCAGATTTTATTATTCTTGATATGGAGGAAGATGAAAATATTCCAATTATTCTTGGAAGGCCACTTTTAGCAACTGGTAGGGCCTTAATAGATGTGTAAAAAGGCGAGTTGAAGTTGCGAGTGCAAAGAGAAGAGGCAACATTTAATGTTTTTGCAGAACTGGAGGTTTCAATTTGTTGTAGATTTGATGTGGTTGAAAGTGAAGGTGATAAGCTAGAAGTTACTGAGAAGAAATCTATGGTTGAAGGTGGAAAGCGAACAGTTTGTCAGAAAGTGAAAAGGATATTTAGTGAGAAAGTTTGATTGCTTCATGAGTGGTGGAAAGTTCCAAAAATATGCAATATCAAGAAAATAATGTCTTCTCATATGATACTATGGATCTCAAGGACATGAGGAGTGGTCTGGATCCAAGTTGATTTTGAAGAAGAAGTTCAGCGTCCGGCTAAATGACGTTAATGACAGCACATTTGGAGGCATTCCAATCTTTTATTTGCATTTATATTTAAGTTTTGGATTATGAACACTTTAATTTTAGTATTTTGCGTACTTTTTTTAGATTTAGTTTTAATTTCTGTCGTTTAGTATTAAATTAGTAATGTTGAATCGTGAAAAACGTGAAAAAGAAAAAAAAAAGAATAGGGATGCAGCGCTTGCATGATGAGCTGCGGCGCGATGAGTTCCATATATCCCTGAAGTTTTGAAACAAAGGAAGGGTCGCGACGGAGACTAATTTGAGTGGCGACACTACTTCGAGCCTGGGCAGAATGAACTATGGGCTAATCCAAAATGTTTCTTTCCCCACATTCAATTCACCATCTCAATTTGTATCATTTTAAGCAGTCTAAGGTGCCAGGTAAGTTTCTTTCCTTAGCTTTTATTTAAACATTGGGGACAATGTTTCGGTTAGGTTTGGCGAAAGGGTTTTAGTGTTTTAGTGTTGTGTTGGTTTGTGTTGTGTTTATTTTAGTTTTGTTTTGTCTAAGTTGTTTGAAGTTTTAGTTGAATCAAGTTGACAATCATTAGCCAATGACGATATATTGAATGATATGTTGTATAAATTGAATGTGAATGAAGCTATAAAAATCTGTGTGCTTGATTGAACTTCTCTTTTGGCTTACATGGGTTCAATTAAATAATTGAGAGGTTAATCATGATTTTTAATAAATTTTGTGTAATTTAAATTTTTTTATGCTTGCTGAATATTGAAAAAGAAATTATGAAAATGTTATTATCCTACAACTTATTTGCTTGCTATTTGAGACGAAATCCTAGATGATGCATGCTTAGGAAGATGATTTAGGAAATTCTTTAGAACGTTGGAGCCTTTCAAGCTAACCTTGATTTATTAAATCTCTAGTTACCCAATTTTGAGCCTAATTTGATTCTTTTTGTTTGACACTTATTTTGAGCTTATTTGAAACTTTGTTATTTTTCCTTCCCTTTGAAACTTTTATATTTTGAGCATATGACAAGTTATTGGGAGATGGTTTGTAATGAGGTTTATATTTAGAAATTTTTGTCAATAGAAGAAGAAAAATTGAGAGAAAAAAAATATATTGAAAATGAACTACACTCCAATTGAAAATACAAAGAAATAAGTTTTAGGGAGTGTAGTATCATTAGAAGAAAAAAAAATCAGTTTATGAATTTCTCTCAAAGTAAGAAAATTTGGGAAATTTGAGATTGTGTTTGGGGTTTGCAAGTTGATAAAAGATTGGTTTGTTTGGTTTGTGTGCTTATGGTACATTTTGAGCCTAAATGACTTTTTCATCTACCTTTACCTAAGCCCTTCAATTATAAACTGTGAAAGTCCTATTGATTTCTAAGCATGTGTTTTTTACATTAGTGGAGATTAGTAAGTATAGAAAGTTTATGGGATAATGATATTAATTGATTGTAATGAAAAATTTGGTGAACATGAATTGATTCAAATGCATTTGATTTATTAATCATGATTTTTGAGAGCTTTTATTTTTGTTGGATTTAGGTGAATTAGAAGAATGTTTGACTGAAATTTGGGATTGTAAGTTGATTTTCCTGAAGATTATATAAGTGTAATAATCATCATAGCATGAGGCGTGAATTATTGTTGTCAGTTTGATTTAGTTGTGTTGGTTATTTAGGTTCTAAGTTTTGTCTGTTTATTGTTGTGTTCTTTGCTCGAGGATGAGCAAACAATAAATTTGGGGGAATTTGATAAGTTTAGTTTATGGTAGTTTTAGAGTGTGTTTTAGTCTTAGTTTCGAGTCAAATTGTGGGTTTTGCACAGTATTATGCTTGTGTTTGCTTTGTTTTCAGATTTTTGCTATGAATTTGAGCATGGAGAGGAAAAGAGCGGATTTAGTGATGAAATTGGGTATTTCTCAGAGCTTTTTGACCATTTTGTGTGAGTCCGGGAGAGCCAGGAACATTCGAGATGAATCTGGTGCTAAATGAATGTTGAAAAGGCTATGAAAGGAAAAAGGATCCCAGAAGTCGTGACTTGGTCTATCAAGTCACGACGCGCATAAAGACAAAGGCGAATCAACAAAGGGAACCAAAAATAGGCGGGTCGCGACTTGGTCTATCAATTCGTGACTTTTGAACCTACAGAGAAGGAATGAATTAGCAGAAAATACACGACTCGCGACTCAGGAATGGGCAAGTCGCGACCCACCTCACCAACAAGAGAAAAAGTGTCTGTTTAAGTACGATTTTTAGGTCATCTGTAAAGGAGGTTCTTGGATGATGAGATTAACATCTGTTTAACTCTATTGATTTATTTTTCTTCAGTTTTCTCTCAGTTTTTAGTAGTTTAATTCTATGTTTCTGAAAATTTATATTATTGTTTTAGTCATGCATGTTATGAACTAAACATTTGTTCTAGGGTTTAATGTAGTCACTTGGAGATATGTTAATCTTCTATGAAGTTTATATAATTTCTTCTTTTTCTACCCTTTCTCTAAATGATTTGTGCTTAATGTGTGTGGATAATTGATCACTATTTACATTATTTATTATTTTGATTCGAGATCTGAGAGTGGAGAGTTGAATATTCTATAATCATATAGACATAAATTGCATATAGGACGATAGTACCCATAGGGTTTGTGTAGCGTTTAGGGTTTCTATGCTTCATGCCTGCTATATGTTAAAACTTATCACAGATATGTAGAAAGTATACATATAGGTTGAGATCTTTTTATCTTGAAAAAGAATGCGGATTGTTTTAGTTAACCCGCTATTAGAATAGTGTTGACGTCGTATTTCGTCAACTTAGATATGAAGAGCACTAAACAATGATGCAAAAAAAATAAAAGGATTCATAAGATTTTTACATGGTTCAGCAGTTAAAATATACCTAGTCCACGAGTCACTATTATTACTCAGTACTCTCTCAAAACTTTATCAGAAAGCAATTTGGCAAAGTATTCTCTCAATACAATTTCTGTGTGCCTACAATTGAATCATACCAGGCTATTTATAGACCTGATCATGAGAATATCTTCCTCTGATTCAGGGAAGTTACAATCAATCATATTAATTTGAAATATATATAATAAATGCATTGATTACATAATATCCCATAATAATAGGGATTTTATATCTCATAATAACGAATCCGTATGAAATAGGGATTTCCTAACAGCATTCCCGCGTGTGAAACGCATCGCTGAACTCGATCATATTGGTGACATGCTTTCGAGACCGGTCCAGACTTCGAGCTCATTATTCCAGTTATAACCTCATCCTCATCTAGTAATTTCGTCAAGTATGTTCCTCGAAGAAGGTCGGTGCTTTCGAGCCTGCAACTCATGCTCGATCGCTAGTGATAGATCTATTAGTAAACTAGAATGTTGATAGCAGATCTGGAACAATTCGATAATTTGTACAAGTGTTTTGCTAGTATTCGTAGACATGAGCTTAACTATTTTGAGCGTAACCATTTCGAGCCGACATTTTGAGGCTATTTATTTTATTCTTGAAATTTGGGTGTAACATTTTGCCTCCTCAATAGTGTTGGTTCGAATCTTCTAAGAAGGAAACTTTTTGTACCGCCCTACTTCCTTAGAGTCGCTACTAAGTGAGTTTAAAATGTGCATTCAACTCGCTAATAGAGATTTTAAGTCAAAAAGTGTAATTAAACCATAAACAGAGTTATAAACTTTGAAAATAATTCCATTTACTGAAAATCATAAAGCGTTT
Source organism: Humulus lupulus (assembly GCF_963169125.1). Lineage (NCBI taxonomy): Eukaryota > Viridiplantae > Streptophyta > Magnoliopsida > Rosales > Cannabaceae > Humulus > Humulus lupulus. The sequence goes on along the minus strand of NC_084802.1, from coordinate 30,431,899 downwards.
GACACTTGGGATCCCAAAATATTGTTTAGAAATATTTACAACATATAATTACAAATCAAGTCGACTAGACGACAAAATCTAAGTTTTAGTACAACCATCTCCCAAAATCCACTGGCTGTGGCAGCCAGGCAGGCCAAACATGTACGCGCCGCTTTACACTCTCCGTACTCATGGTTGGTCGACTCTTCCCTTGTCCTTACCTGCACCACAGAGCGTCTGTGAGCCGAAGCCCAGCAAGAAAACCCTCACAAGCAGAAAACATAAGCATAACAAACACATAGCATATAAATAATCCATCAATAGGCTAAACACATACAACCAAGCCGTCCCAAGCGCTTTACCAGGCCCTGGGTTTGCGGTCCACACCGTGAGGATATCCTACGTATCCTTTAGGGTCTCGCCCTGGCAACTCGCACTCCACGTGCTCAACGCTGCTCCCGGCCCTTTCCCGTACTCGGCCTTGCACTCAACGTGCTTAACGCCGTTCCTGGCCCCTTGCCGTTTCCCGACCCCTTCCTACCTCGGCCTGCGCCGTTCCCGGCTCTTGTCGAACATTTACACAATTGCAGTCATAGCATAATAAAACATATACTGAACATTAACAAACTCAAGTCAAAGGGCTACGCCCTACAGTTCAAACATATTGGGCTCAGCCCTGCATACAAGCTCTATGGGAAAATGGGTTTTCTTACCTGCGTCCCGAGCTCTCCGAGCACCGATATCCCGAGCACAGTCCTCTAACTTGAGCCTCACCGAAACCCTAGTCACAACACATTAACAATATTCTTCCATCAAGTTCTAATCCATTAAATAACCTTGAGCCATATCTTAATCTCCGGGACCTTGAATTCTATCAATCCGGGTGATAAAATCCATCCCGAGCCTTAACCTTTGAGTTCCCAAGCCTAAACACACTTAAAAAACACAAAATGGCACTAAGAGCCGCGGTCCTACCCCATAAGCCCCGCGGCTAGCCTCGAAACAAAGGCTAGCACCTCCCTGAAACACGCACGGGCCGCGGCGCACTGTGCCAAGCGCCACAGCGGGCCTCGAGCACCATGGCCTCCTAACGCCTCGCATGCACATGAGCCGCGGCATGCCCCTCCTAGGGTCGCGACCCTCGCCTCCAAACCCAGAAAAACACCATTTTTCCCTGCATATCCTTCGAGCCAACACCTCCAAAATTACCACCAACCTCATAATTAAACCCAGAATTCATTCCTATCCAACCTAAACATAACAACAACCTCAGGAACCAATTCCCACACCCATCAAACAATCAAAACCTATCCTAGAATCCAAACCATGCATACTCTATGAAAACCAGCAGAAATTCCAAACTTAATCCTTGTAGTTTAAAACTTACCTTTGCTGGATTGAATCACAGAACAAGTTCCCTAAGCTCCAAGCTTCAAGCTCCCCTAAATTCCAGCTGAAATCCTTAGTCTTGACTAATGGCCACCCAAAGCTTTCCTTGCTTAAGTTAGAGAAATGATGAAGAGAAAGGTAAACCAAGTGATGAGGAAAATATGGGTCGGTTTAGAGTGTTCTAAGTAATTCTGAATTTTGTTTTATTCAACTTAAGCCTATAAGGTAACCTTAAGGCTCGGGGTACCAAAACGTCCCCGAGGACAAAATAGTAAATTTCCCCAATATCCCTCCTAGACATTCTAACCTCAAATATATCTCTAAAGATTTATTTCCATAACCCGATAACCCCATAATACATCTAATACCCAAAATACCCCTCGGCTCGCCCTGAGTCGGATTCTCAATCCCGTTGTGACTTTCTGGCTAACTGCTCTCTTGAACTGTCTCGGATCGTGCTTCACAGATATATATTACACACATATCATATTTATCACATTTATGCCCCTAATATCCAAACGGCGCCCACATGCATATTTAATTCAACTAAACATGCATCTCTATCACATATTCACATATTAGCATATTAAATCATTTATTGCCCTCCAGGCACGCTAACCAAGGCCCTAAGCCCTATTAGCGAATTTGGGTCGTTACAACTATCCCCTCCTTACAGAAATTTCGTCCTCGAAATTACCTGAATAATTCGGGATACCGCTCCCTCATCTTTGACTCAAGTTCCCACATCGCCTCTTCAACCTTGCTGTTCCTCCACAGCACTTTCACCTAGGCGATGGTCTTGCTCCGCAAGACTTTATCTTTCCGGTCAAGAACCCAAACCGACTTCTCCTCATAGGAAAAATCCTGATCAAGCTCCAGATTCTCATAACTTAGAACATGCGTCAAATCTGACACATACTTCCGGAGCATGGACACATGGAAAACATCACGAACCCCTGATAAAGCTGGAGGCATCGCTAGTTTGTAAGCTACCTCTCCAACCCGTTCCAGAATCTCGAAGGGGCCAACAAACCTAGCGCTCAACTTGCCCCGAACACTAAACCGTTTCACTCCCCTCAAAGGTGAAACCCTAAGAAAAACATGATCACCGACCTAAAATTCCACGCCCCTGCGTTTCAGGTCTGAATAGCTCTTCTGACGACTCTGGGAGGTGAGCATTCGCGCTCTAATTTTCTCAATCGCCTCATTGGTCCTCTGAACCATCTCTGGACCCAGATATCTCCTCTCACCTATCTCATCCCAATGAATAGGTGATCTACATTTCCTTCCATAAAGCATCTCATATGGAGCCACTCCGATGGTCGCCTGATAGCTGTTGTTGTACGAGAACTCGATCAAAGGGAGATACTTACTCCATGATCCCCGAAAATCTAGCACACAGGCTCGCAACATGTCCTCTAATATCTGTATCATCCTCTCAGACTGCCCATCTGTCTGAGGATGATAAGCGGTACTAAACCGTAACTGCGTGCCCATAGCCTTCTGTAGACTCTCCCAAAACTTGGAAGTGAAGGTGGGGTCCCTGTCGGATACTATCGACCTCGAAGCCCCATGAAGTCGAACAATCTCCTTCACATATAACTCAGCATACTGCTCCATAGTATAAGTTGTCCTAACAGGCAAAAAGTGGGCGGACTTGGTATACCTATCCACGATCACCCACACTGAGTCATGCTGTCCCACGGTCTTCGGAAAACCAACCACAAAGTCCATGGTGATATCTTCCCACTTCCATTATGGGATACCCAAAGGCTGCAGCAGCCCCGCTGGCCTCTGATGCTCAGCCTTAACCTGCTGACAAGTTTAGCACTGTGCCACATAATCCACCACATCCCTCTTCATGCCTGACCACCAATACAAAGATCTCAAATCGTGGTACATCTTCGTTGTACCCGGGTGCAAAGAATAGGGAGTGGTATGCGATTCATCTAAGATCTCCCGCCGGATATCAGAATCCATCGGAACACAGATCCGACCCTTGTACTTCAGTAATCCCATCTATGAAATAGAAAAGTCCTTAGTCGCTCCGACTAAGACATTCTCCCTGTGACCTCTCAACTGGGAATCTTTCCCCTGTGCCTCCTTGATCCTCTCAAGGAGTGTAGATTGAAGAGTGATGTTGGCCAACTGACCAACTACCAAATCTATACCTGCTCTGGTCATCTCCTCGGCTAGCATATCAGATATCTGTCTCGAGCTAAACAACTGTCCTGGGCCTTTCCGACTCAATGCATCAGCCACCACATTAGCCTTCCCAGGATGGTATAGGATATCACAATCGTAATCCTTAACTAACTCCAACCACCACCTCTGGCGCATATTCAAGTCCTTCTGAGTAAAGAAATACTTCAGGCTCTGATGGTCGGTGTATATCTCGCACTTCTCACCATAGAGATAATGTCTCCAAATCTTAAGTGCGAACACCACCGCTGCCAACTCCAAATCATGTGTGGGGTATCTCTGCGCATACTCCTTTAACTGTCTCGATGCATAAGCTATCACCTTACCAGCTTGCATCAACACGCATCCCAAACCCTGTCTGGATGCATCACAATAAACCACAAACTTTTCATTATCTGTCGGCAAGCTTAACACTGGCGCGGTGATCAATCGTCGCTTCAACTCCTTGAAACTGTTATCACATCTGTCCGTCCAGACATACCTTATCTTCTTCTTTGTCAGATCTGTCAATGGCATAGCTATTCTGGAGAACCCCTCAAAATACCACCGATAATATCCCGCTAAACCCAAAAAACTTTTCATTCTGGAACATTGCTCGGTCTAGGTCAATCTCTGACCGCCTCAATCTTACTTGGGTCAACCAGAATCCCCTCCTTACTGACAATATGGCCCAGAAATGTAACTTGTGGTAACAAGAACTCACACTTACTAAACTTATCATATAACTTATGCTCCCTCAACCGATGTAGAACCAACCGCAGATGCTGCTCGTGCTCTGCCTTTGACTGAGAATACACCAAGATGTCATCGATGAACACAATCACATACTTACCCAAATAATCCTTGAAAACCATATTCATCATGTCCATAAAAGCTGCTGGGGCATTGGTTAATCCAAAGGACATAACTAGGAATTCATAATGTCCATACCTCGTTCTGAAAGCGATCTTTGGTATGTCCTCCTCTTTAATCCTCAACTGATGGTAACTTGATGGGAGATCTATCTTGGAAAACACTGTTCTTCCCTGTAACTGATCAAACAAATCATCGATCCTAGGCAGTGGATACTTGTTCTTAATGGTTAACTTGTTCAGCTCCCTGTAATCAATGCACATCCTAAGAGATCCATCCTTCTTCTTGACAAACAACACTGGAGCACCCCATGGCGAGAAACTCGGTCTGATGAACCCCAAATCAAGTAACTCCTGCAACTGAATCTTCAACTCCTTTAACTCCGTTGGAGCCATTCTGTAAGGTGTCCTAGATACTGCCTCCGCTCCTGGTACCAACTCTATAACAAAATCAATCTCCCGCTGCGGCGGCAACCCTGGAAAATGTATCGAAAACAAATCTAGAAACTCACACACCAATCTAGTCTCACCCGGTCCAACTGACACCACCTTAGAGGTATCCAAAACGCTCACTAAGAATCCCATGCAACCTTCTTGCATCAGGTCTCTAGCCTTCAATGCTAAAATCATTGGTACTCGTGGTCCACTAACCGTCCCCACAAACACAAAGGGTACCTCCCCTTCCGGTTCAAAAGTCACCATTCTGCGCTTGCAGTCTATCGTTGCCCCATACTTCGATAACCAATCCATCCCTAGAATCATATCAAAGTCATCCATATCTAACTCAATCAAATCAACAGACAATTCCCTACCATCTATCTCTATTGGCAATGCTCTAATCCATTTCCTAGAGACTACTAGTTCTCCTGCTGGCAACAAAGTCTGAAATCCCCTAGCATACACACCACTAGGTCTACAAAGCTGGCCTATCACTCTAGCAGATACAAATGAATGGGTAGCCCCTGAATCAAACAATGCACTATACAGGGAACTAGCACTAGAGATCTGACCTATCACAACTGAGGGGCTAACCTCCGCCTCAGTCTTTGTCAAAGTAAATACCCTGGCAGGAGCAAGACTGTCACTCTACTTCAGCTCCTCTTTCTTGACTTGAGGGAAATCCCTCTTCAGATGACTGGCACTCCCAAAAACAAAGGAAACCCTGATCCTGCACTCACCCGGTGTCGACGTTTGCCCCGTGGACACACTGGGAAACTCCTCCAGTTGTCACTTCCACCCTAGCGGCTAGTAGAAGCACCCTGTGCCCTCCTATCTGAACTGGGAGGAACAAAGGAATCTGGGGCCTTCCTCTTCTGCTCACTAGAGCCACCACCCCGACTGGATCCAACAAAAGGAAGTACTGTCCTCCTAGCATCGCGCCTAACAACGCTCTCTCTCCATATCTGATCTTCGGCCCTCTCAGCTGTAAGGGCCTTGTCCACTACCTAAGCATAAGTGGTAGTCTCTGGATCCAAAGTAATATTCACATCGCGAGCAATCACAACATTCAACCCTCGCATAAACCTGTCTATCCTTACCGCTTCAGTCGGCACTAAATCTGGCACAAACTGTGCCAGTTTGTCAAATCTCAAAGCATACTCAGTCACGGTCAACCGATTTTGAGTTAGGTTGATGAACTCGTCATCCTTCGCAGCTCGAACTGCCACACTGTAATACTTCTCATTAAATAAGTTTCTGAACTCTTCCCAAGTCATAACAGCTACATTACTTCTCTGACTTACTACATCCCACCAGATGCGGGCATCCTCTCTGAACATATAGCTAGCACAAGCTACCCTCTCATTTCCCTGAACCCTCTTAAAATCCAGAATTGAGGAAATCATATTCATCCACTGCTCTTCCCGCAATGGGTCTGGTCCACCCTCGAAGGTGGGAGGGTGTTGTTTCCTGAACCTCTCATACAAAGGTTCCCACTTATTCTACATAGCAGATTGAACTGGCACAAGCGCCACAACCTGCTGAACTGGCAGCCCAGTGACCTAAGGTGAGGCCTACATACAGATTAGCCATCCACAAATTTAAATTACCATAACATACAGATAGCATATAACATCCAACGGGCCATGCCCTAGCATCATGCATATGTTAACTCATTCGTCATGCTCTACATGAAATAAGCAAGCAAACAGGGCATTCAAGCACATATTCAAGCATATTAGTCAATCATACCAACCAACCCTGAGTCGAGCTTGTCACTAACAGGGAGCGTACATGTTCGGTCAATCACCAGAACCATAAACCTTGGCTCGCTCTGACACCAAGTTGTAACGCCCTACTTCCTTAGAGCCGCTACTAAGAGAGTTTAAAATGTGCATTCAACTCGCTAATCGAGATTTTAAGTCAAAAAGTGTAATTAAGCCATAAACAGAGTTATAAACTTTGAAAATAATTCCATTTACTGAAAATCATAAAGCGTTTGACACTTGGGATCCCAAAATACTGTTTAGAAATATTTACAACATATAATTACAAATCAAGTCGACTAGACGACAAAATCTAAATTTTAGAACAACCATCTCCCAAAATCCACTGGCCATGGCAGCCAGGCAAGCCAAACATGTACGCACTGCTTTACGCTCTTCGTACTCATGGTTGGTCGACTCTTCCCTTGCCGTTACCTGCACCACAGAGCACCCGTGAGCCGAAGCCCAGCAACAAAACCCTCACAAACAGAAAACATAAGCATAACAAATACATAGCATATAAACAAGCCATCAATAGGCTAAACACATACAACCAAGCCGTCCCAGGCGCTTTACCAGGCCCTGGGTTTGCGGTCCACACCGTGAGGATATCCTAGGTATCCTTTAGGGTCTCGCCTTGGCAACTCGCACTCCACGTGCTCAACGCTGCTCCCGACCCTTTGCCGTACTCGGCCTTGCACTCAACGTGCTTAACGCCGTTCCCGGCCCCTTCCGACCTCGGCCTACACCGTTCCCGGCTCTTGCAGAACATTTAACCAATTGCTGTCATAGCATAATAAAACATATACTGAACATTAATAAACTCAAGTCAAAGGGCTACGCCCTGCAGTTCAAACATATTGGGATCAGCCCTGCATACAAGCTCTATGGGAACAAGGGTTTTCTTACCTGCGTCCTGAGTTCTCTGAGCACTGATATCCCGAGCACAGTCCTCTAACTTGAGCCTCACTGAAACCCTAGTCACAACACATTAACAATATTCTTCCATCAAGTTCTAATCCATTAAATAACCTTGAGCCATATCTCTAATTTACGGGACCTTGAATTCTATCAATCCGGGTGATAAAATCCATCCCGAGCCTTAACCTTTGAGTTCCCAAGCCTAAACACACTTATAAACACAAAATGGCACTAAGATTCGTGGCCCTACCCCACAAGCGCCGCGGCTAGCCTCGAAACAGAGACTAGCACCTCCCTGAAATACGCACGGGCCGCGGCGCACTTGGCCAAGCACCGCGGCGCGCCTCGAGCACCGTGGCCTCCCAAGGCCTCGCATGCACACGGGACGCGGCATGCCCCTCCTAGGGCCGCGACCCTCGCCTCCAAACCCAGAAAAACACCATTTTTCCCTGCATATCCTTCGAGCCAACACCTCCAAAATTACCACTAACCTTAGAATTAAACCCAGAATTCATTCCTATGCAACCTAAACAAACCAACAACCTCAGGAACCAATTCCCACACCCATCAAACAATCAAAACATGTCCTAGAATCCAAACCATACATACTCTATGAAAACCAGCAGAAATTCCAAACTTAATCCTTGTAATTTAAAACTTACCTTTGCTGGATTGAATCTCAGAACGAGCTCCCTAAGCTCCAAGCTTCAAGCTCCCCTAAATTCCAGCTGAAATCTTTAGTCTTGACTAATGGCCACCCAAAGCTTTCCTTGCTTAACTTAGAGAAATGATGAAGAGAACGGTAAACCAAGTGATGAGGAAAATATGGGTCAGTTTAGAGTGTTCTAAGTAATTCTGAATTTTGTTTTATTCAACTTAAGCCTATAAGGTAACCTCAAGGCTCGGGGTACCAAAACGTCCCCAAGGGCAAAATGGTAAATTTCCCCAATATCCCCTCCGAAACATTCTAACCTCAAATATATCTCCAAATATTTATTTCCATAACCCGATAACCCCATAATACATCTAATACCCAAAATATCCCTCGGCTCGCCCTGAGTCAGATTCTCAACCCTTATATATACCCTCTTCTTCCCTATTCTTCATTTACTTTGGTATTTTGAACTTTTATAAAAAGAAACACGAACTGGAGACCTCATTGCATGTTCTCCAAACCGAAGAAGCAAAGTAACCTCAACACCTTCAGCTCAGTGGGATCATTTATACTTCCCCTCCTTTAGTCAACAACCCACTCGTTTCCACGATCGACTTTGTGTAAGTTTTTTATTTTGAACCTTGCTCTTTCTGTGTACCATTTGTTTAGTTTTCCATGCATGAGAAATTTTATTTTTCGTGGTTCTTGCTATACTCTTGAAATCTTCTCTGTGAATGGGAGCTTTAGATTTGTATAGGCGAATATTAATCAGAAACATGCTTTAGGCAAAAAGTTTTGGTAAAAATAGAACCTTTTTAGGTTATGGGGTATTAGGATATGGGTTTCGTGTAGCTTAAGAAAATGGGTTCTGAATTAGGGTTTGAATGCACGCATCCCAATAGTATCTTTTTTTTTTTGGGTAACTACCCACTTTTTTTTCTAGAAACCCGGGATACTCTTAAACTGGCAATAACCTCCCCACTCCCTAAACTTAATAATAGTTTGGTGTTGGCATTGAGTTAATCTCGCCATTTAGAGCCTTCAGGCTCGATTAAGGAAATCTCGTTATCTCGAGCTTGCGAGCTCGAGTTATCAAGATCTTAATCATATCCTCTTCTTTTTTATAATGGGCCCTCACCTTTTTCTTTCTTGTTAGATGTCGCAGTCTTCAAAGAATCGGTGGGGGCCTGAGCTTGCGATCCCTTATCACCCACCATCCCCTCGAGCTGAGTCTCCATTCTCCCAAAACCAGCGGTTGATCCGGGAGAACAAGGAACGTCTCGAACGGAGGATATTTGAGCCCACTTTCGATGCTAGATCGATGAGGTTGAAGAAGGAAAAAGGAAGAGGCTTCGATTTTCTGTGTATCCGGATCCCGATCCCGAGATCTGTGTGATCCCTTTAGATCCCAACTATAGGGTTACCATAACGTTCTCTCCAGGTGAACTCTTATTCAGTCTCATGGAGAGTGCCTCGACCCAACCTACTAGCTTTACTACCCTTTTCTATTCAAACCTTTGAGGACAGTTTCTTCGAGGCCGAGCATTATCGAAGCTCTGTGACCTCCACCGGGCATATCTTTGAATTGCAGGCTTTTCATGAGTTAAAGCTATCTGTCAAGTTGATGTGTCGGCCTGCAACCTCCAACGAGAGGAGTTGCTTAGCTCCTGGTGACAATAATTCTGATAGGAAGACTAAGCTCGCGGCTTGGAGTCGCGAGCATATGTGAGTTGGGGCTTTACTACCCTTAAGGGATAATTTTTGGAGTTTCTTGGACTACGCAGGTATTGCCCCATTCCAACTCCAAACCAACTCATACAGGGTTCTGGCCGCCCTAAGGTTGCTGTACAAAGAGATGAAGTGGGAGGGAGCCTTAGTGTAACACCCCACGTCACTATGGCTTCTTCTTGGAATGACGATCGACCCTGCAAACCAACACAAGTCTTTCCAGCGTGCTTTGTCCTCACTCGCATGCTTCCTGGGAAAACTTCCCAGGAGGTCACCCATCTTGAGATTACTCCAGGTCAAGCACGCTTAACTTTGTAGTTCTCAAGTGATGGGCTACCGAAAAGAAGAAGCATCTTGTTGGTATAGGTAGTACCCATCAATCCATTTAAGCCCTCTTCAACTGTGTTGTCCCATACCTACATAGTCTTAAAATCATCACACTTGACCTTCCCCAGGCGGTGTGGGATTGCACAACTTTACCTGGTCTTTCCCATCACGGATCACGGGATTCTGATTGTCACAATCACCCCCCCCCCCTTATGGGCCCGACGTCCCCGTCGGCCACACTTCCGGCTAGGTCAAGGCTTTGATACCATTTGTAACGCCTCACGTCACTATGGATGCTTCCTGGAATGACAATTGGCCCTACAAACCAACACGAGTCTTTCCAGCGTGCTTTGTCCTCACTCACACGCTTCCTCGGAAAACTTTCTAGGAGGTGACCCATCTTGAGATTACTCGAGGTCAAGCAGGCTTAACTTTGGAGTTCTCAAGTGATGGGCTACCGAAAAGAAGATGCATCTTGTTGATATAGGTAGTACCCATCAATCCATTTAAGCCCTCTTCAACTGTGTAGTCCCATACCTACACAGTCTTAGAATCATCACACTTGACCTTCCCCAGGCGGTGTGGGATTGCACAGCTTTACCCGGTCTTTCCCCTCACGGATCACAGGATTCTGACTGTCACACTTAGCGCCCGAGCTCCTCTATCTCTTTTGTCTCAAATGTAACCTTTCCCAAGCTCACGGTAAAGATGGGTACTACTACCTCTCGAGCTACCCCAAAGAGAAACGGTTGTTCGAGGATATCCCCAACCATCCTCCTAATTTCAAGACCATCTTTTTCTAAACGAACGGTCTTGCTCCCTCTCGCTTTTATTCCTTCTAGTGAATTCGTAAGTGTCTCACCATATTCATTTTTTATTATCTTTTTCTTTGGTTTTTTGAGCTCAAAATGCTCACTCAACTCTTGCCTGTAGTCAACTACCATCGACCAACACCGACCAACGCTATGGAAGACCACAAGGAAGTAATTCTCAAGCTTCCTTACGGTCGACGGTCTCTCACCTACCTCCTCCACAAGGATAAGCTCAGAATTTGTGGTCTCCTGGGCGAAGGCGAGTTCAGTGACTACTCGGGAATCTGCAAATTGCGAGATGGGAAGATGTCCCAATCCCCACCACCAAACTTCCCTCCAAGAGAAGGCCCTCGAGCTAGCAAGCCCATGTCTCCGTTCCCCGCCTACTTGACCATCCAGGCTTGGATATTGAAGCCCAAGACAAGGCTTTACCGAGCTCAGTGGATGGAGGTAAGGCAGTGTTGGACTTGTCAATGTGGTCTCCCGCCCTTCTTAGATATGAACCTAATGTAATGGTTCTCTTTGAGGACCCTAGGAATAACTTCATGACCTTGTCGAGGGTAGACCTTGGAGTCCATAGGTTCGATAGTTTGTTAGGAAAATACCAGACTATGTACAATCTAAACGAAGTTTGGGATGGGATTACTGTCAAATATAGGAACAACGACTATAGGGATTTAACGAGACTATCCCCCTCCTATAGAGAGGTAAGCCTCTTAGAGTCATCAGAAGACAACGGGATTTATTGGTCCCCGAGCTTAAGCTCGACAACATCTGCCAATTAGGTTTCTTTCAACTTTGAGTCTCATTACTCATGGTAACCTAACCAACTGTTGATGTTTTATCTTCCCTTTTTACAGGTGATTTGGACTCGGACCTGGACAACATCCTCAACAAGCTTGTTTCCTTGAGAGCAAACAAACTTCACTTGGCGTCTCATAAGGGAGGTCGCCACTCCAAACTTACCCAGAAATCCGAGGTGGCCCTTTCAACATCGAGGAAATCCGACCCGGGCCAAGTTACCGAGCCCCCGGCACCCTCAGAAACTGCAAATCTCCCCCATGCAGCTCAACCAAACACTGCCCAGCCTCCCATCTGAGATCTCTTTCTCTCGATCTCAACCTATATGCGCAAATTTGTTGTTGACGGTGTTGTTGATACCCCTGGGGTTAACCTTGGTTTTGACGCATGACTCGCGTGGGCCAAAGCTTTAGTAACCTCGGGGCTCCCCAGTGGGAATTTTTGACCTCATGCCAGGATGCCAACACTCTTTTCAACAAGAGTGGGGAACTATTTTCTTTGGTTAGTTACTTTCTAACAAGCTCCTTGCTTTTGTGCCAACTTTGAATTTTTGCTTTTAACATTGGTTTTTCATTGCAGGCATTCTTATCCTTTGTTCAACATAACTTTTTCCTGAACTACGAGGTCACAGTGAGCAAGGCACTTGCTTAAGAGGCCAAAGATGCATAACTTAGGGTCGAGGATGACCTTAAAATGGCTCGACTAGAATTTGAGGTGAGGGATATGGTGATCAAGAGGATCCCGGAGCTGGACGCCAAGCTAGAGGTGATTCAGAAAGAGGTTGAGCCCAAGGACTCAAAGATCAAAAGAATCTAGGAGCTCAACACCAATCTGGGACAGGAAAAGAAGATGACTTTTGAGTTCATCAAGAGCGAGAAGTCTCGTCTTCTTAAGGAGTTCAAGACCAAAAAAGATTGTGTCGTAGACATGGAAAGGTATCAGATTTGTGGTAACAAATATGAACTCGATACTAGCTTCCTATCCGATCGAGAGACCGAGTTTATTGCCAGGTGGCAGGCTCGATTAGAGGAGGAAGAGGCCAGTCTTGATGTTGAAGAGGCAGCAGAAGCCACCACACAAGTCGAGACCGTGGTCGATGGAGCTGTTGATCATCGAAGACCATTTTTTTACAAGGGTTGCGTCCCTTATTTATATTTTTGTCTATTTTTTGTAATTAACTTCCTTTCATGCCTTTTGAACCAAGACAATTGAAACTCAAGATTTGAGTTTTTTACTCTTTTAATGGTAGTTTATATTTTTATCCTTAAATTCCTTGCTCGAAATATTTATGCATATTGTCTACCTGTGATGCTTTTTCCTTTATCACACACTTCACATTTCTATCCTCGAAATATTCTGAGCTTGTGCATAAAGTACTATATTTGTTTATCTACATAAATATTTATCGTGCTTGAGCTCGAATTTCGACATATTCATACAGTTCATTCGACTGCACATTTTTCAACTTTGTTATCTTCAAAATCGAATATTACTTTTATAGTATCTTTGGTATGAAATAATTATTTGGCATGTAACCTCGTTAGTCTTGTTATTACTCGCTTATTGTCCTCATCCTCGAGTATGGTCTCGGGGTAGTGAGGTTGTAACTTATTTGCAAAAAATTTCTAGCTTTGTCTTGACTTATAAACTTTTGTTGGTTTATCTAGATTTCCAACTTGTGATCGTGTTGATTTGATTTCGCTAGTTTGTTCCAAGCTTTCCAGACTTGTGCAATTCGTGTTAGGATAGTGATCCATACACTGTTATTATTTACACTTTGATTAATTTTATTTCATTTTATTGATGTTACATTTTCGAGCTTATGGTATTATCGTATACCACTTATGCCCCCTTAATATCCTATGATTGTAATCTTAGGTTATTGAATTTTGAGAGCTTGCAAAAAATATAACAATGAAAATACACAAAATTTTGAATAAAAATCAGTTCCTTATTGATAAAAAGTAGATATTAAATACAAACTAGGTTAAAAATAAATAAACATCATTCCTACATTACTGATAATAAAGTCGTAGATGTTCACCATTCCAAGCTTATGGGACCAATTCTCCATTCAATCTCGCTAGTTTATAAACACCAGGTCAAATGGTGGACTCGATTTGGTATGGTCCTTCCCAATTAGGCCCGAGCACACCTGCAGAAGGGTCTCGTGTGGCCAAAAACATGCATTTGAGTACCAAATCTCCCAATCCAATTTTCTGTCTCGAACCCTCTTGTTGAAATATCTTGTAGCCCATTGCTGGTATGCAACATTTCTTAGTTAGGCTTCGTCTTGTCTTTCTTTGATTAGGTCTAGAGTTTATTCGAGTTGGGATTGGTTTGAGGTCTGGTCGTATGCCTCGCGTTTTATTGTTGGGATTTCAACCTCAATAGGTAACATAGCCTCGCAACCATAAGCCAGGGAGAAGGAGATATGTCATGTTGAGGCCCGGGTTCTGTATGCCCATAGGACTTGTGGTAATTCCTCTGGCCATTTCCCTTTAACCTCTTTTAGCCTTTTCTTAATATAACTCTTTAGAGTTTTATTCACTGCCTCGACCTGGCCATTTTCCTGTGGATGGGCAACAGAGGAAAAACTTTTGATTATCCTATTCTTTTCACAAAACTGTGTGAATAGATCGTTTTCGAACTGGGTCCCATTATCTGAAACGATCTTCCTAGGCACCCTGTATCTATAGATTATATTCTTCACCATGAGATCCAGAACTTTCTTCGAGGTGATAGTAGCAGAGGTTCAGCCTCAATCTACTTTTTAAAATAATCAACAGCGACTACGACATATTTTACTGCCCCTTTTCCGATTGGTAGAGAACCTATGAGGTCGATTCCCTAAACCGCGAATGGCCACGGAGAGCTCATCATGGTGAGCTCAGTGGGTGGAGCTCATGGTATCAAAGAGAACCATTGACACTTGTCACATCGCTTGATGTATTCGAACGAGCCTGCTTTTACTGTAGGCTAGAAGTATCCTTGCATATTCATCTTTTTCGACAGACCATGCCCCCAGTGTGGTCTCTGCAAAATCCTTCATGGATTTCTTCTAAAAAAATTCTGTCTTCGGGAGGAGTTACACACCTTAGTAGTGGCATGGAATACCCTCTTCTGTACAATTTCCCTTCCAAGACGGTGTATCTTGGTATTTTGTACATAAGTTTCCTAGTCTCGTTCTGATCTGCAGGGAGGCTTCCGGTTTCGAAGTGGTCAATTTTGGGGGCCATCCAGGTAGGTTGTGAGTCAATCATTTTGACATCTTCTCCCTCGAGCTCAATTATGCTTAGGACTGGTAGGAATTCGACCAGTACCACATTGAGTGTGTCAGCCTCTTTGGTCGTGGCGAGCCTTGCTAGAGCATCCGCATTTGAGTTTTGCTCCTGCGAAACTTGTTCTATGGCATAGAACTCAAATTCCCCGAATGAAGCCTTAACTTTCTCCAAATAATCTGCCATTTTAATGCCACGGGCTTGATATTCTCCTAAAACCTAGTTAACAACTAATTGGGAATCACCATAGCAGTGAATGGCCTTCGCCTTGAACTCGGAAACTATCCGAAGTCCCACTAATAGTACTTCGTACTCAGCCTCGTTATTTGATGCTTCAAAGCCAAACCATAAAGTTGAATGAAAATGATTTACCGTCAGAGTGATCCTTCCCCCGACCCGTTCTCATTAGAAGATCCATCGACATAAAGTCTCCACAACTCGCAGCCTAGGGATATGACTTCCTCATTGGTGATTCCCTTACATTCAACTATGAAATGTGCTAAGGCATGCCTTTTGATCATTTTTCTTGGATGATAGGTAATCTCAAACTGCCTGAGTTCGACAACCCATTTTAACAATCTTCGGGAGGCCACAGGCTTTGATAGTACTTGCCTTAATGGCTTATCAGTCAAAACATGTACAGGATGTGCTTGGAAGTAAGGTCAGAGCTTTCGAGATGCATGTATCAGGCACAAAGCCAACTTTTCCATTAGCGGATATCTCTACTCTGCCCCAGTAACCTTTTACTAACATAGTAAACAGGTTTTTGCACTTTCTTATCCTCCCGAACAAGTACCCCACTGATTCCATGCTCGGTTGTGGCGAGGTACAAGTACAATACTTCCCCTGTGATTGGCTTGGATAAGATTGGTGGTTCGGCGAGGTGCTTCTTAAGGTTTTGAAATACGAGCTCACACTCATCCGACCATTCAAACTTCTTGCCCCCTCTCAAAAGATTAAAGAATGGGACGCATCTATCTATACATTTCGAGATGAACCTACTTAAGGCTGCCATTCCTCCAGTTAGGCTCAGGACATCTTTATGTTATCGAGGTGAGGGGATATTGGTTAATGCCTTAATCTTATCCAGGTTTTCCTCTATGCCCCAAGAATTTACTATGAATCCAAGAAACTTTCCCAAGGATACCCCGAATGAGCATTTCTGCAGGTTAAGTCTCATATTGTACTTCCGGAGTACAGCGAAGCATTCAGCGAGATCGTCCACATGTTTACAATTATGCTTGGACTTGACTAGCATGTCGTTCACATAAACCTCCATGTTATTCTCTATTTGCTCAGCAAACATTCTATTCACCAATCTTTGGTATGTGGCTTCAGCGTTCTTGAGCCCGAAAGGCATCACATTGTAGCAATACAAGCCTTTATTGGTCATAAAGCTCGTATGTTCTTGGTCAAGTGCATGCATGGCTATCTAGTTATATCCAGAGTATGCATCCATGAATGACATGATGTCGTGACCCGTAGTGGCATCTACGAGCTGATAGAGTCGAGGCAAGGGAAAGAAAGAAATCCTTTGGACATGCCTAATTGAGATTCGAATAATCAATGCAAAAGTTCACCACTTGCCATTGGGCTTCGAAACTAGCACAAGATTGGCTATCCAATCAGGGTAAAAAGTATCTCAGATAAACTGATTTGCCTTCAACCTCTCGACCTCTTCTTTCAGGGCTTCCTTTCATCCTCCAGGAGCCTTCTTTAATGTTGCTTTGGAGGAAAGCTTTTGTCTATATTGAGTGCATGGCTTATAATGTTTTGGCTGATCCCCATCATTCCACAAACACATCTTGATTTTCCCTCAAGAAGCGAATTAATTGCTATCTTGCATCCATGGGGAGGTTATTCCCTATCTTTACAACCCTATTGGTATCCTTTTCATCGAGCTCTACTTCTTCGAGCTCCTCGATTGGTCCGAGATCAGCCCTGTACTCTTCTATTCTAGGGTTGATCTCTTCTTTGACTTTGAAGACTGTCCTGCTTATTTCCCAGATGACAACAAGTGCTTGTGCACTTTTTTGGCCCTTCCCTCTCATGGAAATGCTATAACATTCTTGGGTGGCCTGCTAGTCTCCCTTTAGCGTCCCAATGCCACTAGATGTTGGGAAATTTATGGCCAAGTGGCTAACAGATGACACTATCCTATATGAATTATGATAATAATGCAATATTCCAAACCCTAGATGTTGATCAAGATTCAAATTCAAAGTATGAAGGAAATTCTTGATAATTAAATAAATATGTTCATGATATGAATGTTAATCTTGAATATAATGAACTAAAAGATTAAATGATGATAAGATGAATTTAGATACATTTAATCATCAATACTAACAATGAATAACATAATAGAATTACAAAGTACACGATTGGGGTTAGAGAGATACAACCTTTGTATTGAGCAACTTAAATCTTCAAACTTGAGGAACTTTTCAGGCTTATACACAATGTGAATATTGTTGTTCACAATCTCTATTCCAAGCCTTCCCAATTGCTTGAAGCTTTAATTAAGAAGAATGAGATTTGGGATTTAACAAGCCTTGAAACTTACACAAGTCAAGCAAGCGTGATGAGTTTTTTGGAGAAAATTTGGTCTTAGAAAACTAGAGAGAGAATGAGTTTTAGAGAGAGAGTTGGAAAGTGTGATCAAGGCTTTTCAAATCTAATAACCCATATATATAGTGTAGGCATCATCATTAGTCTAACTAATAGGATTAGAACATTTAAAACACATCATTTGGACCATTTTAAGTAAACTGTATGGCCCTAAAAGACTGCCCAGGCGATACGTCACCCACTAGCAGGCGATGCATCGCCTGCTAGGCTTTTAAAGCCCTTCGCATTTAGGCGATGTTATGCCACTTAGGGGGTGGCGTATCGCCACCCTCTCTGACTTTGGACCACTCCAGTGGTCCTAAAATTGCTCCAAATGCTACCAAATTTTTTCGGAATGTTTGGATGCCTCATTGTATCACTTTAGACCCATAAAAGTCACTATTAGATGCCTTCTACATAATCTCATATTTTCACTTCTCTTTAAGTGAAAATCATTAAGTGTTTTGCACCTCAACGTGTAAACATCTTAACCATTATATTTAACCAATCTCAACATTCCCCCACTTGGTTAAATATAATCCTCTCTTCTTAGCTTAACAGTTTTGGTGCATAAAATAAAGTATCTTTTGATTTGAACCTTATCTTAGTGAAAGTATTACAAAGCCTTATCAAAGTTATTGGTGTCTAAAAGATTCAACCAAGTACTTCTTAATATTAAAACCAGTAACTCCACACACACCTCCACTTGACCATTCATTTTCCCACGTTTCTCGCTTAGCACTCATATGGCCCTGTTCTCATCCATTTCATGAACTTTCTGGGGAGAAACTCCAACTCCCATGAGAGTATCTTTTGGTGCATAAAATAAAGTATCTTTTGATTTGAACTTTATCTTAGTGAAAGTATTACAAAGCCTTATCAAAGTTATTGGTGTCTTAAAGATTCAACCAAGTACTTCTTAATATTAAAACCAGTAACTCCACACACACCTCCACTTGACCATTCATTTTCCCACGTTTCTCACTTAGCACTCATATGGCCCTGTTCTCATCCATTTCATGAACTTTCTGGGGAGAAACTCCAACTCCCATGAGAGGCGGCACCACCTCTAAGTTCAAATAGGTGAAGTTCTTACATCATCTTCGCTACCTTTAGATATGTTTGTTGTACATGACTGAACTTCATTAAAAGCCTTAGGCTTAACCCTCACTGATAACTCTATGATTTAGAGTTATTTTTGTGATCTTTGAACTTGTTTTTAGGTTGAAAAGAGTAATGAAAGTGTGTTAATTGTAAATTTTTTCGACTTTAACCTTTATGTTTTAAGTAGTGAGTCCATTTAAGAGTCTGTGAGTTGTTGTTAGTAATTATAAATATTTATGTAAATTTGTGTGTTTTTTTATTCAGGAAAGGAACCTTCAAAGCGCCAAGGGGAATTAAAGGAATCAAAAGACAAAGGGGACAGAAAGGGAGCATTGCTGCTCGGATGCTGTAGGCCAGACTCGTAGCAATTCTGGGAAAAGAAGGATGACGTGGACAAAAGCCAACTGCACTTAAGTAATTACCTCAACGCCTATGTGGCACCCATTTTTATGAATGAAGTCAGCTGGCTGAGGTGGCAAGAAGAAATAGACCAAAGATGGAAATGGGCTGTCTAATTAGGGTAAGGAAAAGGACCCTAAGAGGGGACCAGCCGAAATAGAAGGTAGTACCATTTTTTACCATCGAACAAAAAAAAATTCAGGAGGAGAGTACAGAGAAAATTAGTGAAAAACAGAGAGATATACACAGAAGAGGAAGGTCAAGAAGCTCACGGCTAGGAAGAGGACTTAGCACAAGACTTGCTACTATCTCTTTCTTCTACACTCCTCATTTTGTAGTGTATACACTTATTTGTCTAATCTGTGAACTGTGTTACTATGGATGAATTAATTTTACCTGGGTTTGTAACCTTGATTTTAGACATGAACTAATCACCTTGAGATTTGGGTGGCTATGAATCCTATGTGATGAAGTATTAATGCAATGCATGAGTTTAGTAATTTGCCTTTGTTCATTCAAGTGAAATTAATGTTTAATGATTGTTGATTACTGGCCATAACTAACAATTAAACTAGCTAGATCTGATTTTGGAAAGAATCTATCTAGTGGAATCAACTTGAATGATGCAAGAGAAATGCCATGTTTAGGTAGTTCTTAGTAGTGAATTAGGAATATTTTGCTGCCTTGTATAACCTGAGATTTGGTGATTAAATGCGTGTTTTACAACCTGATTTAATATAGGAATGTGTTGAATTAAGTTGTGGAATTATGTCAGTAGGTTTTGGAAAAAGCTTATTGGCGTATTGGGAAATCTGTTAACTCTGTGCATAATTGCTGAACGATTTCTATAACAACTGGGCAGATTAACATAGGGGGAAATAGCCATCCAGATCTACTTATTCACATATATTTTTCCTGAATTAAATTCTTCTGAGATCTTAGTATTATTTTAATTGAAATTACTTGTACCCATTTAAATTCAGATTCATATTCCATTTATTTTCATAATTCCGTTTCCTTTTATTTTTAAATTGTTATTTAGTTGATTTTGCAATTGTTTAATTTGAAATCCCTGTGGAGACGATACTCACTTATCACTATATTACTTGTTGTCGACTGTGTACACTTGCACATTTTAATTGCTTAAATTTACGCAACACTCACTCGGTAACAACCAACACTAACCATCCTTGGATGGAACTCATGATTTTGTTAGTGTTGAAACTATTCACCCAATAACACTTTCTTACCCATTGAAATCTTACCCTTGATGTTCACAAGTTTGGAGTTGGGTTGCCATCATTGGTGATTATATTATTCTATGAGTTTTAGTCCCATCCCTTTTGAAGTAGAACTTACTAACCTCTTTGCTAGAGGTTTTTTAAATGGATCCGCTAAGTTCTCACTTGTCTTAACATATGAGATTGATATGATTCATCCACGAATCAATTGTCTCACATACTCATGTCTTAGACTTATATGTCTATACTTCCCATTATATATGCCACTATATGCTCTAGCAAATGTGGCTTGACTATCACAAAGTATCGAGATCGTCAATACCTCATCCGCGGAAATTGGGATCTCCAACATGAGATCCCTAAGTCACTCAGCCTCTTTGCTGGTTGTCACTAGAGCTATAAATTCGGCCTCTATGGTTGAGTGTGAAATACGTGTTTATTTCTTAGAACCCCAAAATATCGCTCCTCCTTCGAGCATAAACACCCAACCACTTGTGGGGAGATTATCTCCCACACTTGATATCCAACTCGCATCGGAATATCCTTCAAGTATCTTTGGGAACTTTGAATATTGAAGGCCTAGATGCTTGGTCCTTTTAAGGTACCCTAGATCTCTCTCAATCGCTTTCCAATGTTACATACTTGGATTGCTATTAAACCTACTTAGTTTATTAACCGCATATGCAATAACTGCCCTTGTACAATGAGTGGCGTACATTAGACTCTCTAAAGCACCTGCATACTCAAGTTGAGTCACTGCTCTACCATTATTATTTTCAAGCTTTGTGCTTGAATCAAATGGTGTGTTTTCCTCTTTGAGTTTGAGATGACTAAACTTTTCAAGCACTTTCTCAACATAGTTTTCTTGACTTAAATCATAACCCCCACTATTCCTTGTCACTTTTATACCCAAGATGGTATCAACCTCTCCAAGGTCTTTCATCTTGAAAATGGAAGATAGAAACCTCTTCGTTTCCATTATGCCTTTAATATCATTACTCAAAATCAACATATAGACACACCAAGATGACATAGTCATCACAATTCTTAGAGTATATGCCCTTGTCTGCATTATTGTGTCTAAACCCATCCGAAATTATGGCTTTATAAAATTTCTCATGCCATTTTTTTGGTGCTTGCTTTAAACCATATAATGATTTAACAAGCCTGCACACTTTATGTTCATTTCTCATTAGAACAAAACCCTCCGGTTGTTCCATATAAATATCCTCATCGAGATCTCCATATAGGAATGTCATTTTGACATCTATTTGATGAACATAAAGGTTATATATTGATGATAAGGCAAATTATACTCTTATAGTGGTTTTCCTAGCAACCAGTGCATACGTGTCAAAATAATCGACTCCTTTCTTTTGTTTAAACCCTTTGGCTACTAGTCTTGCCTTGAAGGTTTGTAATGTGTCATCGGTGTGATATTTCCTCCAAAATACCCACTTGCATCCAATTGGTTTTGAACCTTGTGGAAGGGCTACCAATTCCAATGCGTGGTTTGAAATAATTGAATCCATCTCATCATTTATTGCCTCCTTCCAAAAAGTGGAGTCTCTCGAAGACATTGCTTCTTGGAATGTTTTGGGATCAACCTCAACTTGCAGAGCCATAGGAAATTTCCATGTGACTTCTTCAAGGTTTCCCTCTACTAGGTAGAGTGTCTCCACTTGAGAAAATGTCTCATTTGATCCCAATTCTTTAATCATTTGGCTTCTTCGAGGCAATATAGGTTGTTCATCAACCTTTGGATCTTTCTCTTTAAAAGATTCTCCAACACTTGTGGGTTCTTGAGAACTGCTGTCACAATATAACATATTCTCAAAGAAATCCACTTCTCATGATTCAATTATCACATTAAACTCCAAGTCTAATAGCCTATAGGCCTTGCTATTTGAGGCATAGCAAAAAAATGCACACTTTACGGCCCTTGGACCCAACTTGGTTCTTTTAGGCTCCGTGCTCTTACAATAAGCAAGACACCCTCACACTTTAAGATAGCCTAGGTTAGGCTTCTTTCCTCTTCATAACTCATATGGAGACACATTGTTCTTTTTCATAGGAATTTGATTCAATATATGACACGCAGCAAGCAAGGCTTCACCCCACAAATTGTAACACAATTTAGCATGTAAAAGCATAGAGTTAATCATCTCAAGATAAGTCTTATTATTTATTTTAACTATTCCATTTTGTTGTGGAGTGTATTGTACAATGCATTCATGTATAATGTCATGTTGTTCACAAAACACATTGAAATCGCTTGAAAAGTATTCACCACCTCTATCACTTCTAAGAGTCTTTATTTTCCTTTCCAATTGATTTTCTACTTCAGCTTCATAGATTTTAAATGCATTAAATGTCTCATCCTTACTCTTAAGTAAATACACATAAGTATACCTAGAGCAATCATCTATAAAAGTTATGAAGTATCTATTTCCTCCTCTAGTCAACATGCCTAATTCACATTAATCATTATGTATTAAATCTAGCAAGTTTGAACATCTCTCAACACTTGGAAAAGGTTTCTTTATCATTTTAGATTTAACGCATAATTCACATTTATCATGCTCACTCACATCACAATTAATTAATCCACATTTAACAACTCTTTTAATTGTGATATAACCTATATGAGCAAGTATATTGTAATGCCCCAAATTTCCTAATAAGGTTTAGGACCTTGATTAGGAGGTCGGGATGGCCATAATTGATTTATTATGTTATTAAGTGATCATATACATGTTTATGTGAATTATATTATAATATGATGATAAATGCATGCATATGGGTGCATTTATAATTATAAGGGCATTTTGGTAATTTGGCCGTTGAGGGCATACTTGTGTATTTTCTTGCATGTGGGTGAGTTATGAATGGTACCACATTATATGTGGATTTTTTCGAGCCTTTCGGCATGAGACGATCATGGAATGCAAGTTTTCGGTCTAGTCCTAACGGGATTAAGTTCGGGGCTCGGAGTGAGTCTTGGGGTAATTTGGTGATTAGAACGTTGCCGGGAATTAGAGGGTAACGGGATATGAATTATTGGTATTTGAGAATATTGAGAATAACGGGAATTGGAGGGTATTAATTATAATTAACGAGATAGGCGGGAAAGGAAAGTTTTACCCTTAGAAGTCTTTAGATGGATTTAATTGACCTAGGGGCAATATGGTCAGTTGGCAAAGGATATGTATCATTTAAAGGCTGTAGAAAATGTAAGAAAAATAGAGCATCATCATCCTATCTCATCTCTCTCCCGTACCTCTCCTTATCTTCTTCTTCCTTTGTTTTTTTTAACTTCCTTTAAGGATTCAAGCTAAGAGAGCAAGGCTTGAGGGCTTAGGACCTTGGTTCAATCATTGAAGGGGGTCTAAATCAAGCTTGAGGTAAGGAATTCAGCCATGAAAATCTTTGGTTTATACCCTGTTTTTCTAGTAAGTTTTCAGTTGGGAATTTGAGGTGTTAGTTGTGAGAATTCATGGAAGTTTTGAGTTTGGTTGCTTGGGTTTTGATGAGGGTGTGTTGTAGATGAAGTTTTGGGGTTGAATTTGATGTTTTGATGATATTTAGGATTGGTTTGCAAGTTTGGTTTTCAAGGGAAATCGCAGGGGAGAAGACTAGAATTTTCTCTAGTTTGCTGATGGCGCCCCAGCGCTAGGCAAGGCAAATTCTGGGCTTCTTTGACTTTGGGGCAGCGCCCCAGCGCTATTGCATTTTCCAGCAATCTATTTTTAGGGCTCGGGATGACTTTTAAGGCTCGGGGGTTGGCTCATTTACCCCGTTTGGGTAGATTGAGAGTCCCGAGAGTGCGGGATGGATCCTAGGAGTGAGGTTTTAGATTATAAACCTTTTTATGATTTATTTTATTGATGGGATTCCATATTTGGTTATGACTAGGTGACCGCTAAAGGATAAAAGGATTGATCGTTCTCAAGCGTCATTCTTTTACTAATTCTTGCTCTAACCTGAGGTAAGAAAACTGCACCCTGTGTATATGTGACATGCATGGTTATTCTTGATGCATGTTGAATGTTTAAATGTAATGCACGAGAAACATGTGATTAGGACATGCTATGTATATTGAATATGAGATTGTTCAGAGCTTGAGCCTCTGTATTTATGCATGATCCTAATTGTGTTAGTAATTATTGAGTAAGCATGCTGAATTCCCTATATTCGGATATTTGACATATGATATCTGTTTGGTGGCATTGCTTACTTGTGTATGGCACTGACTAGTCAGGGTCGGCACTGGTCAAGTATCACAAACCTAACAGCCGAGAACGGCATAGCGTTATGAATGCAGGGCCAATTAAAAGATTAGATCTAATCGATATCAGCATTGAATGACTCTAGGGCATTAATGCTGGACCGACCCTAAGGTCGATGAATCTTATAAGCGCTTGACTAGTCTAAGCTAGTTACTCAGAGCCAGGGCCTAAGGACTAGGTGACTACTTGTCATGTGGCTAGGGAACAGAGTTCCATGGTTATGACTCTATGGTCATGAGGAAGGTTATGTTGGTGACTAGTCATCATGCACCTATCCTGTTTAAGCTAGTGAAAGGTTCACTTATCTATAAAGCCCCGGTGACCCTATCGTCACATGGCTATTGGGAATAAACCCACCTTAGTGACTATTACAACTGTCACTCTTCTATTTAGGGCTAAAATCCCTGGATGATTATTATGATCATTGGTTGATGTGTTATACCCAACAATATGTGAATTCATTTGCCGGCTTGACTAGGGCTATATCTGCTAGGCGTGTGCCTTATGATTTGATGACATGTTATTACTGTTCATGAGCATATTGAGTTTTCTTGCTGGGCTTCAGCTCACGAGTGTTATGTGGTGCAGGTAAAGGCAAAAGAAAGCTGGACCATCCTTGAGTTGGAGAGCTTAGGTGACGATGTGTACATATGCAACTACTCGACCGCCACGGCCGAGGGTTTGAAGAGGAACTAGTGTTAAACCCTATTTTGCTGCTTAGGTCGACCTATTGTAAATATTTTCTTGTAAAGACCTTTAAATTATATTTTTGGGATCCCAATGTATACAGTAAATGTTCTAGTGAAACGTTACATCTTAACCAAAATTTTTAATCCCTAAACTGTTAATCATACTTAGATACACGATTTTGGCCAAATGACTCGATTAGAGAGTTTAGCACTATTTACAAGGCACACTGTAACAGTCCTTGGAGTTTGGGGCGTTACATCTATTATGCCACAAAGTAATAGAATTAGAATTAATCACATTGCAAGATTTAGATGTCATATCATTATTGTCACTATTAAGAGCACAAAGTTTGATCATTCCATCACATGTATAATCCTTTCCCACAGAAGTGCCCAACTTAGTCAAAGTGATTTTTTCGAATTCAAACTCCATTTTGATACCGAATTTACTCAATAGACGTCCACTCATAATGTTTCTAGTCATATTGGTAACATAGAAAACATTAATTAGGGTCATTTTCTTTCCATTTGTGAATAACACATCAATGCAACCCCTTCCAAGTACCTTGGATCTCTTTTCATTTCCCATTTGGACTTCAAGTCCCACCATTGCACTTTCAAAGATTTTGAAAAGAGTTTTATCATAGGTTGTGTAACGTCCCAGATTTCCTAATAAGGCTTAGGGCCTTGATTAGGGGGCCAGGATGGGAAACTATGGAATTATGTGAGTAATATTATAATATTTGATATGCATGTTTAGGTTTATTAAATATGCATGTGGGCCCATTTCTTTTTAATTGGGCAATTTTCATAATTTGGCCCATTTTGGGAATATTTGGCATATATGTGTGTGTGAGACCACATTATTATGTGAGTATGTTTGGGTTACTCGGCACGAGAAGATCCTAAGGTGCAAGCTAGTGGGAAAGTCACAGCGGGACCTGTTGACCGCGTTTTTGGCTAACGACGTGTAGACGTCAAAACGACAAAAACCTTCAAGAGAAATATACAACAAAGACAATTTTTATAGTGGTTCATCCCCAATGTGTTGGTAATAGCCTAATCCACTTAGAGTTATGATTATAGATCTACACTCAAGATCAGATGAACCTGAATCAACTGAGTTTCTTCAGTGCAGATTAAAAGAATACAAGAGTTCTCTCAAGATACAATTACTCTCACTCTGGAAAATTGAAATTCAAACCCCTTTTATGATGCCATGAGCCTTGTATTTGTAGGCTCAAGACCGTACAGATGATGTCCCCCATAATCGGGATATTTTGTTATTCTCACTATATTTAATCAATAATAATATTCAAAATACAACAATACACTATATTTATGGGATAATTTGAGAGATTCCCGCGCAAGTAAGACCGATTCTTGTTGAAGCCGTTTCTAGGATCTTTTATGTAGCCCTGCTCTGTCTAGTCGATCCACATCACACTTAGGAGGAAAACTGAAGGGCCAAAACTCCTCACTGGTCGGCCAAACCTTCACTAGGCGGACAAGCACCTGACTGGGCGGACAAGCACTTGACTGGGCGGACATGCACCTGTCCGGGCGGACATGCACCTATCCGGTCGGCCAAGGACATGACTGGGCGGACATGCACCTGTCCGGTCGACCAAGGTCATGACTGGGCGGACAAGCATGTGACTGGTCGGCCAAGGTCATGACTGATCGGTCATGACACTTGACTAGTCAGTCAAAAATCTTCACTGGTCTACCGGGTCACTCCTAAGCCAGATTACCCAACCATTCCTTGCCATTTGTCACTTTTATTGCCACGTCATCATTTTCAAATTTTAGGGATAACATTTGCCCCCCAAGTTTATTATATGATGTTCTCACATAATAAACATTTTTCTCCACTGCTGACGGCATCATAAAAAAAAATCCAACTGTTCATTTTCCCGCCCATACAACAGACCACGACTCCATAGCAGACCACGATCACTGGAATTAACTGCTCACAATCGTGGGGAGAAAAAATACTCAAGGAATTCCAAGGGTCTAAAAATAAGTGGCAATTTCCACTTTTTTTTCTTTAAATACACTCATATGTGATCATACTCTCATAAGCAAAAATGAGCAAAAAATTTCTCTCATCTTTCCTCTTCTTCCCTCTTTGGCCGAATACCCCATAGATTTTCTTCTTGGCCGAAAGTTCAAAAATTTCAAGGAAAAGCTCCAATTTCTTCAAGCAAATCCAAAGGTTCTTCAAGATTGGGTAAGTCCTACTTCTTCATCTCCACTTATGTTTTTTTTTTTTTTTCAAAGCTTAAGGAAAAAATATGTGTAGGCCGAGACCCTCCTTTGAAACTTTCCCCTTGAATTTATGTATGAATCTTTGAAATGCAATGTGTTTTGTGGCTGTTTTGATGTTGTTTAGGTTATGGGTAACTCAATTTTATCTTCAATTTCATAGAAATTTAAAGAAAAATGAATTATTCAACCTAAATCACATATATGGGTTTATGGGCAATGGATGATATATAGGGTCTCTTAGAACATTTGAAACCTTTCAAATCACCCCTTTTGATCTTGTTGTTGTGTATTTTGGATAAGGAATTGTGTTTGTGTCCTATGGAATTTAGGGCTTTTGTTTTTCGAAATGGGTTTAGGGTTGTACATTCATGGCCGATTGGCCATAGCTTTTTTTAGGTTGTTCGGACACAAAGAGATTCGCCTTGATTTTTATGCCCACCTACCCCTCGGACCAACTATCCATCTGATCGGACCAACCCCAGCCCCTTGAATCAACTCTCCATCCGATTGGACTAACCCCAGCCCCTCGGATGCCTCGACGAAACCGCTCGGACGCGCACCTGCTGGCTCCTCGGATGCACGACAACAGCCCCTCAGCTAGGCATGGCCTGCTTAGACGACACGCAGCAGCCTAGACATGCGCAAGCGCTCGGAACCCCAACATACGCTCAGACACCTATCACGCTGCTCGGACGCCTCGGCTTAGTCCTCGGGTGCCTCGGCAACAACTACTCAAACAGGCACGATCCACTCGGACACGCACCAACACCCGCTTGGGAGTGGCCTCACCCGATCGGTCTTACACGCTCCCAAGCCTTAGGATTTTCAAAAAATAATTCATGCATTATTTTTTTTCTTCACACACGTCCATTCTAGGGAGTAAAATATTTTTACTACCCAATAAAATATTTCCTGAGTAGTAAATAAATATTTTTCCTTAATCAATTGACTTATATTTGTTTGGTTACTCACCTCCCCTTATTTATTTTTTGTAGATGAATCGCTTCGACTATAGGGGAGGTGACAACCATACACACTCTGACACTTTCATCCCGCAATCGAGCGATACTCCTCAAAGCAGCGACTCCTCGTCGAAGTCTCCTAGTAGTCGCACTCCCGAGGATCGCCTTCGCTGTTTTAAAAAGATCCTCCCCCGATCAGCCTTATATTTCCTCCACGAAGAGCAGTTCCTCAATCAACAGGCTGAACAGTCAGATATGAGGGTAAAGAAATCTAACAGACTTCCTCAAGACCAGGGCCCTTAGGTAGCTCGCAGAGCAGTACAGAAAGTAGTGGAACGCAGTGAGGTTTGGACTGCGACTTCTTCAAGACCACCCCGCCAGACACAAAAATCCAGTAAGCCTCGGAGAAAAATTACTCAGAAATTTACTACCGAGATCCAGCATTTAGCTGTTCAAAAACCAAGAAAAGAAGGAGAAGAAACACCTTCTTGGTTTACAGCCAAACCCTCGAAACTTAACCCCGGGATGTTCAACAAACACATCCAAGCCTTAGGCCTGAGAGGGGTTAACGTGATATGTTCACGCCCTCATCAGAGAGCCAACAAGCCTGGCGGACCTTACTGTGCTTGGTCTAGGCACCATGTATACGCAGGAGCTACCATCCCGCTACATTCCTTTTTCCAGTCAGTAGTGGACTATTTCAACGTCTCTCCCTTCCAGATTGCTCCCAATGGGATTCAAGTGTTGTCCACTCTATATATCCTTTACTTCCTGCAGGGCTGGGATCCTCCCACTCCTCACGAAATACACTATCTTTTTTACTTCAGAACCAACCCGAGCCATAAGAATACAGGTTTTTTCCACCTCTTCCATAGGCATAAAGGGATTAAATACCTTCATGGTATCGCTCATAAGTCGAATCCTGGAAAATACTATACAGAGTATTTTCTCATTTCAGATATCAAAGCCAACAATTTGGCATTTACACACGCGGGTCCATTTCACCAGCCCTTGCCTACCAAAGAAATGTGTTCCCGAGCAGAGGAGTTGGCTAATATGTGTACCGAGGAGAAGAATATGAAAGAGTTGGTTACTGTGGATAATCTTCAGATGGTGGGACTGTAACCAAGTAACCAGAACATCATGGTAGATAGTACTACTGAGGAGGCGAACGCAACCGACCAGTCCAACACCAATACTGAGGTAGTGACCGATCAGTTCTCTCCTGGACCATCTCCCCACTCTCGCAAACCAGGTGACCTCATCATTAGGGAACCCCAGCCAGAGGACCAACGCAGACGTGTTATTCCCACACAGCCTGGGAAAGGAAAGACCATCCAGCTTCATGGAGACTCAAGCTCATCATCTGATGAAGAGGATGACATCCTTGACCAAATCCTAAACTCAGGTCTAGTAGTCATAGTGAGATGTTTGGTTTTAAATAACTTGGTTATATGGGATTTATAGAGCTGTCTGGTAGTTGTAAAGTATTTATCCACATATTGCTTTATTTTTTACTAACAAATCTTGTGTTTACTCTTTTGCAGATTCAGAGATGTTCAAGCAATTCAACACATCTGTTGCCCAAAAGAGGAAATTTGGGGAAGGAAGTGGCTCCACCCCTCCAAGCAAAGTCCCAAGGACAACTCCGCCCAGCCAAGGGAGATAACCCGAGGAGTCAATTACAATCCCGCAGCTGACCCCTTCCTCAATTCCTCCCTCTGCGAGCCTAACCCCTACTTGCCCGATTGGCTTGAGTGAGGCCCTACACACTGCTGGTAATATTGGGAAGAAACTGCTTGTCCAAACTCTCCACGATGCTTCAACGATTCAAAGCTTTGAATCCTTACCTCGACTTAGCGTTGAAGTTGTCTTACAAAGAGGGCTCGCTCAGCTGATGAATGTAAGTATTCTATCACAAGACAGTTTATTATTAATATTTTTACTTGTAGTAACCTCCTGTTTTCCATGCAGTCGCTCATCACCATCAGTCACGCTCAACACCGAGCAGTAGACTATAAGGAATTGATCAAGGTCTTAAATGATCAACTAGTGGATGCTCAGGCTAGAGTGGAGACTTTAACTTCTTCGGAAAAGGATCTCAAATCCAAGGTGGAGCAGGCAGAGAAGACCGTGGCTGAGCGGAATGAGTCTCTTAGGGGGCTGTCTGACGAGAACCAAAAACAAACCCAAATGACCAAGTCATTGACAGATCAGCTGGAGAAACTGACTCGTGAGAACAAGGAATTGACTCGCGAGAATGAGGAGCTAAAGCGAGAGAAAGAAGCCGATCTTGGTTGCTACGACGAAATCTGTTTCAACTGCTTTTGCCATGTGTGGAATCTGAACAAGCCTCTCAACCTAGACTTTCTCACAGAGGAGGCCAAGCCAGAAGAGCTTGCGAAATGTGAGGCAAAGGCTGCTGAGGAAGCAGCTAATCCTGCTGGCACCACACCTTTTTCCCCCACGCTGTCATTCCGACCAGAAGAAGCAACTGATGCTGAGGAAGGCGTTGCTCAACCTGCCATAGCCGACCAGTGAGCTCCCATCCGACCAGAGAGGCCTCCATCCGACCAACTGACTAGTAGACTTTTATTTTGTATTTTTCTATGTACTCTTGCTCATATGGCCGAGCTTTGAACACATTACTTTTATAGACTTAATCTTTAAAAAGTTTTATTACATAGATAGATGCCTTATATTTTCATGTGAGTACTTAGTTTTCTAACTTAGAAATTCTAGACATTTCATAAGTCCATACTAAGTATACTTTCTCACACTCTTATTGCTCTAATATTTGATGAGCATAATGTTTATTGTCACACGAATATCTGTTCTAACTTAAAATTTTGAAAAAATTCCAAGTTAATTAAGCTTTGTGAAACAAGTTAGCTTAACTTGAAAACAAATTAAGCTTTGTAAAACAAGTTAGCTTAACCTGAAAACAAATTAAGCTTTGTAAAACAAGTTAGCTTAACAACCCTTTTGACTTCAAAGAATTACAAGTCAGCCTGAAAACAAATATCTTTGCTCGTGTTCTTATTGCCTGTGTTGAAGTATATACCAGTATACCCTATGTGCCCCCCAAGTGATTGAGGGTTGAAAAATCCTTGATCACTTGCTACTTGACCGAATTTGTTCGAGCAGTTAGTACTAGTGAAACACATTGAATATACATAAGATATTTCAGCAGTTAAACACTGCACAAACATGAAACTATTTAAACATTGGTCATTCATCTGATGGACACCGAACCATTGAACACTTCCCGGTATTTCTCTTAGAAGACCTTTTTTTGTTTTAAGTTGTAATGACAGTTGAACACTGCCAAAGCAAGAATAATCAACACATATGCAAAATTTGTAGCAAGATTCGACCGCGCTGCGCGTGATCTCTTTTATTACTCGTAAAAAAAAAGGACAAAACGTGTCTAATTACGAGTCTCAAACAAAATAACATGACTGGTTAGCAAATAGCCAGTTCACAAACAAACTTAAATAACAAGTTAAACACTTGATACAAAGCTACTACTCTATAAGCAGTATTTATTGATAATATTTCCTCAAGTGCTCGCCATTCCAATAGTTCCTAATCAGTTCTCCATTTAATCAAGCAAGTTTGTAAGTGTCGGGTGGCAAGACCTGCTCAATTTGATACGGTCCCTCCCAGTTTGGTCCTAGTACTCCAGCCGCCGGGTCTCTGATGAACACCTTCCTGAGGACCAAATCTCCGACCTGGAACTTTCGATCTCTGACTTTGGAATTAAAATAGCGGGCCACCTTTTGCTGATGAGCAGCAACTCTCAAGCTTGCTTTTTCTCGTCTCTCCTCAAGAAAATCTAAAGATTCAGCTAGCAACTAATGATTCTCCTCCTGGTCGTACATGGTTCTCCGATGAGATGGTGGGACTACTTCCACAGGTAATATGGCCTCATAACCATATGCCAAGGAAAAGGGGGTATGACTAGTTGCTGTCCGGGCAGTGTTCCTGTATGACCAAAGGACTTCTGGTAATTCTTCTGCCTAAGCACCCTTAGCTCGCTCTAAACGCTTTTTTAGAGTATCCTTCAAAGTTTTATTTACGGCTTCAACTTTCCCATTGGCTTGTGGATGGGCTACCGAGGAGAAACTTTTCGTGATGCCATGCCGAGTGCAGAAATCGGTAAATATGTCACTGTTGAACTGAGTGCCGTTGTCAGACACTATCTTCTTGGGCAGACCATAGCGACATATTATATTCTTAACCACAAAGTCTAACACTTACTTCGAGGTGATCGTGGCTAGTGGTTCGGCTTCGGTCCACTTGGTGAAATAATCCACAGCTACTACTACAAACTGTACTCCTCCTTTCCCTTTGGGTAATTTCCCGATCAGACCAGTGCCCCATACTAAAAAAGACCATGGGCTCTGCATTTGCTACAAGACATTCAGAGGCGCCCTAGGTACTTTAGAATATCTCTGGCATTTATCACACTACTTCACATATTCCATGGAATCTTCATTCATTGTTGGCCAGAAAAATCCTTGTCGCAAAATCTTTTTAGATAGACTCTACCCCCTAGCATGATCTCCACAGAATCCCTTGTGCACTTCAGCCAATAAGTTTTTTGACTGGTCGGGTGCTATGCACCTGAGTAGAGGCAAAGAGTACCCTCGTTTATACAACACCCCATCCATCATAATGTACCTAGCAGCTTGCCTCATAATCTTCTTTGCTTCATTACGATCATCTGGGAGTATTCCTTGCTCAAGGTAAGCAATGATGGGTGTCATCCAAGTGTTAACTATTGTGATGGGCATGGCTTCTTGTTCATTTATGCTCGGATCTGCCAAGTATTCCACTGGTACTATATTCAGAGTTTTAGCATCTTTCGCACTAGCTAATTTTGGTAGAGCGCCTGCATTAGAGTTCTACTCCTGTGGTACCAGCTTAATAGTATACTCCTCAAATTGTGCTAGCAGATCCTTGGTCTTATTTAAGTACGCCATCATGCATAGGCCCCTTGCTTGATATTCCCCTAAGACTTGGTAGACCACCAATTGGGAATCACTGTTCACTTCAACCGACCGGGCACGAATATCTCTAGCCAAGCGCAAGCTTGCTAGGAGGGCTTCATACTCCGCCTCATTATTAGAAGCATTGAATCCGAATCTTAATGTGCAATGAATTCGGTGCTTCTTCGGCGTGACTAATATAACTCCTGCTCCCGAATGATGTTCATTTGACGACCCATCAACAAAAATTTTCCAAGCAGGAAGATCCTCTCTTTGCCCAGTTACACGCTCTTGCTGGTCGGGAATATCAGCAATCCCAATATATTCAGCAATGAAATCCGCCAAAGCCTGACCCTTAATAGCAAATCTTGGTTGATACTTGATTTCGAATTGGCCTAATTCAACCGCTCATTTATGTAGCTGACCAGATGACTCCGGCTTCTGCAAGACTTGATGTAGGGGCTAGTCGGTAAGGACTTTAATGGGGTGTGCCTGGAAGTACGGTCGCAACTTGCGGGATGCAAGTACCAAGCAATAGGCCAACTTCTCGATCATGGGATATCAGGATTCTACTCCTATCAATTGCTTGCTAACGTGGTACACCGGATGCTGCACTTTATCTTCTTCTCGTACTAGAGCGGCACTAACAGCGTGCACTGTGACTACTAGGTAAATAAAGAGGTCTTCCCCATCAACTGGCTTCGAAAGAACAGGAGGTTGAGCCAAGTGTTCCTTTATGGCTTGAAAAGCCTGCTCGCATTCTACCGTCCATTCAAATGTCTTGCTTCCTCTAAGCAGATTAAAAAATGGGACACACTTGTCCGTCGATTTAGAGATGAACCTGCTTAGAGCAGCAATCCGCCCAGTCAAGCTTTGCACATCCTTAATTCTGGCCGAAGACTTCATTTCTGTGAGTGCCCTTATCTTTTCTGGATTTTCCTCTATTCCTCAGGAGTTCACAATAAACCCAAGAAATTTTTCAGAACTTACTCCAAACAAGCATTTGAGGGGGTTTAACTTCATGATGTACTTTCTCAGTACTGCAAAGCATTCCTCCAAATCCCGTACATGTCCCTCAGCTTCCTTTGACTTTACTAGCATATCGTCTATGTACACCTCCATGTTCTTGCCAATTAAGTCACGGAACATGCCATTCACTAAAAGCTAGTATGTGGCTCCTGCCATTCACAAATGGCATGACCTTATAACATTATAGCCCTATGTCTATTTGGAAACTGGTATGCTCTTCATCGGGAGGATGCATACTAATCTGGTTATATCCCGAGTAAGCATCCATGAAGGACAATGCTTCATGACCAGAGTTGGGCACTAACTGGTCTATTCTTGGCAAAGGAAAATAGTCCTTACGACATGCTTTGTTCAGGTCGGTAAAATCCACACAAGTCCTCCATTTTCCTTTGGACTTGGGCACTAACACTGGGTTTGAAACCCAGGCAGGGTAATATGCTTCCCTTATAAACCTGTTTTCCTTTAGCCGTTCCACCTCCTCCTTGAGAGCCTTTGCTCGATCTTTGTCAAGCAATCTTCTCTTCTGCTGCACTGCTGGATAGCTTTCATCCACGTTGAGCACGTGGCTGATCACAGTTGGTGAGATACCCACCATATCCTTATGAGACCAGGCGAAGACATCTTGATTCCTTCGCAAAAATTCTATCAGCTGTACTTTTACTTCTGACTTCAACTTTTTTCCAACTTTGACCCCTCTGGTCGAATCATTCTCATCTATTAGAACCTTCTCTAACTCCTCAGACGGTCCCACCTCACTTTCATGATCCCCAAAGCGAGGATCAAAGTCCCTTCCCTCACTTTGGGCAATGCCCTATTTGGTGACTTCATCACCGGATGGGGCTTGTTGTTCTCTTAAACCAAGAGTGCTTTCTTGGCCAAACTCTTCTAACATTTCTTCCTAATCGGCTACGATTGTGAAACTTTGGTCGACATCCATCTCATCTACCTCCTCTCTCTCGGCACATACAATCATGTTGTTTTCTTTGGCTCCCTTTCTTGCTTTAGCTACTGAGGCATTATAACATTCCCTAGCCTCTCTCTGGTCTCCTCGAACGCAACCTATGCCTGCACTGGTCGGGAACTTCATAGAAAGGTTCCATATAGAGACTACTACATGCATGGTTATGAGTAGTGGTCAACCAATAACCACGTTATAGGCGGACGGGCAGTCGACTATTAAAAACTCTGTCATAGTTGTCTCATGCTTGGGAGCATCCCCCGTTGTGACAGGTAACTTGATCGTTCCAGCTGGTGGCAATCCTTCTCCAGTAAATCCATAGATGACTTGAGAGCATGGCTTCAAGTCCTTGATAGATAGCTTCATCCTTTCAAAGGATGATTTATAGATAATATTTATAGAACTCCCTGTGTCGACCAAGCATCTCTTCACCTTCATATTCGCTATTTGGACTGTCACGACGAAGGGGTCATTATGAGGATATCTCACGTGTCGTGCATCATCTTCAGTGAAAGTGAGGGACTCACTTTCGTATCGTGGGTTCTTCGTAGGCCGCTCCTCTACAACCATGACTTCGGAGGTTGATGTTGCATCCAATTCATGCCAAAGAGTTCGAGCATACATCTCCCTTGCCTTGTTGCTATCCCCAGCCAGATGTGGAGCTCCACATATGGTGTCAAGAGTGAAGTCCACGGGCTCGGGTTGCAAAGGTGGGGATCGCTACCGCTTAAACCCAAGATCGTTGTTACTTCCCTCTCCTTGGGTCTTTTTTGCTCGATATTTTTTCAATTTCCCCGACCGGAGAAGAAACTCTATCTCATCCTTGAGATGATTGCATTCATTCGCGTCGTGACCATAGTCTCCATGGAAACGACAGAACTTGTTCAGTTCTCTCTTACTCATCTCCTTCTTGATGGGTGGGGGTTTCCGGTAGGGGACCTCCTGATGACTTGCGAGATATATCTCCGCTTGGCTCGCCAAAAGAGTGGTGTAATTGGTGAATTGAGGTTCATACTTAGTTGGCTTGTCGTTTGACCCCGACTTAGCCTTCTTTTCATTGTGGCAGTCAGACCTGTTATTCCCACGTTTCTTACCACCACTTTGATCATTTCCACCATTCTTAGGAGGATCATTCGATCCGCTCGGATTGTTCAAGCCCTTCTCTCCCTTCTCAATCGCATCATCCAATTTCATATACTTGTCCGCCCGGTCAAGAAATTGTTGTAACGTTGAAATTGGGTTGCGATGAATACTGTCGCACAAAGGACACCGATAGATTATGCCAGAAGAAATTTCCACCATCTTCCCCTCATCTCCAACTGCAGTAGCTCGGTTAGCTTTTCTCATGAAAATTTGTATGTAGTTCTTGAGAGATTCTTCCTTCCCTTGTTTAATATTCGCCAAGTGATTGGCGTAAACTGGAGGGGTCCGAGCAGCACTGAAATGCCTGCAAAACTCCTTCCTGAAATTTTCCCAAGAAGTTATGGAGTTTGGCTTAAACTTCCAATACCACTCCTGGGCAGTGTCGGACAATGTAGTGGGGAAAACTCTGCACCGATAGTCATCACTCACTCCGAGCAGCTCCATTTGGTCTTCGAATTTCCCCACATGCCTTATCGAATCTGCCTTTTCTGTATAAACTGGCAGTACCGGTGCTTTGTACTTCGCTGGTGGCTAGGCTGCTCTAATTCAAGCATAGAACGGGCTGCCACTCTTGTGGTCTACAGGATCGATTATAGAAGGTCGTTTCGACAGACCCTGAACTGCTGTCGTCAGAGCATCAAGCTGGGCTTGGATGCTTGGGGACTCATTCTCGGGACCGCTTGGTCGGGCGCTCCTATCCGACACACCATCATCAAGTATTTCTACTTGACTGGTAGGTCAGTTCGGATCTCACCCTTCGACTGGGACGGTCCTTCTCCTGTCAGCAATGACGTCTCTTAGATCCTTCTAAGAGGTATGCCTCCCTAAATGATCGAACACCGTACTCCAAGTTTTTTTCGGAAGGCTTGTTGTGCGGGACATGCTCCTTGCCACTGCGCTGCTGGTTGGGATGCAGTGATGGCCTTCCTGTCTGTGCTGGGCGGTCCTTTCCTCCTCGCTGGTTGTTATCATTCTTCTCCTTCGACTGGTCAGTGTGATGACTATCAGCTTCATCATGACCATGCCCGTCTTTGAATTGTGAAGCTTCTTTACCTCGAGGAGCTCTATTTTGCTCCTGCTCAGGTGGAGTTTTCTTACTGCTTGACTTGTGACTTCCAGATCTGGAAGTCTCTGATCGGTGGCTCCTTGAGGGGGTTCTGGAGTTCCCCCTTTGGGTTGAGGCAGTGCCCGACCGGACTCCATCTTCTTCCCGACCAGGTGGGTTACTACCACTTCTATTTGGCCCTTGAGAATTGGGTCTATCAGTGTTTTTGCGACCAGCTTCTGTGGTCCTTGCTCCTGGGGTGGCTGCCCCTCGTGCTGCAGCTTGGGCATTGGCCTGGGCCAGCTGCATAGCTGCCTCCAGAGCGAGTGCAGCCTCACGATGTCGCCTATCAGCCTCCTCCTGCTATCTCCGGATCTCCTCGCTCCTAGCGTCAATCTCTCATCTTTGCTGCTCAAATGCAACCTTCTGTCTAGCCATTTCTTCAACGAACGCCTCCTGTCTGGCGTTGAATTGTGCCATTTCCTCCTGGAAAGCCCCAATGGCTTCCTGGAGTTGTTCAACCTCTGGAGTGACGTCCTCGATCAGGACTCTAGGCTCAGTCTCGTGGTCTTGAGGACAAGGACCTTCTACTCTAGCAGGCTCTTTAAAGAAACCTGGCTTCTTGGAGGCCGCATTGGTGTTCTTAGGCGCCATAATGCTACAGTGATTGTCTGTCTTTCTCTTCAGGCTCTCAATGAAAGCACCAAAATGTTGACCGCGTTTTTGGCCAACGACGTGTAGACGTCAAAACGACAAAAACCTTCAAGAAAAATATACGACACAGACAATTTTTATAGTGGTTCAGCCCTAATGTGTTGGTAATAGCCTAATCCACTTAGAGTAATGATTATAGATCTACACTCATGATCAGATGAACCTGAGTCAACTGAGTTTCTTCAGTGCAGATTAAAAGAATACAAGAGTTCTCTCAAGATACAATTACTCTCTCTCTGGAAAATTGAAATCCGAACCCCTTTTATGATGCCATGAGCCTTGTATTTGTAGGCTCAAGACTGTACAGATGATGTCCCCCATAATCGGGATATTTTGTTATTCTCACTATATTTAATTAATAATAATATTCAAAATACAACGATACACTATATTTATGGGATAATCTGAGAGATTCCCGCGCAAGTAAGACCGATTCTTGTTGAAGCCGTTTCTGGGATCTTTTACGTAGCCCTGCTCTGTCTAGTCGATCCACATCACACTAAGGAGGAAAACTGAATGGCCAAAATTCCTCACTGGTCGGCCAAACCTTCATTGGGCGGACAAGCACCTAACTGGGCGGACATGCACCTGTTCGGTCAGCCAAGGACATGACTGGGCGGACATGCACCTGTCGGGTCGGCTAAGGCCATGACTGGTCGGTCATGACACTTGACTGGTCAGTCAAAAATCTTCAATGGTCTACCGGGTCACTCCTAAGCCAGATTACCCAACCATTCCTTGCCATTTGTCACTTCTATTGCCACGTCATCGTTTTCAAATTTTGGGGATAACAGGACCCATACTTGACTCGGAGTGAGTCGAGGGGTATTTTGGGTATTTAGCACATTACTGGATATTGGGTAATGAGAATGATTATTTGATGATATATTGGGGGTTAGTGAGATAAGGGGGGAATTCTGGGATTTTGACTATTTTACCCCCAGGGGAGTTTTTGGGACCCCGAGCATTAGGATTTGCTTTAGGTTACTTAAGCTCGAAGTAACCTGTTGGAAATAAAAAGAATGTTCAGAACAATCTCTCTCTTTTTCTCTCCCGTTCCATTTTTGACACTGTTAGCATTTTCGAAGGAAACTCGAGTTTTAGGACTAGGATTCTGGCAAGGATTAAGGCATATCGATCCTTGGGAAGATTAGCAGCTTATTAGTCGAAGGATTTAGCGAGAAATGACATAATCAGAGGTGATTTAAGTTTGATGAGTTTTTGAATGAATTGAAGCTTGGGTTTTGATGGTTTTGGGCCATTGGGATGTTTGGAAACTTTGATTTTGGGATTTGGTTATCTTTGGATAGGTTTATGGAGGATTTAAAATGAGAAAATGGAGGTTTTCTAGCTGGGTTCGAGGTCGAGCCGCGACCCTATTCTTGGGTGCCGCAGCTTAAGCATAATGAAGAAGGTGTAGGGGCTATTGGGCTATTTGAGCCGTAGTGCCTGTTAGGAGCGCCGCGGCGCTAGTGCAGGCAGAGAAGGGCTTTGGGCCCTGACTTTAATGGGGCTACAGCTCTAGTGTTTGGGGTCACAACTCAAAAAGGGATAAGTGGCCAAAGTGGGTTTTTAGTCATGGGAACTTAAACGTAAGGGCTCAGGATCAATCTTACTCCAGTTTGGTAGGATTCGACTTCCCAGAGGCTAGGACTTAGTCAAGAAGTATTTATTTACTCGTATTTTATGGGATTTTATACTATGGTTGTGACTAGATGATCGCTAGGGGCTTGAAAACAAGATCGTGCTTAAGGGACGTTTATTGGTAACCTGTGCTTGGAGCAAAGGTAAGAAAACTACACCTAGTATGTGATGCATGTGATACATGCGGTTATGGCATGGCATGAATGTTGAATATGGAATTAATCAGAGCTTGAGTCTCTGTAATTGTGCATGATTATGATTATGCTTGTGATTATTGAGTAAGCATGTTGAATGCCTTATAACTGAATATTTGACATATGATATATGTCTGTTTGAATTACCTCATTGTGGACACACTGACTTATTAGTCAGAAACAAAAATGGTGTTTAGTACTGGTCGGGAAGCTCAGACTTATCAGTCACGATCGATAATAGTACTGAGTGTTGGTCGTATGAAATTAACTTATGAGTTAAGAGCGGCATTAGCATTCAGATCGTAGGCCGAAATGATTAGATCTAATCAACATGGGCATTAAGTGCATGACCGACCTATTGGTCAAAGAAAACTAAAGCGCTTGGCTAGCCTAAGGCTAGTTACTCAGAGTCAGGCCTAAAAGGCTCAAGTGACTAACATGTCACATGGCATAGGGCGCAGGACCCCAGAAAGACTTATTTGTCATCTATTCAAAGCGCATTACCCCAGAGAGACTTATTAGTCATCTATTCAGGGTGCAATTCCCCAGAGAGACTTATTAGTCATCTATTCAGGGCGCAGTTCCCCAGGGAGACTTATTAGTCATCTATTCAGGGGCAGTTCCCTATAGAGAGACTTATTACTCATTTACTCAGGACGCAGGACTCCATAAACATTTATTTGTACTTACTTGCATGCATGAATAGGGTTATCAATAATAGGCATGCTTATTATGATTTGGTGACAT
The DNA here is from genome assembly GCF_963169125.1 of Humulus lupulus. Lineage (NCBI taxonomy): Eukaryota > Viridiplantae > Streptophyta > Magnoliopsida > Rosales > Cannabaceae > Humulus > Humulus lupulus. The sequence continues at coordinate 30,390,716 of NC_084802.1, read as the reverse complement.
GTTATTGTCTGCTTATTAGCATGTTTGAGTTTTCTTGCTGAGCTTCGGCTAACGGGTGATATGTGGTGCAGGTAAAGGTAAAAGAAAGTTGTACCATCCTTGAGTTGGAGAGCTAAGGTGATGATGTGTACATATGCGGCTGCTCGACCACCACGGCCGAGGGTTTAAAGAGGAACTAGGGTTAAACCCTATTTTGTCGCTTAGGTTGACTAGTTGTAACTCTTTTATTGTAATTAACCTTTAAAATATATTTTGGGATCCCAATGTATACAGTAGACGTTTTAGAGAGAAACGTTGTATCTTTGACCAAAATTTTTAACCCCAAACCGTTAATCACATTTAGTTACACGATTATGGCCAAATGACTCGGTTAGCGAGTTTAGCACTGTTTAAAATACACAGCGTAACGGTCCTTGGGTAGTAGGGTGTTAAAACTCGGTATCAGAGCGAGCCAAGGTTAAGGGTTCCTGTAGACAAGATGGGCATGTACACTCGTCACTAAAGTCAAGCTTCACTGAGGGTATGGTAACTATTTATGTGGTTATGTGATTAACTACTTATTAGGGAGCATGGGATTCTGTTAGGGCTTAGCCCTTGAATATTGATTTAATTATATGATTACCTGCTCTGTGAAAATATGAACGTGTTTTTTGCATGCTAGAGTTGAGAGCATGGTATGTATGTTGGAAGAGCAGGGGTTATGATTGATGTATGAATGTTGTGGGCATGTTTTTAGCACTTCAGTGGTTTGTGAATGTGGTGTTGTATGATTGTTTCCATGGGGAAGGGTTTTGAATATGCTCAACTTGTATAATGGGTAAAGTTATTGACTGCAGATTCAATCAGAGGTTATGTACCCAAGACAGTTAATGGGACCCGGTGGTGGTTATACCAAGGCTGGGAATTACAGCCAGGGCTTGAGTTCTTCACCTGCCCCTCAAAATTTGCAGTAGGTGTTTACAGATATACAATTAAGATTGTATAGGCAAGCGAAAAAGATCAGGTGTTTAAAACAATAGCAAGTTCTGTCAAGGAATACCTCTTCCTTTACTATGCCAAGAATGGCACCAGTATTGGCTCAACCTAGGGTTGAGAACATGTGGGAATTTCTTTGTGGTTGATTCCAGGAATATTACCCTCCAATTTTTAAGGGAGGCCTAGATCCATTCAGAGCTAAGCAATGGATGGGTCTGATCAGTTCCATCCTAGGCAGTATGGTGGTGGTAGGTCATGATAGGGTGATTCGTGCTACATATGTCTTGCGGGATGATGCCTGGACGTGGTGGGAAGTAGTATCCCAAACACGAGATACAACTGTGAGGAACTGGAAAGAATTTAGATATCTGTTTAATGAAAGATATTATTGTGATGTAGTTAAAACTACTAAGACAAATAAGTTTCTGAATCTGGTTCAGGGAAATACAACTGTAACAGAGTATGTTAATAGATTCGATGGGTTGGCTAACTTTACTTTTGATATGATACCCACGAATGTAGCTCGGAAGGAGTGGTTATCCAGGGATTGAATCCCAAAATTTCTCAGGGTGTTAGAGTCGCCCCAGTACATGAAATCTCTACCTACGCTCAGGTGGTAGGGAAGGCTCTTGTTGTTAAGAGCATAGGAAATGAGATTGGGAATGAGACTACCGGAGAGTGTAGGGCTTAAGTAATGAGACCTCAATTTATTGGATCGGGCAAGGACAAGGATTGGAAACCCTACCTGACATGCACTCGGTGTAAGAGGTACCATCTGGGAGAATGTCGAGCAAGGGCATGTTTCTTATGTGGGATGTTTGGGCACCGTAAGAAGGATTGCCAAAGGTGAATTAAGGATGAGTGAAAGAGAGCAGACAGCTCGACTCCAGCTTAAGTGTTCGCTTCGACGTAGTCAGAGTCAGAGACTGAGACTAAGGCTAGTTCCTCAGTAGTGGCAGGTCAGCTTCCTAGTTCTAATTTTTTGTATTATGTTGACTAGTTTTGGTACCATGTTGTTCTTTGCTTTGTTGCATCTAGAGAGGCCTGAACTTGATATGCAGGTTACATGGTTATGTTGTGATGAGAATGTGATACTTTATTGGTAATTTTAAGAGATGGGTTAGGTTATGGGGAGAGGGCACTCATCAGTTGATTTGATAGAGTTGGTTATGACTGACTTCGATACAGTCCTGAATATGGATTAGTTAGTCAAGTTTGGGGCAATGATAGATTGCAAGGGAAAGGATGGTAACCCTTGGGTTTGAGGGTGAGAAACCCTTGTATTTTTTGGCATTATGCATGGACCTTGTATGTTTATGACATCTGTATTTAGAGCTAGAGACCTATTGCAGGAGGATACATAGGACTCTTAGCTAGTGTGATGAATACTACTTAGGTCGTGCCAGTGGGACTAGGACAGACTGGATTAGTCTGTGAGGTTCTGGATATGTTCCAGAGGATTTGTCAGGGCTACCTTTTATACAAAGAGGAAGAATGGTGATTATGTTGGTGTCAGGGATGGAACCAAGTCTAGGGCACTATATTGAACGTCTTCAACAGAGTTGTAAGAACTAAAGGTTCAGTTATTGAGTAAGACGGTATTCTTTAAGGTGAATCTTTGATCTGGTTATTACTAGCTGAATATCAGGGAGAAGGATATGCAAAAGATTGCTTTTTATATTAGATATGGGCACTAGGAGTGCTGAGTTATGTTTTGTGGATTTGATTAATGTCGAGTTGTTTTGATGAATAGAGTATTCAAGATTATCTTAATTGGATTTGTGATCATCTTTGTACGCCTTAAATATCCGCACACACTTTGGCGGCCTAGAAAAGGGCCTAAATCGATCTGCCACGTGTCAACCGTCTAGCCGGAGCTGATTGTTGCAGTCCCCTAAACAACCAGCCCGAGCTGATGGGTCATTCAGCTGCTCCTTGGAGCCGTTGTGTCAGCATAATAAAAGCCACAAGCTAGCGCTGCATTAAGCTCGTGGTGCATCAGAGGTCTGACACCCCTGAATCTTTTTAAAGTCAACCACGGAATATAAACGTGCATATACTAAACATCAAGTGTTTGTTCTATTCCTGAATTCTCGGATACGCAGTATAAACGTGCGTGTTCAGATATCCCACACCTGATTTGGACCATGCGGCCCATTACCCATCTTTACCTATTGATTAGACCACACTTCACTGTAAGGTTTAGGAATTAATCATCAGTGTCACATAAATGACATGATGGATGAAGAGATCATGGGATGACCCCAATACCTACCCAGAGATCAACCCCCTATAAATACCAAAACCCTGGATGGTGTAAGGGGTTGGCTTCTTCTTGTAAAGCAAATACTTTGTAAGAAATAGTAAGGAGAGATCAATAATATCGACTGGTGGACTAGGGGGATTTTAACCTCTGAACCACCTAAAAAAGGAGTGACCATCTTTTCTTTGCAATTAGTTTCCATATTCTAGATTATTATCATTTTCATATTACGGTTTATCAATCAGTACTAATCCATCCTATTTATTCGTATAATTATCTGTTGGCGAAAAACCGCGTCGACAATCTTGATCGACGGTATTGTGGTATACTCTCAGTTGGAGATTTGCTGAGGTCAAGGAACCACTCAGAGGTTAGGAGCTTCCTTTGATGGGTAGGATATTACATGTGCTTTGGGGAAGAGTTCTGAGTCTTCTTACAGATCAGAACCATTTTATAAGTTATCATGGTATCTTATTGACAGAAAAAGAGATTGCCTATGTATCATGTTAGCTGAAGGATATGACCACAACTAGAACTGAGATATTGGTGGGCCCATTGGTTGACATATGTTTGAGTTTACTCTTGTAGAGAAGATTAAAGGAAAACAGTTGAGAGAACCACAGATGAGAAGAACTGAGGGGAATGTCTTAGCTAGATGAGCTAAGGATTAAGGAGTGTCAAGCATGAGTTTATTGAGATATAGGGATCAGACTTAGGATCTGGTGGACACTGGGATTAAACGGGGGATTATGGATGAATCTCATACTACCTCTTATTCTCTTCATCCAAGCATCATAAAGATTTACTAGGATCTGAAAGCTTTATATTGGTGGCCTGGGATGGAGAAGGACATGACTGAATACGTGGCAAAGTTCCTAACCTATTAGCAGGTCAAGACAGAGTATTAGAAACCAGTAAGGCCACTACAGCCTTTGTGTATTCCATAGTGGAAGGACATCACGATGGATTTTGTAGTGGAGCTGCCCATGGTAGTGGGCCAGCATTATGCGGTTCGGGTCATTATGGACAAGTATACAAAGTCAGCTCACTTTTATCAGTAAGGACGAGCAATACAGTTGATCAATATACAAGTCTCTATGTGAGAGAGATAGTACGCCTTCATGGAATTCGAGGTTTATCTTATTAGATGAGGATCTTGCTTTTACTTCCAAGTTTGGGGGGGGAGGTTACGGAAGGCAATGAGTATACAGTTGGAATTTAGTACAGTTTATTATCCTCATATTTATGGTAAATCAGAGGGAGTTCTCCAGTTATTGGAAAGGGCACCTTATGAGATGTTGTATAGTAGGAAATGTATATCGCCCATTCAGTGGGATGAGATGGGTCAAATGTTATATTTGCGGCCTAAGGTAGTTTAGATGACCATTGAGGCTATTGAAAAGGTTAGATCTCGGATGCTCGCTTCTTAAAGTAAATGGAAAAGTTATGTTAAGTTAAAGTGCAGGAACATGGAGTTCCAAGTGGAAGACTCTATCTTCCTTAGATTATCACCATGGAAAAGGGTGAGGAGATAAGGGCAAGTTGAGCCCTAGATTAGTAGGACCGTTGGAAATCCTAGATAGGATCGGTCAGGTTGCCTATGGATTGCCTTATCTTTAGCACTGTCAGCCGTATACAGTGTATTTCATATTTCCATTTTGAGGAAACATGTGTTAGATGAGACTCATGTGTTGAGTTATGAGGATCTGGAATTGGAGGCTGAGTCATCCTGTGAGGAATAGCCAGCTCAGATATAAGACAGAAAGAAGAAGGTTCTGAGAAACAAAGTTGTACCTTTGGGTTAAGGTATTATACCGAAACAGTAAGGTCGACGGAGCGACCTGGAAACTAGAATCAGATATGCGGGATTGATATTTAGGGCTATTCAGATAAAATTTTGATGACGAAATTTCTATAAGGAGGGGATAGTTGTAACGTCCCAAATTTCCTAATAAGGCTTAGGGCCTTGATTAGGGAGCCAGGATGGAAAATTATGGAATTATGTGATATTTATGTGCATCATTATGTGATTATGTGAGTAATATTATAATATGACTTGATATGCATGTTTAGGTGTATTAAATATGCATGTGGGTCAATTTCTGTTTAATTGGGCATTTTTCATAATTTGGCCCGTTTTGGGAATATTTTGCATATATATGATATATGTGTGTACGAGACCACATTATTATGTGAGTTTGTTTGGGTTACTCGACACAAAACGATCCTAGGGAGCAACCTAGTGGGAAAGTCACAACCGTACCCATACTTGACTCAGAGTGAGTCAAGGGGTATTTTGGGTATTTAGCACAGTACCGGGATATTGGGTAATGGGAATGATTATTTGAAGATATATTGGGAGTTAGTGAGATTATGAGGGAATTTTGACTATTTTACCCCGGGGGGCATTTTTGGGACCCCGAGCATTAGGATTTGCTTGAGGTTACTTAAACTCGAAGTAACCTGTTAGAAATAAAAAGAATGTTCTCTCTCTCTCTCTCTCTCCCATTCCATTTTTTACACTGTTATCATTTTCGAAGGAAACTTGAGTTTTAGGACTCGGATTCAGGCAAGGATCGAGGCATAGCGATTCTTGGGAAGATTAGAAGCATATTAGCTAGAGGATTTAGCGAGAAACGACATAATCAGAGGTAATTTAAGCTTTGAATTTCCGAGTTTCTGAGTTTCCATTTCCTAAAGTTTCTTAAGTTTTGAATTTGGATTATGTGGTTTGATGAGTTTTTGAAAATCTTGGGTTTTGATGGTTTTGGGCCATTGGGATGTTTGGGAACTTTGATTTTGGGATTTGGATATCTTTGGATAGGTTTATGGAGGTTTTCTGGCTGGGTTCGAGGTTGAGCCGCGGCCCTGATCTTGGGTGCCACGGCTTAAGCTTTATGAAGAAGGTGAAGGAGGCTGCTAGGCAATTTGAGCCGCAGTGCTTGTTAGGAGCGTCGCGACGCTAGTGCAGGCAGAGAAGTGCTTTGCGCCCTGACTTTAGTGGGGCTGCCGCTCTAGTGTGTGGGGTCGCGGCTCAAAAGGGGATAAGTGGCCAAAGTGGGTTTTTAGTCATGGGAACTTAAACCTAAGGGCTCGGGATCGATCTTACTATCGGGCTTGGTAGGATTCGACGTCCCAGAGGCTAGGACTTGGTCCGGAAGTATTTATTTACTCGCTTTTTATGGGATTTTATACTATGGTTGTGACTAGGTGATCGCTAGGGGCTTGGAAACAAGATCGTGCTTGAGGGTCGTTTATTGGTAACCTGTGCTTGGAGCATAGGTAAGAAAACTACACCCATTATGTGATACATGTGATACATGCGGTTATGGCATGGCATGAATGTTGAATATGGAATTAATCAGAGCTTGAGTCTCTGTAATTGTGCATGATTATTATTATGCTTGTGATTATTGATTAAGCATGTTGAATGCCTTATATATGGATATTTGACATATGATATATGTCTGTTTGCATTACCTCATTGAGGAAGCACTGACTTATCAGTCATAAACGACAATGGTGTTTAGTACTGGTCAGGAAACTCAGACTTATCAGTCATGATCGGCAATAGTACTGAGCGTTGGTCGTATGAAATTGACTTATGAGTCAAGAGCGGCATTAGCATTCTTACCACAGGCCGAAATGATTAGATCTAATCAACATGAGCGTTAAATGCTTGACCGACCCGTTGGTCGAGGAAAACTAAAGTGCTTGGCTAGCCTAAGGCTAGTTACTCACAGCCAGGGCTAAAAGGCTCAAGTGACGAACATGTCACATAGCTTAGGGCGCAGGACCTTAGAGAGACTTATTAGTCATCTATTCAGGGCACAGTTCCCCAGAGAGACTTATTAGTCATCTATTCAGGGCGCAGTTCCCCATAGAGACTTATTAGTCATCTATTCAGTGCGCAGTTCCTCAGAGAGAGACTTATTAGTCATCTACTCAGGACACAGGACTCCATAAACATTTATTTGTACTTGCTTGCATGCATGAAATAGGGTTATTACTACTAGACATGCTTATTATGATTTGATGACATGTTATTGTCTGCTTATTAGCATGTTTGAGTTTTCTTGCTGAGCTTCGGCTCACAGGTGATGTGTGGTGCAGGCAAAGGTAAGAGAAAGCTGGACCATCCTTGAGTTGGAGAGCTTAGGTGACGATGTGTACGTATGCGGCTGCTCGACCATCACAGCTGAGGGTTTAAAGAGGAACTAGGGTTAAACCCTATTTTTCCACTTAGGTCAACTGTAATGCCCCGAATTCTCCGATGTGTTTAACGGCATGAATAGTAGGCTGGGAGGGCCATATTTTTTTAATTATGTGATTAATTGATAAATGCATGTATATGTTGATTATATTATGATATGATGTGAAATGCATGCATGTGAGTCCATATCTCCTATTACAGGGGTGTGATGGTAATTTGGCCCGTTGAGGGTAATTTGTGTATTTGGGTGCATAACTTGATTTGTGAATGAGATTCCATTATTATGGAGATATATTCAAGCTATTGAACATGAGACGGTTATTTTTAGTGGATTAGTGGTTTTACCATAATGGGGTCAATTTTGGGGTAATAGAAATGTTCATTTGATGATAAATTGGGAATATTTGAGATCAGGGTGAAATTTTGGAGGTTTTGACTATAATGTCCCCGGGGGTGTTTTCGGGACCCCGAGCATTAGGTTTTATTTGAGGTTACTTAAGTTTGAAGTAGCTTATCAGATAGAACATACGATAAGAAAACCTTCCGTTCTCCCTTTTCAAAGTCCGTTTTACCGTTTAAGCCTTTTTGACGAAATCTTGAGTTCTAGGAGTCGGAATCGAGTGAGGATCGAGGCATAGCGATCCTAGGGAAGATTAGAAGCTTCTTAACCGAAGGATTCGACGGAAAACAACCCAATTGAAGGTAATCGAAGTTTAAGTTTTGAGTTTTTCCGAGTTTCTAAGCTTTGAATTGATTTTGTGAATTGTTGAGTTTTCGGTTCGTTCGAGCCTTGGGTTTTGAGGGTTTTGATGCATGGGGAAGCTTG